>NC_046225.1:46355999-46971565 GCF_009819885.2 Catharus ustulatus
GTTTACATGGCTCACAAGGGGAGAGCTGGCTGTGGTTGCTGCAACAGATGTCTATAATGTATCTCCTCAGGACTGCTAAAAAACTGCTAGAGAACCAAATTTCAGGTAGTCCGAGTCTAAGATCTTCCCTTGTCTCCAAATAAGATAGAAAAAAAATACATTTTCATGATGTATGGTACTATAATTTACCTGTAGATTAAGATAGTTGCAAGTAGACTGTGAAATATCATATTTTGTGAAATGATAGCACAAGAAGATTTTGAACATGGTTCCTTGGGGAAATATTTCCTAGAGGAGATTCTGGCTGCATGAAATGGAAAGAGTTAATTTGGGACTGATTTCTGGAAAACTATGGTCTTATTAGCATTACTATGGTACTTAGTATTAATTAGTAGTGATATAATTGAAGAAGTATAAGCTCAAGAAAACCTGAGTTAATGTCTATAAAGACATTTTTTTCCCATTCTGGTATAGCTTCTGATTGGCTGTTGTACAAGAATATTTGTTTCATTTTCTCAAGTAGTTATTTTTTTCATTGACTGTTATCTAAATTATCTTCTAACATTCATCTGTCTCCACCTTTGATTGGACATTGATCCAACATGCTGCTGCATGACAGGCAATTATAAAAATGATACTCTTTTAGTAAATTACAAAGCATTTTTTTTCTAATTTATGGCTTTTTTCATTGTTTTGCAATAGCAGGCAATTCTACGATTCCACAATCAACTTCACTATGATATTTTGCACCCTTAGTAACTGGTGACATTCTCCAATAGTTTGCAGTGTGCAGGCTCTTTGATGAAATACTGATTTTCAATCTGCATCAAATCTTAGTTAAGAAGTGGAAACATCATTAAAAAACCTGATAGGTGTATACCCTACGTAATGAAAAACATGACAGCTAGAAATTCATGCTATCCAGGAAAACTAGGTAGTTTGGAACACACTGCGTCTAATTAGAAATTAACCTTCAAGTCTAAGTCCATTCTTTTTCTTATGGAAAAGATGAGCCATTCCTTATTTTGCTGATTTTTTTGAGACTTCAGATGAAATTTTGAGTTCAATTACTGACTTAATTAAAAAATGAAAAATATCCTGTGTAATTTCATTCAAATGCTTGAAAATCCTGTATTGTGGTTTTGGAGTCTAAAGTCTGTGAATCAAAACTGTCAATTTTATTTTTTTTTTCTCTAAGATTGAAGAAACTAAGTATTTTTTTTCTTTTTTTTCATGATTGAGTTTTTAATTAAATTAAACCATTACTTTATGATAATATAATTGAGTTATACAAATATTCAGAGAACTTTCTGCACTAAAAATTCTGTCAGTCATTAGCCGTCCTTCTTCAGGGAAAATCAGCAATAAATTTAGCAACTTTTGTGAGGGTTAATGGAATCATAAATTGGAAGATTAAAGAAAGGAAGGAGTTCAAAAGTGACCAGAAAGTTTACAAAGGGATTGGTTCCAGGAAAAGGGGAATACTTCTGCAGTTATTGTATGCGTTTGTGTTCTGTGTGTACACATTCATGCTCACTTATGCTTGTAGTGTTGTCTTAAATTTGTGATTCTTGCAGATTTATATTTTGCTAAATATTTTTATTGTTTTGCTACATATTTTCCTGTGGGTGGAGGAAGCATTCTACTACGATTAGGCAATGAAAGCTGAGTGCTACTGTGGTGAAATGTGAGGTCTTAAAACCATTTTGAAATATAAGCTTCATCTTAGATCATAAGTGCTAGAGGGAAAGTAAAGATGTACTTGTCAGTATAAGTTAAGATCACTCCTTCTTAGGATAGACTCAAGAACTTCTAGAGAAGGGAAATTAGATTAGTCAGATAAGCTACAGAAACAACAAACATTTCAAAAATACTATTTTTATATAATAACTTCTGATGGATTACCCTGTGTAATGTGACTTGTCTCAATGCCTTTATCAGCTATCTTCCAACATTTTAAATGTAATTTTTTCTTCTTTAATAAAAAGTAATTGCTGATACACTTTTTGATGTATTGTGTTGTATCTAGTGTTAGGACTGTTTTAGCTACTCCTTCTTTGTGTCCTCCTGAAGAGCAGTAAAGTGGATTCACACAACCTGCATGCCTTCTCATTTCAGCATATCCTGTTTTGGCATTCATCCCAGTGGCATTAATCTTTAAAACTTCATAAGTGTCTTTTTCTGTAGAACTGTGAATCACTATTGTGTCATATGAATCTTAATTAAGGCATTGGAGGATTAGGAAACTTCTAAGAGTTAATGCATAGATTGGACCAATTCAAGGCCATTTATACACCAAGTGACCCTCTGAAATTACAAGCACAATCAATAAAATGGCCACTCTAATGTATGAAATTCAGAGTGGGAACATAAACACACTCATTGCCTTTGAGAGACATAAATTCTCTTACTATTTTTTGGTTTCGATTAATAACTTATATTTTCATAGGAAATTTGTCACGGAAGATCAGAGAAAGAACATTGGAAATATAAATTAGAATGGCCATGAGATATTAATTATTAATAATGTATCTCAAAAGATATGACTCAAATAATATATGGAAATTACATTATTGCTTTTACTGCGTTCATGCCACTGCTTTGAATGTTTCACACAGCTTACTGGAAAGTGAAAACATTAGATTTTATAAATACACTTATAAACTTGGAAATGGCTTGCTGGTATCAGCCAACCCCAGCTATAAGTGGACATGAAAAAAAACCTCCATCAGTTAGGAAGCAACCTAAACGGAACGTATTTTGAAAATTCTTATAATTCTTAGATTATCACACTTGCACAAATGAATGAATTGGGGAAGCACTTAAAATCTTTTCTATATACTTAGAAGCCATTTCTATCAAAAAGAGTTACATATGGTATTAATGCAAATGTTATCTGGATGCTGTAACTAAAAGTTGAGAAGTCATTAGAACTGTTCTCTTTTCCAACTTGTCTCTTTCGTTTGGCAGCAATTTGTGTATAATTTTTTGTATACTCATTATCATTTTTCCTCACTAAAAATTGTCTTCTTCTAGTCATGTAATGCATATATATTACCTAGCATCTGAAGCCTAGAATCCTTATCAGGAAAGAGAATTGATTTGAAGTAACTAAGTTTAGAGGCACTGAACTTCTTAGCATGACCAAATTTAGTTGTTCATATTAATGTGCATTAGTAAGGGTGCAACTAAGGTTTTTTAAACCTTTTTGGAAAAAGTCTTCTTGGCTGCACTAATAAGTTCTGTAGCTTTTGATAGAATGTTAATATCTTGTTCAGGTGAAGTTTTGAGAGAGATATTTGTCCCAGAAACAGATGCTATGTAAGTCAAAGTTTCTTTTTAAAAGTGTAGGATTCTTGTTTAAGTAATGTGGAAAGCAATAAGGAACATTAGTAAGGCTATTCAGAACCATGTATCTCTGCCCAGTAGACTAAACATTTTTAAATTCTGCTACACTTAATGACTTTTCTCCCATCTCTTCGCGCCTCAACTGTTAGACAAAAAAATAATATTTTTTAAATGATTTTAGCAGCCCATTAACAGTCATGATTTCACCCCTGAACTATGTTGTTCTTTCTACCGTGTGGCAACAGGCTGCTATGTTTTTCTTCACAGTAAATAATTAATTTTTATTCATTCTACAGACTTCTCTATCCACCACCCTTTTTTACTGTGTCTCATTTGATTGTGCAGTAAATGCATTCAAAATGAAATACTGTTTAGTTTCATCTACTCATCAACCTTTATCATTGTCTTCTACCTTCACATACTAGTAGTAAGAGTTTGGGTGCCTCAAATTCAGTTTGTGACTTTTGGTTTGGCTGCTAATTTTTCTGGCCTACAGAATCCTGTTTTGGCTCATTCATATGCTAGTTCTTGTTTAAAAAGTTCACTTATTTAATTTTTTTCCAAAATACATTAAATAATAATTAAACACCGTATGTGTCCGCAGTACATTGTATATTTTTGTAGTCGTTGGTTTGCAAGTTTTTTAGAATATACAGATTTTGTTTGTCACTGCTGTAAGTGGAATTTGAGACAACTGTAGTCAAGATAATAATGGACACCAATTTTCTACCATGAAATGGGACTAGAAATAGTTTGTTCTTGCAAAGAACACTAACAGATTTTTGGGAACACATGTAAGACACACAGGTCTTGTGAAGTGGCTCTGTCCAAAATATGAATAAAAATGCCTTCCTTGTTAAACAAGGCACTGAGTGAAATAAATTCTTGGAATCAGTAAGTATGAAATAATAAAGCTAGGAACTGAAAGTAGACTAATAAATTTGAAATTGAATTAAAGAATCATAAGCAATGTATATTGCTTTATTGTAATGATGGAGACAGATGTTGGAGAGTCATACTTGAGCATTAGGCAGTGTATTATTCTAGATCTGTAAAAACTGGAAGCATTATTTAATATGTACTTTAAGGTATTAGTCATTCATTGTGAAAATGGAATAAACTTTAAATTTTATGATGTGCATCAATACCATTCACACAGATAACAAATACCAAACTGTTAATGAGAGGTCCTGATGATCTTGGGTCGGAGTGTACAGGGAGGGTTTGGAGTGGGAGAGGGGGAGATGGGTCTGAGGTATTTTTGCCCCCTCTCCATGTCGACATTATAGTAATATGGTGGCATAAACCCCCATTCTCCTAGAGAATGAGACGTTATAAGGAAATAAAATCAAATCAGCTTTTCACTTATCTGATTTAATAGTCATATTTACTTTCACCCCCAACAAATAGTGTCACTGAATGCAGTTAGCTTTTTGACTCTTTTAGTAGGCAGACTGCAAGTCACTTGGTGGAAGGAAATTTTCTATATATCATCTCTATTTGTAAGGTATCATCAGACAGTAGGTTCCTTTTGGACTTCTATGAAAATACTGTAAAGTCTCAGATAATCTTTGATTAGTCAGTTTGATATTTACAGACTACCATATACTTTATTTATCTCTTTTTAGATGCCATTCATTCAGGATAAAAGTTTCAACAGTTTATATAGTTTTAAATTGTCATAAATGTATCCAATTTTGTATTCCAATTTCTATTGGAAAACTGAAATAATGTATTTCATCTGGGGCAAAACATATTTGATTCTTTAAATAACACTGCAGGTTCTAGTTAGCAGATTATAAGTAGATTTTCTGGATTTTTTTTTTAAAGGAGGTAAATGTTTTCTGAATGAGAAAATTGAAATATTGTCTTGAAGATATGTTTAAAATTATTCAGCTAACCTCTTGAACTTTGTCTAATTCCAGATACCTGGGCTGCAAGTCCATCTGGAAAACATACAGTAGTATTGTATATCTGAATGCATTTTTATTGGATAAAGATATGCGTGACCATTTAAAATAATTTGCAACGAGATTTTTTTCTTGTTGCCAGTTTTGATGGAATACTTCTTAATAATATTAAGAGTAATAAATCTATTGCAATGATTTAAAATTTCTAAAAAATTCTTAAACAATGAGCCTACATTAATATTTGGTCCAACAGCAGAAAGAGTGAAGTTTTCAAATTCAAGAGAATTTGAAGACAGATGACATTTTTTAGTGCTATGTTGCTGAAATAATTTAGCGATGTAATGAAACACAGAAAAAAGAATATTTTTTCAAACTGTTAGTCCTGTTAGAATAAAGATCCAGCTCTCCAACTGTGCAAATCTTTGCATGAGTGGTGCTGAAGTTATGAACAGGAAGATATCCTATAAAAGTACCTTCCAAAAGGAAAATTGAATAAAGGGAAAAAAATGTGCAAATATGCTTTATATCCTCCAGCTCATTTATTTAACCTTACTTTATTACCCTTTTCCTCATTAGTACCAGTCTAGTAGCTTCTGATAGCCTTTTCATTTAAACAGTCACAGATTTTTAAAGCTCCAATAAAACCAGTGGTACATGATGATACCTAACTGTTACTGTTCCTGAATTTATAATATGCACCTTAACTACATCTGTTACCTGGGGTCTTAAAAAAATATTGTAAAACTTTTTTTAATTTTTTCAGGAATTTGGAATTCAGAATGTTTTTTATGCAAAAGGTTGGTTTTTTGTTTTTTGTTTCTTTTTTTTTTGTGGGTTTTTTGTTTGTTTGTTTGTTTTTTATAATTTTGTAACTGGATTGTTTTTAATATGCCTTTGAAAATTGTAAGCAAAATTTTCTGACCAGTACTCTGTCACCAAAACCAGTTTATTTATGTCATGTAATTTATTTGTAAAAATCTGGGATATAATTAGCGGGTTTTTTTGGTTTGGGGTATTTAGGGTATTTGATCACTTATGCAATAAAATCCTTTTATAAATTAAATGAAGAAGAAATTAATACAAGAAAAAAAAATCAAAATATATGGAAGAGTTAAATGTTACAGACAAATAATACCAATAATTAGACCTACCTGCACGCAGCTTTTTTGTTTGGTTGTTGTTAGTTGTTCACTTTTATTTTCAGCAACTTATAAAAATGCTTAGATATGTGTAATTAAAAAGAAAACCTAAGAATTTGCAGTGATAATGTCATTCATGGTTTGATCACACTATCCATTCTTTTCAGAGAAGTCTTATGATTGTGATTTTGCAGACAATAAGAAAGAAAAATATAGACTCAAATTATGTAAAGAAGAATAAGAAATTATGTGTTTGTTGGGTGAACCTTCTACCTTATCTGTGTGAAGATGTCCAAAAAATGGTATAAGAGAGGATAAACTTCATGCAAAAAGATTCATGTTTTTCTCATTGGTTTGTACCTCTTTTTCCTTGTAAATTTTGGAGCAGAATTTTAGCTGAGTTCCAGGAAGATATTTTTCTTACTGTGGTTCATATATTTCCCAGTTTCTAAAAGAGCACATGGAAAGGGAAATACTAGCTATTTCAAGAAATATGTACAAATAGTACGTGATATTAATATCCATGAATGATTTCTCTTTAGCTAACAGTAAGCTACTACAGGATACTGTCATCTACTAAAGTCTTCACTCATTTTATAAGTGAATAATGTGGTAAAAATGTATTATTTAAAAAAAAAATTCTTGGAGAAGGAGACTTATTTTTTCCAATCATTTAGACCAGTAAATCCATTGTAATATAGAAATTATAATTAGAATTTTTACATGTTAATAACCTGCTAAAATATGTGGAATTATTCATTCAAAAATTAGGGGTAGTAATGAAACTGACTTCTCAAATATATCAATGTCTAAATTTCTGTAGCTTAGGCATGTTTACTTCATTTTAAATATTTTAAATATTCATGTAATTTCAAGTGCATGGCATTACTTTCCTTTGGCCTAAATCAAATCAAGTATTTTAATATAATTTGAAAATTTTTAACCTACTCAGTAGGAGACTCCTCTTTTTTTACTTTTATTTAACACTTACATGGATGTGTTTCAGAGTAGATTACTCAAACCAATTTTTTTATAAAATGATAGCAATAATTTTATGATCATAACTGAGTATGTTAAGCAATCTAGACCGGAACATACAGAACACCATGTTTGTAATCAAAACACCATATGGTGTTTTCATAACTTTATATCAAAATAACTGTAACAATCACTCCACTTGAAATCTTAAATGGCTTTAGATTTGTTTACATCCAGAAGACTGATCTTCACTGTAGAAAAGAATCGATGATATATCCCTAGAAATCAGAAGCTGGAACACTTCTGTTGAGCTCAACACAGGAACAATCATTTGCAACCTCAGAAGACCAAGAGCAACTGTTCCCGCTTCATGACGCTACCAAAAATATGCATGCAAGAGAATTATATTTGGTCCATACAGACATCTGTGTTTTGTTGAAATAAACATTAGAAGTATGTAGTTATTTTTATTGTAAAATAGTGGAAGACAGAAATGTGCCAGTGACTGGATGAGAAGGTCTCAGAATCTCTTGTGGTTTTTGGAGATTATTTTTGTTGGATTTTTTGCTTTAGGGTTGCCCAGCCCAGGATACCAGGCTGAGTATTTTTGCCTGGTTTGTCACAGAATCCCCATTGTTTTCTGGTTTTGTAGAAGTTACTTTTTTGGTACAAAGAAATTTGTCTTTAATTTCCTTACTGTTATAAGAGAATTTAGCATTGTCCCTGAATACCTAAGCGTTTATAAAGATGCACAGTGCTAGACCCTTTGATTTTAGGTCTGCTCTTGCACATAATTAATATCAGCCTGAAACATCAATGCAGGTTTGTCCAGAAGTGTTGTAGAATTAGGAGGCAGGTAGTGGCTAATAAAATGTTCACAGTGGAGTCACTGATCTTACTTTTAGTCCTTAAATTTTGTTTTCTCACGTAAAACAATTGCAGACAACATGTTCCACTTAAAACAAATCAACCTTTAAACTTTACAAAGGCTGTAGAAATCTATGAGAATTTTGAACACCTGAAAAACATAAGGTGAGTAGAATGACTGTCTGTTTAGAAAAAAGGTTCTCTAGGACAATATTTTCCCCTTGATTTTTATATAGCATTTTTAAATGTTCCATTTTTTCCCACTTCATATTTGTTTCTAGGAATTTGCACATTCTTCTTCCTGCAGAAACTTATTAAAGGAAATACATCTCTAACCTTTGTTTGGTGCACTAAAATAAGCTAATTCAGTTTCTACACTGTGGCGTATTCTTTTTTTGTTGTTGTGTGACACGAGCCTCAACATTAGCCTAACACTCTATGAGCTTATAAAGTGTTGTCATCTTCTTCTTGAACCTCCTTTTTTTTCCAATTTGTTTTTTTTTAACATGTGAAATTAGTCAGAGCAGGAGTTGTACAGAATGTCTTGGAAGAACACAAGTGGGGATGTTAAGTGTTAATGAAAACATGCAGGATCCTGATAATAATTTCAGTGAAATGCAAAGGTGGGCATGGAAGAAGCGAACAAGTAAACAGAAAAGACCGTGTTTATATTTTTGACCATGTTTTTATTTTTTTTTATCTTTTAATCAAGACAATATAGGGAATGTTGACATGTTTGAGCATATAATTATTTTTATTTATGATTCCAACTTATCTTGTTAATGTCTTCCACCAGATTTTTCTGTTGAATTACTATCCATGCTATGAATCTCATATAAATTTTATACAAAACACGGGCGTTATCAGCAAGTAATTCCTGACAATTGCTACCATAAAATCAACTTTAATTTTGGCAGCATATCTGCTTAAGTTTAAAGAATGTTCCTAGTTTATACCCTGTACAACAATTTCAAAATTTTTTAGGCTAGTGAGAGCTATTGCTGATTAGTTCTGCTTTTATGATTGACCATTAAAAGCTTCATTCTCATGATTTACTATTTACTCCTACTTGTGAACTTAACTCTGATATAACTCATTTGAGTAAAGAAAAAATTAAACCAGGATTTGACTTCTAATTTTCTGTATTGGATTTAATGTTCAGCTCATACTAGAGTGACTTGAAGTGATATCTGACGCTAGATTCTGTAATCAAAAATCCTACCTTTTGGGGTGGTAGGTAAGGACAAAGTGAAGCAAGGGTGTCTGTAGTCAAAAAAAGTGACAATCTTCATTAGAGTTTTTTAACTTTACTTTTTTTATTATAAAAGTGATTTCAGTGATAGCCTATGTTATTTTATTTTTTTTTTTTTAGTTTTTAAATATTTTTATGAAGAAGAATATGCAAGCAATAATATTCATGGATATGATTGTTGAATGTTTTGCATAGAAGCAAATCTGTAGTCATAATCTTGTTTATGGGTCATACTTTCCTCAGTAACTAATGACTAATATTAGATATTCAATTTTTATACTATTTTGTAAACTTCAAGTTTTCCTTTCAGTTTAATCAGTTGTAAGCCTATTTCTGTCCTTGGATAGGTAAGAAATTTTTCTTCAAAATTTTGATCTTAGAGAAGGTAAGGATATTAAGTAGTTTGGTGCAACTCAGTGATTTGTTAGTCTAACCCAAAAGTTAATATATGACACTTGGATTTCCTAAATCCAAGGGAGCTTTTAACATGTTTTTTCTTTCTTCTTTCTGTAATTTACAAGAACTTTCATTTAATGAAGAAGTGTAGCCTAATCATAGACTGAATAAAACAGATAAAATTAAGTTGCTGAATACCACTTCAGTACTTCCATTTTCTTGGTGGAAATCTATCTATAATTAAAAGCAGATCAATGTGACTCTTACAGTATTTGAATAGAGAATTTTTTCGTCAAAATAGGAACACAGGAGAGGAAGAGAATAATTATTACACAGAAATAGGATACTTCATGTCCTCTCTGGATTCCCATAGAAATTTTTTATGGTTCTGAGATTCTCAGTTTATTTCTGGGGTTGGTAGATACTGTAAATGTCCGACAGGAGTTTTGTTCATCAAAGTGTAAATTCAGCCTACTGTTTGCTCATTCTTTAGCAAATGAACATGAAAAGCAGGAGGGAAATTTGTGCTCAGTGCAGGTGATGCAAATATGATTAGTACTGGCTTTGAAATCAATTGGTCTACTGCTGGAATATACTGACTTTTTTTTTAATTGCTATGTCGTGACACATCTGCCCTACAGTTAGGTGCTATAATGCAAATTTTCCCACTCACCTTGGAAATCAAATTCAGGGTTTACCTGCTGTGTCCGCTGTGTCCCAATAGCAAGAGGAGAGGAAAGAACCTTGGGAACCTAGGTGTGGGTAATGTGAGATCTGGGGCTGTTCACTGCTAGGCTCTGAGCATGATGTGGGATAGACATAAAAGCTCCATTTCTAAGTTTTTGTAGAAGTGCCAAATAAGTAGCTGTGTGACAACCTAGATATATTTAATTCTGTTTATATGATGAATTAAATTTCATCAGAATAAAATATCAACTGTTTGTTGTAACAAATTGTGTTTATGTCGCATTACACTTCAATGATTTCATGATTACTCTGACAGCTGCTTTCCCACAATTTGTCCCACATTAACGTTGATGCAATCTGCTCGTATCTTATTTTTTTTTTTTAATCTTTAGGCTTTTCCCCCCACTCTTCCAGATCAACCAATCTTTCACATCTGAATTATCAGAATTACTCAAGATCTGTATTAATGTTTTGAATTTTCTTACAATCTTTTTGATTACAGTTCCCTCAATAGTATCAATGCCCATTAAAACTTTCACATTTTACTTAACAGTGGAGGGTCAGTAATCACAATAAATTTACAAAAGTTCCTGAGATTAATATCCTTTTACTATGTGAATATTTATGTCATGCTGATATTTCTTAAATATTTTGACTCTTCTAAATCATAACTAATGATTTTATGCTTCCAGTGTCATTTCAGACAAGATGGCTGTAATTTTTTTAAGCTATATTTGTAAAGATTTTTAGCTTATGTGATCGAGGTTTTTAAATTGAGTGTCTGTGTGGTTCTCTCTGTAATGACAATAAATATATAAATGTTTATTGCTTGGACTAAAAAATTTTTCTCTTCAATTGTGCTTGGGTAGGAGATACAAGACATGATTGCTTGTCTCTAAAAAGCAGATTGCAGTTTATATTTCCTGATCAGTTCCACCTTTCCTCCATCTTTATCTGATTAAGGAAATTATAAAATGGCTACAATAAGAAATTATGAATGAAATTATATTCTGAATTGAGTTCTGGGTAATGACATAATTTACTCAAGGGAAGAATAATGAAATACCTTTAGAAAAGGTTATGGAAAAAACAGTAAATATTATAACAACATTATCCTACTTCTATGAATCATATTTCATTTTATGATTCTCATTCTTCTATTTGATGAACATTATATGTGCAGCTTACAATGAGGAGTATGTGCTTTTGATTTAGCTTTTTAACTGGTTTTCTTTTGTACAGAGATTATTCTTCAGCTTTACAAAGATGAGCGAGGAGGACTCCATATCAAGAGAGTAACAAATTGCAGCTCACCTCTGCTTTTAACAATTGCAATAATATAATTTTGTCCTCATTCCTCAGGGTCTAGGAACCAAATATTTATCACTGTATCAAGAAAACCTCTGCACATAAGGTTCTATTCAGATGTCTAAAGATAATCTAGCAGAAAGTCTTTTGGATTAACCTCTGTTTTGAGAGATTTATTTGCTTATGCACGTAAGGGTGCTTTTATGGTAAAATCCCTTATCTTAAACTGGTTTTGGTTTTTTTTTTCCTTTTGTCTTTTTAATCCCTTTAATCTGTATTAGTTGCCAGATTTCTGCTGGTGAATTCCAAGTGCTGCATTTCTGTTGGCTTTCACCTGTTTTTGAAAAGTAGACTTGTTGACCTGGTAAAGAATTATCAGTTCCACCATGTACACACTTGCTAGAAGAACTTGGCAAGACTTCTTGATTTTAATCATGCTGCCATTGTTAAGAAATCAATAAGGTCACATCATTGGAAACAGGAAAACTTATAATGTATTTAGGGTGCTAAAAACCTTCAGTGTTCAATTAATACTGACTTGATTGATAGATGATTCAATATGGATGTGTTATCAAGAAATGCTTGAATGAGGCTTGACTGCAAGATACTTTTGGTCAGTGAGAGCTTCAAATAATAAAAAATGGAAACTGAAAGGAGGGATTGAAAATTTGCATGTAGTGAAGAAAATGAAGCTTACAGAAGGAGGAATACTCAAAAGCGAAAGAGAGTCATGGTAGGAAGATGTCCACTACAAAGATCATTACAGAGAAAGACCATTTGATAAAGTCTTAGAGAATAAGGATGGTTCCTTAGAGATTTCTAGAAAAGTGGGAAAATAAATAGGTTTAGATAGATTTAGAAAAAACCCAAGAAAATAAAAAGACTATATGGGAACCTGTTCTGGTGTCATTGAGTCTCGAGGCCTGCATTGATGACAGCTGCAAAGATGTGCAACAGAGATGAGAAAGCACTGCTCTTTTATTGCTCTGCCAGAAGTTATTTTGTCCTATAAAAAGCTTGCAAATTATGGAAATTTAAAGATCTCAGATAAGATTCAAGTGAAAAGCAGATGGCAAATATGAATTCAAACTCAAAACCACATTATCAGTGTTTCTTATTTATTCCTATATTCTCTATATTTTTTCTATACATTTATTTTTTACAGTATATTGTGCATACAGTATATTTATATGCAAACTGTCATTTTAGTACAATTTTTATCTGTATTTTCCTTAAGAAGTGAAGAATTATTTTTTTTTTACTAGATATATTTTTAAGTATATTTTGGCTACTAATGTATTTTTCCTGCTGTTTTGGTTTGCTCCAATATTCAACTTCATTAGTTCAATTGTAATTGTACTTATGCTTATATGCATTTGTTGCAGAATGATGTTCTGAGAGATGCTTAATTTCTCTGGACTGTTCATATATTGTTGATGGACGTTGAGTGACCCTTCCAGAGCTCAATACATCCCACTTTAGAGCTGATTTACCATGTTGGGGTACTTATCTTTTGCTACTGTAATAGAGCTTTCAACATGTAGGCTGTCTCTCTGAGAACTCACTGGAATGACTGAATTGCAGTGCTGAGCTAGATGCAAGTACAGTTGGTGTGTGTGTATATGTGTGGGTTTGGAGTGCTCTTTTCTCTCTGGTGAATTTGGATTTTATTACCCCTAGGAGAGATATGTAAGGGTCTGGGTCATCATGCAGTGGTCTGTTTATGGTATATTGTACATATTTTGCAGTATGTTTACACTGGCTGATTAGCAAAAATCAGGAGCAGAACTACTTTGCATTTGTGTCATGGAAAATACAACCTTTATCTCTTAGAACTTTGCTTGTTCCTGTGTAGATGGGAACACACTGAACTGCAATACAAAGCAACAGAAAATTCAGTAGTAATTGATGTATTTCCAATTAGATAGTTGATGATTGGCATTATTTATTTAGAAGTAGTAAATTTGCCTTTTAATTATGTATGCTGGGAAAACTGAATATTGTAAGTAGGTAAAGGAAATGAACACTGAATGAAGAGTTGCCAACTTTTAATTATGCAAATGAGCATCCCTGCAGAAGAATTATTTAGTAATCTTTTTGTGCTTAGAATTGCAAATCTATCTCCACAATTGTGTTTAAAACAAATGAAACTGGATTTGTATAACTTCTTTTCTGTAGATATTTGCAGTTAACGACATTGAACAGAAGTATCAGTAGTCTTAAGAGACTCTATGTAATGTGCAATGAATTGGGGCTGTCGAACTGAAATATTACAGCCAATATGCTTCTTGTAGGGGATCCTATTATATAGCAATATAACACTTGAGAAACAGCAATTATCTATTTCTCCTGATTTTTTAACATTTTTATTAAATGTTTTATTAATTTTTTATGGCTGAATTTTTTAAAAATTCTCATTCTGATGAAGAGTGTAGTTGAATATCTATCTAAGCTATGACTCTTCCAAAGTGTTCTACTTTTCATTGTCTCTCTCTAGCTCTTGCAGTAGATTTTTTTTTTCTTGTCTCATATTAGTTTTACAGCCTAGTGACACTCTTGCTGGCAAAGAACTTAGTGCTGTGGCACTGTCTCAGTGAGTAAACAGTAATGAAAGAGCAGGCTAATTTATAGTATCTTCACATCACCTTAAAAATGCATCTGAGCTTCAGTAATGTTAGCAATAAAAAGTATATTTTTAAAATTCAGTGGGGAAAAAAAACCAAAAAAATTAAAAACCCTGAAAAATAGTACTATGACAGAAGGATAAATGATGAATAAAATGCATTTAGAAGATTGTACAGTAGCAGTGAATATCTTTCCTAACCAGGGAAAGAGCTGGGATTTAGGTGAAAGAACATTGTCCATCACTCCCCAGCTTGATTGAGCTTTCATTTTCTGACTGAGAGAGAACTCTTGACTTTCTAAAGTCTAAAAGTCAGATTATGCTATACCAAACTGTACTCAGAGACACACTACATGTACTCCCCAATACTGAAGCCTGGTAGATATAGATAAATAGCAGCCATTAACACAATCCAATAGTGAAATTCATGCTTGCATGTAAATCTGGGCAAGGAAATTGAGTCTTATGATTGGAAGAAGAAATTGGCTGTGTTGCTAGTTCTTGCATCCATGAAGAAATAAACATACTTCACTGTCCCAAATGCTGATAGATTTTCAATTTCAGCTTTGATTGCCATTATCATTTATTCTCATAAATTCCAAGACATGAAATTCCAAGGTTGGACAAAAAAAACCCACTAGCTGTAAAATTATTTTTTATGCCTTCAGATTTGAAAAACAACAGGGGCATATTCACACCAAATATTGAGATTTTTCCATGCTTTTGCTGCAGGAGTAAAAATAAGCAAGATGCTTATTCACCTTATTCATTGCTGCTGTCTAGAGGAAGGCTAACTTAGCATTGATATATTCTGCTCATTATCTTGTTGATGTATAGGATAAAGAAATATATGTGGAAAAAGTTATAAATATGATAGTTCTTTACTGAATTAGGAAAAAATCCTCAGTCAAAAGAATTAAATTTCAACCTATAGATGGGTGTGTAAATATGATGATTATTCACTGAATTAAGAAAAAATGCTCAATCACAAGAAATAAATTTCGAACTCTATATCTTTGTTTCATTCACTTCTAGTTGGAGATTTGCTAATTTGGAGACTGGGAAATGAGTGACTTTAGTCAGCCTTTGCAATGGAGATAAGAAGACAGAAAATGTTTCTTCTACCAACTGTGTGTTTTACAAAGTAAAAATAAAGATAAGAAACTGAACAGTTAGTGGGAAAAACAAAACATTTCTAGATTAAAGGGGTAAAATATGAGAAATAGAATATGTAATTATTTTACAGTGGAAGGGTATTATTACAGGATTTATGGTGTGCTGCCTATCAAAACTGTGGGTAGTTGTAGATAGTGTAAACATATTCTGTTTGTCTGTCTTAATTTACGATTCATTAATTTCTCCTTTAAGCAGAAGTGCATGGTTTTTATGAAAAGGAAGAGAAATAATGTCATTTTTAAAATCTCCTTAGCCTGAAGACCAAAACCTAATTAAAAGTATCTGTGAATGACATTAAAAAAAGAAAAATCGCACACAGAAACCACTGGGAAAAAAAAAAAAAAAAACACATTTCCCACAGGACTTTCAATTATGCATGATCTCATCATCACAAATTTACTATTTCTGTCAAGATGCATATGCAGCTTGGCTTTAGGGATTTTTTTCATATATGCAAAATAAAAGTCACAACTGCGTCTAAAAGGGATATTGTTGATTTAAACGTAGCTGTTCTTTTGAACTTATGGTGGAGAAATGTAAAAATTAATAAATTCTAGATGTTGTAGTTGGTTGGTGAGAAGATTGAAAAATTCCTATTTCTCTGCTGCCTAGTTTTTATGTCAAAATATTATAATGTACTTTAGAGGATGGTAAAATCTTCTGTTAGTTACAGTATTGTAAAATCTAATGTTAGTTACCAGCTCCAGATATAAAGGAGTGAACATATTTCCTAATTTAAAAATCCCAGGTAGCTTGTGTATGTTTTGCTGTGTTAGGGTAGGTTTTTTTGGGGGGGTGTGGTCTCTGTTAGATTTGTGGGGATTTTTTTTCGTTTGTATGTTCCGTCAGTCGGAGGTTTTTGGTAATTCTTTTAACTAGCCTAAACTATCTCGATATTTCAGTATAACCCAGACTCAGAATTCAGGCAATTGTTCTCTTTCATTGATGTTTGTCTTTCAGTTCAAGGATAAAAGTATTCCTAAGGAATACAACTATAGGATCAAAACTGAGTATGTGGTTTATTAATGTATCCCAGAGTTCTGATTGATTTCTCTCAAATTTCTTCCAAATTCACTGTCAGAGTAGAGCTTTATTTCATGATTGTGGATCAATTACTTGCCACTGCTTTATAACTAACATATTCCTGAAATTTTCCTGGACCCTTTTCCCAGTTTCATGTTCAACTCTTCATCATGTATTTGAGGAGCCTTAAAATGTTTTCATAACTTTGGAATTGTTAAATTGATGCTCTACTTTCTTTTTTTTTTTCTCTTTCTTTTTAGCATCTTTGCAACATTCACCATCTAATTGGAATAAAGTTAGAATTTTCTAGAAAATGCTACCATTTAAAAGATTGAAATAAAATAGTCACCAAATAATTTAAGTCAAAATATTTTCATACTGCATGCGTTCACAATTTGTTATTTGTTATAACCACTTATGCTTTTATAATTACTTGGTCACACCTCAAGAAGTTGGTATTGACATAGCTGAATCCTGTGCTCTTCATTAGTCAGCCAAGATTGATTCTTGACTAAGAAACTCCATAAGGTGGTTGTGCTGTTTTGAAAAGTTCAGAAATTTATGTATTATTTAGTATATTTTATTTTGAATTCATAACATTCAGAGAAACTAAAAGCACAGAGATTTCTTGAATTTGCCAAAAAATTGTTGAATTGTTGGTTTCTTTTTCCTGTAGTATTATTATTATTGTTATTACTATTTCACAGCATTCACATAACAAAATGTTACATAAATTTATGGGGTTTTTTCCGACTTCATTTTGAATTTTGAAGGTTAATAATTGTAGATATAATGTGCATTGAGGTAAAACTTGATACTGAAGAACCTACTTCAAACATAATTTTTAAAACTTTGGGGTTTTGTGATTTGAGGGATTGTATGTACTCTCGGTTAAGAAAAGAAATAAATCTTTACTTTGGATTTCTTTGCCTACAAAGCAAACATGCCTGGAATATATTGAATGCAATGTAACAGATAATTTAAAAAACAAAACCTGATACAGGCTATAATGTCAGCTGATGCAAGAGAGAAGCCCAAGATCAGCCTATGCATAAATTTAATCCTATAAAAATTTAGTGATTGCTACATAGGCCATTTCATTTCAGGCCATTGTGAAAAGCTGTGTTGAAGCTGGGAGATATATTGCTATTCAACCAGAAGTATCTTCATAGATTTGTGTTATTTCAGGAGTGGACTTTTATTAGGGTAGTATTCTACATACATCTTGAGGTCTGCTTCTCCTGGAATATGAGAGGTTGCAAGAATTCTCTGGAGGTCTTACTGGTAACAATAAATGAACAATACAAAGACATTTCTGGAAAGGAGAGTCCAAAAGGTTATTTCTGAAATCTGGGATGTTCCAAAATTATGTTTATTCTGGGGAGATCTTACTAACTTCTTGAAAAGATACATTATTTAAAGGTTTTTAATTTGTCATATTTTGTGGTGTTATTTTAGTAAATGTTGAATTTAGAAATACATTGTACATATTGCATTGGGTTAAAATATTGCCATTTTTGGGAATCTAAATTGTAATATTTCTATAGCATTTAATTTGTACATTTTGACTTTGTTAAATAGTTCAGACAAATATTGCAACATACAGAATGGGATGAAACTGCTTAGACTATGTAATGTGTCAGGCTTCACAAGGCTCCTTAAATGGTAACTTGTCACAAAATTATGTGGAGGATCAAAGGGCCATGCAATGTCAGGACTCGAGAAAAGATGACGAGCATTTCTAGAGAGAGAGTCTGGTAATGAAATGGGCAGATGAAGACAGACTGATGGTGGTTATCTGAAAATGTCCACAATATTGAATGGAGTGGCAAAGCCTTAGTGTGTGACTGGCAGGAAAGTGCAGGACCAATAAGTTCACATCAATAAACATTGATGTAACTTCTGAAGCTTTAGGAGCTCCAAAAGTGATGAGAATCATCAAAAACCAAAGGAACAAGATTTATTTCTTAAGTAAATGGAAATAAATTTTATTCAGATTAATTTATGTGGTTATTTATAGGGCTTCTTTACAAACACAGTAGGAAAGAATGCATATGAAACAACAAGAGGCTGAGGATAACATTTTAGACATGAAACCATATATAAGTTCTCTCTTCAACCAATTGATAGGCAGTGACAAAAGTAAAGTTTGAAATGACAAGGAACAGTCAGGAGGATGAAAGTTCCAATCAGGCTTGTAACAGAGAGAAAAGGAAGAGACAAAACTGTTTCAGTTGAATTGACAAAATCAGAGGGAAGAGGAATACTGTCTTTTTCTGAGGATAATGACTGAACTGATAGAAGTTTAGTGGGAGGAAGAGTGAAGAGAATTGTAATGCCAAAGTACAGAGGCTACAGGAAAGTTTAGTGTAGGGGAACTGATGCTGATGGTACACATTTTAGAAAGAGAAATTATAAAAGCTGATGATAAATGCCTTTGGTTTTTCTGATGGTATCAGAAGTGAAACATTTTTCAGATCCCATAGGAACAATGTACAGTCAAGAAGTCAAAGCCTCTGAAAGAGATAAGACTGCAAGAAAGATGCAGCAGTATTTTCCATCCATCTTTGTCGATCCACCTTTAATCACATAATGCTAGAAAATCTGTTGACAGAGAACAAAAATTGACAAAATCAGCTGTAGCAAACTACTTAGTCTTAAGAATTCTTTACATAGCAATGGATAGAGGAAGTAATAAACATCCTATATAACCTCTGCCTTGAAGTTTTCTTTGCATTGGGGTTGAGAAAGTGACAGAGGTTCTGCAGATCTTTTGAACAGATGTAGAGTTCTAACCCTCAGCAAGAATTGAAATAGGAAATAGCAAAGTTCTGGGAATCTGCTTACAGGAATTTATGACTATTACACTATGAGATTTTAAATAATTTTATTCATAATGTTAAATGCATTAAACGAAAATACAAGAAAGAATTGGATTAGTGGCATAATGAGAAAATAGTTCAGGGAAAACTGTAATATTTGTAAAAGAAGCTCTATGGATAAAGTCCACTAGAATTTTCAAATTCTCTGAATGCATGGATAAGGGAGAATTTCATGGTAGTTCTTAGTTGACTTGGATCCCCATAATTCATGCAACAATAACTATTATCTGATGGAGAAATAGGGATAAATTATTACCTATAGAATGAGAAGGCACTCATACTGTGCATACTAAGACTGTTTAGAAAACAGAGAATAAAAGGGGTATAATATATTAATGGTAAACTTTAGAATTTAGCTAGTTCTGGTATTTGAGCACTGATTCTCTACACATACATTGAAATGAAAATACAAAACAAATGCAATTTAAGACTGAAAATCTTTGCAGGAGTCTGTTTTTGTATATACTATTGTGTTCTTTAAAGAGTACAAGACTATTATAAAAGTGATCTGCTGGAATATGATAAAAGTAAAGTGTCAGGCTGAGGTTATATAAAATGATGTGAGTAATTTTTAGTTGAAGATGATGGGACTTAACTTTGGATATTAACTGAAAAAATCTTCCCACAAAATATTTCAGTATTAATGTAATATCTAAATATGTATCTATCTATCTATGCCTTTTCCCTTTGCAAGTTTGTCTCCTCATATCAATTTTGTACACTAATATTTACCTCTGGAAATCTGTGTAAAATTAAATAATAACCAAAAATTAAGAAATATTAGTTATTCTGATACTGGTTGTTAGTGAGAGTTGCTTTTTAACTTCTTTCATCTGGTAATGACTTATCCACTATATTCAATAGTCTTATTCTATATGCACGGGTTTTTATCTCTTTCTCCTCAGAATAGCAGCACTCATCTCACTTATTGCAGTAGCTCTTTCCTTAAATGACTTCTTAGATAGTTCAGAAAATTAGATAGCAGTTATGATATTTGACTTCATCTTTTTCCTAATGGAAATTATTTCTTTGGGCATGTTAAATCAAGACACAATCTTTTCCCTGAAGATATCTGATTCTGTAGTACTTGCAATTTTGTATTAGTTAAAATATCCATTATAAAAAATTTGACAATTTCCCCCCGCCCTTTTTTTTTTAAATAAAAATCTGAGTAACATTAATAGCAAGAAGAAAGTTACTTTAAAGGAAGCAGTAGAGGTATTCTTCAGAATAGCTAAGTGTTTTAGAGGTGACTTTTTTCTGTGATGAATGTGGATTTTTGAATTTATTATTCATTCCATTTCTGGAGTCTGCCTAAATAACCTAGTGTGGACACATCTCATGATAGCTTTAAAACAACTGTTGTTTTAAATTTATTCAGCAAATCCTAGGCAAACAGGCTGGAGAGAAACATGAATGAAGGTTTTCTGAAGTGTCAACACTACATTTTCAATGTCCTTCCGAAATAATTTCCAGCATTTCATTGGCTTATTATGGCTGCAATTATTCATTGAGCTGATAACTTCAGAGAGACCTTACTAATGATCCCTAGATTCCTTTCCTTTTTCTCCCAAATCTGAGTTCATGGTTATGTAGGTATGACTTAGATTATTTCTATGGCTACACTGCCTTGCAATTATCAGCTCTGAAGATCATCACACTCGTTTGATTTGGCTAAGTCCCCTCTGCAGAAGTTGTGCTGGCTCTTGCCAATGGACCATGTTTGTCAGTGTACCCGGTGATATTACACTGTATGACAGTCTTAAGTGCCAGAAATGGAAATCAGAATCAGTGGCCTGTAGTTCCTCGAATCACTTTGGAAAGAAATTTGTCCTCTTTGCAGATGGATGCTATACTGAAAACCTGAGGCTGTCCTGCTGCCTTAGATTTTTGCAGAGACATTGCAGAGCTTTGCCAGCACTTCTGCAGTTCCAGTTGGTAGTTCGGGGCGAATTCTACGCAGGTCAAGTGATTTACTAGCACCTAACTTACCTATTGATCTAATAATCTGCATAGACACTGTTAAATTGTTAAGCACTTCTCTTCGGAGGGGAGGTGATGGAAAACAGACTGATTCACTATTTTCCCTATTTAGTTTTTTTATTCTATTGCTAAGAGTCTGGCCAGTTACTGATTGGTGGGATCTTTTTTGCTTTTGTTGTACTCAAAATGCCAATTGCATCCTTACATGTTTTCACAGAGGAAATTAATTGAGAAAATCAGATAAAACAGAGGACATAACCTTCTAAAATATGAAAAAGTTAAAGGAAAAATGCTAACAACAGTTAGATACAAGACCCAATCTTAAATATATAAAAAATAGGAGCTGGAAAATAGTATAAATTGAATTGTGAAGACTTTTACGAGGGTTTAACCTTTGAATCTCTGATAGTCTCCTTTTTTATTCCCACCGAAGTTTTCCTCTGTGTTAGGGTTATATATTCTTTATTATCTTCCAGACCACCAATTAAGCATCATTAATTGGAAAACATTTCCATATGAGATATGTTAGGATGAAATATTTGTGAATCTTCACAAATATGAATATACTAGGCTTGGATTTTTTAATCCAGTTTTATGAAAAGCCAAGAATTCTCCTGTAGCCAGTTGTGCTCCTGTCTTATTAATCTTTTTGGCATTGCTAAACTCACCTTTGTCAGATGGACAACTTAAGTTGATGAAAAAAGTTATTTTGAGTGATGTTCCAGTACTTATTATCTTCAAATTGAACTATTACTCAGGAATTTTTTTTTGTCATATTTGACATTTTAAAGTTAGAAATAGAGCTGTTTAATGTACAGTAATTTCACGACCATAAGGCGCACTGGACTATAAAGCGCACCCCCCCGGAGTCGGCAAAATTCAAAACTTTGTAGATTAGATAAGGCGCACCGGACTGTAAGGCGCACTTTTTTTTTGCAGCGAGGCTCCACCCCCAGCTCACCCTGTGCGGTTGCTGACCGAGGCCCCGCCTCAACCCGGCAGCCATTGGCCCCCAGGCCCGCCTCCACCTGGCAGGGGCAGTGCCGCAAGCTACCGGGCCCCCATGGACCCGGCAGCCACGGGCCCCCGGGACTGCCTGGACCCGGGAAGGGGGGTGCCGTGGGCCCCCTAGCCCACCTTCATCCGGCAGCCACGGGCCCCTGGGACTGCCTGGACCCGGGAAGGGGGGTGCCGTGGGCCCCCTAGCCCGCCTTCACGCAGCAGCCATGGGCCCCCAGGACTGCCTGGACCCAGGAAGGGGGGTGCCACAGCCCCTCTGGGCGGAATTCACTCGGCAGCCATGGGCCCCCGGGACTGCCTGGACCCGATAGGGGCAGTGCCACGGGCCCCCTGGTCCGCCTCCACCCGGCAGGGACGGTGCCGCGGGCCTCCGGGCCCGCCCCCAGCCGGCTGGCGTGGCACTTCTGGCTCCCCCCATGGTTCACAGCTCACACTTCCGGTTTGGCAAATTTCACAACTTTTTACATCAGATAAGGCTCACTGGACTATAAGGTGCTCTTCCGGGTTCGAGGGAAAATTTTAGTCAAAATGGTGTGCCTTATAGTCGTGAAATTACTGTACTTTCCTCTTGGCTAAATGCGTCAGTCTACATATCGCTTCCTGCCTTTGTTCATAAATAAAAGTTTTGTATGTTAACATGCTTAATTCCATTTTTTATTTGTGTGTTATGTTTCTAATTCATCTAGTGAATTTTAAAGAGTATTGGTTATTTGCAAAGTAGAAGGAAATGAATGATTTACTAATAGAAAGTGCCAAGCCATTTTAGTGATCTTAAGTGAAAATTGAACTGCAGATGTTAAATTTTAAACTTTGTTTCCTTAGAGTAGTTGTTTGATCAAGGGAAAAAAATGCAGATAACGTGATTTTTCATTGTGGTGATTAATTAATTGTAATTCTACATGGCATTTAAGTTTCAAAGCTTTTTATGATTAGTGGTTAGTAATTAGATAGTGGAAATGCTGAAACTGATACTGCAAAATTAATAGTTGCTTAATAAAGAGGATTTTAATCTTTGATAAGTTTCAGAAGCTCTTTGAATAGATGCAGATATTTTAAAGCTTCTCATGCAAGCCTTGTGTTTAAAGGGATTCCCTGCACAAAATCTGTGGTTCTGCCTATGGCAAGTTTGTGAGATTTTGCAGGGAGGAGTAATATATCCTTCTTTAAGCATTTAATATATTGATATATGTGATAAATTCCTAGACACTCCCTTTGACCAGTGCAGTCTTGTGGGACTGTATAGATCACTTGTAGAAAACCAGAGCCATGCAATGATTATTTTTATACTATGATCATATTAAAGGAGAAAGTAAGTATAGGACATTGTGAGGTAAAATGCTTCTAAATACCATTTCATATTTCTCTTTGGAGCTACAAGTGGTACAAAAAACAAGGTGGGAGAAAAAAAATTACTCCATTTTCCTTTATGCAGCACCTGGTGTATAGCATCATAAAATTTTGTGCATCTGTCTGAAATTTTAAGAGAATGAAAATAGAGCATAAATTAAAAGAGTTTGTCATAACTAATGACAGGTAATTAGGCTGTCAGACACAAAGCAGCACAATAATTCAAATAAAGAAATAGTAATATGCCTGGAAAGAAATGCACTGGCTTTCAAGTCTCTCTTTGAAGTTTTCTTGTAGAAACTTATATGGGAAGAAGAAACATTTGGAATGCATTGAGCACTGCATAACAGGAAAATGAATAGTGCTATTTGAAATTCTGAAGTTCCTTAATCAGATCATCATATGAAAAACAATCTCATTCTGGTAATGTTTCGGTTGAAAATATGCACCTATTTCCTTTATTAAGATTCCAAGTAATTATCAAAAACAAAAACTACATCAAAAAAACCCCAAAACCAAAAAAAACCATGACATCAGCAATCTGTATGCCTAAAAGTGGCTCTCCATTCTTTAGTGGCTTCAGGCACTAGGTGCCTATTTGCACATTTATTTAAGAAAATTAATTCATGATGCAGTTTAATTTAAAAGTAAGCAAACTTCCTGCTTTAGAATCTTACAGAAATGAACTTCATATTTTAAATTGAAAACCTTTCTTCTTTAAAAAAGTAGTTTAATGAAAGAAGACTGTTCCAGATATTTCGAAATGACTTTCAAAATATGAGGCAGTCTCTTTCACTGAGCTTCATAGGGATGATTGTGCTGCTGTTGAAGGGTTTGCCCAAAGAACAAAAAGTTGTCAACAGATTTCTCCTTTGCAATAAGAAACAGAGGCTATTATTGCAACAGCATGTATAGAATTAGCATCAAATTTCCTTTTTATTCTCCTCTCCCCGCCTCCCCCTTTCACTTAGTTCAGACAGTGTAAATCACTCTTGCTCCCTTTTAGCAAGGTTTTATCAAAAACTCTGTAGACTAGAATACTGCATAAACAAAAGTTGGTTTAATGAATTGCTCTTTAAAAACTTGTCTACTAGTATTCAAGTTTTTATCAATTTTTTTCTACAATGGATTGGTGGTGTATCTTTTAATATTGAAGAATAGATAATTTAAAGTGAAAATTATCATGATGCTATTGTGCTTTTAAAAAAAATACTTAATTTCTTTATATTCGGATAATTCTGATATAATGTGCATTTTGGAAACAGATCAAGTAATAATGGGACCAATTTTGTCTTAGTAGAGATTTTATCAGGTTTTAGCTCTGTATAGGGAAGTAAATGTGTTCTCTGGTGAATACATTCCTAGATGACATTAGAAACAAATAATTTTATTTAATTAACTCATACTTGTTCCTGAACCACTTTTTTGTTGATTGTTTGTTTGCTTCTTTGTTTTGAATAAATTTATTAAAGCACTTTCAAGCACTTTGGAGAGGCCTGGTCATTAAATTTAGAAGTTTTCATGCAAAACAGTGGTGTTAATGTCTCTGAAATAAGGCTGCAGATGGAGATTAGATTTTAATTTCCGAACCATTTTAGACTGTATTCATGGCTGGCAGACCTTATTAGGGTTAGATATATCCTAAATCAAATGTGACAACTAATTAATTGATTTTGGGCACATTGTTCTCTCCTATTCTTCTCCTTGCATCCTAGTTTTCACTGTGTCCTTGTTTTTCTGAAAATAAGTGGAAACTTTTGTCCAAATTACAAGTGATCAGAACAATTATATGAGGAGGAGTTGGAGTAGGCATGATGTATTTAGGACCTTAAGGATCTTTCTGTCTTCCTACTAGAAATATATATTGAGACTGATCCTGGGCTTGTCCAGCTAACATATTTCTAATTATTTCTGGATCAGCAGGAAACTTTTAGTTTTACCTGGAAGTTTTTGCACCAACCTTGGACAGTGCAGAAATTGCAGCTTTTATCAGTGTAGGTTATATTTTCAGGTGATGCATTTAGAGACTTTAAAAAATTTATTCTTGAGTCATATGTATTAAAAGACAAAGCTAAATACTTCTTACAACACTGTGGTGATATTTTAAGGTGTTATAATATTTATTGTACAAAGTATTGATAATATGTCTACTTTTCAAATGGCAACAACCCATTAGCTCTAAGCTCAGTAAAATGCCCTAAAACAATTACACTACTGTAGTCATGCTTTTGAGATGCCCATTTGAAATTTGTATTGAAATTTGATTTAAATTATTTGATTTGATTCAATTTATTTAAGCCAACTGATCACACATTAAAACTGACTTTTATACTTTTTAAAACTGTGATAAAAGTTTTAACAGATCCCTTATGAATACATCTATTCACATTATTCTCATAAACACATAAAAGCTATATTTTATACTGAAATACTGCTGTTAGAGGCTTCTGAATGTATACCGTATTTATGCTTTCCAAGTGTTTACACAGACAGATATATATAAAAGTACAGTAATTTCACGAATACAAGCCGCACCAATTTGACTAAGATTTTACTCCTAAACCGGAAATGCGGCTAATACTCAGGAGCGGCTAATATGTGAATAATTTTCTGATATTTACAGCCTCAGAAGTGCCACCCAGAGTGCCAAGCCGAGCAGCTGCAAAGTCAGCATTTTGCGATTGTTACAAATTGTTACTCTGTTGCACCGCGGGTGGAGCCTGACTCCCTGCAGGCAGCACGGGGGGCAGGGAGAGAGGCGGGAGAACTCTCTCCTTCCCTCCTCTGCTGCAGCCCGGGAGAGAGACAGGGGGACCCTGCGCCGCCATTGCGGCGGCCCAGGGAGGTGGCGGGGGACTCGGACCGCCACTGCCACGGCTCTGGGAGGCGGCGGGGGACCCGGGCCGCCATTGCCGCGGCTCTGGGAGGCGACAGGGGGCTCCGTCCCCGCCCGCCGCCGCGGGAGCGGGGGGGACTCTGTCCCTGCCTGCCACCATGGGGCAGCGCCGGGCTGTGGTGACCGAGCCCAGTGGCAGCGGTGGCTGGCCCCCAGTGGCCCCGCCAAGCAGCAGCGCCGGGCTGGGCTACCTGGCCCCGTCGGCAACCCCGAGGGGGCCGAGCCTGCACAGCCCGAGCTGAGCCAGTAAACCCTGCCCTGCTGCCGTTCTGTTACTATTTGGCAACTTTGTTGCATGCGGGTCCTCGCTGCGAACGACAGAGCGGCTTATACTCGGGTGTGGCTTATTTATGGACAAAAAATGAAATACTTGCCAACACCCAGAGATGCGCCTTATACTCAGTGCGGCTTGTATTCGTGAATTTACTGTACATTTTACTGAAATGTACTGACACATGGGAAAAAAACCAACAAGAACACCAACAGCATACAAACAGGTCAAAAAACAATTGCCAGTGTGTTTTGAGTACACTATTGACTGAAGAGAATGATACCAGAACACTCTTGAATATTGATTTCAAATTCAGGTATCTCTTCATAATCTACTCCTCTTGCACAGAAAGAGCTTGCTTCTTTTCTTAGTTATAGTGTTTCCTATTTGTTGTAAATTACCTTCAACTTGCTTTTTTCTTAGTTATAGTGTTTCCTATTTGTTGTAAATTACATTCCTTGGTATGCTTCTATGATGTATTTTTTTTTGCCTCTTTTCTCTTTCTTTATGTTCAGTGTGCAAAACTTTTATAGCGTGTGTAACTCGTTTGATGCACAATAACTGAAGTACAGCTGAAGTGTATTTTAGTGTAAAAAATACATTGTTGAGTGTTTTCCTTTTGTGATGCTATAGGTAGAATTAAGAAGTTCGGCAGAAACAATTTGTGGTTCCCCACTTTCCTACTAAGAACCATCATTTTTTCTTTCTCTCTTTGGATTAGCAGGAACCACATAAAAGCCATACAAGGATTGCATCCATAGTGATGTCTGATCATGTAATTTCATTCTCTTAATTGTTCTTCATGTTGCTGAACTTGCAACTTGAATAACTAAGTCAAATATGCCATAGGACTTCAAAGTGGCCTGTTGCTTTCAGTATTAGCTGAGTTTGTGTGCATATTTTAGGATATATCCCCAATACCCATTGGCATTTAAACTTTTTCCTCCTGGTTTTGAAATAATTTTTAGAAAAGGGACAGGGGACAAACATTTTTCTTAAATGAAATAATGATGTGGTGGTGGTGGTCTTGATTCTGCTGTTTATTCCAAATCATCATAAGCTGTAGATGTCTTTAATACTTTTCAGTTCTTTTCCATTGCAAGATTCTATTGTCAGTCTTGTAAGAGCTATGGGATAAATTATTCAAATGAATAGCATAGTGATAACTGTTGCAGCAGGAAATCTTTACCAACAAATATAAAGCAACTCTAAATATATTTTTGAAGATAATAACTTTTGCATCTGGAATAATCTCCCTCATTATGAAAAGAGTAGATAAACAATTCACACTCAAAATAGGGAAATTCTCATATAAATATTTTGTCTTTATCTTTACACTGAACTGAGGTTCCAAGGAGTCTAATAATCAGTATGCTGATATACCTGACCTCGAAATTTAAACTACAATAATAAATTCATTGCCTTTCTAAGATAGAGGCCGCAGTTTTAGCTGTATATGTGCCAGATCTCCTTGAAAATATTTTATGTTCATCTCATGAGATGATGTCTCAGAAACTTGACTTTTAAGGCAAGAATGACTCACTCTCTATGGGTTGAATGCATAAGACACAAAGAAGATATAGAAGTTACTTCCTAACCAATTTTGTTGGTGCTTCAGAAATAGTATTTCAGTAGTATTTTCTAATAAGGTAAAGCAGAACTGTATTTAATTTTCTTTTGGCCATAGGTGCTTCATAATCCAAGCAATTCATAATTAAAGGATGTAATAACCGTCTCCTTTATGTAGAAATTTTTTTAACTTTTTCTTATTTCAAATTTTTCTCAATATTAATTCAGAGAAGTTTGTCCTGCTCAGGAAAAATGCTACTCATCATTATATGGATATAAGCTTAAATTGCAGTATTTCCCATTCTCCTCTACTAAGAATAGTGTAGAGAATTCACCTCTGTCATGGTTTAATCCCTGCCAGCAACTAAACCCCATACAACCTCTTGCTCACTCTTCCAATCACTATAAGGGCGTGAGAATCAGAAATATAACAGTAAAAAAAAATTGTGGTTCAGACAGACGCATTTTGATAGATAAAGCAAAAGCTACACAAACAAGCAAAGCAAGGAATTAATTCACTGCCTTCCCATGGGGTTCAGCCATCTCCACAAGAGCAGAGCCCCATGAAACTCTGACTTGGAAAGACAACTGCCATCACTGAACATCTCTCCTCTTCCTTCTTCTTCTCCTGCTTTATATACTGAGCATGATGCCACATGCTGTGCAATGTCCCTTGGGTCAGTTGGGATCAGGCTGTCCCCCTCCCAGTGCCTTTTCCATCCCTAGCCTCCCTGCTGGTGGGGTGGTATGAAAAACAGAAATCCCTTGGCTCTGTGCAAGTGCTGCTCAGCAATGAAAAAAGCATCCATCTATTATCAACACTGGTTTTGGCACAAATATGAAACATACCCCCATACATCCTGCTGCTGAGGAAAGTAACTCTACCCTGGCAAAATCCAGCAAGGAATGCGGAGCCAGCTGAAAGATTTTTGTATTCACTAGGTGAAATATCTTTCTGTACAGAGGGCTAGGGGGAATACAGTGGTTTCAATTTTTTTGGTCTACCTGAAATTTAAAAGCCTGTATGATAAAATGAGATGTTTTGTACAGAAACAAGAATATCAGTCTAAGATCTCTAAGGGAAACTTATGAATGATAGTGGTTACTCTGATCTGATTTTTTATCTGCTACATTGATTTATCCATTATAAATGCTTGATTTCAATCTAGATATATCAAAATTAGACTAGCATAACATAGCATGCATAGATTTTACTTAATTTAGAAGATCATAACATCACTAAAATTTTGGGTTGAAATGTTTAATGACTACAAAAGCCATGCCTATTGTTCTAAAATGAAGAAGCAATTCTATCCTTGAAGTAAAAAAAAAAAAAAAATTTAAAAAATTATATTTTTAGACCATGTAGACATACTAATTTCAATTTAGGACTTATAATTCAAAAAAGGTATGATTATCCACTCTTTTCAAGTAGTTTTGAATAAATAAATTCCCTTATCCAATCACAGAATTCGGAAGATGTGGCCATTTCCATCCTAGTTGTACACTTACTTTTTCACATTTACAGTACAGCCTTTCTTATAATGAATGTCATGGTAGGCTCAGGGAAAAACAGTACTTTAGATCTCTCATTTCCCTTTTGTAGTTTGTAGTGGCTAGTGTAAATGTTTTCTGGTGCTTTCCCAAGATGGCCTGGTGAGAACAAAGCAAAACTATTGATGGTGATGAATGTGTACTTGGTGTACAAATGTGGAAGTGGACACAGTTTTCTCCTGAGCTTGTGTCCAGCTACAGGGGCTGAAGCTTCAGAAGGGAAGAAGTCTACACTGTTTTGACAAAGCTCAAAGAGAGCTTTGCATACACTGGGAAGGTTTGATGAGGAATCATGCTTCATCAGACTGCCTAACAAGTAGCTGTGCGATGCCTTGTTACTCCAGTAGCAGTTTCTAGTGAAGAGCATGTAAGGTGAAGTCCTTCTAGGGAATTTTAAAAGAGAGTAGGGCAATTGCTAGAATCACTGGTTAGAATATGTGAGCATGAGTGGTAGTCTTAATACTCATTTAAAAAGTCAGAGATGACTATTTTTTTGTCTGCCAAGTAGTTTTTCTTATTTTTTATTATTGTCTGTGAAGTACTAGAAGTGCAGTGTTTGAAGTTCTGTGTTCCCTGAGGTGTAGAAATAGTGGTACTGCCCTCCTTTGCACTATGATACTTCTGACAATGAATTCTGAAAACGGTCCCTGTTCTTGTCTGAGCTAGACACTCTTGACGTTACTTAGTTTTTGGTTTTTTCCTGTCCATCACCAACCTCATGTTTCTTTGTTCCTTTGAAGATTGCTGACATTTTTTTCCCACTTAACAGACTCCATATTCTCAGTTTCTCTCTGAAAATCAGCTTGCATATTTAGAAATAAAAAATTGCTGTATGATTATTTTAGTATTCATAATACCAGGAATTTAAAAATTCTGTGTTTACCATTTCTTAATCTTCAGTGGTGCTTTTGTGAATAAATCATTCTGTAGAACAATTCTCTGAAGATTTTAATGAAAATATTGAATAAAAAGAGGTTCATAATTGCTGCATTCAATCAGATAATACATTAATCAGTTCAGAAAAATTCCATTAGGTGATATGATAGCTAATCCACTGAAAATTTGTTTTGCAAAATGTTTAGCTGCACTAGTACAAATGTTTTATGAAACCAAGGTATTATTTTCCATTTTGCAATTCATTATACAGTAATTATTCTTTGAGACAGAACTGAAACAGATGTGTTTACATTTAACTTCTTTTTCCTATTAATGAATGCTTTGTGAAAGGATCCTGATTTGTTGACCGACTTCTACAAAGCAATACTCCCAAAATTAATGAAGTATTTAGTTATTGCTACTTTTTTTCATACCTACTACACTGTTGGTCATCAAAAGCTCAGTATATGTGATAGCTAATTCCCAATATGTGCATTTCCCGTGCTTGATTTGTATTTCCTCTATTTCAGATGACTAAGGAAGATGAGTCAAGAAAATAATTATATACTTTTATTATTGTCGATGCACTAATTATCTTGCAAGGAACGGAAAGCTTTGAAACTCTTAAAATGCCAGGTTCCCTGTTTTTTTAACAGATCAGGAGAGATTAATTAGGAATGGTAGGAATGGGTAGTCTAAGAGCAATTATGAGGTCATTTTCTCCAAAGGAGTGGTGTTATAGCTTTACCTGAATAATAGGCTGAAGCTAATGAGGAATTAGCTTTCCGCAGATATGGAGTTCAGCATGGAATGCCTCTAGAATCTTAAATCAAGGCCTTAAGTCCATTGATATCTGAAAGCTGAAAGTATGCAAAAGCTGCATCATCAGAAGTTTGCATAAAAAAGAAAAACTGTACCAAGATATAGGATATGCCCACTAAAAATTACTGTTGCTGAGGAAAAATGCATCAATGCATGAGGAATTTTCTATAAGTATTAGAAACTATTTTCTGGCCTTAATGTCATCTATCAGTAGGCTGGTTGATCAGAAATATGAAATCAAAGATTCTTTGTAAAAATATTCCTTATAAGAAATATAAAGGATTAATTACAATATGCTGATTTGGATTTTTGCAAACCTTAAATTTAGACAGGATCTAGTCTCAATAAGAAGGTTTGATTCATTGATCCAAAAGTTAGTGAGTAGTTGGTCAAATGGGAGATTCTGGTTCCATCATACTTCCTGCAAGCACAAAGTTTATAATTCATATTGAGATTCTGGTGAGAGTCATTAGGAATTAATTACTGGTGAGCTTACACTTGCCAAATTAGTGCTGAAGAATAACAAACACTGAATATTAATCTAACAGATTTTATCTAAAGTAAATTCTGGAGGCTCTTATTTGTTTATGAGAAAAGTGTGATAGGGTGGTAAAAGCAAACTGTTGAAGAAATAATATTTCCCCCTTTTTTCTTCATTTTTGTATTGCTGAGGATTTTTACTGACTCTGGAAATTTCATTAATTTCTTGGATTGCTCTCAGTAAGAGTTGCTTCTTGCTTTTTGACAGTCACAGATAATTTCTAGGATATGCAAAGGTGTTTTCTGCTGATGTGGTAGCTGCCTTCCCAAAATACCCTGAGAATTAGCTTACTTTTGCCAATTTGAAGAGTGGATGCTTGGCTTCTTTCCCAGTTCTTTGTTTACTGCAAAATTTTTGTTTCTTGAGCCACAGCTATGTCCCTTTTACTGGTTTTTGTTTTTGTTTTTATTTTTTTCTGTGGTTTTTTGTTTTTTGTGGTTTTTTTTGAGGGGGGTGGGGGCAGAGGTTGTTTTTATTTTCTTTACACTTTTTTTTTACGACCAATCTTTCTCACAGCTCATTAGGCTTCCCCCTTACCCACAGACATCTAACTCATTATAAATCTCAGAATTAAGCACTTACAGGGTTAAAATGGATTTCTGGAAGACATCTACTCATTTTTCTGTATTTTTATAGCTGTCATCACACTAGCATCTTCAACAATTGTTTTCCAGTCTCTTTTTTCTTCCAGATATATCTCTCTCTCTTTTCTGTACTTATCTCCCTTGAATATCCTGTTCCCAAGAATTAGACTGAGTAATGACTTTTGAGTAAGAGTCTCCAACAAATCAAGTGTTTGATATTTGTCACTTTTCTATTTTGCTGACCATGGCTTCTTGCAGGGACAGGCAGCTGCATGCACACTGTCTATTGATAAAGCTGGCTCAGTAGAGTTCCAGTGAAGAGCAGTTATTTTTTTTCTTCTGTTCTTCCAACTGTGCTCACGTGTATCTTAAATGCTAAAATGGCATTGGCACTGGCTCCTCCCTCCTTCAGTCTCTTCTTAGTATGAAAAGAAGGCTTCATTTGTTCCATTCCAATCAGTTGTCTCTTCATCAAGCTATATTGATTCTTTTTTCTTTTCAAGGCAGTGAGCACATTTTCTGTAGAGTGAGTCTCATATCATTTTCATTATTCATTTGAGGAAAATTAGGAAAAACGTCTCCTTGCATTAGACTATCAAAGGATTTAGCCCAGCTCCTTCCAGTTCCTTCCAGTAAAGAACTGAAGGTAGTTGAATGCAGAAAAGATGAGATATAGATGACCACCTGAATCTCTCTAGACCTCGCACAGCACCTGAAAGAATTGGATATTTTTCACCTGGAAGTTATTTGAATTCACTTGTATGAACCCATGATGTGGTAGCCTCCTATTAATTGCTCAAAGTAAAAAAAAAAAAATGAACATTCTCAGTACTGCCAACTTAGCTAGTGAATATGGAAGAAATGTATGATTCAATCATTACATATTAAATATCTTCATTATTTTTAAGTACTTGAAATCCCTCTTCAATAAGGAAACAACTCTTGTGTGGTTGAGCTTCCTCAATGATTTGTACCTTGCTAAATCTGAACAAGTTGACTGTTCATCAGTGAATGTATTTCTGCATGCATTTTTTGGGAAGAAACAAATGCAAACAGAGGTAGAATGGACAAAGTGAAAATGTGGAAATTATTTAAGTAAAAAAGTGTGTGATTCCATTTTTGATGAAAATTATTACCATGGTGATTTAGGAGTTTAGGTCTTTTAGTAATTAATGCTACTGCAGCTCTAACACTGTTAACCAGGTTTCAAATAGTTTTGGAAAATATTGTTAAAATCTTTTTCATCTGGGGATCTTAAGTGATTTGTGAAGCTTGCAACTAAAATTGCTATATTTCTTTCCAAAATATCAACTGACATCTGAAAAGGAAATCAAAAATATTTTGTACTTTAAAACACAGAACTAAATTGTTTGGTTATTGAATATAGTTTTAAAAGTGCAGCAAGCAACAATTTCACATTTCTTGTAATAAAAAAGAGGTTACTGCTCCAGTCATGTACTTTTAATGCTGCTTTTAGATCATTGATGAGGATGATTCTGAAGGTTCCTTTCACTTGAAAGTTTTACAAATTGCACTTCATGTTCAGCATCTCTTAGTATTGGATTCTTTTTTGGTGAGATGTCATTGGTCATGTGGGTGCTAGAAAGATGGGTAGTCTTTTGTTACAGTGCTAGGATACCATGAAGAAGGTTTATAAAGAGGCAGGCACAGAAAAAAACCATCACAGTGAAAATGTATTTTTAAATTATAAAACTGCTGATCAGGGTTGCACCCATTAGTAACAAGGAAGTTGAAGAAGCTAATTAAAGGGATAAAATGCTGAAGATAAAAAGGGAAACAAATTAGAGTCTTAGTCCTATATATTACATGAAATTAAAAACATGTAAATTTAAGAAATGGAGGTGTAATTTCATCTTACATTCCTTGTCTCTGCACAAACTACTTAGGTGTTCTCCATAGCTTTATGGTATCACCTGAAATACATGGTGAAATTATAGATCAGTGACTTTAATCTGTATTCTAAGAGTATTTTAAGAATTGAGTCTTTTGTGTTATCTCAGTAAAACAGTGCTAACCAGTATGTTAATATTTATCCCCTAGTGAAACACCTCTCTTGTTATAATTTAAAAATGTTATTCTTTGAGACTGTAGCAGGAACCCATATTGGTAGATGCTATAAAATTAGAGATTACTGTATGTGTGTCTGTCTATCTATCTATCTATCTATCTATCTACCTATCTAATCTCTATATCTTTATTATCTATCTCTATCTATCTATCTCTATCTCATCTCTATCTCTATCTCTATCTCTATCTCTATCTCTATCTCTATCTCTATCTCTATCTCTATCTCTATCTCTATCATCTCTATCTCTATCTCTATCTATCTCTATCTCTATCTCTATCTATCTCTATCTCTATCTCTATCTCTATCTCTATCTCTATCTCTATCTCTATCTCTATCTCTATCTCTATCTCTATCTCTATCTCATCTCTATCTCTATCTCTATCTCTATCTATCTATCTCTATCTCTATCATCTCTATCTCTATCTCTATCTCTATCTCTCTATCTCTCTCATCTCTATCCCTATCATCTATCTCTATTTCTATGTCTATTTCTATCTCTATCATCTATCATCTATCAATCATCTATCATCTATCTATACTTACATATATGTATTTCTAAACCAAATTGTCACAGTGGGCTCTGTCTTCTTTCATTAAGATGAATTCAGCTCTTTTCTGCCTGTACACTTATCAGGCAGACAGGTGAAATATAGTTTGTATTTTTAGAGCTTTGGATAGTAGTAAGATCTGAACCATGCTAGTGTTCCTGTAACACCAATACTTTAGTTTACACATTGATATAATTATGATTACTTATCAATATGATTGTGATTAGTGTTGCTTAAAAATATCCTGAAGGGATGGAGAATCTATTAATATTGAATATAAGGACATTAAATTCACATTAAGGTAAAATTGATGAAAAAAAGGATCAGAGTAGCTGTGCCTGTGCACATTACTGAAGAAGCTCAACAAATACAAGTAAAACCCAAAATGTAATCAGTCTCTTTTTAAGAAATACTCCTGTTCTTCATGTCATAGCACATACTCAGTGCAGCTTTTTCTGTACCCTGATATCTGGTCCATGTTATTTTTAGTACGAATTAACAGAGTTGTGTTTTAGGCCAGAAGAGCCAAGTATGTAGATTCAGATCTACAAATATTGGTTTTCTAGCCATATGACAGAGTGTGTTATACATATAGGTCAATAAGAGGAAAAGGAGAAATATTTGAAATATTCCATCTTTCTAGAAATTCAGGTTTTCATTCATATTTCCTATCTTTTCTTTCATTTTGGACTATATTATTACCACATGAAATTTAGACTTCAAACTACAGGTAGAAATTAACCATTTAAAGAAGATATTTCCTCATAAAGTGTCCATTCCACCTGCTACTTCCAGTCCAGCTGAGTTTGGTGAATCTGCCACTCTTAAAACATCTTTCCTGACTCTTGAAGATTACACTTTTGCCACCATGTACTGAAACTGATTTAACAAATTCTGTCATTCACAGAGGAAAATTAGTGCCAGTTTTTGTGAAGCAACTGAAATATTGGTCCTGCCATCTTCCATTGATATGATTTCCAAGTTTTCTCCCAATGAAATATCCTTAGCAAGAACATTATTCATCTTATCTTCTCAGGGGCCTTGAGGGAAGGAGCTGAGCAGATGTAAAGTGCTGTACCTAGCACTTGTGAATATGCTATGCATTACTGTGATATGTAGAGCAATAGGGATGGAGGTCCACCAGGTTTTCTATAAAAGTGGTGGGTTTTTTAAACTGAGATCCAATAGTTTGCTGTAGCTTTGATGACTCTGTTTCTATTTTAATTTATTTCAATATTCTTTAAATAAGACAAAATTTATCTCTTTGTCTAGCTGAAGAAATATTTGAGATAAAGTCCAGAGACCTATCACAGGTAGTAGGGCAGAATGCTGCTTTATCTTTCAGCAGTCTGATGGTCTCCTTAGGCATCTGCTTTTCTCTAAGACAGCTCAGTTATATGGAATCTTGTGTTGCTGATAGCCACCTAGTTTGATTAAAGTTATCCTTAATAGTCAGTGCAGCTTCATAGAACACCTCAAAAAGTTATTCTCAAGCACCACATACAAAGCTAGACGATTATAAAGCAAAATAAAGCGAAACAATGAGTAAGTTTTTTAAACCAAAGATTCTTTTAAAAAGACCCTGAAAACGTTCTGAAATGTGGTTCAGTTTTGAAAATATAGCTTAGAAAGGCATATTTTTTGAGAAACATCAAGCTTGAGCTGAATTTGAGTCCAGCTTCCTTGAAAATTCAGCATAGCACATTATTATTATTTAGAAATATTTCAAGTCACAGAACAGTGGCAAAAATATGATTCTATTCATTACATGATTATTTATTCTTTTAACATGCTGTGAACTTCATCGTGCAGAGAACATAACAATTAAACAGAACAGCCATAAATGCTCACAAAAAGTAATAATGGTAATAGTATCAGGTCACTGATATTCATTTTTGTGAAGTGATAATTTTATTGGAGAACAATATCCAAGATGCAAACATTAATTGTCCTTTTATAGACAATTGTTTCAATAAGTGTTCAGTCAGCACTGGCATCACAGGGAGAAAATTGTTTACCTCAGCTGCTGTCCTGCCTGTGGCTGTAATGAAGTCTCTGTAGTAATCTAACTGTATTGAGTTAGGAAAAAAATTAAATTCTAATTGCCAACATAAAACCTAACAAATTGTCAGTAAAAACATCCTGACTTAAGCCTGACATTGATTACAAAACTGTACTTTGTGGCCAAGAAAAAAAGCAGATTCTTCTGAATTATTAAACTTCACATAAATTATGTAATCAACTGTCTTTATGTACAGTTTGATACTGAAGTTTTTTGCATGTGTTTTTTCCTTTAGATTTTCAAGGATTCCAAGGGATTTCCAAATATCTTCATTAGAAAATGCAGTTTTGGAGTGTTGTGTACAATTCTACCTTTATTTCTGGAAATTACAAGAAGAAAAATCCACAGCAGAACAAAAAAGCATCAAACCCTTGGATTAGAATATTGAAATCCCTCTGATTTGATGCCTACATGACAAAATTATTGTATGATAAATATTTTTTTAAATTTTATTTTGAGGCAGAGTTTGTTTAATCTCCATCCTTGGGGTTGGACCAAATCACCTCTTTGAACTCCATTCTGTGATTCCATGACATATTCTAGTACAGGTCAGAAGAACCACACTCTCCAAATGTTTTTGAGCTACCAAAGCACTTTTAGTAATGATTCCAATTATACTAAAGAGAAAAATAAGTAAAATCCAACCAATACAAAATTCCCCATTAGGGCCATAATGATTTATACTGTTTTATAGAGCAATGAAGCTTTTAAATGATGAGGCTTTTCCCTTATCTGGCAAACAATTTGTGGCCCGATGACTGTTTGTAGTAGGGTCAATTGCTGACAGTTTTGTCTGCCTTTGAAAGGCTTGAATGGCTAATATCCTAAGAAAAAGGCTAAGGCTTAGCAGGTGTAGCCCATATAAAAATTTCAGGAGTAGTTGCTCTCTCCCTCCAATATTTAATTCTCTAAAAATGCAGCTCTACTACCTTGTCAATCTACTTATAGTTGATATAATCCCAAGGAAATCAAGATAATGCAATATTTTTCTGTTAATTTTGGAAGTATTCTATTTACTAAACACTTGCAAAAGAGAAGGAGTGATACATCTGCTTCAACACATGCTGGAAGTGACAGGAAGAGCTTAATGTATAGGTGCTTGGCATTTTAAATGCTTTCTTAGAAAATTAATCCATTTATGCATCAGGCTTTTCCAAAAGATGCAACCCACTTACTTGCCATCTTCATATTTGTTTTAATAATGAGCTTCTTGATTTCATCCCAACTCTTGATTCTAAAGCCAAGGTTGGGACGTAACATTCTAGGCATTTGTGTATTTTCTACACAAGTGCTATGGTTTTTATAGCACTTCCTGCTCTGTGATGCTTTTTTCACTATGTTGGGTAAACTTTCACCTAAAGCCTATAAAGAAAACAGCAACATTATTTTCTGCTGTAAGCTTAATGCCCCATACTTTGTGAGGGGAAGCAAAATGAATCGTCTGCTGTAGTGTCATACAAAAAATTGAGCTCTCCACAGCATTGGAGATGGCCAAGAGGCTGTGTCATTTTCAGGGTGAGTGGGGAGAGCGAGCTAGCTGGTTCAGGTGAATCATCTCTATGGTGTTTTTAGCTATGGCTAGGCATTACCAGATTGCTTTCATGCTTTTTTTCCTCTCTTAATGATGGTATGATGAATTTTCCCTGCTAGCTATCCTTCTTTATCTGAACCTCTACAGCTCATCCAATTCCTTACCCAACCAAATGATTATTGGGTCTAGATGCTGTCATACTGTATATTTTAAAGTACCTTTATATTTTTCATTCTTTCTGTGAATTAAGGAAATGATGCACAGAGAATCAATCAGTAATGAAGAAGTCTAGGAGTAGTGCTATGTTCCAGGCCATGTTTTTAACAGAAAGTGTGGGTCCCCTTCCATGGGTTCGCAGGTCCAGACGGATTCCTGCTTCAGCTTGGACTCTCCATGGGTCACAGACCGCAGCACCTCAGGCTATTCCAGCATGGGATGTTCCATGGGCTGTGGTGTGGATGTCTCTTGCCCCATGGCCCTCCATGAGCTGCAGGGGGACAGCTTGTTGCTCCAAACCTCACAGAGTTGAACAGGATACAGAGGGAACTGAGTGATGCTTGGCTGTGGTGATGGAATAAAATGTCATTGTATTTAACATTTGTGTTGCAAAGGGTCTGTTCATGGGACTATACTCACAGTTTTAGGACCAGTGCTACTTCTGACATCGTCACAATCTGAAAATTGACTTTTCACCTATGTTCAATAAAAATGTTTTTTTCATAGGTAATATGTAAAGTTAAATCACAACAAAATGGAAGTGGTGTAAAATTAATCAGTTACTTTAAATCTCAAAACTTAATAATATATTGCAGTTTTGTTACAATGGCTGGCTAAATAAATGTGTAGAAACTTATTATAAGGAGAAAGTTGATTCACCCATTTTTGTACTCAGTTTCTGGATTTATAAGGCATTTTCATACAACTAGGATAAAAACTGCCAGGGTATGATAAGTAGATGATCCAAGGTCTTAAAACCTGGACATACTTTGTTTTGGGAGGATTGAGAAATTGGGGGAGACTTTGTTTGTAAAATTTACTACATAAATAAACTGCTAAACATTGCATTTAATTGAAATTGAGGGCAAAGAGAAGAAATCATGTTTCAAAAACCCAAAAATTACAAAATGTTTGTTTGATAACTTATTTTAAATCTGTTTTTTAGATTTTTTTATTTCTGTTTTGACTTATTTCAGTGATATATATGTAATGTCACAATATGGATGTGTGTTCTATGAATTATGGCTCTAATTACTCACTGTAAGTTAATTTATTCCATTAATATCTCATTTACCAGAAGAATGGTAAAACCTAAAGAACATTGATTTGGATAAATATCTAGCAACATAGATAACGACATGAACATTTTTGGGCTTCACATTTTAAAAATCTTATGAAATCAATGTTTCTTTTATCCTTCAAATGAATATAATCTGTTTTTTATTTCTCAATGAATCTACTAACTAATTTTTGTGTATTTTTTTCTTTTTTTTTACTCAAAAGAAGGGCAGGGTTTAGCTGCAAAATTGGTTATTTTATCTGGTTTATAAGTTTGTTGAGTTTGTTTGGGATATTTTTGTTTTCTGTTTTCTTCTTCCTTCTCAGCACAAAGCCTATTAAAACAACATTTCTAATGGGCATATTGCAGAAATAACTCTTACATAAACAGAATGAGACTGCTTCAATTTAATTTTTAAGTCACAGAAAAAATTTAATACCTTCCAGTCTAAAGGCAATGTGACAGCTGAATATGAATATAAATATCTGTAAAAGAAAGTTAAGGAGGAAAAACATTTAAACAGTTTCATATTAAATGGGATAAATACTTTTTTTCTAAGGAAGTATTAATAGTAAGTTCTTTAAGCAGTTTACCAACAGTTACTGCTTGCCTGTGTGTGAGAAGAATTTAAAGTAGTTTAGGAATTCAACAGATTATAATTGTATTCATTTTTTAAAGGACAAAATGATATTTTGGTTTTGCATTTTTTTTTGGTTTTTTTTTTTTTGGGGGGGGTTTTTTGGTTTTTGTTTTGTAAATTAAGGAGGCATGTATAATAGCATCAATTATTAATTTAATTTTCCAAGTATAATAAAAGAGAAAAACTTAAATCATGAAAGATGTATTTTGAAAAGGTGAGAATTTTTCCTTCTGTTTGTATGAGAGAGTGTACTGCCTACAAGCTGCAGGAAGAAAATTGCCTTTACCTCAGCCAAAACTAGTACAAAAGAAAAGGTACATGAAAAGGTTCTCTTTCTCCAGAAACAAATTTTGCTGAATGATCTCATGAAGCATAATAAAACTATATTCTGAATTAGAGTGCAAAATACATGCATGGATTACTTTATATTTTTAATTGTTTCTTTAATTGGAAATGCAAATCCAATTTGAAATAGAAACCTAAGGTTTACTTTAAATTCATAAAATCCATGAAATTTATACTAGATGACTAGCAAAAATAACATTGATGTGGTTAATGCTAGATGAATGCATATTTTCTGTGCCCATAGAAACTGATTTTCTATAAATTCTGAGATAGTTCTCATGCAATATTACCTGTGAAAAACAGACCTCTCATTTACTTACTTATAGTTACATCTTTCTTTTACAGATGACACGAGAACAGTACATATTAGCAACACAACAGAACAGCCTTCCAAGGACTGAACATCCTCAGTTTTACCCAGTAGGGATTTATGGATGGCGAAAGAGGTGCTTATACTTCTTTGTCCTTCTGCTGTTGGTTACCATGATTGTTAATTTAGCAATGACAATATGGATTTTGAAGGTTATGAATTTCACAGTGGTAAGTATTACAGTAAATTTATGTACCTCATTTCTTTAAGTACTAACTTCTAGTTTTTTCTTTTTCCTTTACCATGTTATATAGAAATTTTATAATTTTGGAGGAAAAATCATATGTACTTCTTTGCATGTTAGTTCAGATATTTATACTTTTAATATCATTTCTGCACTGAAATAGAAACATCTATTCTGATGTTGTTGGTTAATCATATCTTCTGAAATTATATCTGGGTCTTAGATTTTTTTTTTGGCCCTAATCAAAAGTGTCATGATGACTGCCCCAAGCATCTTTTTTTTTTTCTTGTCATCACTAAATAACAAGCAAGAGCAGTTTACTATATCTGCTCTGCATATTATCTCTCTTAGGAGAGAACTGGGTTGATCTTGTTGATTTATGATTCCTTCTATAGGTTTTTTTTGTTCTTTGTATGTTTTTAAAGTTTACTGTCAATTTGGACTGTTTCACCTAGAACTTGGAGTATCTGTTTTGGTGTTGATAGAGGGGGTAGGTGAGTCTAAAATATACATGTTTCAATAAGTCAGTCTGTGGCTGGAATCTTTAATATCAGCAAAGTATTTCAAATGTGCACTTGAAAGAACATCTGTGTTCAGTGGAAACTGTGGTAGGAATGTGTACTAGCTGACAGCTTTTGTATATCAAAAGAAAAGACAGAACTCCACACAGCTTAAAATAGCAGTGTTTTTGCTGGGATCAGTGCAGTCTTCCTCTCTGGATTTTAACCTTCATAATCTGTATTTTGAGGTACCAATTCCTATGTCACAGCACATTTCTCCATTAGTTTATCAGAAATAAAAGAATAGCAAGCAAAACCAGCATAAAACCTGTGTAGAAAATTGTTCTAGATCTGTTGATGATCTGTGATGCCTTGGATTATCTGAAACTGTTGTCTGGCGAGACATATTGTGCAAATACATCTATTTTTCTGAGTTTTCCAGTAGTGGATGAACTTTTTAAATTAGTGTTTGACAATATGATAACTTTTCATATTGTCAATTTTTCAATTTTGACAATATGACTTTAATATTCATGTACAGAAAAGTTTGTGAGAATCTTTTGGGGGTTCCTTTTTTTAGAGAGGAGGCTTTATTGGTTTTTTGGTCCTGTTTTTTCTTTTTCTCTTTTTATAGCACAATGTGCTTTCAAAATAGGACACATATATGTATTTTTGCTTATTATAATAATTATTCATTCATTTGTACTGGAAACGTATTTCGACATAACTCTTTAAGCAATTTAAAAACAAAAATTTAAAAGCACAGAATTTTTCTTTCTGCAGAAGATTGAATTTCAATAAAATATTTGAAAGTACTGTTTCCATATCTAGGGATTGTTTGACCTTCCTCATTACAAGCTATTATAACACTATCCAAACACTATCTAGTTTGAATTTTATCATGTGTTTTTTTTAAAACAAAACAAAAAGAGAAATTTGAAAATATTTTTCTTTCCTGCATGTCAAAGTTTGTTGGAAAGTTAAAAGTTTATGGTGAATTACTAAATCAGTGCAGGAATCTAGTGCAGAAAGCAAATAGATCATTGCAGGTCTTATAATAAAGCAGTTTTCTTTGATCATATTCAAATACATTTTTTAAATCATTTGTTGAATAATTAATTTACTTCTTCAGACTCATGGAATGGTAGGCAGTCTTCTACTTTGAGGAGTTACTATTCACATTGGAATCTCTGTATTCTAGGACATTGCTAGAAGATTGTCATGTTAAAAGTTGAGTAACATCTTCATGCTCATGTCCTTGCATGCACATTTGAGCATGAGTGGGAAATTTGCATTAAGTGTGAGAGTCACATTCCTAGGGGCAGGTGTTCGAGAGTAAAATAATTTTGTTTATGAACCTAAAGTTAATGTATTTTAAAAGGCAATGACCTTGAAAAATATATATATTTATTCCATGTGCATGTATATATGTACAGATAGATGTAAACTAAGAATTTTTTTTTTTTTTTATAACTGGAAAGTGATTGGAAATTAGAAGTGCAGCTAGAAACCTCAAGAGTGTTTGCTCAAAAGAGGAATATAGCCATGATAAAAATAACTGCTGAAGTTGGACTGCTTTGGCATTTTGACAGTATTTTAAATTGTTTCCTGTTTTAGCATAAGCCAGTGTTGAGGTTTCTATAAAGACAACAGCAACATTTCTATAAAGACAACATTTCAAGGGGTCATGAAGAACCAGGTCATGGGCTGTCATTGCTGTCTGACAATTGCAACACTGTTAATTTGTATTAACTGTTGACTTTCTATTTTTACCGTAAAGCTACAGCCACTGACAATTTGGCATAATAAAAGCCTTTCTACAATCGAGTTTCTAGTTGGAAAAGTTTTCTGAATATACTGACCTTGCACATAAAAGTCACATTCTGAATCTGAGCTAGTTATCCCATGCTCTTTTTATACTCAGTGTAGAATAGGGTCTTCTATAAAGCATTCATCTCATAGTAAGGCAGGCAACTGATGCATGTTCTTCATAAGGACAAATGCTGAATAGCTTATCAAAGAAGCAATTTGTTTAAAAATATTGTTTCTTTGAATTTGTGTAAAAACATAGTACAGGCAAAGTGTGCAAGTGTCCTTTTATCAGATTATGTAATATGACTAGGAAGCATAGAGAAATGTTCAGGGATGCAATCTCTTCTTCCAGTGTACAAGGTAAGAAACTTGATAGGGAAATACAAGTTACAAATAATTTATCCGATGTATAATATGTATCAGATGAGCAAAACTAAAAGTACACAATTAACATCTGTGTAGCAGGAACATTAGATGGGAGAGTCATAGATGTAGTAATAATTTCTTGAAAGATATTTTCTTACTGGTAGTTTAGTCTTACTATACTTTAATATCTAGTTGAGTTTCATTACTCCGCTGTTTAATTATCTTTGTAGAAAGATGTGGCCAAGGAGGCCAGTGGCATCTTGGCCTGTATCAAGAACAGGGTGGCCAGCAGGACTTGGGGAAACTATTATCCCTTTCTACTTGGCACTGATGAGGTCACACCTCAAGTATTGTGCTCAGTTTTGGGCCCTTCACTTCCAAAAGGACATTGGGGTGCTGGAGCATGTCCAGAGACAGGCAACAAAACTGGCAAATGATCTAGAAAACATTCTGAGGAATGGCTGAGGGAGCAGGGGGTGTTTAGCCTGGAGAAGAGGAACCTCAGGTGAGACCTCATAGTTCTCTACAGCTGTCTGAAAGGAGGGTGGGAGGATGTAGAGAGATGGGGGTTGTTTTCTTCTGCCATGTCTCAAATGAAAGAATGAGAAGAAATGGTCTTAAGCTGTGCCAGGGAAGGGTAAGATTAAATATTTGATTTTTTTTTTTTATTTTTCACTGAAAAAATAGTTAGACACTGAAATAAGTTGCCCAGGCAAGATGTGAAGTCATTAACTCTGGAATTGTTCAAAGGGCATCTGTATGTGGCACTTGGGGATATGGTCTAGGGGTGGTCATGGTGGTACAGGGTGGATGGTTGGACTGGATGATCTTGAAGATCTGATTTTCAAAGAAGATATGCAAAATATCCTGGAAAAACCAAGACAGGAACTAAAATCTGTAACTTTTGTCCACGTATAAAATAATAGTCTTAAGGGACTTGGGTTTCATGGTACACTTATAGTTTCCTTTCCTTGTACTAACCTTGGCATGGTTCACAGGCTAACCCATGGAAATGTGTGTCTTTCACTTTCCATCAGTATGTGATTACCTCTCACTTAGTTTATGTTATATCAGTCTAACGAAGCTCAAAGCTGTCAGTTACTTTCTTTCTGTCTGTACAGTTACCATACTAGGGATTTCAGGAAGGATGGACACACAATTCGTGACTTCATACGAAAGCCAAAGGGTAAAATATTAAGGGTTTTGTGTTTAGAACATCCTGATTATTTCACATATATGTAATATATGTGAATTTTAAAGGCTTGTGAGGAAAGAAATATTTTTTTACTGTGCCTGCAATCTTGTCAACCTGTATTTACATGGACCACAGCGCAAGTAATTGGCTGATTTTTTAAAAATAGCTAATCACTTAGCATTATTCTCTGATGAATTTTTTATTTTGTATCATCTTTAAGTTATTCCAACCTTAACAGAACTATAATTTTATGTAATTTATTCTTCATATAGCTGTTATTGAATAAAGCATATTGACACTCTGTCAATTTGATTAATTACTTTGTAAAAGAGATTACTATATATTTTTGTTACTAACCAAATACCAGTGTAACAATACATGACTGCAAATTTTCTACATGTGTTTCCAATTTGCTTTAAAAAAGGGAAATCAAAGTACTCCTCTTATTGTTGGGATGTGACATTGTGAAATAACATGGAGTAATCAGCATAGAAGTGTAGGTCCAGCTCTTGGTGGAGGAGACATTTAATGCCAACTATTTTATACATTTTCTAATATGTGCTCAATTGTCATTGATATCCACACTTATATTATGTTGTTCCTTTGTTTATTATATGACAGTGATGTCTCGAGTTTACTAGAGCTAAAAAATTTTAGTGTTAGAAAAAATGCATGTGTGAATGCCTTTAGTTCTTAGATCTCTTTTTGTGGCCTGTGGCAGCCACATAGCACCATTTTACTGATTTTGGTTGTGTCTTCATATTCTGATTACCCCTAGGAATCTGTCCATATATAAAAAGGCATTTTGTGATCCCCTGTAAGAATGCAGCCACCTACTCTGGATGTTTTCTCTTGCTGTAGTTGCAGTGCTGCGGTCAGTTTTGACTGCTGTCATGACACAATGTTGTCTGTATCGATCCATGTTAAACTCCTCTTGCCGGTGCTGCCATGGGAATTGCTTTCAAGATCAGGAACCAGACAACTTATGACCTGGATAGAGACAGTTATTTCTCCAGGGCCTTTGAACAGTGCTTTAGCTTCAGACATAAGCAGAATGTAAAGAGCAGTTTGAATTTCCTGGCTAGAATGCATGTGCTTCAAGCCCCCAGCTGAGCATACTCTCGTTGCTAGTTGCCTAGATATGGATTCATGTTCTATGGACAACAGGTAGTTTGCAAGTGGAATGTCTGCCTGAATAAACACAAGCCAAGTAAACATGATTTCTTTCTTATGTGACAGCATATATAATAAGGCAGAAATATGAGACCAATCCCCCTTTTACATCATTACAGATTGTCTCTACATTCCTTTATGAGTTTCAATTTTACAAGTGGAAATTTTCAGATCTTCAAAAATCTAAATCTGAATTATAATATTATATTAAGGTTACTTGTCGAGAACAGTAAACAAGATATATTTTCCTGGGTTTTGGTTAATGTGCAAGAATGTGGAAATCTTTCAAACATCTAACTCTCTGTGTTGGGACACACACATGCTTCTGATCTTAACATCCAGTATGGAGACAGCACTCACAATTTGTTTACAAGTACAATTTATACATTAAAATTATAATTTGATGCCTAAATTTTTAGTGGTATAGAACTAAATCAGCTCTGTTCAAGCTGTTATCTAGCTGTAGACCAAACTGTTTTGGCATACTGAAGAAAACCAAAATCTATCTGTGAAACTATACTGCAGTAGTAATGATCCATTTCTCAATAAACATGACAGTGATATGAATTGTTAGGGTTTTAATATTCTTTGACCACCCATATGTCATTATTTGATGATGAAAACAATATTTGGTTATCACTTCAGTTGGTTCTGCTGAGCCATATGATGAAGATAGCATTTTCACATAGTAACTAATACAATTTCAAGTATAACTAGGGCAAGGGTGTTTTCACTTAGACAACCCCTGAGACATCTCCAATTTGTAGCAGGCTGGCATTTTGAAATAATGAAGTTTAGTAATTGTTCTTATCTCAAGAAAAATATTGTCATTTGGCAAAGAGAAAACTTCTTTCACTTGACAAAGGCAGGAATTTGCTATTAGATTTTGTATAAATATAAATAGCAGCAGTTGATGTATCTTTAATAAATATATTCTATCACATCTGCAGGTTTAATTTACTTCAATGGCAATAATTTATTGTCAATTTTTTTAAACTGTAAGTTATCTCATTTTTGGAACTTTTTATCTATTAATCAGATAGGAAATTATTGCTCTATCCATCAGTATTTTAGCTTTCAAGATGCATTGCATCTTGAAATTGGATTCCTTGCATTTCTTGCATCCTTTGGGTTTCTTGCATTCTTGCATCAAGAAATTGCATTGCTTGCATCTTTTGGGATTAATGCAAGAAAACTCGTTTCTTTTTTTCTTTTTTGTTCTTTTTTCTTTTTTTTTTTTATAATGATAAAGTTTCAATCCAGAGCAGGCAATAGAATTAATTTTTAATGATTGTAAGACTTAATCAAGATAGGAGAGACCAAGGTTCAAATGGTCTCCAATGTAGATCATGTTCCAGATAAGTGTTTTACTCATAGGTTATCAGTCCTTCTGATTTCTGATATTGCCTTTTCAGAGATATGTGACATCTGTCCTACTATTTCTTAATCTCAAACATTACATATCAACTTTGTAACAAGTTTTTCTGAAAATTCCAGTGAAATGACTGTGTATTGTTCAGGAATAGTTTCTGCAGATTTATAATTCTCTTGAAAATTTGACTTTTAAATGATTTGTAAAAAATTGTTTAGAAAATCTTCAACCAGCTAAAAATGAGTATTAGAAAACAGATGTCTGCACATAGACATATATACATTTATCCCCAAAGTCTTATTGATGTAACATTCTCATATCCTTATGGTGCATTAGAAATCAGAAATTACAACTTCTTGAAAGAACCTGTCAGCTCCACGAATAAATCAACAACTTAGTCATAGAATGTCAGCAAATTAATCTTACTATGAATTAATTTTGCTTGGAATTTTTTATCCCATTTTGTAACATTCATGTAAAAACACAACTTTAGAGAGCTGGAAGGTATTTTGCAAAACTTGTGTCCTCTCATTTTCAGTGCCATAGGCAAGAATGAGCTGATTTATTCTTACTCTCTTTTGAGCATTTCACATATTTGCTGTCCTGAACACAATGAAAAACTCATTTTTAGTATTTCTAGTACCATTCCTCTAAATCACTTTTTTTAAAATCTCATCTTGTCTGTGTACCTCCTGTATTGCGCACCTCTTTTCCTATTCCTTATGGGGAGGGAAAAAATAACAGTGCCAGTGCAAGTATGGTGTGGGTTTACTTGACTGTGCAATTATTAATATAAAATCTCATGTCCTATTGGAAAGGTGACTAATCTGACATCAAGTTTGTGATACATAAGGCAACAACTTGCATGAACAGTCAGTCCACTGTTAAGCATAATTTGTTATGTATTTTATAGTACTGGACATCTCATGGAAAGTTACCTTTCAGTAAAAAGTAGAAAGGTATTGTTTAAAACAATAATATTTAATAGCACTTCTCAGCAAACATTAATTCCCTTACTTAATGTGCAGGTTATGTTTTTTATTCTATGTTCAGATTTAATGGCAGAGTGCTGAGTGCTAGTAGAGTTCCCAAAAGAAAAAGGAAGCAAATACATTGCACCTTAGACTGTCTTGTGAAAATATGAATTAATTAACTGTATAAAAATTTAATCTATTTACACAATTGTTTAAACAATTGCAGCTTGACCTTACAGTGGCTTTGGAAAATTGTACTCTGGTATCTAGGTCCTGACTTCCTAGGGAAATCTGCCTATAAAAAAAATGTTCGCTTTGTAGTCGTGCATTGAGAACATGAAGAGGTATTTGCCTTTCCAAGGCCATTTCTTGCTCATTTGTCTCACCGCTTTAGATTTGTTTCATTAAGTGTCAGGACCAACTTAGAACCACCTTAGGGGACACAGATAAAAGGAGTGCCTTTAGGCCATGTGACCTGACCAGCATTTCAAAGGCAGCTTGCCCCGTGTTTCAAAATGTTGACACAGAGTGTGGGTATAGAATATAAAACAACAGCTTAAATTCATGTAATATGTTAGCCATATGTGTGTGTGTGTGTGTATATATATATATATATATATATATATATATATATATATATATATTCAGTTTGGGGATGTTTGCCTTGTCTGAAATAATCATATGTTCAAGCTGAGGGAACAGTATTTACTAGACAGCTTATGCTTAATCATTCATATATAAATAGATAAATAGGCTGGAACTAGTATCGCAGAATTTTTTCAAATATTTGTTTTCATGAAAATGGAATTAACTTAATTTCTATTAAAGGTTTCCTTTCTGTATGTATTCTAGCATGACATTAGCATTTATAGAAAATGAGATTTTCAAGGGAATATTATATAAATATAATTTTGAATTCTTTAAGGTTTATCAAATAAGATAGTTCTCACACTTATGTTTATACAATTGCATAACTTGAATAGTAGATATTTGGAGAACATTTTTGATGTGCAGACATTTTTCATGAGGGGGAAAAGGAGGAAAAATTAATTTTGTATACCAGGGTTCATGAAAACAATCAACAGAAAGTCATGGAAACAAAAGAAGTTTATGAATCAGCATGTGTGTCTCAAGTACAACTAAATCAGAATTAATTGTATAGTTCATGCCAAGCAGTAATATTTTGTAAGTTTATTTAGCAGTGATTAGGAAGATATCTAACCACTTGAACAAACTTTAGTTACTTAAAAGTACGAACAGTCCATATGAATAATGAAATGCATCATTCTTATTTCCTTTCTATTATTGGGATGACTTATCTGAGTAAAGAGTGCAATAAAAAATTACATTCTCTGCTTGGAATCCTACTTCTATTTGTTCAAATCTTCCATCTTGAAATAAATACAAGTCTATGTATTAAGTACAAGAGCAGAATGTACTTATGTAAATCTAGCCTAAACTAGACCTAGCACATTTAGGAATTATAATAAAAAGGAAACAGGAAGATAAGGCAGTGATAAATGTCTTACATGGCAGAGTATTTCCTTTTCTTTTTTATAAGTCAGGATATTAAATGTGTGGTTGGAATCCCAGACAGTATTAAATGATGAATAAAATGTTTCATTGATGCTGAAACCTTTTTTTTTAATAAAAAATGTGAATAAGGCATTTTTCTGTCCTGCAGCAAACGAGGAGCAAAATTTTCAAGACTTTACCCAAAATATACAACCCAAGGTATCGTTTCTATGCCTGACAAACATATTTCACACCTGCTAGGTGCAATCAAGAAATGAAAATCAAGAAATCCAATAAAAGCAGATTATAAATTTTATTACCAGAGACAATGCAGAAGTAGTGGAAATACCACAAAATAGAAATCAATGTTAATACAGAGTCCTAAACCTCATAATCACAGTCTAAATTTGGCTGCCTTTTCTGGAAAAATCTGGTGCATCAGAGCTTGTCCAATGATTTGTTATTCAGGCAGGATGGTGCATACCCTGTCTGTCACATCAGTGTTCATCAATAATGTAGTCCTCACCATTTTACTGTGACACTCAGTTAAGTTCCACAAATTGTGCACAGCCTTGTGTAAGATCTTAATTGTGTAAGATCTTACTGCTTCTTGCAAAAAAAAAAAAACAAACCCAAAACTCCAGATACATATTTAAATGTCTTTAATAATGAAATCAGAATTTTTGTGATGAAAATCACAATTTATACAATTGTTTTAATAATAGATCTTCCTTTCCTCTCACTTCATTGACATCTATTTATACAGTAGAACAACACCATGAAATGTTTTACCAAAAATAAATTTCTAATTACTGTGTTTACTTTTCTTATTATCTTCAAGGCTCAGGTTTACAACAGTAAGGATGTGCAAGAGGGTAAGAGATTTCTGTCTACATCAACAAAAAACTAAAATTGGAATAAGCATAATAAAAAATACAATAAGAATTAATATATATTATATATTTGACTAGTTCAAATTTTAACACCTCATTCCTCTTATATAATGGGATGGCTCAAGTCAAACAATTAAAAGAAATTTTTTTTATGAAATGAAAAAAAAATTGTTATCATACTCTGCTCAGTTGAGATGATATTTTAATAGCAAAGGTAGATGAAAACAGATGTAAAAATAGAAATTAAATAATATATACTTGGTCATCTTTAAATCATTCTTCCGTCTTTTACAGATGCAACTTTCTCATTTCCTTCATTCTGTTCGGGAATACAATTCATATCAGTCATCTTTCGGGGTCTGGTCATGCTACATAGAAGTAACAGAGGTGACAAAATATCTATATTAGCTCTCTTGGTGAACAAGCAGTATGAAAGACACTTATTTTAAATAGATTTGGCGCATACTCTAACATTGTTATTTATTTACCAAAAGATGATAATCACTATTAAAAACTCATCCATTTTTTACAGTGGTCAATTAAAAAAAAAAGTATGATGCCAACAATTTGCCTGTGTATTTGCTCCTCAGATTGAAATAAGCTTCTGTGCTTATAAATATCCAAACTTATTTTTTTTAAGAGGGATGCAAACTTTTTACATTTTAATTTCCTCATGGTCGTTACAGTTGCTTCTGGTTCTTCGATAATTAAAATGGTAACTATAAAGGGGGAGGGCTGATTTTAAGCTTCGATATACATTATCTTGCTCTCACTTTTAAACTTCATTAATTATTTGCAAAATTATTTAAATTAAATCCTATCTACAGGATGCTACTATGGAAATCCTTTTGTCATGACTGCAAAAAGGTCACAACCTTTTGTGGTTCCTAAGGAGGATCTGTTGTACAGGAATCAAGGGCAAAGACTGGCAACACAAAGTCTCTGGAAGATATAAAACTTCGGTGGAATATGCTTGCTATAAACCCTCACACCACTTTTGATATTAAACAGGAGTGTTATGGTCTACAGTTCTTAATATGAACTGTGGAAAAATAAATATCCTGTTATGAATTTTTATCTGAGCTTTCATCTGTCAAAGGACTCTTATACTTCTGTTTCAAGGTTTAATAAAGCTGTAACCTGGAGCTTGCTGAAGGTTAACACATTTATTTTCAAGAAAATAAAATTCAGTGGCAGATAAGGGCATTGATTACAGTACAAATAAAGAAATAGTTTTTGTAGTCTGAAGGGAAATATTAATGGATTTTGGATTCATAGTGTGTGTGAATAAAATTACTTGATACCCTAAGGTTAAGGTGAAACCTGAGTCACATGTAAAGTAAAAGTATAATAGAACAACTGATAATTCTTAACCATTCTTGAAATTTCTGAACACACTTAAACCACTGCCTCAATCAAAATGAAAATAAGTATATATTTTACAATAGAATACAGTATAATCACAGGTTCTCAAAAGTATAAGCTCAGCTGAAATATTCTGCAGACTTCTACTACTTGTTGACAGAAGACCTCGGAGTCCATCTAACTAGTCCAGTCATATAAATATTTCACAATACTCTTTTCTCGTTAACCAAAATTTATTTGTAGAGTATTACTGAATATTCAGTAAGCTTACAGTGTATAAAATTACATACACACACAAAAAGATATTCCTAAATAATTATTTTACATCAAGTAATCTTTCTGTATTACAGAGAGCATTTCCAAAATCTCATGTGACAGCTTTCAGTTTACTGGGCATTAAAACCTCTCACTACCTGGTAGTTCACCATGTTGAATGTGATTAGAAGTATTTCTGTAAACTTTTTCATACTTCTGGGTGGGTTTTTTGTGTGCTTTAACACTTGGAATTATTTCTATATACGCAATCTAAAAGATTCAAGTGTCAGGTTAGCAGTTAATGGATGGGTTTTCAAAAGTAGTTGGAAGTCAACCTTGACACCCTGTATGTTATTTGAAAAATACCATCCTGCACAGCTTTATGTCTGTTGATGTTGTAAGATGCCCTCCAGATCCATTCTATGTGAAATATTTTCTTATTGAGCACAGTATTTGTTGTGTGTAATACATACTCATAGTGTGCTGGGTGGACTCTGGGAAATAACAGCTGAATAAACAAATACTCTGCTATAAAGGGTGTTGAAGAGCAGTATGATCATACAGGCTCTAAAAACTCATAGTATGGTGCTGGAAGCGTTGATTTTATGAAGGTGGAGCAGAAAAGAATGCAAACAAAGAATTTCTGTGACTGGGCAGGATAGTAAAGATCAGGAATTGTACTTTTAGAGGTGTATATGAGGTACACAAGTCTTTCACTTTTTTTTTTTTTTTTTTTTTTTTTTTTTTTTTTTTTTTTTTTTTTTTTTTTTTTTTAAACTGATGATTAGAAGTAACAATTCCAGGGTGAGTCCAGGAAAATAAGGCAGTCAGGAAAAACTGTCCATATAGCAGGGAAGCCAACTAAACATGAGCTACAGAGAAGAGACAGCTGTTCAGGCCACAGATGGACCATTCTGTGGTGGGTAGCCACTTGGATGGAGTTGTTGAAAGTTGAGCAAAAGAGTTACTCTGACAGCATCATCTGTAGTTAGTCTGTGGAGAACTTCACCCCATGATGTAGGTTTTAAAAAATTGATGGATATTTGCGAATTGAATGGGTAAATGCATGGAAGGAAATTGTACAACAACAACAAAAAAAAATCCTGGATCTGAATATCCTATTTTAATATTTGTGTGTCTGCTGCTATTGGAAATGAATCTTTGGGGTCAGCTTTTGGTCTCACCCAGAATGGTCGTTCTTACAATTTTATGAAAGCAGGGCTGAGGACACGATTCCTAGTTTATACATTATATTGATAAGCCAGTGGTTTGTATTGTGTATTTCAACACATCACAGTGTGCAGTCAAACTAGGAACTTAAGGATCACGTTAAATCAATAGAACTAGGTAGTTTAGTCCTAATCCCAGGAAATTAGAAATTGTTTAAAATTTTTATTTCCTCCCATAAATGGATAAGAAAATAAAGGGGTAAGCTGACTAGCGTGTTGTAGCACAGCAGAACAAAACTAAACTGGTATCTTGTCAAACTGAATTCTGGATTTGGATCTGTAAGCTACTACTCTCTGTCATAAAAGTATAACTTAGTTAACTAAACTATTTCCAAGCAATGTCTGCTTTCATAACATTTTGTGAACAGTTTAAGAGAAATTCTGAAGAAATGGTGAAAAGAGCTATACAAGCTATTGGAATAACAGTTTATGAATATATCTAGGATATTTTCCAGATTAGAATTTCAAAGAATTTTTGTCCTTTACATTTAAAATACAACTATGTTTGTATTGGTTGTGTAAATTCTGAAGAAATCGCCATCAGAATGTCTTGAACAGAAAACATTGATCAATTGTTTCAGTTTTGCTCCTGGCTTCAAATACTACCTTAGGTAACACAGGTGTTACACTTATATAAATTTGTCAAACAAAATGTTATAAATGTTCTTTTATAAACATTTTTTTCAGTTTACTAGAATGAAGGAAACTCACTTCAAATTACTAAAAAAATAATCTATATACCTAGATTACTTTCTGTGTTTATTTTTAGATGTCCCTCTCTGTTCCTCTGAAAAATCTACAAGGAACAGACCAGTATATGGGTAGCTGAGATAATTTCAATTTACTTTTTAAAAAATTTCTTAATTGCTGCTTATGGCAACAACTTAGAGACACAAAAGCGTATTTAAACTATCTTTGTCTTCCTAGAACTCATGGGTCTATTCCATTCTAGTGTATGCCTTGTGTTTCCATATGTGTGTATGAAACCCACGTGTGTACAGCTACCCATATGAATTATAGACAGCCTTTGTTATGTTGACTGCATTTTAATATTAATCTGTTGTTTGCCCTCTGACCTTGATCAAGTCAATACAAAGCAAAGATTACCAGAAGCTTGTACATATACTCAAATTTGAATACTCTTTAGGATCTAGCTACAGAAAGATCATATAATGAGTGTTTTAGTTGAATGTGACTGAGGATGATTAGTCTCTTTGAAATGGAGTATCAACACAGAATGCTAGAATATTTTCCGTAGTTAGTTTTGAAACTAAAAATATTTGAAGAAATTTGCATCTCAAATTATGTCTTTACTAGAATGTCGGTTTTTATTTGGCAGTTTTTATTTGACTATCAGATGAAGGAAATGAAAAATGTCATAATCTCTGATTGACACACAGCAGGTTAGAGGTATGGTGGCAGCATTACTGATATCTAAATTTTCTAAAACTGCCTAGAAACTGAAAAACACTCAGTGTAAGGGGCAAAACCTTTCCAATTTAAATTTAATGTAAAGTGAAAGCGGAAAAACCTTGCCTATTTTCAGTAAGTAATTTTTTGTTATTTGACAAAAATTGTCTCTATTGAGTGCTCCAACATTCTCCTGTTTTTCATTAGATCTCTTTGGAAAGCAAAAGAAATCTATATGCCAGTATAAAAGCAGCCTTCCGAGGTCTATAAAATTCCTAAAAGTACACAAGTCAGCAAAAACTTCATGAATCTTCAGCTAAAGAAGTAATAAAAAACTGTGTTTCCTTTTTTTCACTTAAATAAGTGAATCATGGAATCATCACAGAGTCATTTGGGTTGGAAGGGGACCTTGATCATCTAGGTCCAACCCCACTGCCATGGGCAGGGGCATATTGAGTTGGATCAGGTGCTCAAAGCCCCGTCCAACCCGGCCTTGAACAAGCATGAGGCATTTACAGTTTCTTTGGGCAACCTGTTCCAGTGCCTCACAACCCTCACAGTAAAGAGTTTTTCCCTAATATCTAATCTAAATCTATTCTCCTTCGATTTGAACCCATTTCCCTTTGTTGTTTCTCTCCATCTTTCCTTTAAGTTCCCTTCAGATACTGGAAGGATGCACTGAGGTCATCTTGAAGACTTCCCTTTTCCAGGCTGAACAATCCCAATTCTCTCAACCTTTCCTCTTAGGAGAGATGTTCATCCCTCTGAGCAACTTGGCACCCCTCCTCTGGACCAAATGTTAATTCTGTTCCTATTTTTCCCCAGTCCATTGTATTCATCACTATCAGTCGTGGTTATCAAATCACCCCATGGTGATTATCACAATGTAACTGATATTTCTTGCATGTTACTTTAATGCAATCATACTGAGGTGATGAGCCTGAGGACAGAAACCCCAAGCAATAAAATGCTTTAACTACTCCAATTTTATGTGAGTGGAATTATTCATATAGCCATACTTCAGAATTGATTGTATACATTTGAATTTCCTCATGCTGCAAAGTGAAAACTTAAAGGTGTACAGGAAAGGATGTATAGGCTACAGAAGATAGGAGGCAGAAGAAAAGACTAATCAAATATAGAAAAATTATGAGATTAAAAAAGGACTATGGATAGAAAAATTTAAATAAAGGAAAAAAAAATTATGTTTCATATTAAAGAGGTTTCTTAGCCAATAGATATATTACCCACAGCCAGCAATAAGTTTTAAAAATGAAAAACAATACATAATTTTTAGATCACTAAATCTAAAATGGTGACAGCACCAGTGGATATGATATATTGCAAAGAAGTATTCTAGTCTTCTGAATAAATCATTGAACAAGGACTCTAAACATCAGATTTTAGCACTCTTTGCAGTTGCCTAGCTGAGAATGTTAATGATTTATTACTTCTAAATGAAAGTTGTTTGAAAACCAACTTGTATGAGAGCAGTCCTGAGAAGGGTGTGGGAATTCTGGTAGCTAAGAAGCTTGACATGACCCATCAGTGTGCAGCTCAGGGACCCAACTATATCCTGAGCTTCATGAAAAGAAACAAGGCCAGCAGTTTGAGGGAGCTGCTTCTACCCTTCCACTCACCCTTGCGAAAAAAAAAAAAATATTTTTTTTAATTTCTTGAGTTTTATCATTCTTGCTTGTAGTAGACTATCATTAAATAAATATTGTTATTAAGGAAAGCTTTAATACTAGTAATCAGTTTAATGATGGAAACCAGCTTTTTTAATATATAGTTTTGGAAAGGTAAGAAAAAGGAAATTAGAGTCAAGTAAAAATTATGGATAGAGGAAGCAACAGAAAAAAAGAAAACAAAAAGAAAAGAGAGAAAAAAAAAAAGATGAAAATCAGGACAAACCCAACAACAGTACTCATTATTTTTTTTTTAAATGCCTAATGCAGGACCATGCAAATTTTACAAGGACAGAAATATACTCTGTAATATGTATAAAACTAGGTTCCTAGAGTGATTCTGGCATTTTATTCATGTGGAACTATATTACCTTTCAGTGGATATAGGCACCTGGTTTATTTTCTCTGAAAATCTTTGCTAAGGGAACTACAAATCTGTTCTTAAAAATTATGAATACCTTTCACATCAGTGGAAGATAAATTCTAGCATATTTAACAACACCAGCAAGGTGTTATTTATTCAGATGTGAGTTTTAACGTTGCCAGTACAGATGCAGCCTGTGTGTGTTATAGCAGAGAGCACGAACTACATGGCACAGTCATTTTTATCAGATTTATAGGTTTAATTGTATCTTGAAATACTTAAGCATGGTAAAAGTGTTTGAAATATCAGGTAGGTACTCATTAGTTGTCTTTTTATTACTTTTTCCAATTAATGGAGGGCTATAAATTCTATATTAATTTAGAAATGCTTTTAACCTCTAACAGTTTTGATCTTTTGTGATGTACTATTGACATTAAATAAACACAATTGCTGGATGTTGGAATTCTTTTAGAAATATTTATTGCTTACAATAAAGCTGTCTTATAACTCTATGATGATACAGTAAAAATAACAGTACCGGGAAAGAAAAATGTTTAGGAAGAAGTGGTTTCAGGCTTATACTAAAGCAGAGCAATACAGGCTGAGTCTTGAAAATGAGAGTAGAGGAAGAATGAATAGGAAGGAAAGAGAGAGGAAGGAAAAAATAAAACATATCTTCAATGCAAATTATGTTGGCAGTCTCTGGTTGTTGTTATGAGACTCATTAGGGTGTAGATAGTTAAATAAACTCTAAGGAGTATAATTGGTGAGATAAAATATAGGCAAAAGTTGATGGATTTGGATTAGCATAGAATTATTGATGCCGGCAGCCCTGTGTTTTCCAGGGAAACACCGGTGTGAAGTAAGGAACAGATGCTGAGCAATATGGCACATCTGATTTCATGCTGCTTGTGCAAACTGACCCTTGGCATTCTGTATGAGGTCAAAGGATTTTTGAAATTTCAGTGAAGAGGGACTTGTGGGCATGGAGGTTGACAGCTCCAGTCAGATGTGTGTTTTGCCTCTCAGCAAATATCTGAGGATCATTTCAGCAGAGAATGCCTGAAATGCTCTTTGCTGCAGAATTTTGCAACTGTTAAAAATGTGTTATATAATGTCATAATTTATTCCTGATCTATTTTTATTCTCTTCATTTGAAGGGTAGGAACTACTATTGAAAATTATTCCCACTACTGAAAATTCATTTCAACAAAGCAACTTTTAATGCACAATTTAGGAAAGGATATATAGAACTAAACTGTTAGCTAGAATTATTATTATTATTATTATTATTATTATTATTATTATTATTATTATTATTATTATTATTATTATTATTATTATTATTGTTGTTGTTATTATTATTATTATTATTATTATTAATGTTATTATCATTATTAATTACTTGAATTAATTTTTCTTTAATTGCACAGGAAAAATGATGATACATTCAAATAATGTTCCAATTTTCATTTAAAGCTTTAATAACTGTTCTCCCTGTCCCAATAATCTACATGCTGATTTTTAACATTTAAATACTGTTATTTAACCAAACCCACTATTGTTTAGAATCTAGCTGTCAACAGAGACACTTTTCTCGAGCTACTTTCTTACATGCACTTTTGCTAGAGAATAATTAGCCAGTAGATGATAATTTCAGTGTCACCTCAGTTAGGAATAATGGGAGATTATGAGAAACTGCAGGGAAGCTAAACACACTAGAGTGTGGAATATCACAACTTTAGACATTATTTCATATGTATAATGTGTAACAAATGTACAAACTGAGCTGCTCAGACTAAGCAATTGGGTTTTTCTTGGTTCTTTGAGAAATAATCTGTCGAAAAACTCCTTTCTCAAAATTTGCAAAGTGTATTTCAATAGCCTTTGCAATGATCCAAATAAGAACAATATGCATTATCAGGAAAGGACTTTCTTTTTTCTTCTCAAGTTTCCAGCATCTTAGGAGAGTATCTTGTCAATGGAAGTAGTTTGGCACTTCTGACTGTGTACTTCATTAACACTTTATGGGGATACATGAGCATGGTGGTGAAAACTCCTTTCTAGTTATGAGAAAATTGATGCATATTAAGCATGTTACACTGGACAATAGTTTTTTTTTTAATTTTATTTTTTTGCCTAAATGGTTATGTCTGGGATTTGAGGACATTGAAAATCAGGCAATTAGAGGTACTCTGTTGTGTTTTTAAAATCTACTAGCACATCCTCTTTTGAAAGAGCCCTTCTTATTCATACGAGCACATTATGACAAAACCAATGTATATTACTAACCAAACAAAACTCTTCTTTATTCAAATCACTCAGTGTTTGCTCTTCATGTGCTCCACCTTGTTAATGCTGAAGTGAGACAATAACAGGTACTTTCAGTGGTTAAATCTTAATTTAACATTATAGACTAGGGTTTATGACATACCTTCTACTGTTAGTTGGCAAAAGTTATATTGCAAAATATTTGTTAATTTTCTAATGGAAAAAATCAATAAGAAAAATATACTCTCCCATGGTACAGGGAGAATATTAAATGTATTGTATAATTAGTGTCATTCTTACACATGCACTAAAAAATGTAAACTACATCGTTCAATTATCACATGGAAATTTTGTTTTTCAGATCAAATACTCAGATACTCCGTGTTTCAAAAGAAATTAATATGTACAACAACGAACAGAAAATATCAGTGGGAAAATATTTTTCCCAAAATGGTTGTTCTATATCTGACCTTTTTTCTTCTCCCTAATTCTCAATGGAAACTTGCAAAATATTTTCAGTAAATAAATCTTGAAACTAAAGCCAGCATCAGTAAAAAATATGGAAAGAATGAAGTCAATGAAATTACTGGATTTATGACCCATTATAATTTTCCTCACATCTTTATCAGACGACCATTAACTTTCCATAGGTAATAACTGGCTTTCTCTTTCTTGCTGCTTCTCCAAGTTATTCCCTTGCTCATAACTTCTCCTCTATATGGGTGCCAAGCACACTTATCTCTCACATTACCTAGCTAATTAATGTAATTGCGTAAGTTAGAATCAAAGAAGTTATATTCAATTAAGGTTTGCTTTTATTTTAGTGTGTTTGTTTCAATGTGAGTTTATCCATTTAACTATACCAGTTGGGCTAATAAATATTACTTTGTCTTTTTTCTTTGCCTACTAATTTCCAGATACTTACTTTCAATGTTTTTAATATGTCGTGCAAGAAAGGTGGTGAGAAGAGGATCAGGACTTTTATGTGATCTCTGTAAATCTTCATTGATGCTGCAAAATTATCAGAATGTAAATAGAGGGAAGAGCCACAAGATCAGACATATGGTAGCAATACTGGCTTGTGAAATTCCTGTCCAGACTTAGAAATCATCACCATTTTAGTACTACAGTTGAATTTTTGCATCACTACGTAACTGAAATAACCTGCTCAAAAAAAAAGCACAGTTTGCTGGGGAGTACAGCTGATAGAGGGAGTCAGGCTCGGGAGTCAGAAAAGTTACTCCTTCAGGCTACCTGTATTGTTGTGAACGTGGTTCTTGCCAGGTTACAATCAACCAGTTATCCTCTGGGGATTGCTTACAGTAATATCCAGGAAAAAATAAATTTGTAAAAAGCAGCATGAATTTTATAAGAACAGACTTATGCTTTTTATGTGGATTTCACATCATGTTGGTCACAGAAGTTCCCATTCCATTACTTCTCATTAGATGAACAAACTTAGCCATAGGTTGCATCACATGAACAAAAGTTGTTTAATTCCCAGACTTATTATATAAAAAATTAATTGCTTATTTTATATTTTTGAATTTGTGAGTATTGTTTTTCACATTGTACTGTAATTTCTCATGATCTTTTGTGATTCCTCAGGACCAAGACTATGCAATTTCATTGAGCAGGTATTAAGAAAGAAAAAACAAAGAGTAATGAGATTATGGTAAAAGAATGGGAAGCTGAGGTTGTCAGAAGACTAGAAGAGCAATTGTAAGGTGTCAGCAAGGAATGCAGGAATAAAGATCTATTGCATTATATTATTGAATAGAAACTTCATCAAGTCATGGGCGCATTTCTGCTGCTATGGAAACTGTTTTCTGTGTAGTCCTAGCATCAGTGCACTGAAGTGATTACAAGCAGGGAAATACATGTGAAATACAATATGAACCTTCCTTTGAAATATTGAAAATATCTAGAGAAATAAAAGAATTTCAGTAAATGAGGAAAATTGGAGAAAAATATTTTCCAATTTTATAAACTTTTCATTTCCCACTGAAACAGACATTTTTCACCATTTTTAAGAACTATTTTTAAGAACTATTCTAGCACTGAAACTGCAATTATGGGATACGAGACAAAGTTCAAAGGATAATACAGCAGCTTTATAGTGTTTGATCATACATTCTAGTACTTCTGAAGATATCTTTTTAAATTAAAAGTCAACACATTTCTAATATATTTTGTAACAACCTCATAAACTAGCATTTTCTTTGGAAAAGTTTATCACTTGAAAATTTTGCAGTTACCTGAATAATGACAAAAAAATGTATCTGAGTTAATGGGGTGTTTTTCTTGGGATTACATCAATGGAACATATAATTCCATGTCACAATTTTCTTTGTGAGAATTTGTAATTATTTTATTATGTTTCATCAACAGAAAAGCTTACTATAGTGCTCTATTGTGATTCCTCAGATTTGAAATTATCTCTGATTTTAATTTTTTTTAATGGTATATTCTTGATGTAGTATTGCTTGAAATTTTTACTTGGTGCTTTGTGAGTTGTCTATATGTAATCTATCCTGGTAGTGGATGTGGCTCTCACACAAAAAACACTGTCCTAAATAAATCTGAAACCCAACCCACCTTTTCTTTCACAGTAAAAAACCACAGGCAAAGCTAAAATACTATTTCTATTTGCTGGGAAGGCATATCCAGACTTAAATGTTTTTGAACTGGTATATAGTTGAAGAGACTGCACTAACCACAATTACTTCTAAGAGTTTGCTTGGATATGTGAACACAGTCCTGTAAAAAAAACCCAAACCACTTCAACTCTTCTCTCCCATTCTCTTAACCACTGTAAGGCGTCCTTTTGCTTGTCATAGTATCTGGACAGCACTTTGAGATGGGATGGGGACAGTTTCTGCTCTCCTGGACTGTTTTATCAGGTCACTCTTCTCTCAGGACTGCAGTCTGAAGTTGGTGGAGTCACAACTTTTTAGACATTTGTATACCTCTGTTCTCTTGATTTTATTAAAAAGGGTATTGTAGCTTCCACATTATACCCCGGTGCTAGGACAGGAAATATTAAGCAGCCTTTTTCCAATAATCTCTTCTTTCTTCCACTACACATTCCTATTCGTTGAACACAGCAGACTAGTAAATTCACGAATACAAGCCGCACTGAGTATAAGCCGCATCTCTGGGTGTTGGCAAATATTTTGTTCTTTGTCCATAAATAAGCCGCACCTGAATATAAGCCACTCTGTCGTTCGCAGCGAGGACCCGCGTGCAACAAAGTTGCCAAATAGTAACAGAACGGCGGCATGGTGGGGGGTTTACTGGTTCAACTAAGGCTGTGCAGGCTCGGTCCGCTAGGGGCTGCTGCCGGGGCGAGGTGGCCCAGCCCGGCGCTGCCGCTCGGGGCTGGCCACCGCCTCTGGGTTCGCTCGCCCCGGCCCCGCTCCCGCTGCGGCGCCAGCTGGGCACGGAGAGCACACCCCGCTCACGCCACGGCGGTGGAGGGCGGGGGCAGAGCCCCCCCCCTCCTCCCCGAGCCGCGGCAATGGCGGCGCTGGGCCCCCGTCGGCTCCCCGAGCCGTGGCAATGGTGGCGCTGGGGCCCCCCCGTCTCTCCCCCAGGCTGCGGCAGAGGAGGGAAGAAGAGAGCTCTCCTGCCTCTCTCCCCGCCCCCCATGCTGCCTGCAGGGAGCCAGGGCAACAGAGTAACACTTTGTAACAATCACGAAATGCCAGCTTTTACTGGTAGGTGCTTGGCTTGGCGTCCTGGCTGGCACGTCTGGGGTTGTAAATGTCAGAAAATTATTCACATATTAGCCACCTCCGAGTATTAGCCGCACTTCTGGGTTTCTACCAAAATTTTTGTCAAATTGCTGCGGCTTGTATTCGTGAAATTACTGTAGCTGTGTTCTGATGTTAATACTTAGTTCCTTGTTTGGTTGGTTGGTGGGTGTTGTTTTACTTGGTTTTTTGGGTTTTTTTTTTTTTTTTTTTCATTTGAACATTTGGTGGCAGAGTCAGGAAGAGTAAGAAAATATCAGGAGAAAATATCAGGAAATTTGACTATTTTAATGTTATTTTCATTTTTTTGTATGTGTATAATTTTTTTTTTTAAACTCAGTTCATTTTCCCTGTGGTAGAGGACTGGTAGAAAAGAATAGAAAGAAATAGAACAGCAACTGCTGCAGCAGATTTCACTTTGTGGGACTGCATCTTGAGTCACTCAGTGCTGTACGCAGCCACTGTTTCCCAGGCTGGCTACTACAAATGTCTCCCAGGTCTCACACATTCCTTTTCCACTCTCCGCCATTTGATTTGGTAGAGTCTGACAGAGACCTTGATATATGTGTGCTTTGTGCTCCCTGACTCAAGTGAAAATACAGAGTTCTGGATAGATGACAGGGTTTGTCCTTGGCTATCACACAAAAATTCTCGTTGATTACAGTCAGTGGCATTTGCAGCCACTATGGTGAGCAATTTATGCCATTCTTTACTGGATGTATATTTTTAAAGTTTTTTCAAGATATTTCAAACAAAATAGAAGCTTTACAGCAAAGAGGAAAAACAAATAGGTTACTGTTCTCTATAAGGAGTAAGATTTCAAAGCTGCCATTTTACTACACCATAGTTTCCTCTTTTTTCCCTTCTATCTTATGAAGTTAGAATGATTTGCAACTCTGAAAACTATTTTGGGATACCGATTCTGCTTCAAAAGGAGCTCTAGTCTCTTTTAGAGGATTTAGGATGAAGATGTCTCTTCATTCTGCTCTATCAGAATCATTCTATCCACCCAGAGCTAGTGATGCACTTGAGATTAACCCTTTATGAAGGGATTAAGAGTGCTCTGTATCCCTATGAACAGCAATGGATTCTGAGGTTGCAAAGGGATCAAGTGGGGTGGATCTGTGTCTCTTCAGAGGTGCCACTTTTTGGTGTGCTTTGACACTGCCCTGAAATGGAATCTCTGAAGTGGGATCTGTAATTTTGTATAAGAGAACATGATTGTATTTAAAAGTCTGTACAAGTTCCGTAGTATAAGAAATGTATTCTGTGCAAAGCAATGGAATATGCATTTTTCAGCAAATAATTGATAGAGACAGTACACGATCAGGAAATTTCTTCAGAAGCTAGAAATTGTTCAGTGCTATAGAACTGGTTGAAATTTATGTACTGTATTATTTTAGATGAAACAGTGCATTTCCCTATGTCAAAGCAAATTTTTCCCCACAGACATTTGTAATATTGAATAACAGAATAGTGATTTTTTTTTATACATGGTTGTAATAGGATCTATTTCTTTGAGTTCTCCAATGCTACCTTCATGTAGATTTATGAAACTACACTCTTATGTTTTCTGTAAGCTCTACAAAAATTGACACTGAACTAATGAACAGATTCTAAAACTTCCTGTGATATCTGTAATTTACTCCAATATTTTCCATCATCATATTTTCTGCTTTTATAATATTAGAATTCAGTGTATAACTGATTTCTAAATTCAAGTGATGTTGGAAGATCAAAAAGAAGGGACTTTAACCTCCATGTTTTAAATACAAATTCTTTTATTATATCAAGTGTCAACTTTTCTTCAGTAAACAGTAGAAAGGATTATATGATTTAATCCTAAAATTTTTAAAATAATACAAGGAAAGAGGATACCCTAACATTCAAGAGTTTCTTTTTTTTTTTTACTGGTTTTGCTGTAAGAGTTTATCAACATATGCAATTTATGCAACAATTGCCTAATAATGTTGGAGAATTACTACCAATTAAAGAGTCATAAACAGTCATAGTGATGCACTGGCCCAGTAAAATATTGTCTTACAGAGAAGTGGTACCATCCTGTGAGATTATTACTTTTGAAGCAGAAATATCGGCCATTATCAATGCTCTTCAACAACTTGGCAGACCATGTTCATATCCAATTAGAAATGTACAGCTTGATGTACACCTAAAATCCCTAAAAATTAACATCTTGTTTAAATGAGATGAATTTGCATTCAAAAATGTTAAGTGTTATTTGCTAAGTGATTATGAGGTGTATTTGATACAATTATTTGTCTTTACTGTGGTTGACCCTTTATCTGCTTACATTCAAACCATGACATGAAAGGATTACATCTAAAAACTAGAAAGTGTTTGCCATCACTTGCAGGCCACTGAAATTTTTCAAGTTTATGAACATCTCTCTGAGCCCTTTGCAGACTTCCTCTATCAGCATCCTTGATGATATATTGATTAATTTTTCTGAACATTTGCAAAGTTCTCAAGAATATTAATTAAACTCTAGCAGGATGTAAAATCCAACTGGGTAAGGTGGCCGCTATTATCCCATTAAAATCCAAGTATTATTTTTATATGCTGGACATTTGAAAAATGGTGGGTTTTTTGGTCAATGACAATTTTCATTTGTATTTTCCTTTCAGAAATATATGCCACTACTTTATATGCATTCAGACGCTTATTTTTATATATTTAAACTATTAACATAGAGGACTCGATTATATTGTCCAAATTAACAGTCTCCCTGCACAACTGTGAAAGTACATTAGCACAATCTAGATCTCATTAAAGAGCAAGTGCAGAATCTCCTCACAGTATTCAGACTGTCCAGTTTATTACTGACACATCATTCTGTCTATGTGAATAATAGCAGCATATTAGTTTTTCAGTGTAATGGCCACTAGGCAAAAAGTTTGGGATTGATTGATTGATTGATTTTAATGCTCTGTAGATGTGCTGCTTAGTCATATGGATTGCCTATCAGTGTTGCTTCTCTTAAATGTTCTGATGGTACTGATAACTTGCCAATTTTCCACTAATTTTACACTTCACTAATCCAGTCCATATGTACAGTAATTTCACGAATACAAGCCGCACCAATTTGACCAAAATTTTGGTGGAAACCCGGAAGTGCGGCCAATATTCCGGGGCGGCTAATACATGAACAAAATTCTAAAAGCTGCCAACACGGAAGTGAGAGCCCGCAGCAGCCCCAAGCCAAGCTGGAGCCCGGCCGGCCCCGGCTGAGGTGGGAAAGCCTGGCAGAGGCGGGGCCAGCAGTGTGGGGGCGGGCAGCTGAGCCTGAGCCAGCAGGGCGGGGCAGGGGGGGCGGCAGAGCCCGGGCCAGCAGGGCGGGGGAGCCCGGGAGAACTGGGGCTAGCAGTGCAGGGGAGCATGGCAGAAGCAGGAAGGCCGGCGGGTGGGGCTGCCTGGCAGCGGGGGAAGCCCAGCAGAATCGGGGCCAGCAGCGTGGGGGAGCCCGGCGGTGCGGGGGCCTGCAGTGCCGGCCAGGGCGAGGAAACGCGGCGGCAGTGCAGATGGGAGGGGGCGGCCGGCATGCCTGCCAGCGGCGGCAGTGCCTGGCCCGCCGGCAGGGCGACTACGTTAACGCAGCGGCGACGCGGCCGGCATGCCTGCCAGCGGCGGCAGTGCCTGGCCCGCCGGCAGGGCGACTACGTTAACGCAGCGCCGACGCGGCCGGCATGCCTGCCAGCGGCGGCAGTGCCTGGCCCGCCGGCAGGGCGACTACGTTAACGCAGTGGCGACGCGGCCGGCATGCCTGCCAGCGGTGGCAGTGCCTGGCCCGCCGGCAGGGCGACTACGTTAACGCAGCGGCGGGGCGGTGCTGACGGGAGAGGGGGGCCAGTGAGCCCGGCGGCGGCTGCAGCACCACCCGGCCGGCCCCGTCAGCAACCATGAGCGGGCCGAGCCTGCCTGGCCCCGCCCCGAGCCAGTAAAGCCCGCTATGCCGCGATCCTGTTACTTATTGACCAATTTGTGAAAGCTGCGCACGGATTCTCGCGACGAACGAAAGTGCGGCTAATATTCGGGGTGCGGCTTATCTATTGACAAAGACAGCAACATTGTCGAGGCACCGGGGGTGCGGCTTATAATCCGTGCGGCTTGTATTCGTGAAACTACTGTTCTTTTTTCTCTACCAAAACCTAAAAGCTTTGTTAAAATCAAGATAATTTACATCATCTACTTTCCCTTCCATCTACAGAACTGTTCATTTGATTTTAGTAACAATTACTTTAATCAAGTGTGATTTGCTAAATTGACTCTTTGTGCTGTAGTTGGGGAATATTAAATAGTGTCAGCTACAAATTAGTTTAACATAATATATTTAAAATATTCGCAATGGAATGTGAGAATAGTTTGAGTTGGAAGAGACCCTAAAGACTGGGTAGGATGGGGCTTTGAGCAGCCTGTTATAGTGGTAAATGTCCCTGTCCGTCGCAAGAGAGTTAGAACACAGATTTCTTTCCCAACTAGAACTGGAAAAATCAAGTTGCATTTCTAGTTAGTACTATTATGAAAACACATGACTCTGTAAAAATTTTTCCTGTAGCTTTGTCTGTTTCTAATCCAAAAAATGAAATTCAGGTTAAACCGCAGTACTTTTTGAATGACGAATAAATCCTGCAGTAAGTGCTAGTCACCCTGACCAGAACACAGAAAGTGTGATCCATCACTAGAAGCCAACTTCACATTCAATCCATCTGTTACGGAAGTTTTATGATAGTTACTCAGATGACATCAGAACAAATAGGTAAAGTGGGAATATAAATGGTTATAAACCAGTCTTTTTCCTGTAGTGGTGTAAGTTATTGTTATCCTGATTACCAATCAAAGAATTTAGTAGAGATTGTGTGATACGAAAGTGTTGATATTAAAGCCACTTTAGCAGGAAACAGATGGTCCAGATTTTTTCAGCTCTGCAGTTTAGATCATTAGTGTAACTGCAATAAAAAAGATCTTTGTAATGCCAGTGAAATTTATCTCATTACTCCTGGGTAAGCCACTCTTGTTAAAATCATGAAAGAAATAATGTTGTATGCCTGTGTTTTTATATAGGAGGCTATATCAGTTGCTGATGCAATTGCTACATCAAACAGTAAACAGAATATTAAAATCAAATTGCCAAAAAAGATCTGGTTAGGAACTTAGGTAGAATAAAAGCTCCTGTGGTCAGATCAGAGGAGAGCAAATGAATATAAAAAATACTCAGTCTTGAGTGAATGAGACTTAATTTTTTTGCAACCAAACAGATCTTGAATACACCAATCTGCAGTATCAGCCTACAGATTCATAAGGCTATTAAACGATCTTCAAAGAAAAGACAAAATATTTGGTGCCCATAAAATATTAGTCATTTAACTGAACAAATCCAGCAAGATGATGTCATATACAAGTTATGGCAAAAACTACTTCCTATGGTATTTTATAGAAATAAATGGAAAAAATATAAATTTTTCAGTCTCTATGCACACTTAGATGGAACAAAAGATTAATATAGGATGAATGTTTTCTATATCACTACAAAATAAGTAGTCTTAGATGTTAAAATCGTGCAAATGTATCAGTTACTTAGAAATATTCTTTAAATGCTGACCATTCAGTATTCATAACGAGAATACACATTCTATTGTTGCCTTAAGTAGAAATTCTATACAGCATTTCAAGGTAGCACTGGTATTATTCAACTGTTTTAAAAATTCTGAATGAAGCTTTCTCAGAATATTAAGTTTCTGTATCTTCTAGATTTTATCAAGATTTTTTTTCATTTTTTGTGTGCGTATAAAATGTTTTTCAAGAAATGCATTAATTCTGGCAATTTCTTGCTTGAATTTCTTGCAACAATTCTGGCTTTCTAAATACTAAATTTCTTGATGGAATCAAAGGGTCCTAAGTTGGCCAATCAAAATTACTTAATAAAGCATCAGAGAGAACTCACCTGGGGCTGCTGAACCATCCTCCTAGAATTTCCAGGTGCTAGGAAGTGGAGCATGGATCTGTGTGGCACCAGCAATGCTGCCATGTCAAACAGCTAACAAGGAGTGTACAGAAATTCCTGATTATGTTGGTGACATCAGATGGTGTAGCTTAATAGTTTTTACTCAATGTCTGGAAAAACTATCTGCATAAAATTGACCTGCATTTCACCTGAGTCTGTAACAAATTCAGTTGCTGCTTGTGGATCTCTGTATTCAATGTTGAATAGATAAAGTTTGTAAAAGTTAGGTTTCCATTTAGTGTGTTTCACAACACTTGTGCATAATTCAATTTTATGCTAATGTAGAATATTTACACAGCCTGCTTTCTGGTAGTTTATTACATACAGAACTGGAAATAAAAATTAATTTGTTGCAGTCTTTCATATTTATTCATTTTAATATTGTGAATTAGAAATGTGCTGCATGTTGAGATTATATTTATATTTATATTTATATTTATATTTTTATATTTTTATATTTTTATATTTTTATATTTTTATATTTTTATTTTTATTTTTATTTTTATTTTTATTTCTTATCGAAATTGAGGCAATAGAATCATGTACATCCCAGGATACATATTTAACCTAGCCTAAAAATTGCAAGGATAAGATAACACTGGAAAGATGAACACGAAATAATTCCTTGTCATTAACACTTTCTTTAGACTCTGCAGTCAGATTTCTAAATAAGTGAATAAAAATCCTGCTTCATAAAGTACTGGCTATTATCTCTAAAGGTGACATCTTTCAAGGTAAATGATTTGAAAAATTTTAAATTAGTTTAGGTAATGGCTAGGCAGGAAAAGGTAATAGGAAAAAAAATTCTCAGAAGATAGTCTCCTACATCCTGTATCTGGATCCTCAGTTTAGTAGATTTGATTTCATTACTGGTGTGGGTTGTTTTTTTTTTTTTTTTTGCCTTTTCTCCCCATTTCTGGCACTTCTCAGCTCACAGTGCAATTGATTGATTTTAATTACAAGTAGTTGCTTTCCTTCTATGTAGTCTTTGATGAGTTTAAACCAATGCATGCAGTGTGAGTAACAAAAAATTTGTTATGTTCAATCTAGAATCTAAAATGTTTATTACAGAGCAAGTTCTTTCTTGCTTTACTAAGTGGATACATAGGAGCATTGAAACTAAAATCCTTTCGTCTTGCTTCAGTCAGCTACAAAAGGTTATCTTACTCCATTCTCTTCAGCCTTACCTTCCTTTTCTTCTCTATATGAAAATGAAGACCAAGAAAGCTAGCTATGACAGTGCTAGATGAATACACCACTATCTCCTCAAATTAGACAGTAGACATCAAGAAAAACACAAAATCTTGCTCAATAATCAGAAGTTCAAGCTCAGTGCTGCTCATCTTGCTTTTTCTGCCTCACTGATGTTATCGAAGTGTGGAGAGAGCTCCGCGCAGGTAAAATAAAAATTTTTTCAGTGAAATCCTCCACACTTACACTTCTGGTGTGAAACATCTGGATTTACTATTTTTTTCCCTATGAGAAGTCTCAACACCACACTTCCAATCTATAGTCTGAAACTGTTATCTGTCCATTGTGGTTTTTTTGTTTGTAAGACCTTTTTTTTTTTGTATTTTCTTTATTCATCCTAGAGAGTCTGGCAGTGTGTGGGTGAATTTTTTCCTTATGATGTAGTCTTGACAGAATTATACTGCAGTCCTATCTCATGTTCCTCCATAGGGAATCCCAGAAGTCCACCTGAAACAGCCAATGCATCCATTGTCTTTGAAATTATATGTGACAAGATACATATGAAGAATGCATACGGTCAGTTCTATTCTGTTACTTTTGTGAAGTGGAAGTTTACCAGGTTCTCTGGCTGCGCTTACTGTAATTATGCCATTAATCCCAAAATACTTATTTTAGCTGAATGTGAATCTTTAATGTTAACTCACCTCAGTACACCATGGCATAGATTCTGTCCCTACTGCTACCAGGTAATTTATTATTTTTATCACAGAAAAAAAGCCAAGTGTAAAAGATCTGCTTCTCTATGGCCATGCATGACCCTCTAGAAAGGAGCTTATTTAAGAGCAAAGAACTTAAACTGAGCAGTCTATTTGGTTTTAAATGTAAATTAATTGCCTCAAAAATTCTAAGCTTTTTGCAACAGAGCACAGCATCCTCTGTCCTTTAGTAGCAAGCTGATACGTGCTGCTGCCTTGTAGACTGAGTTCAAATAATTTATTTTGGTTCTTTGTTAGATATTTTCCTTTGACTACTGAGTTGAAACCAGCGTCTCTCCAAGAATACTTTTTAACTGTCATCTAAATGGGGATTAACAATGACATATCAGGCAAAAAAGCAGATATTCTGCAAGACATAGTTTCTGAGTATTTTAGTGTAAAGCCTATGACTCATTTTCTGAATTTGACCACTTCATAATCCTCACCATCAACATGCTTACAGTTGCAAAGCTATGAAGACCAAAAAAAAAACCTTTTTAAAGCCTTCTTTTAGGGAGCTTACAAAAGCAAATAAAATTTTGATTTTCTGATTCTGGATTCATATATAAAGTTGGACTTTCCTGTGGTTTCTGTATAAAACTTACTAGAAGTCATGTCAGGAGAAAGCAGCATAAACAATGAACTATCAAAAAAATCAATTTCCCCCCAACTTGCAGTGTATGAGCTGTGTAGCATTCATTAGAAGATCTTTTCCTGAAGAAATACAATATAGATTTTTACAACTAGGAAGAAATCTGTTTGAATAAAGTAAAACTCTCATTTTTGCATTCTTTGAAATGAATAATGGTGCTTATTTTAAGATGTCTTGCAAATAACAAAAAACTTGCTCAGGTTCTAGTTTAATAACCTTTATATAATGCTGTTTCCTTTCCTTCCTGAATGGCACTGAAAATTGATACTGACATACAAGAAAAAGCCGAGTTCCATCCTTCCTAACACAGAAAAATTTTATCAAGGACTATAATGAGCTTTGGCTTCATAGCTTTATTTGTAATAAAGCACTGCCAATCTTCTTGAAATGAAGAAATATGTTCAAATCACTGCAGGTTAATCTGATGTAAAGCTGTCTTTGACAGAACAGTAGATGAGAATATTCTAAGATTATTTTGAAAATTATGATGGTAGAATATGGAAATACATATTTTCATTTAATCTGGAAATACTGAATGTCTTAGAAAATTTTGATTATGTTTTCTAAATTAACAATTAGAAGTTTTGCATTACAGGTTAATTCTCTAGTAGGTAACATCAGTAGCAGTATCTTACCAAATTCTCTCATGTGGAACACGCTTTTGTGTCATCACTGATGTTGCTGATCCCTCATTCTGTCATGACACATGAGAGTATCCATAAAATTGCAAATCATTTGTAGACACCTCATATATATCCACACTGAGAAAAAAAAAAAATTAAAAAAAGCCAAAAAGCAAAATGGAAATTAAAAGCTTAGATGAGATTCAAAAGATAAGAAAAAAAGGCTAATGTAATTTTTCATTAATATATAGTTGCTGAATCTCTTTGGTCCTCAGAAATTTTTAAAAACTTTTCAAACTAACATTTCACCTTCCTCTTCTTCAAGCATTTAAGTAAAAAAGAGAGTTATTTGTTGATTTTTCAGGCAGAAGTTTCTTTCCATTTTATTTCTGTACATTATAAAAATTTATACTTCTTTCCTAGATAAGGTTGATAACACTACAACTTAGAGGGAAACATTTTCTTAAAAATAGTCTGCAGCCTACTATGCTACATTAGTGATTCACAGACAGAATATGCATAGAAAGTTTAGTGAAGAGCCATTACTGGGATCTATTTAAAGGATAAACCTTATCAGTTATTTTGGGTCAGAAATATATTTCTGAATCTATCTATCTATCTATCTTTCTAATGTATATATGTCAGAAAGAAAGTGGAGGGGTCAAGCTGCAGTATTAGCTGTAAGACATCTTAAAACTTCAACGTATATTAGAAACCACATTCAAACATTATATTAGAAACCATATTTATATTAGAAACCATTTTGAAATATGAGAATGAAGAAAATGTAATTAATTTCTCATCAATGAACGTAATAGTTTTTATACTTCACAAGTAAATAAAGTACTTAATAAAATAACACACAAAAATATTTGAAGTGACTAAATAGTAATAACTCTAATGTACCAAATTAAGATTTAAATACAGACTTTCTGGTGCCTTACATTCAGAACATTATTTTCTTCAGTGAAAATAAAAGGGTTTGAATTTACTGGTGAAATCTAGAGATTATAGTGAGTACAGCAGCACTCAAAATTATGTTATACAGAAATAAAAGACTACTGGCAGGATCAAAAGGAGAAGAAACTTGGAAACCTGGCAGGTAGTTCCCATGTGTAAGCTCCTTTTTCTGTGATCTGATTGATAAAACCAATTCATTGTGACAAAACATACGAAAATACTGTAAAGGTTCTTTGTGATACAAGCTATTGAAAATAGATGTGATCATGTTGGTCTGATGCAGTCTTGTATATATAAAATATGCTTGGATCCTGTAAGGGGCATGTTTCCCAACTACCATAACCACCACCTTAATTTTCAGAACTTGTTCTGAAGAAGGAATCATCTCTGAAAATGAAAAGTTAAAAAGAATATTGCTACTTTGAGGGTAAATGGTGTTGCAATGAATTAAAATATTCTATAGTCTAGAAAACTAAAAGCTATTTGAAATCCAACTAACTTTTGGCAAGAGATGTACAGTAATTTCATGAATACAAGCCACACGGACTACAAGCCGCATGGCTGGGTGTTGGCAAACATTTCGTTCTTTGTCCATAAATAAACCGCACCCGAGTATAAGCCGCTCTGTCATTCGCAGCGAGGACCCGCGTGCAACAAAGTTGCCAAATAGTAACAGAACCGCGGCATGGCGGGGGGTTTACTGGTTCAGCTAAGGCTGTGCAGGCTCAGCCCGCTCGGGGCTGCTGCCGGGGCCAGGTAGCCCAGCTCGGTGGGGCCACTCGGCGGGGCTGCTCGGGGCCGGAAGCCACCTCTGGGCTCGCTCGCCCTGGCCCGGTGCTGCCCCGCGGTGGCAGACGGGGACGGAGCACCCCCCACTCCCGCCGTGGCGGCGGTGGGTGGGGGCGGAGCCTGCCTGCTCCTGCCATGACAGGTAGGGGATGGAGCCCCCCGCTTACTCCACAGGCCGCGGGGATGGCAGCACAGAGCGCCCACCTCCTCCCCGAACCATGGGGATGTCAGCACGGAGCCCCCTGCCTCTCCCCCGCCTGAAGCAGGGAACTCCCCTGCCTCCCTCCCTCCCCCGGCGCTGCAGGCGCTGAACTGGCCCCACCCGCCGCGCAACACAGTAACCAATTTGTAACAATCGCGAAATCCTGGGTTTTACTGGCAGGTGCTCGGCTTGGCACCCTGGCTGGAACTTCTGGGGTTGTAAATGTCAGAAAATTATTCACATATTAGCCACTCCTGAGTATAAGCCGCATTTCCGGTGTGGGAGCAAAATTTTTGTCAAAATGGTGCGGCTTGTATTAGTGAAATTTACATCACTGTTTCAGTATGTATGCTGGACTGCTAAATTTTGTTTAATGTACATATTTAACTGCATTCAAAAATTAAAATCCACTACAGAAAATAATAATGTGAACACATTAGCCATATCCCACCAATGCACAGACTTGCACTTTTGGAAAGCCTTTATTGTTTGGCAAGGGGTTGACTACAGATCACCGTACATGAGAGGTATTAAAGGAATCTGAGCTGGAGACTCAAAAGGTTATCTGTATCTGTTTCTACAACAGGATCAGACAGGAACTAGGGAAGCGGGTGAGTGGAGGCTTGGCATTCACTCACTAATCCTATCTGAAAAGACGTGGTGATGCAATCAAGTGTCCAGGACCAGCAGAAAGTGGGCCAACCACACTGTAAAAAATGGGATGTTCCTATTACATCCCATAACCTGTGCATTGCAATCCAGATTATACTGGAGAAGCATCTTGATTCTCCACAGAATCTAGCAATCAATTCTTGTCTAAAGCAAAGTCTGTCTGTCCTTAGAAGGAATAAACACACACTGTCCTTTATGACAAGGATCTTGTCATTTACAATTTAGAAAAATAATAACAGTTTCTACTGCCAAGAACAGTATTTATTCATTTACCTACTTGCTAACTTGACTTTAGTGTAGATGTGATTTTCCATTAAGCCTTTCTATCAATATTCTCACAGCATGTTCTTGAATATTCATGATGCTACATTTTTCTGCATGTTCTTGGATAAAGCCACTGCCTGCAATTGAGAGGATGATAAAATCTGAGGGAATGTTGCTGTTCAGTGAAGGTCAAGGGACTCAGCTTTATGAGTAGAGATATCTCTTCTAGTTGTATAAACCTGTTTTAAGTCAGCAACTAAAAAAGTATACAGTGTAAGAAAATAAAATAGAATTGAAACAGAATCCTACTGTTTGCATGTGTCTCTGCAGAAAATGTCTCAAGGCTTACAAAGCAACCATATACAGTCCTCTGATAGTCACATCTAAATTATTTTCATACTGATTATGCTTGGGAAGTCCAAGATTTTTATGAATATAATCTTGAGCTTAGTAGAATTACAACTAATGGAACAACCTGATGACTGCATGAATTATGTATTATTTTAATTGCTTTTGATGAGTGACTCAATTCATACAAATTAGTGCTCACGTAATCTAGAATTGCAACTGTGAAAGAGAATGGAATATAGACACTATGGTTTAATTTTCCTCTGTTGTTTTATTTGCATCCCTTTAAAATATTTGCATCTGGTATGTGATCACATATGAAAACTGTGTATTAATAAGGTACATGGAACACACTTGAAAATAAAGGAAATATTCCATAAGAAAAATATATAAAAACAATGCTGACAAAATTATTCCATTGTTCAGCCAAGTATTATTATTTCATTTTTAAAAGCTTTGCCCAAACTTTAAAGCTGCAATTTTGCATATGGAAAGCTCTTTTCTGTTTTCTCCAGGCTGAATTGACACATTTAATTTCTGTTAGTCTTTCTTGCTGGTACTAGAGAACTATCTTCGTGTAATCCTGTGCCATCTTAGGTAATGTGCCTCAGCAATGGATTCAGTACCATTGACTACTCACGAGATGTGCTTGGCAGCAGTAGACTCCAGATGGTGAACTAAAAAATCCTGCTTTTCTGCAGCAGCAATAGCATCTGGGTACGTGGCTGCCTTTCTTGTTGTTTTCTGTTCAACCTACTTGGCTCATTTCCCTGTTTTATGTCATCGTAGATATCAAAATGCTTGTGAGAAGGGCTCTTTTTGGATGCATTTTCTTGTTAATTAAAAGTGATTAATCTTTCTGATCTGCTTCAGAAATTTCAGGAAGCTTTGGGGTGAAAGTGGTAAAATAGGAAGCCTGATTTTATTGTCCTGAATTGTACATCCCATGGACTGAACATCAGTGATTTAGAGGCCATCTAGTTTCATTAGAAAATACTCAGGTTTTCACATGTTTGGAGAATTAAGCAGCATAAGTCAGAATGATCTGGAGATAATCTTCAGCAGATTCACACCTGAACTAAAACTGTAAATTTGAATTAACTCTTGGAGTTATTCCCAAGCTTGTGCAGGCCTTCCAGAAATTCAGAAAATGAGAATCAAGATCAACAAGGGCTGTAAAGTATAAGTATTCTGCAGTAAAATTTGAGGTGAAGGAATTCAAAATGAAGAACACTTACCAAGTTTGTCCCGTTCTATCAAGAGTTTGATCTAGATGAAAATAAAGATGTTTTTTCTGTGTTATGAAGAGGAAGCTGTTAATCACCTTTTCATATCAGAGTGAAAACTTGATCTGTCATTCGATTTTTTGTTATACTGAAAAAACATAGAATCACTTTTTTTTTTAATTTCATGATGGAAAAACAATATTTGTCAGTGCTCTTCAGTTATTGGTTATTGGATGTGTTGAATATGCTGAGAACATTCACTCTAGCAATCCAAGCAAAATCCGTTTACAGCTGTCTGTACACATCGTATCAGATCTCTTCTAAGATAAATCATGTAATTAATGCTATTTAGATATAATTGTAGGGTGAGAATAGATGAGAAACAGGTGGCGCATACAACTTGCAGAGGTGGATGCAAGCCTGTGCAAAGAGGAATGGAGATACGTATTTTCCACCTCTGAAGATTTTCATTGATAGACTGCATTTGCCCCTGCTTGAATAAAAATTGTCATGGGCAAAAGAGATGCCATGTATGCAGGAAATTCAAACTTCTTTATTTCTTAAAGCATGTGTGGTATCTTATTATCTAGTTAAAAAAATAATCTACCCTTGTGTTTGCATTCTCACAGAATGCAAATATTCTCACAGAATGAGATTAAAGACTTGCTATTAACCTTAATAGAGTGACTGTTTTATTTATGGGGGTTTTTTTCTGACAATTAAAATTCCCAAAAGGAGTTTGATAAATCAAGGTACTCAGATCTCAGTTGTAGAACTCCCAAGCCAAGGACCAAATTCAACTTAAGAGTAGGATTTCCTATGCCTCCATTTCACAGAAAGAGCTATTTTGTTGCAATAGATATTTTAGATGCTTCTCTATAGTAACTCATAGAAAATAGCCAAGCATAAATATCATTATTTGTAATACATACAGAGTGATATCTACTTTTGCAGCTTCATTTTTGCAGCAAAATCTCACACATTTTATCTGTGATTGGTTTGAAAAGTATTTTATCTTATAATTGCTCTCTGAAAACCAGTAAACCTTTTCTATTAATAAACATGTTAAATTGCCTTGGTCTTATCCAAATGTTTGTTTTTTGCAAGTTTATGTAATTGTACATGACAGAAGCAATACAAATATAATTCAATAATTCTGTGTATTGCACTGGCTCTAGTATTTGTTTTAAAAAAGCTTTGTTGTATTGTATTTTAAAATACAGTAATTTCACGAATACAAGCCGCATTGTTTTGACCAAAATTTTGCTCTCATACCCTGAAAGCGGCTAATATTCAGGTGCGGCCAATATGTGAAGAATTTTCTGACATTTTCAGCCCTGGGAGTGCAAACCAAGTCAGCGCAAACTGCAAAGTCAAGCTCCTGCCAGTAAAACCCTGCATTTACGCGGTTGTTACAAATTGATACTCTGTTGCACGGCAGGTGGAGCTGCTCCATGCAGGCAGCACGGGGGGTGGGGAAGGCGGGGCAGCTCTCTCCTGCTTGGCCCCGCGGCTCAGAGGAGGCAGGGGCAGCTCTTTTCTGCTGGCCCCGCGGCTCGGGGGAAGCAAGGGCAGCTCTTTTCTGCTGGCCCCGCGGCTCGGGGGAGGCAGGGACAGCTTTCTCTGCTTGGCCCCGCGGCTTGGAGGAGGCAGGGGCAGCTCTTTTCTGCTGGTCCCGTGGCTTGGAAGAGGCAAGGACAGCTCTCTCCACTTGGCCCCACGGCTCGGGGAAAGCAGGGGCAGCTCTCTCTGCTTGCCCCCGCGGCTTGGGGGAAGGCGGGCAGCTCTCTCCGCTTGGCCCCGCGGCTCAGGGGGCTCCCGTCCCCGCGTGCCGCTGCCGCAGGAGCAGGCAGGCTCCATCCCCGGCTCCCATGGCCACCGCAGGTGCCGGCGGGCTCTGTGCCCCACCTGCCGCCGCGGGGCAGCGCCGGGCCGGGGTGACCGAGCCCAGCGGTGGCGGCGGCCGGCCCCGAGCGGGCCTGCTGAGCGGCAGTGCCGAGCTGGGCCACCCAGCCCTGTTGGCAACCCCGAGCCCTCATGGCCCGAGCCGAGCCAGTAAACCCCACCCTGCCGCAATTCTGTTACTAATTGGCAACTTTGTTGCACGCGGGTCCTCACTGCGAACACAGAGCGGCTTATACTCGGGTGCGGCTTATTTATGGACAAAAAACGAAATGTTTGCCAACACCCAGCCATGCGGCTTATACTCAGTGCAGCTTGTATTCGTGAATTTACTGTACTTACATTAAAGAAGTGTTTATTCAGCAATACATACGTGTTTTTGAATAACGAAGGCAAGAGTATTTAAGATATTGTTCTCTAAATGACCACAACAAAGGATGTAGGCTTCCCAGGGAGCTCTGATCCCGTTCATATCCCATTCATTTCATGCAGCAGGTGCTTGTCCTTTCTCTGGCCTTAACGGGATAGAGGCTAAACTAAGGAGACCAGATTGTATCTAAGCATGCTAATTTACTCAGAGGATTTGACAACCAATAGGGAACAAATGCTGTAGGCTGTAGAGGAATGTAAGAAATAGCTATGACTCTGCACTACTTCACGTTCTACTTCATCATGGCTCTTCCTCAAGAATAAGGATGTTTTCTTGCATTTCAGCCTTATTGATTTGCTTTGTGTAGTGCTTCCTTGCACAGCCTCTGTAAGCTGATAATTCAATTTGTATTCCAATTGTCCAGTTTAACTGTGATAAGGGGAGATTTGGCAAAAAGCATTGTGCAGTGCGAAAACGCAATTAGTCATGAGGTTAGTCTTAGTGCTTAAGTTTTTCTGGATAATGAGTAGATTATCATAAGTACGATGTTACTATTGATTTTGGTTTTCAATTCATGTTTGTAATCTTTTGGGGGCTTTTTTGATAGTTGAATAATGTTTATCCAAACAAAACTCTACTGCTTAAAATTCTTGGGTGTTCATGGAATCATTTTCAAAAGAGTAGCCATAGCCACTAGTAGTTAAAATCTCTTCCAAAGGTCTTCTTTATGTTAGTTACAATAGGATTTATTTAATACTGCTTAAATCAAGGTCATAAAAAATTCAAGTACAATAAGCTGTCATACTGGTTTCTGATGATAGAGTTTTCTGCTAGGACTAGTAGCTGTGCTTTTTTGGGGGATGCTATGCTAGCAATTCAGAGTATCAGAGTACCTACACCTGGGATTTACAAAAGTGTCATTTGTAAAATAACAAACTATATTAGTGTATGTACAATGGATGGATATTGTGAATTTGTATTTTGTAAGTTTAGGTGCTTGCTAAACTTATAGAAGAGTATGATAACTGAACCTGATTTTTATAGAAGAGTAGAAAAGCTTGGGCTGGAAGGGACCTTAAAGATCATCTAATTCCAACCCCTTCACCAATGGCAAGGATACTGCTCACTAGATCTGTTTGCTCAGGGCCCCATCCAACCTTGAACACTTCCAGGGATGGGACATCCACAAGTTCTCTGAACAATGTTTTCCAGTGCTTCACCATCCTCACAGTAAGATTTTTTTTTCCTAGCATCTAACCTAAATCTCATCTCTTTTATTTTAAAACTGATCTCTACTGTCCTATCACTAGCTGCACGTGTAAATTGTCACTTTCTTTCCTTTTCATAAGCTCCCTTTAAGTACTGGAAGGCTATGAGGTATTTTTGTCAGAGTGTTATTTCTATAGAAATGATGTTCATTAACAACTGTCCAAAACAAGGAGTTTCAGTTTAAGCAGAGAGTGTAGGGAAAGAGTTATACATATTCCCCTTTTTTTTAAGCATTATGATCCAGTTATTAAAATCTTTAGATAATATGACAATCTCTCACAATAAGTAACAGAATTACTGCATTTCTTTTACAGTATCTTATCTGTGTTCTATTTTTAAAAGATCAGAATTGCTAAGTTCAGATCACATAAAACTTCCATTCTGGTCAGCAAGATCTAATCAACAGTGCCTCTTTTGTTCACATATTCTTCAACTTATCTCTTGGAGAGGTTTAATTATACAGAGTATTCTGTGATTTTGGCTGCACTTTTTCCATAAACCTACTCAGAACAATGTTATTGCTTAGAAAGGTATGGTTGTGATATGTGGCCATCAGCCACATATCTCTCTTTAACCTGTTGGTAGGGAGATATTTCATTGTAATCTCTCTCCTGTTGTGTTAATTTGGAAACATCAAAAATAGCGTTTTTTATGTCTGTGTAGCAGCTATGATAATCACTCTAATGTGATTAGCTTCTCTAAGCAGTACGGCAATTTAATTTAAAAGAAAAAGAAGACAGGAGGGGGAATTAATTTATCACATAACTGGTAAAAATCTACTGTGGCAAATTCATCAAACTTCCTATGTAATATTAACAAGAAAGTCCATTCATGTGATAGGACAGTCTGTATGGTACCTTGCTTTTATATTTAGCTCCTAGGTACTGTATCAAGACCATTACAGAATTTTTCTTTCACACAATGAATGGGATTTTTGATTGCAGTTCCTTAACTTTGACTCCTGTCCATAACTTTAAAAACAGAGCTCCATGGGTCTTTCAAAGTAAAGTATAACATTTGCAGCATTTTTCCTAGTCCCTTAATAATTCATCTCATCCCTTAAGTTTCTCCTCAATTTATAAATGTAATTCTTGATTTTCTCTTGGCCTTTACACTTTGAATTTCATGTAAAAATGAAAGAGCCAATATTTAAACTCCTAAAACTTGGAAGGTGCCTATCTGTCTGTCCCACCATGAAGATTCAGAAGAAAGTTTTCACTTTTTAGATAAACTTTCTTCAGAAACAAGTCTCCTACCCTATAGTATTTTTAATGCTTTGTTGGGTTCGTGTGGCAAGTTTTGATGATGGAATAGAGGAGGTGACAGAGGGCTTTACAGGTGGCTTCTTTGAAAAGATACACACTGAAGAGTGATTAGTAAGAGTGTGAATAGGGGTGGCAGAGACAACATGTGATGAACTGACCATAACCCCCATTCCCTGTCTCTCTGCACCACTGCAGAGGAAAAGGGTAGAGAATTTAGGAGTAAATTTAAGTCTCAGAAGAGAGACTTCATTTACTTAAATATTTATTGCTTTTTGGCCTGTTATTTGATGCAGCACAATAATCTGCCTAAATGTCCTAAGCTGTTAAAGGAGTAATGTTTGTAGTTAAATGTGGGTGCAGAAACTAGGCTCCCTTCTGATAATGTGCATATTTTGTATAAAATATATATTTTTTTACCAAGCAAAGCAAGGATAATTATTTCCAGAAAATACTTCATTCAATAATCTCTCTTTTTAAAACTTTATTTATTAATAGATAAATTTTAAGAAGTATTTTAATTCTGTATTATTCATTTTGTGCTTGGTTTGCTTATTTGATGTTCAAGACATTTTAATGACTATAGAAATGTATACCAAATACACAGATGAAATGCTAACACTTGAAATCAAAACTGGATTTATTAGTATTGATCAGTCAGAAAGGCCACATAAGACATTTATGTTCACTGAGTGAATGATTCCTACTCTTACATAGGTAAAGGTTAAAGGAGAAGAGCATATGATTCATAGAAACAAAAATAGCTGAATATGTTCATATATGACCTGTAGAAATGTGCAAGAATCTTTAGAAAAAGACTGCAATAAATACCTTTTAATTTTTTTTTAAATTTTTGTAACAACAAAGTGTGTTATTCTATCAGTTTATAGGTTTATTCTTTCAAGATTTGTATAAAAGAACATTCTTACATTTCCTAGCTCATCAGTAGAAGATGTACAAGTCCAATGGTGTTTTGTCAGAGATGAATTCAACACAACTAAGCTTTTCATTAGGTAGTTTGCTCTAGAGGTAACTACTATTTATGCGAGTATATATAGAGAAAGACATAAATATATCTACATACAGATTATAAACAGAAAATTTGAGCATATTTCCAAATTTACAACTGTATCTGACCAATATTATCTCAGTAAAATGTCTTGACAGCCCACCTTTTTTGAATCCTCCAAATCATTGATAAAGACACTGAAACAAGAGGCCCCTCTGGTACACCACTTGTCACCAGTCTCCAGATAGGGGATGAGCATTAATCACTATCCTGCAGGTCTAATTATCCAGCCCACTTTTACTCACATACTTATCCATCTGTCTGCAATCATAGATTGTCCTTTTGCCCTCTTTTGAAGGTGGGTGGAACAGCTGTCTTCCTCCAGTTGCTGTAGACTTTTCCTGATCTCCATGACTTCTCAAAGATGATAGTGAAGGGCCTTGCAGGTACATCAGCAGTTTTCTCAGCACCCTCGTTCAGCCCATTGGGTCCCAATGATTTGTATGAGTTGAATTCTCCCAATTAGTCCTTGTTTCAGTCCTCATCCTTTGCTGGTAACTCACCTCTTTGAACTGTTTCTCAAAAGGGAGAGGCTTGGAAGATTCAGATGGTGAGGATGGGGTCCCCATTTTGTGCTCGAAGGGCTATGCCACATCACATTATATGCAGCAATTGTTATTTCTTATGTAACATATAATGTTTAATATATCTGTATGTTTCCAGGAAAAATTATTCATATCCTGTGGTCTCCCCACACTCCCTCCCCATCTCTGTATTATCAGTATTTGTACAAAACCCATCAACCTGCTGTTTAAAATTTAACATTTGCTATTAAAATTCAACATTTTGCAGCTATGAGAGATCCCTGTTTTGATGGCTTGGGTCTTGGAATTTTTTGTGTATCTGACTGATAAAATAATTTACCTAGTAGAATCTAAGCTAAATTGAAATTCATTACCATTGTTTGTGGGCTTAGGCTTAGATAAATAAAAGAAGAAAACAGATTTCTCTTTTTTTTTTTTGTAGTTTCTGGGTTTTTTTTGGTTTTTTTTTTCATAGTTTAACAAAGTAAATCCTCATCAGAACCCTGCTGTTAGTGATTGCCAATTACCTGCAACTGCAGGAGAACTGGTAAAGCATTGCCTTAATTAGGAAGGTCTAAAAATGCCCTTGGGATCTAAGCAAGCATAAATGGAGCTGAAAGGTTCTGTTTCTCCTTGACATGCACAAAATTTTGTGCAGAAAACACTGATAAGCATTCTTGAAAATACCTTTATTGAGCTGCTCTGAATATTCTGTTAGTTAAAAAAGGTAAATTTACCATCTTGATATTAGGGGTTTTTTTAATGGTATTTTCTGAAAATACTGTTTTTATGCACTCTTAGGCAGGTATACAGTTCCCCTTCATTCAGACTTATTTGCTATAAAGTATTTACTAACTTTCATGAACGGGAAAAGAACATTTCATCTGATACATTGTAAAACAGAAAAGAGCAGTCGACTTCAAGTTTCAAAGACTGAAATTTGGGCAGTATACAAATCTGAAACCTTTAACATTTGTGTTGGTCTTAAAACCATTAGGAAAATTACAGTAATTTCACGTGTATAAGGCAAACCCTTTTGACTAAAATTTTGGTCCGAACCCAGAAGTGCATCTTATACCCCAGGGCACCTTATATATGGACAAAGTTCAGAAATTTGCCAACCCAGAAGGGTGAGCCTGCAGCAGCCCTGAGTGGGGCCGAGCCCACCCAGCCCCGAGCTGAGCCAGTAAACCCCGCGATCGTGTGATTCCATCACTAATTCGTTACTTTGTTGCGCACGGATCCTCGCTGCAAAAAAAATATTGCACCTTATACACCGGTGCACCTTACGTATGGACAAAGTTCGGAAATTTGCTGACACCCGGAAGTGCACCTTATACTTGTGAAATTACTGTAAATTCCAAGTAAACCACTCTCTTTCCTCTGTCCCTTTTTGGTAAGGGAGGGACAATAAATGAGATTATGAGTTGAAAAAACATTTTGCTGAAAATGTAATAACAACAGGAGTATTAATAGCAAAAGTATGCAAAAGGGAAGGTGGGAGCTGGTGGGCAGCAGAGGTTAATCAAGGGTTTTAAGGGGAGTGGGTGACCTGCTCTGGCAGAGATGGCAAACTTCTGGCTTCCAGTACCTGGCATTTCCTGCTGAAATCATTATCGCAGCACTGACATTGGTGGTATTGAATAAACATTTTGGTGACCCCCACTCAGTGCTAAAACACTCCACCACCTCTCTCTGTAAGCAGGAAAACTTAGAAATCCTAGCTGGTTTTGATGTCCACTATTCATGTGTTGCAAATCTTATGATGATAATTAAATCTTTGACATTTCTTTTTGCTATTTACTTCATCTTTTTTGATGGGTGGTGGTGAGGTTAGCATTACACGTGACTACTAATCTTTTAATGATCTGTTTGCTGCATTATAATTGTTTGCAATGTTAGCATGAAGGTTTTAGCATAGTTGCATTTATAGATAAGAAACTTTCTTTGTTCTGGTTTATCCAGAGATTAAATTATGACTTTTTTTTGTTTACCAAATTGAAAAGAGCTTTCAAATTAATCTTTTGCTTCGTTGCAAGATATACAGTGAAATCTATTTAATAGTGTTGGCAAAATATTTTATAATGCTCATTTACAACAGTAATTACAGTAATTTCATTATTATAAGCCACACCTAATTGCAAACCGCATGTCCAGGTGTCGGCAACGTTTCATTCTTTGTGCATGTATTAGCCGCACCGAATTATAAGTCGCACTTTGGTTCGCAGCAAAGTAACCAATTTGAAACAATCACACAATCGCAGGTTTTACTGGCAGGTGCTCAATTCGCAAGCTCCGCTCCCCTGCAGTGCCAGTGGGACCCCCCGCCTTTCCCCCTGTTGTGGGGCTGGCAGGATGGAGCCCCCACTCTCCCCTGCGCCACGGCGCCAGCAGGACGGAGCCCCAGCTTTCCCCCACACCGTGGTGTTGGCAGGAGGGAGACCCTGCCTTCCCCCACGCTGCCAGCAGGAGCCTGCCTCCCCTCACCAGACAACAGAGTAACCAGTTTGTAACAATTTCATGATTGTGGGGTTTATTGGCAGGTGCTCAATTCGTGAGCTTCGCTCAGCCCACGGCTCACACTTCCAGGTTGGGAAATTTCCGACCTTTGTTCATATATTGGCTGCTCCTGAGTGTAAGCCGCACTTCCAGATTGGAACCAATATTTTAGTCAAAATGATGTGGCTTATAATCGTGAAATTACTTAATTTAGCTGCTCCTCAGTTATTCCCTAAATTTAGTTTTCTGGTTGATAAAACATTTATATAAGATTGTTTTTTTCAATCAAAATGCCAAATGTATTCTTTTCCTATGCTCCCTATCATAATATACCACCCTGCTTGCATTATTTAGGTAGAACAATGATCACTTAGGAGTAACAAGAGTTTTGTGGTGTTTTGACCATCTTTGGGTTTGATTAGTTTTGTTTGTTTGTAGGTCCTTGCCTTTTTTTTTTATTTTTTAAATTTCAAGACTATTTTTTTGAAACTCGATCAAGTGTTCCCAAAGTATAAATTAAGATATTTGCAGTATAAAGATATCTGAATGTTACGGAGCATTAGGACATCAATTTCTCTTTTATATCAACAAAATTGAGCTGGAGGTGAAGATTGTTTCAGGATGTGTAAGGATCCTATGGCCCTAGGACGAGCGGTGTGAATTGAATTTGGAAGAAAGTTTGTGAAAGTGGAGGATGTCAGTTTGATTCTAGAGAAAACAATTCCTTGTTTTCTAAGTCCTAAAATAAGTGTCTCTGACTCTAAAGATAAAAATGGCTTTAGAGAAAAACCACCAACCAAACAACAAAAAAACCACCAAAAACAAAACCAAAAAACCAAAAACCAAAAGAAACCCACAACCAACACACTCCCCCCCCCCAAAAAAAAACCAGCAGATGATAAATATCTCCACAAAGTAATTGAATTTCACAAAAGTGTGATATATTACTCTAATCTTATTTGTTTAGAACTGTAAAAAAGTGCTACATGGCTCCTTTTCTGCTTCTGTGGTTTTTCTGCATGAATTGTATGAACCGTGAGCTTTCTAACCTTTATTTTTCTTTGTGATTTTAGGTCTTGTTGTCTCTATTCTTTAATTTTCAAAGCAGTGTATCTGCATATTTCACAAGGATGTTGTTGTGACACAGTTCACTGGGACAATATCTCAGAATTTCAAAAGTTCTTATTTTCTGAAAAGGGGATATAATTTTATTACACTTTTTGGAAAAATAAATTGAATTCTGGATTTAGTGATACTTTCTATGGCTTCTTGGCCACAATGGACAGCACAGTTGTGCAATGGTACAACAAAATCAGTGCGCGTTGGCTTTTTTCTTTTATATTAATTCAATTGTGTGAAATATCAATTTATGCAGCAGCCTTGTGCTTTAAGTAGTTTAGAGTGACAGTCTGGTGTCCCCCTAAATTGGAGGGAAATCTACAAGTGATCCTGCTAAGTCTCATTGATTTTGGAGGAGGGAGTGTTCTCATGTTCAGGTGTTATTCTTTCTTATTTGTTATTTTACCCTGTAGAAGGATAGCATTTCTATATTTTATGTATTATAGTTACAAAAAAAATATATGTTTTTATAATTAAAAAAAACTTTGGAAACTGAAGCTGGGATGAAATAAAGGTATAAAACAAAAGGTATCTGCTGGCACAGATTCCTCAAGTGAAGAATAGGTGTCTGGCCTTGGCGCTAATTTTGCATAATGCAATTGAATTTAATCAGGAAATGTTCACACTGAGTATTTAATTATACTCTAGGTGATCAATCTTGGTAGGGACTTTGCTAATTATCAAGTAGCTGAGTCACTGAAGAAAGTCAAAGTAATGCTTCAGAAGACTGTACTCACTGAGGGGTTTGGATGTGTGAGCAGAAGTTTTTAAGGTGATAAATGTTAAAGAAGGTTAATAAATAGTTTCTAGTTAATAATGAAGCTGCAGGAATAATAGATGGAGGCACAGACATAGGAGAGACTGGAACTGTAGCCTAAAGTAGTCTGTATAAGTTGTAATTGGTTCTCAAAGAAGTATGTAGAGGCTAAAATCCTGAGCAGAAATAGTTCAGAGAAAAGATGTATCTCTCTGACAAGGCCATATTAGCTCTAGATTACAACAGCAGGAATGATTCTGTTCTTCCTTCACTTATCTCTGATGTATTAAGTGGGATTTCCATAGACCTAGATATGCTTCTGCAGAGCAAGCCAAATGCATGCAGACTTTCTCCCAAAATGTGGTAACAGTTCACTGACTCCAAATAAGGGGAGAAGAAAGCCTGCAAAACCAGCATCTCTGTTTCTCAACTCTGTCCCTCTTTATCTAAAGATCTGTGGCATTCCCTTAAACTGTGCTCTATTTCTGTATGGCTTCTGTTAATGCTTTGCATTTCCCCACCATCCCAGCGTTTTCTGAAGTTTGTTATTGCGGTGGATTAGGAATGGTATTCCTGAATTTAGAGTTCCCTCTAAAGCCACAGGCAGATCGTCTCCCCGTTCTCCAGCCAGATGCAAAACAAAGAAAATTCATGGGTTGAGATAAGAGCAATTTACTGGAAATGGCAATGAGTTAAAAGAATGAACAGTAAAAGGAAAAAAAAAAAAATGACAAAAGGTATGAGAAAAGAAATGATTCACAAGGAAAACACACGACAATAAATAATACTGGATATCTCCCCTCCCCACATTTTCTCAACCTGCAGGAGCCTTCTCCTTTGAAGCAGTCCCTTTCTTCCCATCCTCAGAGGAGGTAGATAAAAACCTCTGTGTCCTAGTAGCCACACCCCCTCCTTGTTGCTGCAAAAACTTAACACTATCCTGGCCCAAACCAGGACAGTTACTCTATAACATTTACAAAACACATAAAATGCTGCGTTGGAACACATCTCACTTCTCAAACTTGGAGCTGTATGCTCTGTGCCTCTACCATAAAGCTTCATGTCCGCTGAAATCTGTAGCTGAACAGTTACTGTGATCTTGACACTCCTCCTAGGTTCTTTTGATACTGGATCCTTTCTTCATCCTTCAAATACACAGTTCTAGTCCTTTTGTAGTCCTGAGTAAATCACCCTTCTTGTGTAAGTGCTCTCACCTTGCTTCCAGTTACGGTGCCTGGCTGTGAATCTAAGAGCAGTGGCAATTTGATTTCAGTGGCAGTAAAAGTAGCTTTCAAGTAATTAATTTGAATTTTATTTGGAATATTACCACATTTTAAAATGAAGTTGTGCATGTATACCTGATAGGTTTTCCAGCACTGCTAACACAAATCTATGTGCATTCCCCACTTCCCTGGGGTGCTCTTCCTGCAGGAGCCTGTGGTAGAGCCTGCTGTTCACTTATGTGTGACAATTTAGGATGACAAATGCCCAATGCTAAATAGTGTAGAAATTTCAGGACTTGTTGTTTAAGTATACTTACTAATTATGTTTGTTTATTTCCATATTTAAGTTTGTATACTTAAAACTGTGTATGAATAATTCTACTGTACATGTAAATTCAAGTTCTTACTAATGCTCCCATAATTTTCCATTATTTATTTCTTGCAGTCACCGATGATTTATTAGAATATGTGGTTTATGTTATAGACAGCAGCAAGTTCTATCTTCTCTTTGTACAATGCTAAGCACAGCTGGATTTTTACCAAGTAAACTGTAGCACAAGTAATAAATCAAATGTATTATATCAGTGCAGTCATGGTATAAGTAAAATTAGTTTTGAAGCATTTATGGAAATAATCTGTTCTCAACAGTCCATGCTTAGACACATATTCTTCTATTTTAGGAATACTGATATGATTACTGAAAGTATTTTCATTGGTATTTGAAGAGATATATATGTATGTATTTATTTTTAAAATCATAAATAGTAAGTATTTTCTTGGGAAATAGAACAATTTCAGTAAGAATAGCAAAAATCAATAGAGCGATATTTGTACACAGACGATATTTTATGTACAATGTGGAGTTTGACTTCATGGGCTCCTTTCGAAAGATGGGGGTCCACATTTTTAGCTCTGCACAGTTAAGGCAGTTGGGTGCTCTGCAGAGTGAAAATAAATCCATAGGTATGATGAAACTATACTCTCTGTTTTGTGTTTGAAAAAATATTTTCATAAAGTCACAAGTGAGATACTAATTTAATTTTTTTACATCTTTTTTTTTTCTGAATTATTTCTGCATTGTTTAATCTCCTTACTGTGTTGCCTCATCAGTTATCTTCATACGAGGATTATTCCAATCCTTAGTTGCTTTGGTGGTCACAGTGCAATAGAGAACATATATTCAGGAATGTATGAAGAATTATAAAGTTTCAGTTGGGGTAGATTTCACAATTCCAAAGCCAAAACCTGACTATGGGTAGAATGTGATGCATTTAGACTGACAATGTAGACAAATATCTTGTGGGGATTTTGGTTTGATGGTATGGGATTTTAGTGGGGGAAGGTTTGTTTGTTTGGGGTTTTAATGTTTGTGTGTTTTTTGGTTGGTTGGTTAGTTTTTTGTTTATTTGTGGGTTTGTTTGTTTTGATTTTAATTTTTTTGTTCTTTTATCATAGCTCATATATTTCAGGTACAGATTTGAAAAAGGCTATAAGAAATTAATAGAAAAAACTGTCAGGGATCATTTAACAGAACAGTATCTCCTGTAGCTCTGAAAGTACCATTATATCCCTGTTGTTTCACTCTCTGCCGTCCAAACCGTTTTAGTAACCAGATAAATTATTGTCCTGTTTACCTGTATTTTTTTTATGCTTTCTGTGAAGGTAATATGAAAACAGATGTTAAGTGTCATTTGGACAAAACTTCAGTTGTTTTTTGTGAGATTGTGTTGGATGATGACAACAGTCAGCTATGTCTGACTGTGTCTGTGTGTGGCATTCAGGAGCTCCAGGATATTAGCCTGGAATCTGATTTTTTTTTTTCCTTTGGGATTATTTTTCCTACCTACATAGACTTAATAATAAATCAGCTAAACAATGTAATTTAATTGTAAATAATGAGAAAACAATGGTAACCTGTGTTACCAGCATTCAAGTGTATGCAACCACATGTCAGAGTTACACATTATTTCTTTCTTTTTAAATATGCCCTTTCAGTGTCAGTGACTAACATTTTTCTGAAGATTATTATTTGATCTCAAAAATACCAAACATTTCTCCCTTGAATTATTTTATAGATAGGAGTATCAGTTTTTGTCTCTGTCTGCAAAAGCAGTTTAACTGTACTCTGCAGAGGTCTGTCCCCTGCTAGGGAAACCGTAGTTTTTAATTATTTTTAATATGTTATTTAATGAGAAAATTAAACAGAATAGGATGAATTAGTTTTGTAATTTTAAGCACAATTATTGATGTGAAATTGATTTTAACTTCTTGTCTAAATTTTTGTTGTTGTTATTGTGAAGTGACCCCAGTGTCATGACATATTTGAAAACTAAACACTTTATGGGGTGAGAATATTTATTTACAGGACAGAGGATTTTATATAAACTTAAAGTTTCAAACTTATATTTACTCTTCAACATCAGATAAAGGAAAAAAGATTCACAAGCTCCACATAAGTAGAAAAACAACAAAGGTATTTAAGTCCTACACACCTTTAAATGTTTTCTACTATATGAAAAAGTGGGAAAAGATCCAAACCTGTCTTTATATGTCCTAAAGTTTTGGATTTTTTAAATGCAGAAATTAACTGTAAGTCACAAAATATTCCTCCATAACCCTACTTCCATTATATGAGTAAATTTATTTTTGTTAAGAAAAAAATGTTTTCATCTACAGCAGATGGTCTTTTGTTTTCCACTCATTAGTATTTTGATGGTGGTAGTACACTGTCTACAACTATAATGAGGCACATGAACATTAGAACTTCTGAAAACTTGAGACCAGTGGCTTAGTTGGATATCAAACTATGGATTGGAATTTATCAGAGAAGTCCTGAACACCTGATGTATGCTATTATCCTACTCGATCCATCCATACCTAAATTCCCACTTCAAATATACCATGAAACTCTTCTCATTGCATCCAGAGAATAAAATATTGGAGAAGTGCTTCATAGAATGGAAAGTTATGCCTTATAAAGAATGGCTCTCAAACATGGAAGAATAGATAAGGAACTATAAAATTAGAAGTGGAAACATTAAACACATTACTTGAAATTAGTTTTATGCACATCTGAACTGTGAAGATTGCAGCTGGGCAATTGCATAAATAGATTTTAAAGAAAAAGTTTAGACCAACTAATAGAAGATATATTCAACAGTGTTATGTTAACAGAAGCTAAGGTCTCACCTCAGAGCCTTTATAGCCGCACAAAAATCATTCTGCACTGGTCCTATTTTATTATTTTTCTAATCAAATACTGCTGACATCTGTAAGGACAGGGTGTATTGTTGGACAGACCTGGGGTTTGAGTTAGTATGGCAGTACATGAGATCTTGAAATTTCTTTTAAGAATATTAAAATCTTAATTCTATCATTATGCATTGGATTTTTTTAGAACAGTTTTGGAACTCTTGGAGGGATTTTAATTTTTTTTTTTAATGAACATACAGTAAATTCACGAATAGAAGTCGCACTGAGTATAAGCCGCATCGCCGGGTGTTGGCAAACATTTTGTTTTTTGTCCATAAATAAGCTGCACCTGAGTATAAGCCGCTCTGTCGTTTGCAGCGAGGACCCGCGTGCAACAAAGTTGCCAAATAGTAACAGAACTGCGGCAGGGCAGGGTTTACTGGCTCAGCTCGGAACATGAGGGCTCGGGGCTGCCGACAGGGCTGGGTGGCCCAGCTCGGCGCTGCCACTCGGCGGGGCCGGCCGCCGACACCACTGGGCTCAGTCACCCCGACCCGGCACTGCCCCTCGGCGGCAGGTGGGGCACAGAGCCCGCCGGCACCTGCAGTGGCGATGGGAGCCGGGGATGTAGCCTGCCTGCTCCTGCGGCGGCAGCACACGGGGACGGGAGCCCCCTGAGCCGCAGGGCCAAGCAGGAGAGAGCTGCCCCTGCCTCCTCCGAGCCGCGGGGCCAAGCAAGAGAGAGCTGCCCCTGGCTCCTCTGAGCCGTGGGGCCAGCAGGAGGGAGCTACCCCGCCTTCCCCACCCCCTGTGTTGCCTGCATGGAGCAGCTCCACCCACTGTGCAACAGAGTAACCAATTTGTAACAACCGCATAAATGCAGGGTTTTACTGGCAGGAGCTCGACTTTGCAGTTTGCACTGACTTGGTTTGCACTCTCAGGGTTGAAAATGTCAGAAAATTATTCACATATTGACCACACCTGAATATTAGCCGCATTTCCGGTATGGAAGCAAAATTTTGGTCAAAACAGTGCGGCTTGTATTCGTGAAATTACTGTATATTTTTTTTTAAGAAAACCCTCTTACACCCATAACTAAATGTGGGGTTTTTTGACATTTTTATTCAGAAATGTTTCTAGTTTTGGATTGTTGGTGTATTTGTTTTCACTTTTCTGATAGAAGTTTTTGACTCTGATATATTAGGATTTGATCAGAGCAGGATTTGATCCAGCCTGTAAGGCTTGCTAGTGACCAGTTTGTTCAGAATGAAGTGGTGAGCTGGACAAATTACTCTGCTTACAACAGTCTGCTCCTAACGTGTACAATTTTGGGGAGATTTCCCCAAAACAGTGTTTTAACAGTTTCTACAACTCAATCCTCTCAGCTTCTTCAAGAGAGAGATTGGATATCCTGCTCAGTTTGAGTCAGCTGTGCTGTGCACAGTACCTGCAGGATGTGAGCAGAGGAGTTATTGTGTCCAGCCTTTCTCTGCACTTGTAACAAGTTCTATGGGCTACACAGATGTAAGTAAAAGTATTGGACCACAGAGAGATTAAATTTTAGATTAGCTGTAATGAAATACTTTTATCTACTGAGGTCTGAGACAATGTTAGAACATTAACATCTAGGATATCTCATACAAAATGTTACCAATAGGTCCCTCACATACAAAAATACAAGATATTTGAGAATAATGTGATCTTTCATTTTAGTCCCTCATGTGAGAAAATAAAATAAATAGCAATGTGCCAAAAGTATTGGAAGAACCTTTAAAATATCTAAATGGTTGCATCCCAAAATATTACATTTCTGTTCTGTTAGGTAGGGTTTCTGGTTTCCATCCAACTCTCTCTCCCCATCTATATACATATATGTATGTGTGTGTGTATATATATATAAATATAGGTGGTTTTATAGGTATGTATATCATAATTTTTGGAGTTTGTTCGTTCAATTTGTTATGAAACAACATACACATAAAAAAAATACGTTGGAAACTTGTGTAAGTGATCAGTGTTCATATTTTGCATGCTTCAGGCAAGTTACAGTGATAGAGTACAAACAGAACGTAATGTAATTGGTTTCCAGCTCAAAAATAATGCATCTAGTGTTCTAGAGAATAACGTTTTCTCAAAACACTGGAAGAAAAGAGCAAAATTTTTAATTAAAATCCTTTTCTATATCTCAAATTCTTCCTGTAGCAAATATTGTTGAACTTCGTTTTTTCTTCTGCTTTTGAGAAGAAAAAACAGAAATGTAAATTCTGTGTTAGTTTCTTAAAGGTACCTCAGTACATAAATAGAGACTTTTATTTTTCTTTTATATGAGACTCATGCTATGCAAATGCTCAGATATGCATTAGAAAGTTGACGGTTTCCATCTTGTTAGCATCATCCTAATGATCCCTGCACTCAGCTGAGCAAAGAATTCCTCTTTTGGGGTGGTTCTGGTGCTGCAAGGGAAACCCAGACGAGACTAGAGGAAAGCATTACTGCAGTTATTCTCAGGTCCACCATGCAGCATTTGTATAGCTATGTAAAACACAATATTGCATTCTGCTTGATAAAATAGTTGTGATCAATGCAATTTAGGGATTTTGATGCAATTCTTTATTACTCTTTCGTATTCAATATAAAATTAAATAATTAGAGAGGTATTTACCTGTTTAAAAACTGTCTATTTAGTCTTGGAGTATAAATCGATCTCATAATCTCTTCGGGGATTTTATTATTAGTATTCTTATTGATGATCTGTAGTTGATCCAGAGATTGGTTACATATAGGGCATAACATATACATTGGATGTGTGAGCATTTTTGAGGATGAAGAATTGCTAACAGTACATTGAAATGCCATGTAGATCAACCACTCATACAAATGCCATGTTAAAACACACAAACAAAACTCAAAACCCAAACACAGATCAAAACTTCCTGAAGAAAAGTCTTTAGAAAAAGAGATAAAAGTCTTAATGGATAACCTGATGTAGCGTGGCAAGAGACTCATGCTACTGTAGAACATATTTAAATACAAAGAAAAAAAACCCCACATCCAATAAAACCTTTAAACATACCTATTCTCTAAAACCCAACACCAACAAAAAACCCTTCAAAATGAAAAAATAAGAACTTTAGCACTCATCCCCTCATGCCCCTGCACCCTCAATGACTTTGAATTTAATTTGGGGTTGATGCCCTTATGTTTCTTGTGGTTTTATTCCCAAAGGAATAACAATTAAACAATAATAAAATTAAGACTCAAATGTGTACCTATGCAGTGGTTTGAAAATGAGTTTTAAAATAAAATGTTTAAGGAACTCAATTTATTTCTCATAATAAGGGAGGCAGTTATTTGTGCTTTAGATGTACTGTCTCACTTATTGAAGACTATGAGATAACTCACCATCTTATCAAAAAGGTGAATGCAATTGGAGATCTTTATGCAGTACTGCTGTGTTCTTTTGGCAAGGAAAACATACCTCTGTAGATACACTGCCTACGCAATCTCCGAAAAACCCCACTTTTTACCCCAGAATTTAGAAATTCGAATTCCCTGAGCTCTCAGTACTATGTTGAAATATTTTCTTCTGGAAACCTTTATTGTCTTTGATTGCTTTTTATTGCCTCAATTGTCTCATAACTATGGCCAGATTAAAATAACAACCAACCAACCCAAAACACCCACACAAAACCCTCCCACCCTGTGGCATCAGTCTGAGAAAATTGTACTCCCTACCTTCAGATATAAAGGAATACATTTTTCCAAACTCAGCTGCTGGTGCCACTTTTAAGCTGAAATCATAGATATGAACTCCTTTACAGTGTTGTTGTCATCTATTAAATGACATAATATAAGGATCCGCTTGACTATAGAATGCCTAATACAGAAGAATCAGGCATGTTGCATCAGGGGAATATACAGATATCACTTTGCAATGTCTGTACAACTGAAATCTCTCACTACTCTTTCTACATCTAGCTAAATCTCTAAAATAACATTCTTGATAGGAAAAGGTAGTTCATGATCAACCTATTTACTGTAACGCTTATTTCCATGAAACCTGCTGAGTTACATTATGCAGTGCAACCACTAAATTTTGTTTGGGAACTTTTATTCATCCTTGATCTAGAGTCAATTCACATATTTTGACTCTGTAGTTATTTCTAACCAGAAAATAAAAGGGTATTTGAAAGTTAATTTAAAAAATAAGATCATCTAAATTTACAGAAGTATAATGTAATAATATAAATTATATATAGATATAAGATAATAAAGTAATAATTTTCCTAGCCTTTGCATAAACTTAGGGTTCTTCCTGACTCACCTTCTCCTCTCCCCAGTTTCTAGTTTTAAAAATGTTATTCTAGATTATAAATGCTGCTAAAGCTAAATATTAATGTAGCTTTAGAAAGATTTTTTTGCCTTAAATATATTTGTGCTTATTTTATGAAAGGAATGTCATCTAGAATTATTTAAACTTTAAAAAGACATCTGGCTTAAGGTATAAGCCAGACTGCTTCTCAATTTTTATAGTTTCTGTCATGGTTTAGAATATAAAATACTTTATAAAACCAGTAGTTCTAATTAAAGCACTGCCATTCCTCTATCTATGAAGGAAACTTTGATGCTTTGTCATCTTGATTAAAATGCTTTTTGTGTGTGTGTGTTTACTACACTTGCAAGTACAGTGTGCTCTTCCCTGCAAAAGCTTGTGCCTCAGTTGGCAGCCATTCCTATCTGCTGCAAAGTGAGCTCCAAAACTAGGACTCCAAGGTCTGCTCATACAAGATGCTTTCTGTGAATTGCAGCTATCTGATCTTGTTGCAAAGCACGTTGTATTACCTAGTGAATAGGTGGCTTACTTAAACTGAACAGCACAAAACACTTCTGATAAGTTCATATAAATTGATGACTTTAAACTGGAAAAATACCCAGCTGGAAGATTTATGACACTTCTGTATTTCAAAGGATATACATCAAAGGACACTTTGCATCCTTATTTTACATTTTAATAGTTGAGTTGACTTTGCCCTATAAATAATTAATACCACTAAGAATTTAACATCTGAAATGATAAATAGCACTTGGCAGTAATAATGTATTGTTTTTATGCTAACAGGGAATAATTCTATCAGCCGGATTTCAAAAAGGCATAGTAGAATAAATTGTATCACCACCTGATTTATTATTATAGAAAAATTGAAAGATCAAACTCCTGGGTCTTGTCACATGGATACTTCAGTGCTGTCAACCTTTTAAAAGGTAGAGGCTGTGTTGAATCTGTCTTTTGTGTGTGTGAGGCTTTCCACCCTCCAAGCCTTTTCCAGGGACACCATTGAACTATCTTACCCTGTGTTCTGGCAGTGGCCAGTACAGATTGCAGGAAATATTTCAGAAAGTCTGTTAGTACTTGTTTGGTTACTGAAATCCTAACAGGATGGCTTTCTTTCCAGCTTCGAATTTCTATTACTTAATCCTGGGTTTATATTTTGAATCACAGGGATTTAGTGCTGAATTGTGGCATGGAGTTCTACAAATTAGCTACATAGCTAGTTTTTTGGGGTTTTTTTTCAATTTTTAATTTACTTTTGTTCCTCTCTTTCATTTTCATATGACAACTCTCTGGCACTCACTTTTTCTCTGTTCTGCCTCTTGCTGTGTTTTATCTTTCTGCTGTGTATCACCTTCATACTACCTCTAAATTAAATTATTTATTTTTTTAAACTTTCTTTCTTATATGCAAAGCTTTTATTTCTTTAGTCACATTTTTGTTCCATTTTTACATTTCCTAATCTTCCAGGAAGCAACATTTTTGAAAAGCATGTACCTCTTTTTATAGAATCAAATCTGTAGAGATTCTTCCAATTATTTCTTTTGCACACAAATATTCATAGGAATATTGCTGGAACCTCTGGAAGTCCTCTGTCCCAACCTTCTCCGTCAAGTGCCATGAATGCCAGAGTAAGTTCAACTGGTGGCCTGAAAACCACCAAGTACAGAGTTTTTCTCAACATTGTGCTCACACACTGTCCTCCTCTCCTAGAAAAATGGATTTCCCTAATGTTCAGCCTCAAACTAGCAGTGTGCAATTTGTGGTGATGCACCTTTGTTATGTTGTCACAACTGAGGCTCCACATCTTTGTAACTGCTCCCCATGTAGTTAAAGTTTTTGTTCTATCTCCCCCATCCACATCTTCACCAGACTAAACAGCTCCAGCTCCCCCAGCATCATCTTGTAAGTCATGTTCTCTGGGATCCTGACCATCTGAGTAGCTTAGCACAGAACTCTTGAGCTGGGGTGGGGGTAATGCAGAACTGGCCATGTATTCCAATGTGACCTCATCAGGACCAAGTAGAGGGAGATAGAAATTTTGTTTGGTCTCATATTTAACTTGGCATGTGCTGTAAGCCTTGAATGTATTTCAGCAGGATTGGTACTCAGATAATTGTTTACCGACCTGTTTACATTCACGCCACTATTCTTCCCTTGTGTGTCTTGGTTGCAATTGTTAGATTTTTGTTGCCCTTCTCTGGAGCTCTGCTATTCAACATTATCAACTTCTCACCTACAGAAATCATCTGCAGATTTCTTGTTGCGGGGGAGGATATGTTCCATCTCTTCATCCAAGTCTTAAAATTTTATAGTGTAAGACTAGTTATAGAGTAGTTTGAGTTGGAAGGGACCTTTAAAAATTAGTCAGTTCAACTTCACTGCAACGAGCAAGGACATATTCATCCAGGCAAGGCTCAAAGACCCATCATGTCTGACCTCCTGAATGTTTTCAGGGATGGGGCATTCGCCACCTCTCTGGACAACACGACTTTTCAAGTATCATGGAGAGTGGCTTGGCAACTGCATTGGCCAATTCCCTCAGGACTCAGGGATCAAGTCATCAAGTCCCCTACCCTTGACTGTGTTCACAACTGTGTTCATGTGGCCAGAAACAGGATTTTCTGTTACAGCGAGAGAAATTTTCCTACCTCAGTCCCCATCCTGCTGTTCCCCCACTGGAGAGATGAGGGAAGAGAAAGTACCAGTGAAGACTGAAGAAGAAAAATGTGTGGAGTATGTCAACATTCTCCTCACCCATTGTTACTGGTTTATCATTCTTGCTTATCATTGGGACATGCCCTCTTTGACCTGCCTTTTCTGGCTGACATAGCTGTAGAAGTTCTTGCTCTTCACATCCCTTGCCCATTTAAATTCCACCAGCACTTTGGCTTTCCTAACCACATTCCTACACAGCCAGGTAGCCTCCTTCTACTCTTCCTGGGATATCTGTCCCTACTTCTACTGCCTGTATTTACTTTTCCACTAATTTGATCTCCAGGTCTCAGCTATGTTGGTCTCTTTCCTTCCTTTTTCACCCAGCTAGCAGTTTGTTCTTGCAAACAATTTTTAGTTCCTCAGATTCCACAGAAGAACGTGATTGGCTGTGTCAAGAACCTTTTCTAAAGTAGTGTTTGTCATTGTCTGCATACATATAAATTTGCATACAGAAATCTATTGCTGACTAGGCAGAGTGTATGCAGGCTGTTGAATTTACTGAACCATTTCTTCAAGCATATATGATTCAGAAATGTCATTAGTCAGACTGGAATTATTGTCTGCATAAAGTGACTGAAGTGTTTTGAAAATTGAATATAGCTCAGTGTTAATGTTAATTGTTATAGAATGATCTGTAAGTTATATAATTGTTCTAGAATCATCTATATTTTAGGCTGCTATTAATCATCAGTCAAAAATAATCTACCTTTAATGAAATTTTCAAAACATGCAATAATATTGAAGAAAATGTTATGGTAGAATTCATAGAGAAACTACTTTTGAATGTGTAGAGGTTGTTAATTACTGTATTTGAAAGGAACATAATCTAGTACACATAGAAATAAAGGTGATTCACACAAAGAGCCCAAAAACAAACCAGACAAAACAACAAACAAACAAAAAAACAAAAAACAAAAAAAAACCAAAAAACACACAAAAGGCCTCAAATATAGCCAAAGCCAACCCACTGAGAGCTTTTTGAATAGGAATTGCTAAATAGGAATTGCTACATTGCTAAAGGAATGAGGAATGAAAAGCAGATCAACTATGCAGTAACAAGTGGTTTCCTAAGTTACAGCTCAATGGAAAGAGACTTACAGGAATGAAACAACAGGGTTAAAGGGGCATGGAGTGGTAGCTGAAAATCATAAAGATAAATGAGGTAAATAAGGGAGAGAAATGAGCAATTAACACATCAAAATCCACAATTTTAGTTTTAGAAACTAAGGATTTATGGGGGTTTTATTTGGTTGGGGTATTTTTTTATATCAACCATTTCATGATCACATATCACACAATTGAAATATTGTATTTAAATTGGTGAAACAATATCATTGCTACATAACAGTAAATGTTGGTATATAAGTAAAATATATATTACTCATTGTAGATACTGGCAGAGGCCTGGAAAAACTCCTTTGAATCCCATTGTTCTAAGTATCATTACAAATAATGACTTTTTTTGCTTCCTGAATGGTTTTATCATGATAGATTACATTTTCACTCAAATTAATTTTTGTAATTCCTGAAGAAAATGGCTTAAGAGCTTCCTTCCTAAAAATATTTTTATCTTTTAAAAAAATTGTTTCTAACGCCTTTTCTTTGTGCTTTTTAATCAGATATATGCAAGAAAATGTAACATGCTTTTTCTACTTTGCAACTATAATTTATTTTAATAAACTTGTATCAAAATGAAAATTTCATTGTGTTTTTTTTAAATTTTTGTAAATAAATTATCATACTCATGTGGTATACACTCTTTTTTTGGTGTCTTATTTTATTTTCTGGAAAAAATACTTTGAGGAAAGGGGATTTCGAGAGAATACAGTAATTTCACGATTATAAGCCGCACTGAGTATAAGCCGCACTTCTGGGTTTCAGCAACTTTTTGGTTTTTTGTCCATATATAAGCCGCACCTGATTATAAGCCACATGTTACAATACAGAGTGTGATAAAAGGTATCTGTTCTATCACCATCTGTTGAGGGTGGGGACAGTGATCCTTATCTCAATGGCAAACAATCTGCTAATGAGCCATCCATTGAAACCAGGCTGGGCAATGTTCTTTATCTATTCACACCCCATCCTTCCTCCAAGGAGTCATTGTCTGCTAATGGCCCATTGAGTCTGATAAAATTACTTCATCCCATTGAAAGTTGCTCCAGCCAGGGAGAAGAGCCCAACATTTCTTACCAAGATAAAAACAGAGGCTTTGGGACACTAAGGTAGCCCCTTTCTCCACTGGACTCCAGAGGAAAACCGGTTTTCTCCACATCACCACTGGACCTTTAGAGGGAAACTGCACCTTCTACAGGAGCACTGCTTCAACTGAATCACATCTGTCACTGCAGGAGGATGCAACCACCATTTAATGCGACTGCTACCAACACCCTGCCTGACGGGGTGTCAGGTTGTACTCTGACTTTGTCAGGGTTTGGAGTTTGTTTCTTTGTAGTACTGTATTTCTATTTTGATTTCCCTAGAAAAGAACTGTTATCCCTAATTTCCATATTTTTGCCTGAAAGCCCCTTGATTTCAAAATTATAATAGCTTGGAGGGAGGGGGTTTACATTCTCCATTTCAAAGAGAGGCTCCTGCCTTTCTCAGCAGACACCTGTCCTCCAAACTAAAACAGCAACTTTTTGTTCTTTGTCCATATATAAGCCGCACCTGATTATAAGCCGCACTTTGGGTTCGGACCAAAATTTTAGTCAAAATGGTGCGGCTTATAATCATGAAATTACTGTACTTTGAGACTTGATATAAGCAAATATTATTTCTGTAGTTTACTGTTCTCCTTTTATTCCCAGAATGGAAGGAAGAGTGAAACTAGTTTAAGTTTTCTTCTCTTTCTTTTTTTTTTTCCCACGTGTCCTCAGTTTTGTGTAAAGTAATATTGAAAAACTTGTCACATTAATCATTTTTTAAATCTAGACCTTCACCTCTTCTCAGTACTTCTAATTAATCACTAGCATGTACTGTCATTAAAAAGCCATTAATTTTGACATATACTAATGTCAATACAAGATCAAATTAACCTAATAAAACAACATATAATCTATTCCAGACCTCTGTGTTGTATTTAGCCTGTTCCAAAGGGAATAACATAACAGATGGACCTGCCAACAATTTTTCATTATTTAAAACTGAAATCTGTATGATATACATATGCAGAAGAAAAAAAGGACATATAAAGTTTACCCATTAACATTCTGTTTTATTACTCTTGATTCACTCTCATTTCTTGCCCATGTAAAATCAGACTGTAATCTCAGAATGGCACTGCATGTATTTTATCTCAGAATCTGTTGAGATAAGATAGCAGATTTTTTTGAGTATTGTGTTAAAACAGTGCATATAAGAGCATTTGGGATTCTGGTACCATGTTGCTTGTTTTAATGTAGTCCTTTGTTTACTCAGTGTTCATTTTTGTTCTGCTGGTTAGTTTGTAATCGTTTTCCTCCTTCTAATATCATTCAGTGGCAGCTTTAACTCATCATGCAATTGTTAAATACATTTTTGAAACATACTGTGGAGTCTTAGATATCAAGAAAGTTTGTTTGGAATGTAGGATACTTGAGCCACTGCAATCTATTTTCCTAGAGCACTATATAATAGTGCAGATATTCAACATTATTTGATCATATCTATCAGTGTGATGCCTAGGAAATAGCAAGGAAAAATGCAATTAAAATCTGAAAATACATTCTGGGAAAGGTACCTTTCTGAAAATGTCTAAGTTCTTGATATAATTGAGTTCTTTAAGGTCTTTATAGCATTGACAACCAGGAGCTTGGAGAATACCTTGATTGTGGGAACTGAGGTTAACAACACTTTTTCCTTCTTTTTTCATTATTATGTAAATTGTTTATGGTGAAGATAGGGATTAACATGGGCTTTGAATGTTTGCAAACTTTGGATTTACAAAGATTAGGTCAGAAATGTAGAGTTAGGATGCTTTTCAGTGTGCATATAGTATTATTAGACCTGTTAAGTTTACCTTCTAGAACATTTGTAGAAAAGGGTGCACGATGCATGGAAGACAGTACCAACCTAAATTATGACTTTGTATCATGGCATCAAAAGTCAGTACCTATCTGAGAGAAAAACTTCAAAGCTCTGGGAAAGTAAAACTGAATTGCTGAAGGAATCAACTCAGGTTGCTTATGGTCTCCATTTCTGTGTGACTATAATGATAACTCTTGGGCTTCTATTATAAGAATTTGAAATAATCTTCATGTTTGATCAGGTTGTCATAATAGGATTGATTTTCCCCAGGGAGAAAAATATAAAGACAAAGCACTAGATCTCATCCTTTGTCACATTTATATTATTTTTAAAAACTTTGTTAAGATATTAAAACTCAGATGCTAAAAATTACATTGCATATATTTACCGAAATACTGAGAAGAAATGGGGAGCAGAGCTGTGAGCACCCAGTAGGCAGGATGAGTCAAACACCAGAGGTGCAGTCCTGTTGCAATGATTCTGTGTTTCTATTGCTGTTTTTGAAGGAATACATGCACCACTACTGATACAGATGAAAATATTTCCTCTAATCCAAGGCACACTTCTGAATTTCTATGGTTTTTAGACCTGTTTTTCAGATATGTTCTCAGGTGACATGACTTGATAGGTTTACAAAGCAGGTAGATCAAATATTACATATTTTGTCTTTGAAAACTTGATGCCCTTTTATCTATTTGAGTAATTCTTGCTTTATTATTTGACAGCTGCACTTAGGTCTGACTATGGCATATGGATATCTTTATTTTGCAGTGTGTACAGTGGTACACTACTCACAACTGGATTTGTGCTTTCAGGGGTTTCATTTCAGTTTTCTGTTAAAATAGGGCAATCAAACAGATTGCTCTCAGTCTACAGTCAGCCCACTTTTCAGGGCCTTTCTTCTTTTGTTTTCCATTCTGTATCTAAAAAAGGACCCTGCTTGCCCTTCTCCTGTGAGTGTTGAGGAATATAAGTATGAGAATAATTTACTGCATATTTAATTGCACTACAGAATAACTTATGTAAGTATTCTTCAAACTGCCTTACTGTCTGCACAGTAAGAAATTATGTTTGTTCCATTTTTCTACTACTTCTTCCACCAAAAAACACCCCACACATATCGATCATGTCAGTCATTTAGACAAGAAAGAGGTACTTTGTTTTCTTGCAAAACAGTAAAACTGTCAGTTATTGGTGATCACTACAGTAATTTTATCATAATCCTGAAAGTCAATGCAAATACAGTTCTTTAATCAACTAAGTGTACATGCATTTTACTGAATAATGAAGTCAGCAATAAGTGTTGAAACTTACATGTTAAATATGTTTCTGTTTGTATTCAAGGGCAATATTAGAACAAATTATGATACCTATAACAACCAAAAGGGTAACCACTGAAAATTCAGATATACTTTATTATTCATCTCTAATAACTCATTCTTTCTCTCTTGTTTTTGTTTGTTTGTTTTGTATTTTAAATATTAAAAATGCTTGGAAAAATATGCAGATATGCTGCATTTGGATATCTGTAAAATGTTGTATAGAAACAATATTCGTATTTCCATTTGTCTGCAGATGGACTCAGCAAAGTACTGCAGATACAGTAAGCATGGTATGAATATATTCTGCAATAATAAAGTGTAAATTTTAGTGTATTCTACCATCCTTTTATTTTTTTTAAATTGTGTGGTTTAGATATATGTGCAGTGTTATAGAGTTGACTTAAAAGAGATTTAAATACATTTTATACAAGATTTCCTCAATGAGGATGTATCTTGCAAAGATACTATTGTGTGTAATAGTTTTTGCATGGAAATTTGAAAAGAATTATAGAGAGAATGTCAGGAAAAGTTTTCAAAAGTAATCTGCTCCACTCTTTGCTGCAGCATAGGTTAAACTGTGCATCATTCCTGATAAGTCTGTCCAAAAAGTTATATAAAATATTTTCAAATGGATATTCCAAAAATTTGCAAGATCTTTCTAGTTCAGTTTCTATATTCTACTGACACCCACTTGATTCTCAGTTCCTTCATTCTCAGTTCACTGTTTATTGTTTTATTATCAGTAGGCATTAATCACGTTTTTGTATTTTATTATCATGTGCTTAATTTCTCTTCACCAGTTTGAACAAAGTCATCAATTTTAGCCCTTCTTTGTATGTCTTTCTTACTTTCCTCCCTCACACCCCTTGTTATTTAATGTTTATTTGCATTATCCCTTGTGTCATCCTTATCCTGCTTTGGCTTTCCATTGCTTTCCCATCCCATAGATCTCATGAGCATCTTCCAGCTTCCTACAAATAGCTTGTTTGATTTCTCTTCTGGTAGAGCTCATGATATTTTTCAAAGGATTCAAGGTAAGTTGATCATTACTGCCACTCTTTTGCCTTTTAAAAGACAAATGCCAATTCTGCCTTCTAGTTTTCATTTTTACGGGTTACTCTCATCCATCCTTTATGAGTTCTCACAGATTCTGTACTCATAGGCTGCATAATTATGAGCCACACAGCAAAAACTACTGTGGTGCAATATGAATAGATCAATAGAAAAAACAGTTTGCACCAAGGGCCCAAAAGCTAGAGTATAGGTATGCATATTTATTTATTTTATGATTACTCTGGTGCCCCAGAAAAAACATCCCTGTTGTACATGTTGCTCAAAGACAGCCAAAGGTGAGCTATTTTACAGACTGCTGCTTTCAGCTGTCCAGGCTTCCTGCTGTTGCTTCAGTGAGTGCCAGAGCATACTTTCATCTGTTTAGTGGAGGTGACAGGAGCACGAGTCTTCTCATGCCCTTTTCCATCAAAGTTAATCTTATTTTTGTTGTTGTTCACTTAGTGTTGCAACACTTTAGTTGTTGCAACACATAGTGCCTATTGCTTCATAACTTTGTGTTTGGGTATTGGCTAGAATGGAAGAGATGTTATATTAAGTCTTGTGGTGGAGGCAAATGATCAAGTAGACACCATGAAATTATAACTTTCAATGTCTTAGTTGTTCCTTTGTATGAGGAAAAGGAAGGATAAATTGAGAGAGGATGTGCAGTTTTGCATTTGGACAGATGGAAGTTCAAAATCTTGGGGCAACTGAGAGTAGGTACAGAACTTAAGGACACAAAGCGACATAGCTGAGCCCCTTGACCATGAACCGGTACTATGACTGCAATGTATTGAATCTTCTATAACACCGAAGAAGTTGATGGGAAAGGAGGGCTGGAGAAGAGAAATCATTGTTAATTTAGGAGAAAAAAAAGAAAGAAAAGGAAAAAGGAAAAGAAAAAAAAAAGAAAAAATAAAAATATAAAAAGAAAGAGAGAAAAAAAAAGGCAGGCAGCTGAGAGAAATCAGAAAAGTGCTGAACAGGGATACAGCAGTCACAGCAAGAAGAAAATATATTCAACTGTAAGAGGTCTTGATATAAAGTAAAAGAACACCTTTAGCTTGAGGGCATCTGTGTGAACTGGTTACTGACCTTGAGACCTTTAGCCTTTTAAGTAGTACAAGAAGCAGAAGGACACAGGAGGTCTCTGTGATTTGAGAGCATTTTGTTGGTGCATGTGCACTTGGTGCTTGCTGTGGGACTTACTTGTGCTGCAGATCACACATTGATTCAGACCTTTCTGTTCCTTTTAGAGACTGTTGCTGCACTTTGAACAGATCATCTGATTTAATTTCATCCAAAAGGAATCCCCTTCACATGCAGAAAAACTGCCCCACAATGTGAGCCAACATGGAGTAAGTGGGGAAATGAGGGATTGCTGCACTCAACTGCTCTGAGCTATGTCACTGTTATAGACACCTTTTAGCTAATATTTTATCATTTACTGATTTTGTACACCTCAAGATGAAGGTCATTTCCCTCAGTGGGCTTGAAAATACCTAGGTTATACAACTATTCATAAATGCGTACATCCTTTCCTTGCAGGATCTTAATCCTTTATCACTGGTGCACCAATTAAAACCGAAAACCAATTTATTTTGACCTTTCGACTAAAGAAGAAATTTAGAAAGCAGGAAAAAATGCATAAGAAATGCCAGTATTCTTCAGTGTCTATCAGAAACCTTTCTTCTCCTTTGGGTAAATTAGTTTGTTAAAGAGCTACCACTTCACTCTAATTTCTTTTTCACCTTCGGCAAGTCTCCCAGGAAATTTTAACTAAAAGTCCTTTCACTGGAGTTTGCCTTCTTGAAAAGCACTGCTTTTACTTTCAATTATTTTCCTTCTAATCTAACTTTCAAGAATTTTGTCCTTTTGTGACCAATCTGAACTACATTACCACTTAATCTTCCCATTCACTCTTTATTCTCTGTTAATTGGAGCCAAATGGGAAGCAGTACCTATCCACCCTTATTACTCCTCACGAAAGCACTTCAGGAGCTTCCTCTTCATCTTGTCTCCTGTTGTATTTATACAAGATTTTAGCCAGTAACCTATATTATCACTGAGGTCTGTGCTTTGGTTCACCCTTCACAAATACATTATCTAATTATCTATCTAACCAGAAGATCCTTCTGGTCTTAGGGGGAAATCCCAAAGTGATAATGTTGTTTGGGGTTTGTTTTCTTTTGTTTTTTTTTTTTTTTTGAGTTTGTACATGTGCTTTGCAGTCACTTAGCAGTTCTTTCTCCTTTTTGGTCTGAACCTCAAAACGAGTGGATTCATCCATGCTCCCTTACTGCTCTTCCTCAACAAGATGTACTACATGAATTTGAATTCTTCAATCTCCTTCTCTCCTTAGATTGTTACATTATTACTATCATTACAAATAAGCTGTATGAGGTAATAATCAGGTAGCTGGTGAATCTCAAATCCAGTCTAACTCATGATTCTTGGTGAAGTGACCTGTAACTTTGGTTCCAGTAGCACTGAGATGGGTTCTACATTTGCTGTTGGGATTGGACCATTTGCTTCCTTAATCAGCTGCTTTGGAGGTTGTCCATTTCAACCTCCATGTCTGGTACTCCTGCATTCCTTTCCAGCTGGTGAATCACTTTTTCACTTCGTCATGCCTAAAGTTATTGACATCCTTTAGTATCATATAGGCTTCTCTGTTTATATCCTTTTGTATCATATAGGCTTCTCTGTTTCACCACTTTGTTTATAGGTCTTCTGGCAGTTTCCTAAAGCATATATGCAGGGACTCTTTCATTCCTGATTTCTGCTTTTGGAAGATATGGGCCGGTGTTTCCTGGTTTCAGCACAGAACCTGAACTGATGGATTTTCTTCCACAGTTCCTTTGTGGCCACAACAGCAGGTAGCTGCTCTGTGTCCAGCCAGCATCCTCAGAGTTGTAGGCTGAAAATGATCTGATGACAAAGGTGATTCTGATGCTGTGCTTTAAAGGGGTTGAATTGTGATACTAAACATTTTCTAATATCTCTTCTCTAATCTGTCTCTAAAGTTTCCCTTTTATGAAAGTCAGCGAGCTATTGAAGTGTTGATTCATAAATACATATCTTGGATTGTACTTCTGTGATCAGTTTAGACACACTTTAGGACATTGATGATACCTGAGAACCCACTGTCATCCCTTGAAATGATGCAGTGCATTTTTTTTCATGTTTTCTTGTGAAATTATGCCTTTTACAAGGTTTCTCCCATTTGCCAACATAACGGATAACTTCTCAATGATTTTTGCCATGCTGAGCTATATGCAAAGAGATTAGGTAGGTCCTTTTTCCATTGTTGTTTTAACACTCCTTGAAAAACTGAAGGTTAGTATTTTTACTCCCTTTTCACTCCAGAGAAGGAACTGGAAGCTATAATTTAGAAGATGAGTGTTCTATTGAGCAGGCTGTTAGATAAAAGAGGAGCTGTTTTCAAGCAACTTTGTGGCATTTCTTACACTTTCATTTTCTTTGCCCTGATCGCACAGGATGGATCTCTACAGCAAACTACCTTGCTGTTTGTCCTCTTTATTTTATTGAGTGTATCAATGGAGCAAGGTTTTGTTTATTGACAGATGTGTAGAAGTTCTTTTGGGAAGCATGCAGTGTTTGTGCTGTAATACTAAGTAACTGTCTGAACTTAGATAATATTAAGACTTCAGTGCTACGTAGTGACACTTCTTGAACAGTAAAATTGTTTGATACAACACTTTCACTCACATGAAAATGATAATTTTTTCTTTTGACAGTAATAGGTTTCTTAGACTGGGTTGCTTTGAAAAGTGATTTCTTTTATGCTGTTTAATGCTACAATATGATCAAGGAAGCAGTGTAATAAGTCCTACCTAATGATATTTACTTTGCTGTAAGAAAAGCACCCTTTGCTAAATACAAGTGCCAGTCCAGGGAGCTACTGAGGGATGTGCTTGGCTGTGAGTACCTCAGTACCTCTGTGGTATGGCTCATGAGGTTATTGTAAGTCTTTATAATGAATACAGAGTCATATTATAGCAAAATACTTAGGAAGTTACATGTGCCTTAACATAAAAAGGCAAAAATTAAGAATCAAATTTCTTTGGATGTTGAAATTGAAATCAGGGAATATTCTAAATATAAGACTCAGACCTGCAGATGAGAGTCTGAGCTACTGAAACTTGTCTTAAAATTGCTCTCAATCTTTTGTGATGGAACAGCATGGATTTTAATACTAAAAACCTCTCTTGGGACAAAGAATGTTGACATTAAGGATTTTGCGGGCAAATTGCTTCATTTTTTTTCAATAAGTTTTTTATTACTTTTATGAACTGGATGGTTACTTAGAAAAGAACAACTATTAGAGTAATGTGGTTCAACTATTATATCAATAGACTAGTGACCACATAATAAGGAGGTAAAAAAAAAGTTGTCCCTTTCATAGACAGGATAAGTACTCTAATAAGTACATAAAAGAGAAGCTATCGTCTAGCCAGTTTGTGGAATACAGTATTTAAATTCATTTGTTCTGATGACAATATCTGAGTTTTAGCATATCATCAATCAGAATCAGAATAATATTGCAGAAATACCACATATGCTGAAATCAACAAGTGACATAAATTTTCTCTGCTTAGCCATGATCAGTGTTCACAAAGCTGTGCTTGTTCTGGCTTCTTAGAGAGACATGGGTGATAAATGTAGACCAGGAGCAATGTGAAGCATTAAGATGCAAAATAACATACAAAGAAAATGAACTGTGATTATTCAGTCTAAGCAATAATGTATCTGAAGGGCAAACAAAAATAATGCGTTATAGCACTGGAATTTCAGTCAATGTATGAAGAAAATATTTTAAAATATAGTAGAGGCAATATAGTAACTTGCCTAAAGAAGATATAAAATCTGCCTTTAAGGGAAAGAAGAAGAGAAAACCAAACCATTGTGTCTGTACTAGTTAAGATAGAGCTGACTTCATAATAGTGCAAGAGAATAATATACTTTAGAGAACATCTCTACTAAGCCCACCGCTCAATTCAAGATATACCTTATAATTTTTGAACAGGTATAAATGCTGCCAGAGTAGTTACTTATGCTTGTTTAGCACTCGTTTTTTATGCTGCCCCACTTAGAGAATAGTGTCACAAGAGCTGAAGTTTTGGTTGTGTCAGGCTTATTGAAAGGGCACAATGCAAACATGAAAAGTATAAACCACATAATTATATTAACACAAGCTATTTCATGCATGTGACTGAATGAACTGCAAGGCATTGCAACCCAAATAATCTTTTTACTTCTCAAAATCTAGACAACACTACATTAGCTCAGTGTAGTTCACTGGAATACACAATAAGGGTAGGTCCTAAAAATTGTAGAAATTCCTAGAAAAATGTCAGAACCTCTTCTCTATTTGAATCGTCATATGTGTGCACAACAAATCAGTGGGGCTGTAATTTTTTTTTTCTTATAGGTAAATATTTTTTACAGGTTTATCAACAACGTTGACTGCTACTGTAGAGAGTATATTTATATCAGTGTTAAATTTTTCTTTCTGAAGTCAGGCAATACTTACTTGAAAAATAAAAGAACAATGTATGATTAAATTTTCAGCATGACTAAATTATCTTCAAGATTTTGTGCTGAAATTACAACCAGGACTCAAACACAGGGAAGTGGATTAAATAAACTGTGCAATTTATGTGGACAAAATAAGCACACCCACACCACACTCAATACTGCTGGCTCCTGGACATCTTGTTTTCACCAGATCCCCAAGGTCCTTTTCCACAGAGCTACTTTCCAGCAGGTCAGTCCCCAGTGCTCGTGCATGGGGTTACTCCTTCCCAGGTGCAGGACCTTGCACTTGTCTTCATTGAATTTCCTTTCTGCCCATCTCTGCAGCCCGCTGAGCCCTTCTGAAGGGCAGCACAGCACTCTGGGGTATTGGCTGCTCCTCCAGCTTTGTGTCATCAGTGAACTTGCTGAGGATGTCTCTGCCTCTTCATCCAAGTCATTGATGAAGAAGTTAAACAATTCCCAGTATTGAATAGCAGGGGACACCACTAGTGTCAGGCCTCCAACCAGACCCGTGTCACTGATAGTGACTCTCTGGGGTCAGCCAGTTCTCAATCCACATCACTGTCCACTCATCCAGACCATGCTTCCTGAGTTTACATACCAGGATGTTGTGAGAGACAGTGTTGAAAGCCTTGCTTAAGTTGAGGTTAAACAATATCCACTGCTCTCCCCTCATCTCTCCAGGTAGCTGTTTCATCATAAAAGGCAATCAAGTTGGCCAAGGATGATTTGTCCTTAGTGAATACATGCTCCTGATCACCTTCTTGTCACCCACATGGATAGAGATGGTCTCCAGAATGAGACATTCCATCACCTTTCCAGGGATCGAGATCAGGTTGACTGGCCAGTAGTTCTTTAGGTCCTTCTTGCTCTTTTTGAAGACTGGGGTGAGATTTGCTTTCTTTCAGTTCTTAGGTACTTCTAACTGCCAGAACCTTTCAAGATGATAGTAAGCAACCTCACAATGGTGACATTAAAGGACACATCTATTTGAGTGAAAAATAGCACAACTCTCCTTATAATGGAATAAATTCAAAATTTTAAGCATGAAATAGGGGTTTCATCTTATTGTCGTGATAGGTATATATTTTATATTAATATAGGTATTTTATAACTGAAGTACCAGGTCATGCTCCACACTTTCAAAAACTGCTCTAAAGTAACATATATTCAGGGAATTTTAGTTCCAGTTAGTTTGGATAGTCCTCTCACTCTTTTCAATGTTTTTTCATGTTATTTTTTCCCTTTGTTTGCTTCTCTTTAAACATTACTGCACTGTACTACAGTAATTTCTTCCCTAGTTTTACCCTGGTATCTACAAAGTGTCAACTATTATTGTCAGCAGATGGACGAAGGCAGGTGTTTCCATCAATCCAGATTTTTGCCATTCCAGTGAATTGCTTACTATCATTTTACCTTTATTTTTGGCTATTGAAATTCAGTTATCTTTCCTAGTAATCCAGGAAAATACTCTCTTGCTATGATGCTTATACCACTACCCATTTTATTTATGCAAGACTTTTGCTGCCTACAGTTTTTCCTTCAATTGTACATCCATAATCAAGTCCAAGCACAATTTTTCTCCAATTGGAATTATTTCCCAGCTCTATTTATTAAATCCAGGTTTTTGCATGTGTGAATACAATATAAATAATTTCCTTTGACATCTTCCTTCCAATCTTTTGTGTACATCTTCCATTTTATCAACAACATAGCTGCTAATATATTTCATCTTCCTAATCATCCCCATTGCTGTCCCTTTACATTACCTGCTTTTTGTGCCATCCTACCAAGTTCAGGATTTTTTTCCATCTTCACTGCAATTCACTACTGCTGCATTGGTTCAGTCACATTCCTTTTGGTATCATGCACTCTATTTTCTTGGCGTGGTATGTTTGTATGCTTAGATGTTTCATCTGTGCTTTTCCATACCATTGCAACCACATCATCCAAATTCCATTCCATGCTTAGCTTCTGTTATGATGCCTACAAGGTAACAGACATTGAATGCTTATTAATTTATAGGACATTGGATGTAGACACTTTGTTTAAACCTTACTTTTCTACTATTATAATTTCCCCCTCCCTCTTTTGTGTAATGATTCCTTCTTCAGAATATGAGCTTTTGCAGGCAGAGTTTGGGCTTAAATATATACTCAGAAAACATGCAGGATAGCATATCTAACATCAGAATTTTTCAAAACCTTGAATATTATTGATAAGAATGCATTTCCTCACCCACCAACTACTTCATTGTTCCTACTGTAAAGTACTGAAACACATATTTGGTGTATGTTGTTATAATTAAGGAAGTCAGAAAAAATACCATGCAAATTTGAAATATAAAATCCTATTTATTAATATTTTAGTCAATTCGGAATAATCAATACTTCAGTTCGCTTTTATGGTGCTCCTGCATGTAAGTTCATGATCCTAAAAAACAACCTCTGCATTTTAGTTAGCAGAGTCCTTTACCGCCTTCTCACCACCCACTTCGTGAGATGCATGACAAATTATTGGAGGATCTATCAGAACTCTGCTCTCATCCCATGTAAGGAGAGTTTTCATTCCTGACCCAAAGAATCACACCTTCCAACTTTTCTCCAGACCAAGGAATTTTGAATTCTGTGGTCTTAGGCAGGAATTTCAGATGTTTTCTCCACTTTAATGTGTTTCATATACCAATGTTGCTGATAGATTTTGCAGAATTTTGTAACATTAAAGGTCTGGGTTTGATCTCATGCAAGGAAGTGTTATTTTATCTAGATAGTGTGAGTTTATAAGAAATAGTTACTGACTTCCAAAATGTTATTTCTAATTGAAATAGTCCACAGCTTGGCTACAATACTGTCCTTTTTGTAGCTTAAAGATCTAAACCAGTGTTGTGTATCCTGTCCTAGGTCTCCAGATGTTGTCATCTATACTACAGAGGACTGGCTCTATTGTGTAGACTGCTAAGCTTGCTCTTGCACACTTCTGGTTTATCTGCAATTTGTGTAGAATTCCTTATCCTTTTTTCTTAGAATGCCTTAGTGTTTAAATAAATAATAGAAAAAATAAAGAAAGAAGGAAAAACAAGAGGGAGAGAATGATTAAAGAAAGAAAGCACACCGCCATGTATTTCATTAGATAGCAATATGTGTGGTCCAGGACTAGTTGTAGTAGTTTAGATTGCAGATAGGCTACTACATATTGTAGTTCTAGCCAACTTCCTGACTTGTTGAGAAGTATTCATAGTTCTAGCACATACTTTATATCTGTAGTTATCCTAAAACACGCTGCTGTAATAGTTTATTGGGCAGAAATAATATAGGATGTATAAGTAATATACCCTTGTAGAATTCTCAGCACATAGAATAAATAACTAATCTTTTAAAAGATCATCCTGCCTCTTTAAAGACAGTGTGAATTTATCTCTGTTTTCAGAGATCATCAAAGAACAGAAATCTTTGCCTGTTTACAAGCAAGTCAAAGCTTGGAAAAGCTCTGAATGTCAATATTGTTGTTTGCTTCCCAGAATATTTTTCTGGGGAGTTCTTTTATGGTCTGTTTCAAGTTATACTCTCATTACCAAAGATTTATAGTAAGTATAGTTTAGGAGTTCATTGACTTTAATGCGGTGTTCAAAGCCAGTAAAACTCTTCCTTACATTGCTGCAGTTGTAAAAAACAAACAACAGCATAAAATAAATGCTTGAATTTCATATTTTAATAGCTTCTTATTTGAATTTCTGGTTTTAATAATTGAAATGTGATGTACTCTAAGAATAACATAAAATATTGATAGTGATGTTTGATTTTTTTACCATCTCTATATGACATGTTTATGGATGTAAAGGAGTTGTTTTTCTTAGTGTCTGAGGGAAAAGAATAATGTGAGTGAGGCAGAGCCACTGTTAGTTTGTTTCATATTCTTAAATTAAAAGTTTGGAAACTTTTACATGGCATAATATACAGAAAGATAACAAATAGGGGATAGTAATGATAATGTTGATGATGATGATTGTTATTATTATTATTGAAATAAAGACTATCAGTCACAACCAAGCACAGACTGATGTCTACTCTGTCTTCAGGCAGTGGCCCTTTTGAAAGTCAATCCTTTTTCTCTCCAGCCCTCCATGCCTCCACACCCTTCTTCCTCTACCACCACTTTTTCTTGCTGAGCATGTTGTTGCAGGTATGGAATATGCATTTGGCCACCTGGGGTCATTTGGCTTAGCTGTGTTCCCTCTCAACTCCTTGGCCATCCCCACTCCACTTACTGGGGACAGAGACGGGGGAGAAATGAGAAAGGCTTGACACTGTGGAGGCACAGTTCAGCAACAGCCAAAGCACTGGTGTGGTATTAGCACTGTTTTAGCCAAATCTCCACATTATCCTACCAGCTGCTATGCTGAAAGACAACCTCCATCCCAGTCAGTCCCAGTACCTGAACCTGACACTTAAGTACTGGCATAGTTCATTCAAGTCTATTTTTGCACTTGAATAAAATCAAATCACACCAAAAGGATAATCTGAGTTTTATTTGCCTTGAAAAGCTACACTTTATGGAATTTATTTGGGAAATAAGAAGGAACTTCCTCTGATTATTATTATTAATATTAATAACTTTTTATCCAAGTTGTGCTTGTTCTGAAAACCCTTGAATTTTTCTCTCTAACAGAATAGTTCTAACTCAATGAAAAAAAGAAAATCCTCTTAGTCCAATCCCTATTTAAACTTGAGGGGGGGTTATTGATGAAAAAAACATACTGGGAAGTAATTCTTTGAATGAGGTTATCTTCGTTAAGCATGTCACAGTAGTACATGTCTGAATATTTTCTCTATTTTACTATTCAGCCTTATTTCATGTCAGTCATTACACACTTCAGGAAGTTATTGTCTGGAAGATTATTGTGTTTATCAAGGAATTGAAGTTGCAATCACCCTATTCCAGTTTAATAACACCTTATGTGACTTAGGCTCCAGAATGCAGTGTCTGTCTTTTTGTGTTGAATCACTTAATTTTACTGAAGTTCAAATACTTCCGTCTGTGCAGTCTGTCTGCATTCAATCTGTTAGATTCTGCTAAAAGACTATCTCTCTGCTGAAGGACTAAATAATGAGTATGTACTTAGAAAGGTCACTCAGAAAAATGAAAGCCCTTATGGACATAGTAGCTTTACCATTACCTTGTTTCTGAGACTCTTGACAGTTTAATCTTGCTATACAAATTAACTTCCCACTGCTGAAAATAAACAGAGAAAATACGATAAGTATCAAAAAATAACGATATTAATTTTGTGCTTTCGGTCTCTGTCAGTAACATAAGAACAGTACCAGCATATAAAGTTACTGAAATTATTTTGAAAAAATTAATTAATTAGTAGTTGTGAGGAACTATATAGCTTCAGTAATAAACACTTATGAGAACAGAAGTCTAGAAGAAAACTGACAGTACTGCCCTCAAAGTAGAGTTTTACCAGAGTACAATAAGAGCAAAGAGAAAAATGATGTGAAAGCAAAATATTGAGTAGCTGCTAATTTAGGTATGTGCCAACCTTGTGTGGAGTAAGCTGAGATTCAGGAGGGTAAAATGTCACATATAAATGTAGAATTTTATCCTAAATTTACTTGCAAGATAGAGCAGATAGAAGCTTCATAAGCAACTTTAATTTTAAAATTTCTAGTTTTCTGAAAGCTTGACTTTACATTTCTGTGCATTTTGTGTTCATTTTTCACTTCTTACTTCTCCCTCATTTGCCATTTTTATTGTAAATATGTTTTATGTGTGTCAGTTACAAACATTCCACAGAAGAAGGTGAAACAAAATATTGAGTTTGCCTTTTCAGTTAGGAAACATATTTATATCCAAATCAATAAATCAATAAAATACCTAAGTCTTGTTGAATATTTATTCACTGATGAAAACTACAGCATGCTTGTTGCATTTTCCCAGGTCATCCTTTACTATTAAAATTTTATGTTCTATTACTATAGGATTGATCAAATTAAGACTTTTTTTTTTTTTTAATGCAGATTGCACATTCCATAACAAGCTCTAATTTCTTTATCCTACTTCCTTTTCAAAAACAGGCATCACTGTTTCATTGTTAGAAAGCCTAAAAATACCTGAATTTTCTATGGGGAAATATTTGTATAGATATTACTTGATTTAAGATAAATACTTTAACATATATCATCGCTTTCTTAAGAAGCATTATTTGACAATTCAGCTGTAGCAGTTGAGGGCTGTTACCCAGCTGTTTACCCAGTAGGCAGAGGTTACTTTCTTCATGGTTCAGCCAGCAGAACAAAAGTGCTAATTCTCATTGTTCCAGTACACTAGAGTCAACAATGGCTTTGAAATATATAATTAGAATTAGATTAAATGTGCTTATTTTGCATCTAAGTGGATCAAGTTAAATTCCACTGGCTGTACAGTGAAGAGTTGCTTTTCTGTCAGGAATATAGCAACAAGATTATTGGGATAAAAAAATCTTGAATTTCTATTGCTGTACAAAATAATTTTGTCTCTTGAGTATCAAGCATGTTCCATTGTTTTTTTCCTGTAAGAGTGCTACTGAAGCCTTATTATGCCACTTTTCTATGCTTAGATGTTACTGAACATTGAATTATGTGGTTTACTTGTTTCATCCAGACTTTTACAATGGTGCCTTTCCTATTTCTATTCTGATAAATAAACACAAACATATAAAATTAGCATTTTCGAAATTGTTCATCAGCAACATGCTCTTAGTAGTCAGCAACATGGTCTTAGTAGTGATGAGAAACCACTAAAAACCATTTTCTTTCTTCCTACTTGATATTTTCCTATGTATTTTAATGACTGGGAAAAGCAAAAACGCTGGATTCAAGATATAATAATTAATAAACTGCTTTACCAAATCTTACATACATAGATAGAAAATTAGCTAGATTTTAATTGAGCAGTTGTAAAATTCAGGATGTCTTTTCACCCTATACAGATGATGATTCACAGTTGCACCCTGGCATTAGCTGCAGCCAAGAAATTAAGTATTCCGGTCACCATGAGGTTGCACAGTTGAATACCTCAGCCCTAGGTGAAGTTCTGGCTATAAATGTGCCCATCTACCTCCTGATCAAGATCATGAGGAGAGCTGGGGACAGTGGGACAGCACTCATCATTTTTAGGGGTTAAGCCAACTACTGTCTTCTTTTTAGATTGTTCTGGACAAGGTTATTTCCTAAAGTGAATATATATATATATTATTGATTGTAGGATGGAATGGGAAATTTGAGAGTCACTAAAAAAGGAATACGACTTGAAGGAATATCTGAATTTCTACTTCCACTATATGTGAAAGAAATCCATTCCCGAAAGGTAGGTATTTTTCATCTTTATTTCTTAATTTGCAGTTAATATAAATTGATCTCTTCAGTCTCAAACTACAAAGTTTAATTCTTACACCTCCTAGATTAGCAGTCAGTAGAAGTTTGCTTTGAGAATATCTTAGCAGGGAAAGCTTCCTTCATGTCAAAAAATGATTTTTTTTCCCCTGAAACCTTGCTTGCTTCTTAAAAGAAATGTTTTATCCTAAAGAAAGGAGATTCAAAGCATGTATATTTTACACATCAAATTACCTCAGCACTGGGAATGGAACATTTGACTCTCATTTGATGTAAAGTCCAGAAAAACAAGAGTGGTGATAAGTTCAAAATGCACTGAAATAAGGAATGGTTTTGTTCTTTTAATCACTAGCTATCATGATTTCTTTTCCTTCTTTTTTTTTTTAATTTTAATTTTTGTTTGGGTTTATTTTGCTCATTAGGTAGAGGAAATCATGCTATACTCTGTAATGTCTCTAGGATTTAATTTTTCAAAGCAAGCCATTTTAAATGTTATTTAAATGTAATTATCATATAGCATCAGGTTATTGCAGAGAAAAAAAAAATTGTACTATGAAATTCAGTGTAGGTAATTTTAACTCTTCTTTTTGATTAATTTATGCTGTTTATATTAACATTGTCAATGAATTAAAAAAGATATTGTAATGCTGGAAAAATCATCTTTTTACCATAAGAGTGATTACTTATGATCAGAGTTTAATGTTATGTTGGTTTTCAGTCTGAATCATTAGAAAAGAATTTTAATGCGAATACTGCAACATTTGATAGCAATCACAAGTATGTTGACCCTAAATTCATTCATGGAAAATTTTGTCTGTTGAAATCTCTCTTCTATGTATATAAGAAAAGCCTTGAGTATATTCATAAATGAGATGACAGCTTTCAATTCATCTTAATTAGTTCATTCTTGTGTTAATAAATCCTTGGGGCAGTCTCTTCTTCCTCTTTTTCTGTAAAGCTAAGATCTTTCAATATTTAATAGAGTAGCATTACTGTTCTATGTAATGAAAACTTTTATAATATTTAAGTAACCTTGCAGGGAGCATACTTTTCATTCAAGGCTGCAGAACATTACTCATGATGTGTGTAATTTTCCCTTTTCTTTTTTGTGAGTGGACAGTGTGTATTATTGTTCCATGTCCTGTTACTGTACATGAGAGTAATGATTTGGAATATTTTCTTACCCAGTGCTCCATATTGCAGAACACTGGTTCTGTTAAAAGAGAAGATGGAAACTTTTGTTTCAAGTGATAGTAATGAGACTTGAGTAGGGTTCTAATTTCATTTAGCTGCTAACAAATCTCAGGAAAAAAAATGCACACAAATGCATTTTATGAATATTTAATGCATAATTATTGTAAAGGAAAGGGATGCAGAATCTGGCAGATGCCTAACATAAGGTCCCACTAGTCCTGTGAAGCTCATGAAAAAACAACACTTGTCAGTAAATATTCTCAAGCCAGCAGAAAATAGAATTGATCATTAACTGGAAAAAATAATTCAAGTAAAATATTTTTGGAATTCAAGGTCTACTTATACGTATTAACTTTAAGGTACCTGTGGTATTTACACAGGCTTTATTCTCATCTTGCAGCTTTTTTGAACTAGGTTCATTTTCCAGTCTTAGGCCAACTTGCTCAGTAGTTGTGCTGAAGTTCAGTAACTTCTGTATGCAAATGGGAATGCCACAAGGGAATGATGAAAAAAACTTCTGTTGCTGTATCCAGCTTAGCAGTAGGGTTTTGTAATGTCTCTACAGGGTATTTCTACAGCTGTATGGCAACTGCATGTGACATGAGCTGTTTTGGCACTTATAAAAGTGACCACAGCTCTGTTAAAATCTAAAAGTAAGCTAGGATTTCTGTGCTCTCGTCACAGTCGATAGTGACCTAGTCGCTACTGACAGCAGATTCTGAGCAGCTATCCTGCTCACTGGCTATTAGTGTTTACCCTGAGTGATACAGAGAGGAATGCTTTTGTCTGCCTTTTCCATGGAAGTAATGATGATTTAGGTTTAGGTATAGTGGAGTTAAAATATTCTGTGAAATCAACAACTCATTGCTTATTTTCTAGAAGGAGAGTTAGCTCTTTAAGCCTACAATCATTCCCCTAAAAAGAACACACCCATTAAAGTGACATTGTTTGATTAACTCCTGAGACGACTTGTAACATATTCAGTACTAACTCTGCAGGACTGGTTTATTCCCTCTGCACTGCAGAACACGGTTTGTGGAATGGCCTCTGAGGGACCTCCTTGGAGGCTCTCCGCTCAGGAGGTCAGGCCTCCACTGTCCTCCCATTGCAGCACAGGGCAGCGAGGTGGGAAGGCCAGTGGTGGTACTAGCAGTGTGCTGAGCTACAGCTAAGGGGCATGACTGGAATTCTCGCACCTTTGCTGGTGCTGTCTTTTAATAAGCTCAGTATGAAAGTGATAAAAATGTTAATTGAGAGGGCAGCATTCACCTCTGATTCTGATAGTGAATTACTGCTACTAAGAGTGCCCAGCAGTCTGTTGAGTAGGTAGCAGAGCTGAGCTCTGCTGATGCAATTTAAGTGTGAGTGACTAGACTTGCCAGTGTAAAGCTCCCATATGCTTACTGATGACCACTTGCCTGCTGCATACCTGAATACCCAAGTAAGATAATTTATGCAGCATTACATGCAGATCTTTAACTGCCTTTATCAAGAGAATGGTATTTAACTCTGTATATAGGTTGAAATACTGCTTTTTATCTTATGATTACTTCATTGAAACCCTGAATATTCAAAGTAAATTCTAAAATACTTAGATTTAAGTTCAGTTGGAAAACAATTGTATGTGAATTCTTAAAAACAAAAGGAAACTTCTTGTGGCTTTTACTTCTGACAGTGTAAAATTTTCTTTCTAAAGGTAGTGAAAAGGCCAGGCCTTGACTAAAATGAATATTTTCTTTTGTGTGGAAGTTGTGTTAATGAGAAGGCTACTCAAAGTGGGCTGTTTCTTTTGCCCTGCTCCTTGTGCTTTGCCCTTTTTACCATACCTAGTTAGTGATGTCTGCAGAACAATGGGTTCCTACCTCAGTTCTATGTTTACACAGAAAAGAAATTTCTGTATTTTCATCAAATGACTTCACTGCATGTCAGAATTTAAAACGATGCCTCAGACCCTGAGCAGATAAAGGCTCATTTTGCTCCTGAATTGACATCTTTATATTCCCAAAACCAGCGCACGTGTACTCTATTAAATAAATCTCCCAAAGAATTATATTTAGGCTATGAATGGTCTAGCTGTATACTTTTGATTAAATTGTTGGCCTGAAACCAGTAAGTTTCATCCAGACCATGTTATATTCTCCATATTTATATCATTTGCAAAGTTCATTCTTTGTAGTGTATGATTAACGAGATGTATAAAATCAAATAACACAAAATGCAACATCCTGAATTATTTCAATATTTCAGTTCTTCTGAATTAAATGATCTTATTATCATGCTACTGCATCCATACTACTGCACTTTTGAATGGAAAAAATCAAGGTACCATTTTATTAGCTTGTCATATAACAATAAAAGTGGTTCATGGTGTTTTCTTTAGAATGTATTCCTGGGTTTATTAATCTTTTTCATTTCCACAAACAGTTCTTAAGGGGTGAAAAAAATTCAGTTTTCTCTTTGTTAAATTGTTTCCATTACATAAAAAGAAGTAACCCATTGTCCCTTAATGCAGAGGGGATTACTCTGTGGGTTTCTTTTACAATTAATAAGGTTAAAACTGTATTCTCTGAAATTAGCATGTGTTTTCCAGAGATATCCTTAGAGAACACAGAATTTAATAACTGAGTTTAAAGTCTTTGGGAAAATGTCAAGATAACAAGAAATAGTGAATATATATGAACTTCTTACTGAATGTGGGAAATTGAAAACTTTGTATATATCTCATGTTTTAAAAGATCTGACTCTGTATTAATTAAATAAATGTAGGTGGGGTTCAAAGCAGAATTTCTTTCAGATATTTTTTCCTAAAGATTTTTACTTAAGAGACTGAATATCTCTGTAAGTATTTAGGGAACTTTATTTTACATTGTTTTATTTCCAAACCTGGATCAATCTTCATGAAAGCAAATCTAGAATATATTTCTTTCATCACTGTTTCTCTGAGCATATGTAATCATCAGAACAGAATTACCCTTTGATAATCTTGGCTAAATCATTGCATATATTTAGGTTTATGTTTAGGCCTTAGGTGCCTTTGTGACAATGTCAAATTCTTTATCTGGGACAATGTCTTGGTTGAGCTTCTCTCTCTGATTGAATTATAAGGATGCAGCATAGGAGATCAAATCAAAAGCCTTTATTAAGTTGAGGAACAAACACTCTTCTTGCGCATTGAGACAGGCTTCTCTTTTCGCAAGAGCACAAGTTAGTGTCCCTTGCATTTACTAACCCCATGCTCATTTTGTCTCAACTTCTTTTTTTCATATCTACATTGTAATAATTTTCAGGAGCCTCTCACACATAATCTTGCTAGGAGCTGATGTGAGACTGACTGGGCTGTAGTTTCCAAAGTCTTCCCTCCTTGCAAGATGCTCATACTCTCTTGCAAGGGCCTGCCAGGACAGAGTTTTGTTGATTTTGCGGTTGGGTAGGAGGAGCATATTTCCCCACGTTCCACTTAGACATGTTCTCCCAAAATTTCATGGCCAGATTTGCTATGTCTACTCTCTTTTCTGCTCTGTGAGATACTGCTTTGCCATGTAGTCAAAACTAGTTCATGCACTCCTACCACCACTACTAAGGTGTATAGGTATCAGAGAAACTCTGTTTAGGACATGTCACTGCCCACTTTTTTGTAATATCAAAAAAATCACAAAGGTACCCAAAGAATCTGCTACTGTTATTGCACAGGATGAAATGCAATACTTTCTGTAACTACATGTCACAGTCCACCCAGATAAAACTTGAAATGGCTCCCAGTTAATTTTTCTGATACATGATCTTCAAGCTTTGCCCTTTGGGACCACTCACTTGTCACTAAGGATAAAGTCACTATTATGGCATTGTCCTGGTTTCCAGAACTAGGACTGTCATAAAGAACTCCTTAAGTCATTTTGGCTCTCAACACAATGTCATTCCAGTAGTGTCACTTTTATTGGTATAAACAAGATATAAGGTTTTCTTAATCACAAGCTTTGCCAAAGGACAAGTCACTCCTATATTTGTTGGTAGTCTCTGGAGGGATGACCACTCTGAAATTGATTTTGCTGTGCTCTCTCTTTGATGAAAACTGATAAGAACTTCCATGATTCATGATTTTATTCTTGATTTGCTATACTTCAATGGAATCTGTCTGGGGATCATTCAGTTGAACAACTTTATCTTTTGAACATCGCTTTTTCATGTCAGTCTCTAGTCCTGTTATTATTAGTGAGACTTGTTGCTCAGTCAAGGAGGATCTCTGCTTTTACACTGAAAAGTCTGAGTAAATATTACCCAAGCCTTTTTCTTTGGTTGATTATTGTTCATGAATCAAGACATTTTTGCTTCTTAGTTTTACCTGTCCATCCATAGTCCTAAGGTTTACACAGAGGAACAAAAACTAAGGTGTTTCTCAAGATTATAAAATGTAATGCAAAGGATAAATATTCTCCAAAAAGAAATTTAAGCAAATACATGCACAGAGATAAAGACATGAAGCACAAACATTATTCATTAACATAATTTTGTCTCCCCAAAATAGTGATAGTTTTTTTAGTTCTGGCTTGAGGGCTGCTGAGATAATTTTAAATGTATTTCTTACAAGTGTCAGTGTAATATCCTCACTCTTAGACCTTCAGTAAGCAAAAGACATATTTTCACAAAAAACATTGTAAACAGGTGTGTCTTAAGTTAGGAGATACTTCATATCCAAAGACTCAGTGTATTAAAATCTAAGAATATTCATGAAATAAAATTATAAGTCTAATGATGCTGGAAGCTGTCAGAATGGATTTCTGAAGGGGGAATCATGCCTGCCAAAGCTGACTGGCTTCTACAACAAAGGATCTCAGCAAGATTGCATATGAAATATAACTAGGAGGACGAGTGTACAAACAAGTAATTTTTAGAAGCAAAAGGGAACAAGAAAAATAATGAAAGCATTGCAGTTTTAACTGTTCTACATTTTAATTATTCCCAACTCATTAGTAATAACATTCTTTTTTCTTTTCCTGCTTCACATCAGATGAATCTCAAAAGTATTGAGGGTAATGATCAAATCACAACTTCAAAGATAACACTTTCAAAATAAACATAAGAAAGACTCTCAATGCATTTATTCTGAAACAGAAGCTGATGTCCCAAAATTTGAATGTGTAAATTCCAGAAATACAAGTTCACTTACAAAATAAATTTTATCCATAATAGATAGACATTTTTTTGTCTTGAGATAAAACAGAATTTTCACAATCTACTTTTACTTGGTCAGTTTTGCTTTCAGAATATTTTTTGTCTTGCATGATGTTTCTCATTTTAAAAACTTTAGCAATGAAATCGTAAAAAGTAGTCAAGTCATTCATAATCTACAAATATAAATATCAATAAAATTCCCCAAACCTATAGACTGCTTGTTACAGATCAGAGGTGAGAGGCTCTGAACCATTATTGGTTTTGATGACATCTGTGACAAAGTCATAGAAGCTTACTCCCAGAGTTTCATGAGACAATTTAGAAAAAATAATTGTTCTGCCTATTCATGTAATTTGTCAGGACTGCATCGTGTTAGAACCAGGGTAGTTGGGTGGAGGTTTTGTTTTGTTTTTTGTTTTTTTCCTATTAGTATTCTCAGCATTTCTCTACTCTATCAGGAAGAATAAAAGTCCCTGAGCAAAGAAAGAAAATTGCCTTCTAACTGTTTAAAAATACTCTACATTTTGGGATATTGCGCACAAAATTGTGTCTGACATCAGAAAATTAATGAAAATTTCAAAGTTTATGGTTAAAAAAATAAGAATTAATCTCATTTCAACTAGCTGGAGTGAAATTCAAAAGATAAGTTATGGAATAATTATCATGACAGTGTTTTATTAAGACACCATTGCTCTCTTAAGGGAGGAATTGTTCCTTCACAGCTTCTGATAGCCACTACAAACAAATATAATGATTTCATTCAAAATATTGTCCCTCTCCCATTTGAAAGGAGCTTTGTATTTTCTTGCGCTTTTTTGTGTGAAGACATATATATGACCTGCTTGGTCAGTCTTAAGAGCTAGAGTATTTTATTCTAGGTAGAAAGCATGATTTTTCGTTATGTACTTTACATCATTTGTTGTCCTAATAAATATGTCATGTTATAACCTCTACTTTCAGGAACAAATTATCTCCAACAATGAAATTTTCTACTTTGAAAATGCCTTTACAGAGCGATTTTTTGCTTTTTTTTTTACCATTTCCTGAAAGAGTTCCTTGTCCATCTGCTGTTGTGACTTAAACTTCCATCTTTTTATATAGTTCTGAAATCCCTCCTTCAGTGACTAAAACATCATGGGTCTTTGTACAGTCAGATCAATTTCTCAGGAACCTGCTGAACTTCCATCAGTTTTAGGAAGCAATATGTCCACAGCATGACATGTATTGGGGAAGTAGTAAGTTAAAATATGGTAAAGAAAGTAAAGAGATGCAAAAAGTGCTGCAAGTATTTTATTGAAATAGTACAATTTACAAAATAATTTTAGAGTTTAAAAATCCTTTTTCTCTTTCCCTTTTTAAGCAATGCAAGTAATAAATGTTACTTTTTCTTTCTCTCTTTTTTTTATGCTTATAGATATTCAATACCTGGTTAGTTCAATTCATCTCTAAAAATAGGCAGGCAGAACAATAATTCTATTTAGATGTAAAATAAGTTCCACATTTCATCATCTTATGGACTATATTCTTGAGTCTTTGCTAATATTGTTACTCCAAAGCAGCTGGAAATTTTTTATTTGTGGTAAATAAATGGAAGCATTGATTATATCATAACAAGGACTGTGTTTTGACACTGGCCTCCATCCAAAAGTGATAACATTAGTTGAAAGCCTTTTTGACTTGAAGAGCATCCTCAGGAAATAATTGCACAAACCCAAACAATTTCTATTCTTTTCATTACCAAGTTTAAGATGAGTGACTTCTTTTAATCTCAAGCTATTTTGATATGTTAAAATTTCAAATAAAAGAATTACCTAACTTCTCATCTTTTACAAGTTGCATGAAGTTGATTTTTAAAACTAACTTTCAGTTAGACTCTGCTCATTCACTGAATTGTGATATTTTTTAAAAAGTCTTAGAATTAAATTTCAAAAAAATTTTTAAGGTAGTAAATATGTGTGTAGGTTTTTCAAGGCTAAATCTCCACACTAGGCAAAGACCTCACATTAAAGAAGATAAGACTTAAAACAGCAACTAGTTCATTTCGGTGTGGTGTATTATTTCTATCTCATAGTCACAAAGTAAAGGAAATTCTTTGTTTGTTTGTTTTTGGTTTTTTTGTTGCTGTTGTTAGAAATTCAGTAGGAAAGAAACACTAGCAAGAGCTTCAAACTGTAAATGGTGAAATCCATCCAAAGAAAACTTACAAGTAGAAATCTTATCATGGAAGCAGCTGAACAAGTTAGCACCCTATACTGGAATTGATAATTATGGCTTCAGCATTATGACTGTAGAATAACAGCTGGAGATTTACAGTAAAGTTGACTCTTGGGCTTCAGCCAAAGGCTCATTTGTATCTTTTGCTGAATTTAAATCAGTTGTTCTGCAAAGGAAGTCACTGTAGTTCACAAAATTTGTTAATCTAGAGTGGCAATCTGTCATGCATAATTCTACAACAGCTACTACAGTACAGACTCTTGCTGAACTCTTTGCAAGTGGTAATTGCAGTAGGTGGCTGAAGGTTGATGCTGAATTTTCTTTTGGTCTGAAGTAGAAATTATTTTTAAAAATACGAAGTTATACACAATTCTGATTAGTAAAAGTGATGACTGTATTGAGACTAAACTTGGCACTCTAGTGGTAATTTAGATGAAATAAGCTTCTTAGTAGAAAGGAAAATTAAAGTTTACAGAAAACTGAAGAATAGAGAATGGCTAGTTTGTTTCTTTTTTCTTTAGCTAGATCAGTATATAAATTACGAGGTTTGGACAAAGATTACTTTTGCATCTGAGTTTCTCCACTGGCATCCATCAGATTGGAATCTTCCAATAGATCTGTGGTCTCTCTTTCTGAGTATAGTACAAAATCCCAGAAGGAAAGTGCTCCATGCTTGTGTTGTAATTTTGATAAAGTACAAGCATTTTGGAATGTCAATTAACTCTCCTGACAAGCTGAGCCAAAACACTGTCACAGAAAATGCAGAAAGCAGATTGTTTTTTTGCAGGAGAAACTACTTTATATTCTACAATCAATAAATTAGTTTTTAAAATATTGTAGTAAAAGTATTATTATGACTACAGTAATTTCACTAATACAAGCCGCACTGAGTATAAGCCGCATCGCCGGGTGTTGGCAAATATTTCGTTCTTTGTCCATAAATAAGTCACACCTGAGTATAAGCCGCTCTGTCGTTCGCAGCGAGGACCCGCATGCAACAAAGTTGCCAAATAGTAACAGAACCGCGGCATGGCGGGGAGTTTACTGGCTCAACTAAGGCTGTGCAGGCTCGGCCCACTCGGGGCTGCTGACGGGGCCAGGTGGCCCAGCTCGGTGGAGCCGCTCGGCGGGCCTGCTCGGGGCTGGCCGCCACCTCTGGGCTAGCTCGCCCCGGCCCTGCTCCCGCCACGGCGGTGGCAGGCAGGTATGGAGCAACCCCTGCTCCTGCCGCGGCGGGCAGGTACAGAGCACACGCCCCGCTCCTGGAGCGGAGCATACACCCCGCTCCCGCCGCGGTGGCAGCGGGTGGGCGCGAAGCCCCCCGCCTCCTCCCCGAGCCATGGGGATGTCAGCACAGAGCCCCCGCCTCTCCCCCGCCTGAAGTAGGGAACTCCCCTGCCTCCCTCCCTCCCCCCACGCTGCCGGCGCTGAGCTGGCCCCACCCGCCGCGCAACACAGTAACCAATTTGTAACAATTGCAAAATCCTGGGTTTTACTGGTAGGTGCTCGGCTCGGCACCCTGGCTGGCACTTCTGGGGTTGTAAATGTCAGAAAATTATTCACATATTAGCCGCTCCTGAGTATAAGCCGCATTTCCGGTTTGGGAGCAGAATCTTAGTCAAAATGGTGCGGCTTGTATTCAGGGGTACTACTGAATGTTCTTTTTAAGATGCAGCTGCTGCTTCTCTTATAAAATATTCTCTACTAGGATGCAGGATTATTTTGAAAGTGTGAATCGCATTGAATCACATACTAATTTTGGAGTAACTCCACTAGTTGTACAACATGAATAAGGACAATATAATTTTGTTATTCGGGAAATGAGGAAAATTATACATTAGCATAATAATTGATGCAAATCATACTGCTCAGATAAGGTGTTGGGATTACCTTAAAGCAGTCAGTGAAAGAATCAAGAATGAAGTGGTCTCTCTTTACCTTTTATAAATTAATACTTGGAGAAAATACAGTCAAGTTTATAGAAAAAACAGGAATGGTGTGGCAAGGGAAAGGAATCATCTGTGTACTTGACTGTGGTGCTTACTGTTCCTTTAGGTTAGGAGACGGGGCAAAGGATAATGGCTTTAAACAGCAAAAGGGTGATTTAGATCATACATTAGAAAGAAATTCTTTACTGTGAGGGTGGTGAGGCACTGGAACAGGTTGCCCAGAGAAGCTGTAGAATGCCCCAGCCCTGGAAGTGTTCAGGCCCAGGCTGGAAGAGGCTTTGAGCAGCCTGGGAAAGTGGACCATGTTCCTGTCCATGGGAATTGGAAACCAACTATTTGATGATTCTTTTATTTTTATTTCCTCAATCATTTTTTTCTCCTGTTGGATGAAAAACAATATCTTGAGGTGGTTCTAAAGTTGTCACACAAAAAACCACTGAAATTATTAGCTGAAATATTGTCAGTAGTCTATGCAAGGAGTCAGGGTTATATTCTCCCAGTTGAAGACCACATTTTTCTTAACTCCATATTTTGCTCTTTGCATTTTAAAGAATTTATCAATTTCTCTTTGGAGTCAGAAGAACTTTAAAAACACGGTTTAAAACTAAAAATAGAATTGGTGTTAGGATTTATGTATTTAGGGCTATTCTGCACTTTTCTAAGGTTTGCAGGTGTTTATTGGTCTGAGTTTTTATCTGTTGATCTCAGCAATTAAATGTAATTGCCAATCAAAATATTGGAAGAAGCATCTGATGAGCATGGCACAGATGCTTTATGTGTGATTCCAGTAGTATAAATCAGTATTTATGAGGCACTCTATAAAGAAATTTGTTGCATGTGTGTATTTTTGTAAGAGTAACAGGCAAAGATCTCATTTTGACCTTGAGTTTGGCATTCAGAAGATGGTGTCTATGTACATCCATATTATTTAATGTCTCCACCCAGTTCCCAGTTCAGGAGCTATGTATTTCACACAATCTCAGTGCAACAGGTGGGCACCAATTAACCCTTTATCCCCCAGTATCTCAGTTCCTACATAGGAACCACCTAAGCACACAAAGATTACAGTACATTTGAGCTGAGATTACAAGGTGTGCTGCCTAATGTAAAAGGATTTACAGATGCAACCAGCATGATGTTACCTTCCTGCTTAATTCCCTTCTATTGAATAAACCAAGTTCAGTCTTGGAACACAAGCTAGTAGAGTAAATAAACATAATTTAAATCTTAATTGTGCATACTAGAATCTAACAGGAGCCTCAGCTTTAGGCTGAAATGACAACCCAGCCCTGGCAAAAGAATTCAAAGACCTTCAGTTCTCCTAACACAGTAATGAAATCTTTTATGAGGTACATAGAGACACTTGCTTCACACCATCTAATATTTTCTATGTGAATTTCAGTGTGAATTGAGGAGACATATTTAATTGCATGTGTGGGTCAATTTCCAATTAATTTACAAAATTTTGTTGGTCAATCACTATCCCTTAAAATAAACTACTCTTGGATCAAAAAATTAAAAATATTAAGACTAGGAGTGTTTCCCTAAAGAAAAGCCCACAGACATTTTTATGGTTGTTTTGGTGTTCTGCAAATTTTTTGATTTTGATAGTTTTTGAGTAGTAATTTAATAATAATTTTAAAATTTAAAAACTCCCCAACATTTTATTTATTCATTCAGTTTGGCTTTTTTATAGACCAGTTTAGCATTTGTTCTTGAAGACAAATTACAGGTGAAGGACTTACTTTCCAATGGCTGAGCATAGTCCCTCATCTTGTAGTCCTTTTCAAATGAGATTCTAGCTCTCTAAAACAGAATCTTCTCTGATGCATATCATAATATTTAGCATTTCAGTTTTCATCAAAAGAGCACTTCTGTAATACCTGTCCTAATCCTTTCCAAATACTGTCCTTTGGTATGTGTTATGGCTTGGTCTTGCAGCGTGCAAACTGGATTTCTTTCTGCAAAGCTAAGCTGGAATATGCAGAAGTGTAAAACACAAATAATATTAATGCTATTTCCTAATCCTATGTCCTCAGCACTGCAAGTTTCATTGTAAAAGTCTGTTGTAATTGGATGACACTGCTATATGTATAACCAATTTGTCACTTCTGTTCATCAACCTATTCACTTTCTTTTGCTTCCCTTCCTTAAAATGAAACCAAGGGCCCTTCTCTTTTGTCAGCCTGCCTGGGGGTTTAAGCAGAAGGCTTAATTAATGTCTTCAGCTGTGATCTGGAAAATGCACTCTCTCACAGACAATTTGGATAGATCTCTATGATTCAAATAAAGTAAAACTGAGAAATCTCTAAAGGATGAAAGTTCCAACTCAGAAATGTAACTGAGAGATCATTATCCTGAGAATGAACAAAACTCCTTTTTTATTTTATATTTTTGACCTTTAGAAGCTCATTAGTTTCTTAAATATCTTAATTAGACCTTGAATATCTAGTCTTCTTGCTTGTGATCCTATTGGGCTTTCTCCTACAAATAAGAAACTATTTTAACGAAGTTTTAGTGGGCAGGGAATCTTTATACAATTAAAATCCACATTTCTCTGTGCACATGCATAGAGTTTTCAAAAATTTCACAAGTACCTTTGCATTTAATCTTTTCCTTGCTAAAAGATTTAATCTTTTTTCTATCTATATTTTTTTTCAGTCACTTTTGAGTCTTCAAGTATCTAGTGTACATTTAGGAAATGTGTTTAAATATTTATTTTACAAATTGCTGTAGTGTCTTAGGATCACAGTGCCTTGAGAATTTGCTGTATGTGCCTACTTACATGTTCATTAGGCCTCTAGCTTTATTTAGTCTTCTTTCTGTATCTTGGAATAAAAAAAATAAAATGTGTCATTAAAAAAATCAAATCATTATTGTAGAAAGCTGGAAAACTGAACAATCTGCTTCACTTTTTATATGTTTTGGTTTTCCACTTCTTTAACACAAGAATGAAGGGTAAAGTTGGTAAGACTCTCTAACAGTAAATAAATTAACCTTTTTTAGACTGTCATAAGCCTTTAGAGATAAAAGATATCTATGAAGAATGTCTTGCCCTCCAGTGCCTTCAGGCTTCATACTATTTTTGAGACCAGAAGGCACCATTTCCAGACAATTCATGAATGCTTAGAATTTAATTTTATTACCTTTATGTCACTTGTGGTTTGTGTGATGATGGAGTACAAAGGTTAGGAGAAGCAGAACTAGATCCATATTTATTTCTAAAGGTCCATAGCTCTCTCCATCATTTCAGACAATGTGGTTTCTGGACCTCAATTTCTTGTCTCCAAAACAGGGCTAACAGCACATCCCTCTCTCACAGAAGGTCATCAGCTACATACTTTAAATGACTGTGTGTGCTGTGAGACAACATAAGCAAATAACACCAGGCAATGGGGGATATTAATATAAAATACAGAAGTATTACTGGTTCTTATTTGTGTGGAGTATTGTATATCAAGCATACTGATATCACCCATTTATTTCCAGTGCCCTCTGTTATTACTACAAATATTATTTGTTTCCTGTCTTGAAGATGAGGCTGGTAGGCATCATCCTAAGCTCATCCTTCTCCTATAATTTATTTACTTTGTGTTTTGAGACTGATGAGCTATAAATTGCTCATGAGATGTAATGGGTTTTGTAATCAGAAGCTGCAAAGAGCAGAGCCTGGCATTATTTCATTGCTTTGCTAAACAGTTTTACTAATGAGGTTACTAATACAATGTCCCCATTGACAGATGAAACTCATGATGATATTTCTCCTGATTGGGAAGAAGGATAAGCAGTTCTATTGCAAATTGTTTCTAGCAAATATCTTCATCCTTTGTGATGTTTTGCGGGCAGGACCACTAGCACTAGAAATATGAAAGTAAGCAGTAGCTCTGTCAAAGATGGAAAACAAGGAAAGATTTAATTCATCTTTCTTGTCTCAAATAATTCCTTCCAAAATAATGCAAGTAAGCTCTGACTCTCAGCAAATGTATTTATAGCATCATGATATCATATTTTTTACAAAAATGCACTAGAAATGCAGTATCACATCCTATGATACTGTTACGGGACTTGCTTTTTGCCTTGGAAAAGGGAATAAAGTTCGATGATAAAAGCAAGTATGCAAAGTGTACCATGTTCTGAGGAATGAAGGTGTTGCTGACTTTCTGGAGCCAGGCACGATGATTTGCCTTTCTCTCTCGACAAAAAGTTTGCGTTACTTTTGGTTGTTCTTTCCTCTGTCCTTCATGAGCATTAATCATTATCCTCTACAAAAATAAATCTAAATATTTCTGATTCTCTTGTTCATGTTTGAAAAAGTGGGAGAAAGAGGTCCTTATCACAGACATAGAGTTGTACAAGACCAATATTCAAGTCTCTGACCTTGCTTAAGGTGACTTAAGATAGGACCGTGGTCTCCAATGTGATGCTTTTTTTTTTTTCCCCCTGTTTTTAATTTTTTTAATAATTCCATTTCAAAAACTTATCTTGTTTTATGTAACATTTAACGACTAGTTTGACTCCAGGCACCTCTTGAATTTCCAGAATAAGTGAGGAATTCCTACCTGGATCTCATGCTTTTAAAGCATAGCAAGAAATGAAAAGAACTTTCCCAACCAGTTTGGGCAGCTAAGAAATAATGATTACAGAGTGTTGGAACTTTGACTGGCTTGCCTGGCAGTGGATGCATGGTGTGAGGTTGAGGAAAAAACTCTGTACAGTGAAAAAGATTTTCAATTTTATTTTGCCTTTTGTAATTGTTGACTAATATTGTTTTGTGATGTAGTTTCAGGTCTTGGTTTGAAAGATAAAGAAGTGTGTTAAATGAGTTAGTCTTTTTCCTCTCATCTTCAGAGGAGTGTGGAGTGGACAGTGGACCACAACTATGAGAATTTTTTAAGTGATGGAAATTTTTCATGTTTTTTGAAAATGGTCTGATTTTTCGTGCAGGTATGCATATTGTTCCTTAGCCAGAAGAGAAGGTAGGGTCTGAGAAATTTTCTTGTCCCATTCTTCTTCTCAGCAAAAAGCATCATTTATTGGCATGCTGACCAATGTGACTGAGATAATACCTGTGTCATTTCCATCAGATACAATGTTGGACACAAAATTTCCAATATATTTTATATTTTAAATTTTGAAGACTCATTCCATGCCAGAAGTATAAGTCTGATTCCCCAGAGTACATGCAGTGTGAAATGAAATTATTATTCTAAATTTATTTATTCATTTGTGCATTACTTTGTGGTCCAGCTTAGGAAGCCAAGTGGTTACTTCACAGAAAAAAAAACAGATTTTCCGTAGGGTTAATAAGATGAGATATTTAATTATTATAGGTGTGTTGTTTTTTCCATGGAAAATAATGACCAGTGCCATAGGTCACATTTCTTTGAACAGCCACAGTACTGAAAGACCATTTCTCACAAGTCAGGTATCTCTCACTCCTACTGTCCTCTTGCATAAATTTTATCTTTTCAGAAGCTCCTGCCTTTACAATCTTAGAGGAAATTCTAGTAATTGTTCATGTCTCCCTTACTTCCCCCATTAGGACACACTGAAAAGGCAATTAAAAGAAAAGGAAATCATATGTCAACCTTGAGATATTAGTTTTACACCAGCTGAAAGCCATTAATTGAATTGAAATAGCCCAGCAAATGGACTTAATTTAAATAGCAATGACTTAGAAAATGTGTACCAAGCCTGAGGTGTTACTGTCAGTGGGGCAGATAAGTACATTGAAAATCTTGTCAAATAAAGTCTTGCTTTTTTTCTAATTTGACTGAAATTACTAATCATGATTTTGTTAAAATTTCTGGGAGCTTGATTTGACTTGAACAAAATAAGGATTCAGTTGAAATACATAAAGTGAACGTATTTCAATATTGTTCAGTCCCAATACAAATCCTGACAGATGTAAATGCTATTGTTTTAAGACTTCAGAGTCATACATTTATTGCTACCAAGGGTTATATTTTGCTAGCAAGATCAGCTTAATTTTCCAAGTTGTAAGAACTTGCAGAAGTTGTGACTATGCACGCCCAAAAAGAAAGGAATTAGAAAATATTATTTCCAGTTTATCTTCAAAGTATTTGATTTTTATTCAGTCATATCTGGTTTGCAGTTTGAAATGAAAAATAGAAAAATACTGAAAAAAACCCAAACCAAAAACCAAACCACCCTTGTACTCAAGAGGAATTTGTGGAGTTTTTTGTTTGTTTATTCAGTGTATTTTGGTTTTGAAAGTAAAGTCATTTACTTTTTTACATTTACTTTTTGGAAGAAAAGGCATTCCTTTTTTTGCATTTGGTAACTCATTTCTCTTTGATTTTACGATAAGAAAGCCTCTGTGGAGAACAAAAGAAATAATGAATATGACTCAGGTTTTAGCCAAAATGCAAATACTGCAAATAACTACTAAAATTTTGATCTAACTCCATAGTAGATCAGAATTATTTCTTCATTTCAATTTGTAAATAAAAATTGATAATTTTCTATAAATGTAAGACTAGGTTAAATTAATTTTTAAACTAATTAGTTTTAAATTAAATAAATTATTTTTTAAACCTTTTTCACACTTAAAATATCAGATGGGAGATACCAAAAAATAAGCCAACATGTCCTTGAGTATAACAATTACCATTTTATTTTATCCTAGTAAGTGATTTGATGTTCTAGTTTTGTTTCTCTGGAATTGTCCAGAGAACCTCAAGAATGGATCACAGAAATGTGTGTGATGTTCAGCCTTCCCAGTTTCTGCCACTTAATGACTGATTCAGACCTTGAAACATGAAGATTTAGGTACCTTGTTTTCTTCTTTTCTTGCAACCATATCTATTGTAGCAGCAGGTGTTCTGCTTCCTTGTGATAATCTCTAATCCTTTCTTAAACTATGTAGTCCGCTGTGTATCCCTATTAAGACTCTTATGTCAATTGTTTGTTTTATAAAACCCCTCCCGAAAAAACGACTTGAAGCATTCTTCCCACCCACCTCCACACACACGTTCTCCTCCCGCCCCCTGCCCCACCAAAAACCCCCAAACCACAACAACTTCATAGTTTTAAATCTGACCTTGTGCTTACTTAGTAATCTCATGTTAGCACATTAGAACAGAAGGGAAAGAGAAGCCCTACATTTCTTTACACATTTTGTGTATTTTGTATCTCAACATAGCCAGCCTTTCAGACCCTGTTACCTTTCCTCACTCTTCTTGATATCAGTTTTGGTTCCAGTCTTTTTACCTCTTTCCTTTCTTGTATTTAAAAATCACAGATTTCTCAGAAAGAATAAAAGTCCATATAAATATCTATTGCAGATTCCCCACTGGAAATGTATTTGCGTCAAATGCCTGTGTAAGCATTTTTGCAAACACAGAGTTTATGTTATATGGCTTGGATTTCATGTTATAATAGCAGGGTATGTTTAAATAAGGACAATGTGTTTTTGTTATTCTAGTTCTAAAACATATTTTTGAAAAAGATGTGTAAGAGACAATCCTGCATTTTATATCTCCACTGAAAATATGTAGTAGGTGCAAATGTGCTGGACCTATCTTAGCACATCACTGATTTTGATAATAGCCTGTAAAGATGTGGTCGTTCAGTTCTCATTTAGACAGGCACTTATTTACTCAATTTTCCTGTTTAAATTTCCTGCCAGGACTAATTTGGCATGGTTTTATACAAGGACTTTACTTCAGAAATGTCTCTCTATCTGTACCATACTGAAATTTATGCGAAAAATTACATAGCAGTTTTCCTTAGTGTGTAGAAGTTCCCATGCCTCCGGATGATTGTTCACAGAAGTTTCCTTTGGTACATCTTGGCTATGCAATTAGTGAGAGCAGTAATGGATTTCCTCAGCCAATGTGCAGAACTACTGGATTTGAAGTAAGACTGAAGCCAGCAAAAAGAAAGGGACTAAGGGACAAAGGTATTTTGGAAAATGAAGCAAAGAATTGATTTACACTTCATTTGAGGCTCACTGTTTCCTTGTTCTTGAGAGAGAATATCTTCTTAATATTTGCTGGTGACAACATATGAGTATTAGTTATCTCAGAGGAGTCTTTGGTAAATAAATAAACTTCTCCAGGAAGAATCAGATATATCATTAAGGTACAGATTTACAAACCACAAGCTTTATAACAAATGGTTGTGACTGTAAACTAATACTTTTATTAGTAGTTAATTTATTAGCAATAATAAATACCATACACTTGTAAATTGACTTAGATGATATAAATGATAAAATTTTGAAATATCAAGCTGTTGTATTCTTCAGAAAAGGAGAATTAAGGACTTTTCTACCCTACAATGTTTTTAAATAATACACGTGCCCAGTAAGATACTGATTATTTCTGTGAAGCTTATGAAGTTTAAGAACAACCTGAATGTTCTTTTCAGGTGTAGTTGTAAATGTCAGTTTAACCCACAGTATTTCTTTCACTGATAATTACCACCCAAGGGTCTCTAATGCAGGTGTGATAAGATACCAGTTTTCAAGAAAATGCAGGTCTTTATACAAGAACAAATATATGAAAAAAAAATCCATAAATTCACCTTGATCCAGACTGATTTTATCACAATGTTTATCAATATATTTCTGAAAATACAAAGTGTTGTCAACTTTATTTGGAGTCATGTGGGGTCCTAAGGAACAAGACTTAATACTACACCATACTTGTTTATATTCATAGAATCACTGCAGTTTTTTCATAATTTACATAATTTCGTAATTTCATTATGGTATAGATAGAGAGATATTTCTGAAGTAAAAGTCCTTGGATAAAACCATGCCAATATTTGCTGCAGGTGGAATGTACCTCTGGTGGTCATCTGGTCCGATTTCCCTGCTCAAAACAGGGTCAGCTAGAGCAGACTGCTCAGTCAAATTTTGAATATTTGTAAGGATGAAGGCTCCAAAAATTTCTGGGCTACCTCTTGCAGTACTTTAACACACTCAGACCACTTTTTTTGTTATATTTAGACAGAATTTCTTATATCTCAGTTTGCACCAATTGCCTTTTTTCCTGTCACTATGAGTCACAAAGGAGGCTCTGGCTCAGACTTCCTCCTCCTTTTTATCAAATATTTGTGGAAATTACTAAAACCCTCTGCTTCGAGGCTTTTCCAGGCTGAACGGTACAGCTCTCTCAGCATCTTTTCCTATGACAAAAGCCAAGATTCTTTCACCATTTTTGAGGCACTCTGCTTCAGTAGGTTGGTGTCTGTCTTGTGTTGGGGAGCCCAGAAGTGGTCCTAGTAGTCCAGATGGCTCTTGCAAGGCCAGGTAGACCTGTTTTTGATATTCTTTCTAATGAAGCCAGGAGACTTTTGACCTTAACCTGGTGAGGTCCCTCAGAATGGCAGCATAACCATTAGATATATCAACTACCCCTCCCTCTACTGTATCATATGAAGTTTCTGAGGATGCACTCTATGCTCTTGTCCAGGTCATTAATGAAGGAATTAAATGCTGTTGGTCCTGGTACAGATCCCTAAGGTACACTCCTAGTGTATTCCCTTCCAACTGGGCTTTGTGCCACTGATCACAACACTTCGAACACAGCTCCTTAACAGGCAGTTTTTAGTCCCCTTAATTATCATTTTATTTAAACCATCATTTTGTGTATGAGCATACCATGGGAGACAGGCTCAAAACCTTAAGATAAACAACATCTACAGCTCTTTCCTCATTCACTGAGTTAATAATTTCATTGTAGAAGGCCATCAGTTCGGTCAGATATTTCTGACTCATCAATCCATTCTGACTACTCCTGATCTCCTTCATCAATTTGCAGTTGCTAAAATCATTTTGAGAGTGAAGTTTTCAGCACCATCTATGCATTTGGGATGTCAGTGTTTATTCTAAGTAAACTAAATTGAAGAAAATAGTTTAAGAATTGTCTCTAAAATACTATTCCTCTAAGTTTTTTACTTTGGTAGATTGTTGCATGCTCTTTTTTCCCTGCAAAAAGAAAGAGAGAAAACATTCTGTATCAATAAAATTACACTGAATGGTAATATCACACTTATTCATGAACTTTACCACAGTAATACAACATGTATTAATGAACTTCATCACTTTATGCAATATTTCAAACTAAATAAGGTAAAAATATGACTCGGGGAAGTTGACAGAATTTCCCTCCAAGCACATTTCTAATGTAACATCAGCAGGGAAGAAGACCATCTGTCCATGTGTTTTTCTGAAAGGATATTCAGGTTTCTTTGGAAAGCAACCAGACCCTGTCCTTGTAGAGTTCAGCAAATCTGTGATATAAAATGGAGTAATTTAACAGATTGAATGTTTTTGTGCAATTCAAGAGACTAGAATGACAGAGAAGGCAACTGCCTTAGCAGTAAAAATCAGTGTATGCCCTGTCCTCATGAAATAATAATAATGGTAGTACTTAGAGCTTGATAGTTCTTTAAATGTTAATACATGTAGTAAAGCCTTAACTAAGGCAATATCATCTGCTGCACATACTTTTAAAGCTCTTTATAAGTATATTCCCAGTAAGTATCTTCCCTGAGCCAGGAAAAGATATAGATTGGCTTTTGTCTCTGCAGTACTTTGGTACTTTAAGTCTTATATTTCCTGAAATGTGTTCTCTTCCAAAAGACATTAAAATTATGCTCATATGTGGTATCAGCAATTAGCATATTGAAATTTGAAGTTATATCAAAAATTAATTCGAACTGTAAAACTGAAGAACCTATGCCCTTCCTCACTTTCTCTGCATATTGTAATCTTGTTAAATGTAAAATTCTTATTTTAAAATTTTACCATCAAGCTGTTTATGGTAGAGATACTCAATACCTTTGGTGGATTTTTTCACCAAAGTTTGCCTCTTTTAGTTCGCACTAATTTAAAAATCTTTGAAGATGTACAAAAATGTTACATGTTGTAAGTCATGTGACTAAGGATGTTCTTCGTGAACAAATCCTCCATATTTCACCTCAGTCTATATTTTGTTTTCCTACACTTGAAATTAGTTATTTTACACATTTTGGCCTGCATTGATATTTTGATACATATAATTCATTTTGATTAGTTGGAAAAGAACATGATTTGCCTAAGGGATGTGGGAGAGAGTCTGTGATCTAGATTGTAATGAAAGATAATTAATTGTTCTGACTTGAAAATACTTGTATATAGCACATCAATTTTTTTCTCTTTTGTCAAAGCAAAAAAGTGAGATAATAGTTTCATAAATTACATTGGACTCAGACTGTTGAGAGAAATTTCTTTCCCTGCTTTATTAGCTTTTAACTTACAGATGCATCATTGTTCTTGGATATCCTTGGTTTGACGAGCTGCTGTTGTTACATACAGGAAGAGAGTCTGCACTATGTAATATTTAATTTTGCTCTCCAGATTATTTAGAACTTCATAGGTTTACAACAATACCATTTATTTATCAGAAGATGAGAGTAAACCAATTTTAAATTAGTGCAATATGTTCCTCAAGGAAAAGAGTAAGGGAAGCTGCAATCTGTTCCTGTGGTTTTAGGACCCTGTAGAGCAAATGTAATTCAGCAAGGACATCATAAATGCCAGAAATAATCTGGGAAGGTCTGAGCATGACAAGAGATCTTGCAAATAATAAATTAAGAGAAAAGGAGAAGATTACATTTAGCTAGTTATACACTAGAGATTTGAGCACCAACCAAAAGCCCAAGAATCCCTCTTGAAAAGGAACAACACACATGAAAAATGAACAAAATTTTTAAGCTACTGAAATTTTAAGAAATTTTTTTCAAATTGATGTTTTTTTAATCTCTCTGGAATAGTCTCACACCTTATTAAAAAAAAAAAAAGCTTGAAATGGACTACATATTAGGAATTAATAACATTTCAGTTTTTATATTTATAACTCAGAGAGAACCCAGAGAGTCATTCAAACTATGCTACATACAAGATACATGAGCATTAACCCCTCTTGAAATGGTTGTGACATATTAGACAGTTATGACTTTTAAGCTCAGTGATTTGAAAATTAAGTGATACAGCAGGCAGTGTGGATTCAATATACCCAGTAGTGCACAAAAAGTAACAGTTTATTTATCATAGAGGGTTTATGGTCTTTTTCTAAGGGAAGAGAACTGAGGCAGGAGAATCAGGAAACAATATTTTAAAAATATTTCGGAACAGATCAGCCATACAGAAGACTGCTTCCACTCTTTAGCTGATAAAGAGATCAAATTTTTATATAATCTGTTGTTTCTGATAATATTTCTTTATATAAAAACATCAATTTTTACTTCCAAATTAGACAATCCTGTGCTGCAGATGTGGAACATATATATTATTACATTTCAACAGGTATAGAATGAACAGAGTTCTTGAAAGAGAAAACAGATATAAATCATCGTTCATAGAATCACAGAATATTAAGGGTTGGAGGAGACCATAAAGATCATCTAGGCCCAACCGCACTGCCATGAGTTTAAGCATTCATTACTATTTTTGTTTTCTGTGTTTGACAGATAAACTCATCTTACTCATCTAAAAAACTCAAATGAATGATGAAACTAAGGTTTTCACACATCCAAAATTTGTAAGTTTAAAGAACAAACAGCTGGCCTTGTGACAAAGGCTGGTTTTGTTTGGAGAAAGAATGCTTGAAGGTGATATATTGGCTAAAGTATTTTTTCTGTTATAATGTAGCAATTAGAACAAATATATATTGTCATTTTGCTATGCTTTGTCTTAAACTTTTGAAATCCATGTACAAGTAGGAATACACAGCAGGTGAAGCAGTGTCATCTCAGGGACACTGGTCTGAAATATAATTCTTCGTTATACCACTCCTAGTAAAATTTTTTTAATAATTCAGAGACATTTCTTGAAGCCCTGACACGTAGCAAAATGCCAGCAATTGTAAGCAATCTTCAGTAAACCAGGAGTGAGGCAGAGTCCTTGTATTTGACCATAATGTTTCACACGCAGCTAGGCAAATGGAGAAAGAGCTTGTCTCAGAGAGCTCCAAAGGGGGTCCTACGCACTGTGAAGCCCATGGGAATAGTAGGAGCCTGAAACACTGACATAACAGATGGACACATTTATGTGCCCTCATTGGAATGGCTCTTAAAGACAGCACAGATGCAGCCAAAAGGACTGTGGTAGAAGTTGCCAGAAGTTCTGGCACTTTTCTTGATTTCGCTTAAATTCTATGTATGTGTGTCTATAGCCTTATTCACCCTGCCATTTTTCTAAAATACAAGACTTCTCTATTTTAAGCAGAAATATTTATTCTCTCCCTATTGTTGCCTGAAAGTTGTAAATGAGCTAAAATATGACCATTGGCTATTTTGCTATAGTGTTGCTCATTCACTGAGTTAATATTTTCTTGCATTTTTAACTCTTTTGTTGTTTCAAATTATTATGAATCTAGGTTTCTACCCCCCAAATCACTGTTTCACACCTTGGTTCCTAATGATATACCAGTATTCCCTGCTGATTTTTGCTTATTATTATTTAAAACAAACCTGTTTTTTTTTTTTTAATCTCAGTAATAAACTAAATACTGCAACTTTTCAGAACTAGTGAATGAAGAATTTTAAGGTAGTTTTATGTTTTCAGGAAATACATTTTAAAGAACACAGATTTGTATTGTAAATTCTGTCCTTCAAAAATCAGTTAGTGGTATGGGAGAGTGATGGATATCCAGCACACAGTTCAACTAGATAAATTTCACCAAGTTTCTCACCAGCTGTGTGAGAGCACTGGGCTTTGGTTCTGTGATACTATTGTGAAAAAGTGGAACAGAAAATACTTCTGTTTTTTCTGTTTTGCTTTACTTTGTTTTGGAAAGTTTGAAAGATTCAGATTTTACCATTTATCTTGTAATTGCACTTTCACATTAAAAAATATTTCCTCATTTTAGGTGATAGCAAATTATAGACAGTACAGATATATATCATTGCCACACACAGATACTGAAATGCCATTTTGTTGTAAGCAGAGACCATCAGAAATAACTGGCACAGTGAACCCTATGTGCACACAAGGTCACTGTATCTGAAGCACCATAACGAAACTTGTATCAACTCAAGCGCCTGTCTTTCTACAACTGCTATTAGCTATTTACAGCTCCTGGAATTCCTGTGCAATACTCGCGCACAAAAGACCCTTTGGTTGATAAAACATCTACATCACAAAGTCAATCAGTGACTGACTGATGTGTCTGTCTTTATTCTCTCACAGCAAAGCAAAGCCAGCATCTCTCCTTCCACTTCCAGAGATAATAAAATACATTGTGATCTAATCTATGTCAAGGAACTGAATGAAAGACTTTCAAAACCCTTTTTTGTTATTAGTAGTCTACCACTTGTGACAGGCCTTGTCATTCAAACTATTTAAAATTGAAAATTAAATTAAATTTTTGTAATCCATTGTCATTAACAGTAAGAAATTGATTACTTACATTTTCTGGAGGGTATCCTCAAAATTAATCACACTGTGCAGAACTTGATTTTACTTTTAAATTCTGTGAAATTTCCATTGTGTTTATAATTCTCCTACAACACTTGAAGAAAGTTTATCCCTAATTCAATCATTCCTCTCACTTAGGGCTTTAGAAGAGCCTGCAGATATGAATTACATGATAGCATGGTACAATTGAAGGACTCTAAATGAGTCTCTATTAATAAAAGAGAACTGGTAGATGTATTATACAATATATTAGAGAAATGAAGATATGACATAATAAAAGATACACTTCAGACTTAAAAAGTGGCTGATTTGTTGCATCTTCTTACAAAGTTAAAGCAAAGGCTGAAACTGTTCATGAAAAACAGTTGTACAGAAGAAGGTAAATTGCCCACACAGACAAATATCCATCCTCTTCTGATACAGAAATCTGTTTTAAAATCATCTGAGATTCAGCCTGTTGCATTAATATCTACCAAAATCTGTGTCCTGACAATGCTGGGAGTGGATTGAGTGTAGCACCTCAGATAGTGAAAAAACATTAAAATTAGATCTGAAAGGTATAAAGAATGGAGAAAACAAAAAACTTCCATCTTCTGCCTAAAAAAACAAAACAAAAAAACCCCTGGGGAGTATATTAGTTAAAAGGATAGCATTTGAGATTCCTTACTCTGTTCTGACTCTCCTGCCGTGAACTTCATTGTGTGCATGAATTAATTTTTCTTTCTTTACCCTTAGTGAAAATAACATTTTAAAGTGTTTCTATTGAACTGGGACCATTGAACATTAATTTAAAAATTGAATGAACTAAAGAAAAACAAATATTTTTTGGCTAAGTAAAAGGGGACTTCCAAGACCATGAAGTACTTTACTATAGAAATTCTTTGGTAAGATTTCTGTGCACCTCATAGGAATTGATAGCTTAGTCTCATAGAAGAAAGATTAGGGGTGTAAAAATGGACAGATTGACATATGTGGTATTTTTAAAGCCCCTGTGGAAAAGTTGCCAAGTTGTATAAATCATATGCTTCCTCTACAGTCAAATTGGGAAGAAATTCCATGGGAATCTGGAACAAATTTGAGAACCTGTCCTTGAAACATGTGGCACAACCTTTCAGTTCAGCTTGTCAAGAGAAAAAGATGATGGAGAAATGTGTCGGTTCCCAGGTCTTGGGTTTTGGTCTTCTCTGTTCTTGACTTCACGCTGCTATGAAAGTCAGACAAATTGCACCTGTCCCGCCCTACCCTTCAGCAGCAGGAAATGTGATTGCATGAGCAAGGGAAGAAGTGGTTGTTTTTAGTAATTCCTTGGAAAGGGAGTCAGGGTTATGAGGCCTGGCAGGTAGAACACCAGTCTTATTGGGTACACATAACATAAAAAGGAGTTATACTCCCAAAGCAATGCAAGTTTAAAAGCTGTAACTCTGCCCCTGACTGCTTGTTGAGGAATTAGCTAGGGCATTTAAAAGGAGCATCATATCAAAGCAACAAAGGAGACAATTATATAGAAAAGTGTTTTATTTGTTTGGTTTTTTATTTTTACTGCTGAGAATTTTGTATGTGAAAAATTGTTTCTATTTTGAAAATACAGCCTTCCTGATTTTGGAAGGGATACTAAATATTTTTTAGCAATTTGGTATGTAAAAATATATCCAGAAACTGAAACTGAATGTCTCCTATCTGATTTTATATTAAAATGAAGTTAGTATAGAACTCTGTCCCTGTGACACAGTGGGAATATCATAGACTTTGACAATCTCCATTTCCTTTTATATAAATTTGAACTAATCTTCTTCTATTGCTATAATTCCTTTTATATAACTTATGAGACAAAAAATATGGATGATAATATAGGTTATGGCTACATTTTTCCTTGCCTTTTGCATTCTCTTATAAAAAACTTGCCTTAGCTTTTCACACTATAAATTACACAGACGCTGACTCAGAGTAAATTTTTTTCCAAACTAAAATTCTTCTTTTCCCTCAGGATCTTGGATACTTCAGAAGTGCTGACCCAGAAAGAGCACCCTGCTAAAATACTGTTTTATGCTAGAGTCTCAAAAAAGAAACTGATAGATGACTACATTCACAGCCTTTGGCTGACATAGGTCTATTTGTTGATGTCTGTGCAGGAAAAAAATGATGAAATTCAAGCTCAGGAAATTGGAAAATGCAACTGTGTTCCATTATGGCTTTTGTAATTTTATTGGTTGGAAAAAAATCCACTAGCTAATATCAGTATGATGAAGTAAAACTAATTCTGTTGCCATTTTCCCCCATTGGATGTACAGGTTTACTTTTTAGGCGGTTTATTATTATAGATAAATGAAAGAATTGTATTTCATAATTATTAGCACTATTAATCACAAAATGACAGAATATGCTGAGTTGGAACGGATCCACAACAAGGATCATCAAGTCAAACTCCTGCACAGCACCATCCATAAGATTCACACCGTGTGCCATACATATTTTCCAAACACTTCTTGAACTGTTGGGCTTGATGATGTGACCACTTCCCTGGGGAGCATTTTCCAGTGCTCAAACACCCTCTGGATAAGGAATCTTTTTCTGATATCCAACCTAAACATACCCTGACACAGCTTCAGGCCATTCTCTCAGGTCCTGTCGCTGTCACCACAGAGAGGAGATCAGTAAGTGCCCCTCCTCTTGCCCTCAAGAGGAAGTTGAAGACTGCAATGCCCCCCCTCAAACTCCTCTAGGTTGAACAGACCAAATGCCCTCAGTTGTTCCTCACATGGCTTCCCCTCAAGACCCTTCCCCATCCTGGTTGTCCTCCTTTGGACTCTCTCCAATAGCTTAATGTTTTTCTTATATTGTGTCACCCAAAGGTGCCCCCAGCATTTGAGGTTAGGCTGCCCCATCTCAGAGCAGAGCAGGACAATCCCCTCTCTTGCCTGGCTGTGATGCTGTCCCTGATGCCCCCCAGGACAGGACTGGCCCTCCTGGCTGCCAGGGCACTGCTGACTCTCGTTCAACTTGTCGTCAACAGGACTCCCAGGTCTCTTTTCATAAGTTCTGATCTCCAGCATCTCATTCCCCAGTCTGTCTGTACATCCAGGATTACCCGTACCAGGTGCAGAATCCTTTCTTTATTGAACTTCACATGATTGATGATTGCCCAATATTCTAATTTGTCGAGGTCTCTCTGCAGGACCTCCCTGCCCTCAAGGAAGTCAGCAACTCCTCCCAGTTTTTTGTTGTCTGCAAACTTAGAATCCATTTGAGTCCTGTGTCCAAGCCATTTATGAAGACATTGAAGAGCACAGGGCCATAGACAGAGGAAAACTGCTGTGGCATGCTGCTGCTGATGTGCCACACTCCTGTTTGCCTAACTCCTCCTTTCTGTGCTCCTGGTTGCTTGTATAGCCTGGAGACATTTAAATCTCCCTTGGTTGTTCACAGCACTGACTCTCCTCACCTGGTTGGCTACCAAGGGTCATGATGAGGCTACTGAACCTTGGAGAGTTCCTCTACTGCTCAATCTCACCCCTGGTCTTTCCTTCAGTCATGGTGGTTTGAGATGCACTGACTGAAACAAAAATTCAAAAAGTGCTTGATCAAAATTGATTTTTAACGAAATGAAATTATTGGACAAGATAATTGAAAGGAAAATAGTTTTTTCAGGGTATCAAGCTGATATTTGAGTATGTCATGTAGAATTATGGCCGTATTATTAGAGGAACCAAAACAATTTTCAAGATACGTGCATGATTATATGTTCATTATTTTATTCAGAGATCTTCTAGTGCAAGTTAATTCATCCATTATATCATCTATATACACAGAATATCTTCCATTGCTTGCTGAAAAGTTACCACACTGCGTTAAAGGTTAATAAATTTGAAATATAATATAAATATAGCATTTTCAGAGGATGAAAATTTAATAATTCAGATTTTCTGATATAAAGGTTATAGGTTAGCACAAATACATCTAGAATTAGCTTTTTTTTTTTTTTTTTTAGATTGACACCTAATGCGATAACATTTTCTTGTATTCTTGAAACAGTACTTTTAACTTTCCTCCCCCACTTCCATGGCATTGACAAATGGAAGAGCAAGACTGATTAAAGGAAAAAAAATTAAATACTACATTGAAATATTGTATAATTTAGCTAGGATTCTCTTTAAAATATTTTAATTTGGCAATGATAGCAAACCTGTTCTTCCAAATAGATGTTTCATAATTTTTTTACAGGGAAGAATATTTAACAGTAGAGTGAGAATTAGTTGCAACACTTGACTTGAAATGACTTTCTACTTTTTTGGCTGGCAATCTCCTGTACTCAGTGTGCCAATCATCTAAATAATTCCCATGGCAAAATGGATGAAGTAAAAACAAAAGAAATGTCCTCTTCAGGAGAGGAATCATCACCTAGTCAGTTACCAGTTAAGGGCATTTACAAATATATATTAGAGTCCCAGAGGACCCATCTTCACTGATGGGGCAGTTTGTCTTGTAAAGAATGTGCTGAAATTTAGCACAAAAGTCATTGCATCTCATTAGGTAAAATTTATTTTCAAACAAAATTGAGTTTTTTAGAGTCTATAAGGACTTAATTATAAATGCCAACCTTGTATAAAAACAAGGAATTATCACTGGGATAATTAATGTATGTTTTAATCTGAAGGGAAACTGGAACCCTTCAAATAAATCCTTGTTGGTTTCTTCAACTTTAAATACTTACTGTCTGAAGCTGGTTTAAATTCTTAATGAATGTAACAATGAATGCATAGTCACATTCTGTAAAAGTTCAGATGTTTCTCTCACTTGGCATAAATAATTTGGATAGAAATTATATAAATATTGGAAGACTCTAACACAATTGCACATTAGGTCTTTTGGCAGAGAAATAGGTCTCTGTGCTCAAATATAGTTTGAGAAGTCTCTGCTCTTTGCTACTCCTAGTTGGTCAGCTCTATCCACTACTGCAGAACTTCCCTCTAACTTCTATCAGTTCAATGTTTTGAGTTGAGCTGTGGTTTTAAATTATCTTAATAAACAATCTAAATTCTATTTTTTTATATCTCTTTACATTATTTGGTAAGCCAGTTTGAGTGATGGGATGAATGCTTTTCCTTAGCTGAGAAGGAAAAAAACCAAAACTGTTTACTGAGAGAAGGTAAACCAGTATTTATTTCATTATTCATATTTGGTCTGGAAGAATCTGAAAATTCAGACTTAAATCATTCAAAGCACTGCAAGGAGATGTACAGTATCTGTTTTTAATTATCTTTAAACTTCTGAGAACTTCTCCAATCTTTATCATTATCTCTATAGCACCTTCCTTTAAAATTCTGAATCGTCTTTAAAATTCTGAAGAATGACTGGTCATTTGCATGAGTAATCTTTGTTGAAAGGAGTCACTAATCCACTTCTCTACATCAAATACTCTATTAAAGTTTGTTACTCACAGGCAAGATTTTGTCTGAGGAAGCTTGGTAGAATTAGCTCTAAATATATGGGTCAGCAGATAGATGTGCTTGTTTTAGTGATAAAAAGAGGTTAACAAAATTAAACCTGATTATATGACCAACTAGTAAATTATTTTCATTTCCACTTGGAAGCAAACAGGAACACATATTGATTTAATTATAACAGTAAGAGTAGAAATTTTATAAATTTTAATATTTATTCAGATGTTAATTAGTAGACTGAACAATATCTTTGCTTAGGTCGATATAAATTAGGTTCCTATGGCAAATTTTCTTAGTTTAATTTGAATTGCAAGACTGAGTTTAAGGGTAAAATATTTGAAGTCACAGTGGTTTTTAATGTGCATAAAGCTCCAGAATCCTAGAAGGCCTAACAAAATTCATGGAAGAAAGAAATTGTTAGATAGGTTTCTTAGGATGCTCAAGAATTTCCTTTAAAAGTTCACTGTTAATTTCTTTTTTAATTTATTATGAAAATGTTACATATACAGCTTTTAGAGAACATTTTGACAACTTGGACATAATTTTCAGATATATTTAAACAGATTGATATTCAAAACCAAAGGCTTTATGCTTTACAGCAACCATTCTATGAGATGTACTAACCAAGTTTAAATTTTGTTCATTACCTTTGCTCAAAAGAGCTGAAAACACAAACCAGAACTTTTTTCACTGCCTCTTGGGATAAATGTGGGGGAAAACAAATAAGCATCTAAAGTTTCACTGAAAATTGCTAAGGTGCTCTGGAAACATTTTAAATATTAAAATAAATTTATAAGTTTATAGAATAATATTATAAGATCACAATGGAAAGTTAAGTATAATGGTTTGTACTGACAATTACTGTGAAATTCTGATAGAGAATCACCTGGAACTATTTGATCTCTTTACATTTAGGACACCTTGACCAGCTGCCTGGAGCACAAAATAAAATATTAAAACTACTGTTGTGCCAGCAATTAAGAAAAAAAAGTTTAATGAATTCTCATTTTTTGGTGTGATATGTGCATTGCTTTGTGTATTCAGAAGCATGAGAAATACTCAAGCACTAATGCAAGCCAGAATTAGTTCTTTTTGGCAGTTTTAACACTTTTGCAAAGGGTATTCAACCATTTTTAATTTCTCATATTACTCTGTCATTTTGAATTTAAAAGCAATTCAGTCTTTAGGACTATATTGATTAATTCTTCAGGTTGCAGAAGTGATCCAGGTCCATGGCATTTTTCATGTTGTCTCAGTTTAAATGTTATCTGTGAAAAAATGCGGTCATGAAGTTCGATTTGATGTGGCCTTTGTCAGTGGAGAGAAGCTTTCTTCAATGTTTTAAAATCTGCAGTGAAAAGTCTTTATCTCAATGGCAAAGTTGACAATAGTGCAGTTCCCACTGGGAAATAATATGCTTCCCTTGAAGGGGTATGTGCCACATCCTTCCCTTAACCATAATCCTTTCTACAGAATTTTACTTCCTCAATTTTGACCTTCAGAATTGGTCCAGTGACTTGTTTCAGTCTGTGATTGGCAAGTCTCAAGGCAAATTTCCTAACAGAAAGGCAATTTATTGAACCAACAAAATATATCCTACAATAAATGTGGGGATGAATATCTCATTTCCAAAGAGGACAAGTTTTAGAGGAGACATGAAACAAATTCTGTGCTCACACATTGGCCAAGTTTGTGTCATACTAATGTCAGAGCTACTTATTAAATATTTTGCAAGGTTAAAGAATATTGAACAGCAAAACCTGAGATAATACTTTTTAAGGTCACATGCTAGATGTTGATATGTAAGGCTTAAGGGTGAGTCCATGATATGTAGGAGATATTTGGGGTTTTAATCTTAAAATACTCTTTTCTACTTGTAGTTTTCAAGCTAATGTAGCATTTTCTATTGATGACTCATACCTTATGGTGTTAAAAAACGCATACTTTGTTAGAAAATTGTAAGTCAGATTAAGATCTTGTGGTTCTGTCTGAAGGATTGGAAAGCAAAGACTATTCTGACTTACTTATTAGCTGTTTGCATACTTATTCCAAAATTGAGGATGCTGTACCAACCAAAGGCATGAAACATCTCCATCCCTTTTTATGTCAGCAGTGTTTGTTAATGGAGAATTTTATGGTTGTCCTTCAATATGAAAAAACCACACTCTCCTCCCTCAGGTGGGAAGTTGCCAGCAGATGTAATTTCCCCAGGGAAATTCAGAGCAGCCCTAACCATAGAATCGGGAATGGTGCGTAGCAAAGAAAGGAGGAGGAAAAAGAGGTTTTAAAGTCCATTGTTACCTAGGGAAGCTTAATGATCAAGAAGAGAAAATGATAAGAAATCATGAGACAGATCCTTTCTTACGAAAAAATAGGAGACATTGGGGATGCAAGTACCGGTGGTCTTTAAAAGAAGACTGTGACTGTCTGAAGGGAGTATGGAAAGGTGTAAGTAGTAGTTCCATAATTAAAACAGCTAAAAATTAGCTTCTGTTCTTTTACAGCTAGACCACATGGAAAGCTATCTGATTCTTCTAGCTGGACAGTCAGAATTGAATTTTCTTAATAACACCACAGAAGTTGCTTTCATGAAAAAATTGCTGCATAGACAAGTTTGGACTGAATTTCTTGCTTAGGAGCTGGTAAAATAGATGCTGACACCTTTGCAATTATTTGAAGATTTCAGTCCTGGCATGTTCAAGACCATCTAGTTCCAACCCCCATGCCATGGGCAGGGGCACCTTTCACTATATCACATTGCTCAAAGCATTATTCAACCTGGCCTTGAACACTTCCAGGGCTGGGGCATCTAAAGCTTCTCTGGGCAACCTGTACCAGTGCTTCACCACTCACAGTAAAAGATTTCTTCATAATATGGAATCTAAAATTACTCTCTTTCAGTTTGAAGCCACTCCCCCTTTTCCTGTCACCTTTGTCGAAAGTCCCTCTTCATCTTGGAGGCTCTCTTCAGGTACTGGAAGGCTGCAATTAGGTAACCCCATAGCCACTTCTTCACCAGCATGGGCAACAACAATTATTTTATCCTTTCCTCCTAGCAGAGGTGCTTCATCCGTCTTGTCATCTTGGTGGCCTCCTCCTGAGTCACTCCATGTCCTTCCTGTGTTGGGAACCCCAGAGTTGAATGCAGGGTTCCAGCTGGAAGGAGAGGGGCAGAATCTCCTCCCTCCCCTGCTGCACACAGTGCTCTGGATGCAGCCCAGGACACATTTGGCTGTCTGGGCTGTGAGTGCACATCACTGAGTCATGTCTAACCTCTCCTCCACCAATACATCCCTAAGTCCCTGCTTTTGGTCTGTTCATCCACAGCCTGTGCTGATACCTGGAGGTCTCACTGACCCAGGTGCAGCACCTTGTACTTGGGTGTGTTAAGTTGCATGAGATTCCCATGGGTCCTCTTTTCAAGCATGTCCAGGACACGCTGAATAGCATCCAATCCTCTAGATGTGTCACTCAGCTTGGAGGTCATCTGCAAATTTACTGAGGCTGTACTCAACCCCTTTGTCATTGATGGAGACATTAAACGGTGCTGGTCCCAATACAGACCCCAAAATGATACAACATATCACTGATGTCCAGCAGGAGCTGTTGACCACCATCCTTTGGATGTGATCATCCAACAAATTCCTTGTCCACTGAACAGTCTACCCATCAAATCAATCTTTCTCCAACTTAGAAATAAAGATGTTTTGAGGGACCATGTCAAAGGCTTTACAGAATTACAGGTAAATTACATCTGTGGCCCTTCTCTTGACACTCTTGTCCCTTGTAATCACTCCATCAGAGAAGATCACTAGTTTGGTCAAGCAGGACTTGCCCTTCCTGAAACTGTGCTGGCTGTATCTCATCACCTCCTTGTTCACCATGTGCCTTAGCACAGCATCTGTGAGGATCTGTTCCATGATCTTCCCAGGCACAGATGTGAGGATGACAGGTCTGTAGTTCCCAGGGTCCCATTTCTACCCTTTTCAAAAATAGGTACGTTTCCCTTTTTTCAGTCACCTGTGGCTTCACCTGAGTACCTTGGTTTTTTAAATTATCTTTGAGAACATAAGCCACTTCCCTCAGGACTTCTCAGCCTTCTCCTCGTACACTGTTAGCAGTTTTCCACATTCTTTATTAGGGGGAGTTATGCCTTCTTCGACCTTACTTTTCGGGTTAGAAAAATCAGTGCATTATCTGTAATCCCTGTAAGTGCCATTTTTGCTTGTTCTTTTTGATGCCTCGATCAAAGCCTTGTTGTACCTTATGCTGAACATCCACCTAATTGATTGTTCTTGTCTCAAAGTGCAATAATGCAGCCTGAAAGCACCTAGCAGTTGTAATAGGCAACGAGTGTGTGCAGGGGGAAGACCTGGTAAAGTAACAATAATAATTAATAATAATATCCTCTCTGTTCCCTACATGTTTCAAAGTTCATTTGAGATGTGCGTACTTCTGGTTATTTAACACAAGAACAGTAGAGAGAACTAGCAATGCAGAAGGATTTGCCAAGGCAATTAGGATCCAGCAATGAGTCATTCTGCTTGAAGGAAGGCTTATCAGGAAACATCAATATATTGCAGAAAATATTCTACATATTTCTTCATATATGTAGAAACTAAGATGGCTACATGAAGAAACAAAAAAATACAGGTACCTGATTTTTGCTGTTAAAACTTCTTCTAATACTAGTACTATAATTTAGTTATATAAATTGCTGCCTATAGAATAATTCTATAAAATAATAGGTTTAATATTCCCCTAAAATAAACCTTCTAACTAAAGGTTTTATGACTCATCTTGTCTTTTTTTTGTCTTACATTTTTATTTAACAAATTCATTTTTAATGTGCATTAAACAGACTTTCCAAAACTTTTTGTTTCACAGTAAGCTTTTCATTTCTGCTTTGCCTGAGCTGTAAGCTTCATTCTAGATTTCTGCTGCAATTTACACATTTTTAAAGTTTTACTTTGTTTCCTAAGCTTTCTTTAGAATTTTTTTTATTCTTCTTCAGCTTTAGAATTTGAAAAGATCTGTCAAAGAAATCATAGTGAAATAAAAACTGCTGATGGAAATATTATTTCGATGTAGCCCTTTGCTGTATGTCTGCAAGGCACCATTAAAGTGGAACCCAGAACCTATTGATGTCCTGAAGAGTTCCCATTTTTCAGAACTTTTATTTCAGATTTTCCATAGAAATGGATAAATATAATGGAAAAATGTTATTTTGACTATTTCTTTAAATTTTATCAGTTTTTCCATTTATTGCCAAGTTAAACTGATGTATAATTCCTGACATGCATCAAGTGAACAGGTGTTGACACTTTGTCACAAGCATCTCAGAAACAAGAAATCTTGTAAAAGAGTCACAAATATCCAGGTTATCAGATCATTCACTAAAGCATATTGTTGGGGAATATTTGGTGGTTTTTGTTTTTTTTTCTCTCAGATACTTAATCTAAGATAAATTAGAGAAATTATCACTCAATAGAGAGTGCTGGGAAATAGCTTACAAAAACATTATTATACTTTGATTTATATTATTTTTTTCTGTAATATCTTCATCCTCTTCCCAGTGTTAATTGTTGATATATTTCACTTTGTAGCAGTTTAAGTTAAAGCACCATGGGAAAGATGCTACTCTTTCATTGTGAAGGTACAGTGTGGTCAACACTTGCATACAAGGAAGAACTGAAAGACTGCTTTCCAAGACTGAAAATAGCATCATGAATTGTTGGTTACCATTGAGCATAACTTAGATAACAAAAATCTTTTTAATAACTTATGCACCCACACCACAAGAACTTTTACAGGTTATTAAGGAGTGAAGTAGAATGATTCCACCCTGTTTTTGCTTCATATTTTAACACTTACATTGGTTTTCAACATTTTCTCCATTAAGGTTTGGTGGGATTTTGCAGCTCAGTAATATACAGTTTTCCTTGTTGTGTTACAAGTTCAATTACTAAGTAGTGAGCTTTGGGCATTTGACAAGCTTCATCCTAGTACATTTATAGTGTTGCTTTATTTTTAGTTAGGATGTTTATATCTAAATTCAATTTTAAATTCCATTTGATGTTTGAATTAATTCCTCAAAAGCCATGTATTTTGTCTGCTATTTAAATATCTACTTCTGCTTTACCATTAGGTTTTCCTATGGATGATTGAATTCCTCCATAGTAAAAATTCCATGGTGCATTACACAAGGAAGTAAAACAAACAGGTTATTTCTAGCTGGAGGTTATCTCTGTGACCATTGTTCCTGTAGCTTCTTGGAATTCTGTGTATAATTCTTGTTGGGTACATCTGTATTACTTTGGGCTGAGATTTGGTGTGTCAGGAATCTGGTCACTGTCTCTGATTGCTTTTAGCATGTAACAAGGGTGACACGGACCCAGCAAAGGCTGGGAAACAAGTAAACATCCTTTGATGAAAAAAGAATTATCTAGAAAGTATATTTCTTAAAACTTTATCAATAACCTCAACTATCAACTAGGGTGTTTATTTGTTTGTTTCAAACTATTTGTTTGTGCTTTGTTTACCTTTCTTCCACACCCTTCATTTCTGTGGTGAGTCAATTAGGTGAGGTATATTGTCCTCTGACTTGAGGGCAGTTATTAGTTTACCTGAATACTTTTCCAAACCCCCTCAGTGTGTAAATCTCATGTGAAGAAATACAGACTTTTAATAACATTTGGTCAAAATGTTAAGATATCTAGACTGTTTACTTAAAGCAGAAGTCCAAATGTGGTTTGCTGGAAATTTTCAACCAGATTTGTGATTTTAAGTGTAATTAGTAGCAATTAAATTGGGACTTTCAGATTTGAAAGGTCAATTAGACAGGAAGAGCACTAAAATGTGATGTGAAATTTTGTTTGGGGAATGCGGAGATATAGGAAATAGGTGAAAGCATCCAATTAAATTGGACCAAAACTCATGTTAACTCTTCAGCTCAGAATTGCAGATGAATAACTACGACAATAAATTACAGTAATTTCACGATTATAAGCCGCACCATTTTGACTAAAATTTTGGTCCGAACCCAAAGTGCGGCTTATAATCAGGTGCGGCTTATACATGGACAAAGAATGAAAAGTTACTGTTTTAGTTTGGAGGACAGGTGTCTGCTGAGAAAGGCAGGAACTTCTCTTTGAAATGGAGAATGTAAACCCCCTCTCTCCAAATTATTATAATTTGGAAATCAAGGGGCTTTCAGGCAAAAATACGGAAATTAGGAATAACAGTTCTTTTCTAGGGAAATCAAAATAGAAATACAGTACTACAGTACTACAGTACTACAAAGAGACAAACTCCAAACCCTGACAAAGTCAGAGTACATCCTGACACCCTGTCAGGCAGGGTGTTGGTAGCAGTCGCATTAAATGGTGGCTGCATCCTCCTGCAGTGACAGATGTGGCTCAGTTGGAGCAGTGCTCCTGTACAAGGTGCAGTTTCCCTCTGGAGGTCCAGTGGTGATGTGGAGAAATCCCATTTTCCACTGGAGTCCAGTGGAGAAAGGGGCTACCTTAGTGTCCCAAAGCCTCTGTTTTTATCTTGGTAAGAAATGTTGGGCTCTTCCCCCTGGGATGAAGTAATTTTATCAGTCCCACAGTGGGACTCAATGGGCCATTAGCAGACAATGACTCCCTGGAGGAAGGATGGGGTGTGAATAGATAAAGAACATTGCCCAACCTGGTTTCAATGGATGGCCCACTAGCAGAGTATCTGCCATTGAGATAAGGATCGCTGTCCCCACCCTCAACAGATGGTGATAGCACAGATACCTTTTATCACACTCTGTATTGTAACATGCGGCTTATAATCAGGTGCGGCTTATATATGGACAAAAAAACAAAAAGTTGCTGAAACCCAGAAGTGCGGCTTATACTCAGTGTGGCTTATAATCGTGAAATTGGTGTATATTCATTTCTCCCTATTTGAAAAACACTTTTGTTGGAGTCCCTGCTGTCCTGACACCTTGAGAAGAGTCTTAGGAATGTTTTGAGAATATTGGAAATAATGAACATTGCTAAATGTTGATATAATGCAATATTGGAAATATTCTTGGAAAAAATATCATGGAAATATTTTGATGAAGAATAATTTATTTGATTTGTGTTTTAACAGTTCCAAACTCATACAAACCTCAAAAAGTTTTAATGGAGCCTTCAATTTTTTAATTGAAGAACTCAAGAACTCAGCAATTGCCTTCATTTGATGGTCTTTTTTTATATCTTTCCTAATGCAAATTTCTTCTTGTTTTTTTAGGGCTAGTAATAAACTTAATAATAGAAAGTCTGTCTCTGAGCCTCCGAGCCCTACAGATGTGTGGTTTTTTAGTTTCTGGAGCTTTATCTTCCATCTCTCCCCATTTGCAAGGAATGTTTTCAAAACATGCTGGTGTTCTGGTTCTGGATGATGGATAACCTCTAAGGAATGTTTTCTCCATCCTCTCACATCTTATTTGCTCTACTTTTACCCTTCTTGCCTGACACTGTGTCTTTCATATCTCTCTTCTAAACTTTTTGCATTTAATTCCTCCAAGATATTCTTCACACTTTTTATCCCTCATCTGCCTTAACTGCAGTTGTCCCTGTAGTTAATGCACACCTACTCCTCTGTTCTTTGACTCCATTGGTCTGCAGCACTGACCAGGGTACTAAGTACTTTCTATTTCTTTCAGTTCTCATTTTGTTCCTATGGTGTGGTTAAATAGCTCATACATTTTTCATTCTTCTGTCAGAGTCATTGACCGGATGCAGACAATCAACTTGTTCAATGGCACCCACAGCATGAATCTCAAAAGCAACAGACAAACTGTGGTGCTCTGCGGCAGTATGGAACGATATTCTCTGTATTTCTTAAAATCTGGTAATAGGGAGTTTCTCAGCAAAGCAAAGGGTTTTTGTTTTGTTTTGTTTTTTGTTTTCTCTAAAAAAGAAAAAAATAATCAGTTTCAAACCTTGTGTGTACCTTGGAAATGCAATGGTCATTCTGAGTCACTAGTATATCAGAATATGTTTGAGAAGTTTCTTGTAAAGAAAGATTCTGCCATAATTACTTCAGCTGCCCATACTGAGGATAGGCTCAAATAAAGAATATATTGCTTTATATCCTCTTGCAAACTGTCAGCAGATAGCATGGCAGATCTCAAGTCCTACCTGCTTATTAAATTACATTTACATCTATATGACACTATGTAGAAGCCCAGACACTTGAAGTGTCACACTTGCCTAAGCACAGAAATCAAATCATAGAAGAGCCAGTGCTTGAGCTGAATCAGTATAGACATATTGGTACAGTTCCTGAGTGTCAAAGTTGGTGATACCATCATAATTATCTGTGTTCTGAGCATAAGTCTGGGATTATATTTAATTATACAGTGTACCATCTTTCCTAAATTAAACAAGTGTTTTATTAAACTAACTGGAATTAAACTGCCCCATTTAAAGTGTTTCTAATTTAAAATGTTCATTTTGGAAAGACTCTTCAAAACTGAGCTTATTAGCTAGGATTGCCTATTTGAATGCTGCACAAAATGCATGAAATTTGTCCAAAATATGTTAAAAATAATTCAACTAGCTTAAAAAAAATAAGTTTTGCTATGATTGCTCATGTAGAATACTTTTTTGGTAAAATGATTTTATAAAGCAATCTATCAGTCTTTCATATACTTACAATAATTGCTCATCTGATTCTAAAAACGAATGTTGATATTTATTACTGTGATTCTTACTGAAAAAAAAACCGAAACCAACCAAACACAAAAATTTAAAACCAAACCTTTTTTCCCCTCTAATTTTTCATTGTATTTATTACTGAATTACAATTTCAGACAATTTTCTGAAAATATCCCTGAAATTAATTAGTTTTTACTTTTTTGAATCCTAGGTGTAAACCTGTTTCAGATAAGAAGCTACTATTGTAACATTTTAATCTGATTTACAGTTAATCTTGAAGTTGTAATGCTTTGGAGTTTATAAAAAGAGTCATCTCACACAGTATCATGAGCACCAGCTAATTCTTGAGGTCATCATATCTGTCAGGGGGTATTAGTTTTTTTATCTTTTTTTTTTCCTCTTCAGTCAGTGTCAGGATTGAAAGCACAAGAGATGGAATTTTGTGTTCGGACTCAGTCATTTATTAATTCTTATCTATAGTACAGTGAGTGCTACAGCACTTGTAGCTACCAAGCTAATAATGAAGAAACAGAGCTGTATCTCGCTTGTTACAACACATTTTAAACCCAATCAGTCCAATTAAAAACTAACGCCTAAATTATTTTTACTTTTGACCCAATGACCAAACACCTGTGATCTGCAATGCGACATTTTCTATCCAATTAACAAATACCACCTAAACCCAAGAAGAAGAATAGCAAGAAGAAACCTCCATCTTGTCCCATACCTATTACTACATTGTAAAACCCCAAATTGCAAACCCTTCACCATGTGATATTACACACTTCTATTCAAACTACACAGCAGTGATTCTAGTTCTGTCATTCAATTTTGGAAGCCTTCTCCAGGGTCTCAAGTGAAAAGCAGTGTTCTTTTGGGGGTCAGTGTCTGACAGCACAGAAAGTTCAAAATTCTCTCTTTTCAGGGCTCCAAAAAGGAAGCAAAGAGGGCCAAATGCTCCTTAAACATGGGGAGACAAGTAGCACAAAAAAGCCAGAAGGGCTTCAGGTGGGGCTGGATTGAAATGGGTCTCCCCAGGGAGGTTGGGAAGGGCCAGTAAGAGCTGGTAGAGCCCTCATGGCCCTGACAGTATCCTTCTGTAATATTTTGTTATTAGTATATTTATATTATTAAAGCTTTGCGTAACTGTATGAATGTTCTTACATTGTTGGGTTTTGTTATCTACAGTGTAATTTTTGAAATGGCAGGACAAATCATTATAAGCTGAAGTTTGCATCAAGAGAGTAACAGGTCTGGTCATGCAGAGAGAAAATTATCCAGTATTTTTCTGCTTTAGATATGTTTGTATTCCTATGAGTGATAGTCATTGCACTTTACACTCATCTTACAGATCAACAGTTCCACTGATTTCAGCTAAGTCTTCTCTGAATGTCTAGCTCCTCTGAGTAGACTATTTTTTAATTGCTTGAACCTCTGTCTTTAGGTGCTTCCTGCTTAAAATAAAGTGCAGGTAAGCAATGTAGATTAAATGCTGGACTGCTTAAATTGATTGGAGTTTTGCCACTGCATTTTCTTCAGTCCTGAACTTCAGCTTGCTGCTCTATATTTTTCATCCAGAAAGTGAGGAATATAAATTTAAGTTCTTAACTTCTTCAGCCCTTTTTTAATCTTTTATATGAGACGAGGAAGGGAGAAAAAAGAAGGCTTGACTCACCTAATTTTTCATTATCCTGTATTTCAGAATTTGACCTCCAAGGTTCTTTTTTTTTAAATTAGAACCTGAGAGGCAGCTTTTAGCCTGAGGTTTGTGTTAAGTATTTTTCTACACTGAATGGAAAGAAACCTTCAGATCAGACTGTGATCAGTCTTTATGAGAGTAACTTCCCAAACCTTTGCTGAACTGGCAAAAATAGGCATGGCAGTATCCTCCCTTTCTAAGGACAAGATTATTCTAACTGAGAAGACTTTTCACCAAAAAGTGACAAAACAAAAATGAAAAGGGCTCCTTAAAAAGCCTTTGGCCTTGAAGATGCCTATTAGGACAGCTGCCTTTCCCAGAGCAGCAGTTGCCTGGACTAATGATTTTCAAAGGACCATAAGGAAAGTGAAAATCAAGTGATCAGAAAAAGGTCCTTAACAGCTGCTTTTGTTGCCAGAAGCTCCCTTGATTGCATCACATGTTTAGCTCAAACTACCAAAATTGAACACAGAGTCTCACTGATAATTATATCTTTTTATCTAGAAAGATGGACAAGCCAAACAGTCACTTTCATCTGCCAGAATCTGTGAAGCAGAGCTAATTGGCAGGATGTTAGAGAGGTCATAGCATAGTCCATTGAGAGAATAAATACACCTGAACTCCTTGAAATTAGCTTAGCATCATTTCAGACTTCCCAGGGAAGCGATTATCATTTAAAGTTAGTAATCATAGTGAAAACAGTTGGAAAGAATATTTCTTGTACAGGAAAGCTCTGTATTCAGAGGAAAGCACTGTAAACTATGGAAAAAAATTAGTGAAAACCTAATGCATCATTGGATAAAAATAAATTTTTATCTATGTCTCCTTGCATCCTTTCCTTCTCATCTAAAAAACTTTCAAGAACAGCAATAACCAATATCTTGAGACACACATATAAGGTCTTTTCAACCTTATATGCTCAATCCAGGGATGACCAATAATGGATGCCTAGGAAAGAATCTAAGAATATAACAAGTATGCAAAAAATTTCCAAAATATCTTCATAGCCTTTAGCCATTCCTACCTAAAGTATCCATGGTCTCTCTGCAAGCTTCAGGGTAAGAACAGTGCGGTACCAAGTGATTCCAGGGAGAAAAGTGGCTCTCTGCAGTGGCACTCACAATCCTACTTTGTTTTTTTCTCTCATGCACTCACCCCACTCTAGTGAGAGCATGATTGGTGAGCTAGCTCTTTTTTTTTTTAGGCTGTTTCTCTTGGCTCTCTGTTGAAGCTCTTCCCCTTTCCTGTGAATCTGCACTTCCCCTAGAGGAGTACATACATCTGGCTCCTCATTCTTCAAGAAGCAAAATTCACTTCTCTTTGAGATTGCTTATGCTGGCTTTGAACACAGGATAAGCTTATACATATATATGCAAACATTTTCAAAATGTTTTTTGAAACATCCTGCCAACTGAATCCAAAATTGTGAAGACTGTATTTAACACAAAGTGTTTGTCTCCTTGCTGTATCAGTTTGATCCCTAATAGTACCTGTAAGGTACATTGGCAGTAGATCAGGATTCTCTGTTATACAAAGATCTCACCTTCCTGCGCTCTCATTGTTTTTTTGAGAGTAACAATTGTCTTCATCAAATAAATGAATGTCTGTGTTTGTAAGGTTTTAGGAAGTGCAATGCAAATATAGATTGTGTATGTTAAGAGAACAATACAATATAGTGTTGGTTAGTGTAAAAAGTATAGGTTAACAATATATGGGAAAGGCTAGTGAAACAGGTTTGCGTTAAGGTTTTTTGAATTTGTAACCTAGCCATATTAACAGGAAATTAAAACCCAAATTAAGTAAATCAAGTTCAAATATGATTTCTGAAGCAGGGATTGCATGCACAAAGATTTCAAGTTTAAAATAGTATTCTTGGTATTCTTTAATATAAAAATTTGAACTGTAAAATATTTAATGAAATTATTAAAAAGGGCTATTATACTTGACACAACTTCCCTCTCAGCATGCATGTTTATATTAAGTTCTGACTTAATTTTACCTCAATTTTTTGTTCTCTCATTTATTGTCTCATGCATGTTTCCCAGGATAGCCCACTGGTCTTACAGTCTGACAGAAATGTAACAGTGAATGCAAGAAATCACATGGGACAGTTAACTGGACAACTGACAGTAGGTGAGTGTTCTTTATTGAATGTTATGTTTATCAGTTTAGCTTTATTAATAGTCTTCATAAATTACCATCACATATAAAATATTACTGAAGAGTCAGGGAAAAAAATCTCATCACCATACTCAAAAACCATTCCATACAATGGATCATAAGAGCATGATTCAGCATTAGCTCAAGGAAGAAAAACTAGAAATGTCTCAAAATAGCTAAAATGAAAAGAGCTTAATGAAAAATCATTATTTTGAGACCATTGTAACAAAACAAACTGAAATAGCCTCAGCAAAATATGTTTCAACAACAATTTCAGTGGGAAAATAACCATGATTTTCTTATACTTTCTGTCAGTCTTCCATTACTTCCGTGTCAATTGCTTCAGCCCTGTCATTTTTGTAAGTCGTTTGTATCAGCACATATTCAAAGAAGTTGGAGTAACAGGATATTAAAAATCAGAAAATAGAAAAAAACCAAAATGCTTTCCTAGTCACTATAAAATTTAATTGAACAGCTAGCATACTACCAGTCATTCATTAAAACTAGTATTTTACAAGGTATGAAACATAGCAGTTCCAGATGAAATGGAAATTAAAAATTCCTCTATTTATCTGTTTCACTTACCATGTATTTCCCCCATTTTATGAATTGTATTGTGTTATACTTTGCTTTTAGTACAAATCATATTTCTTGTGTTAATAAATATGAAGTAAATACGAAGTTCTATATTTTCTGAACTAGAAGAGTACTGATATTGATTTATTTTTAAGAATATTGGCCAAAAAATTCACTGAAAAGTGATATACTAGTTCTGATACAAAACAATATATCTTGACTGGGAATGGGATAAAAAATATAACAACGTATATGCATAAGACCTTAATATACAAAATTCAAGGAGAGACCTGCTTATACCGTAGTATATAAAATTCAAGGAGATTAGATTTTATGTGTTTTGAATTTTCTCATTTTACTTCTGGATTAAGATGTGTTTTGTTAATTGTTTTTCCCCCATATGCTGAGGTTATGCCCACGAGTAATTTTAAGTTAAACTCTAGTTGCAATCTATACTAAGTTATCATATTGACTGGAGACAGTGGCTTCTAGTTGTAAAAATCTGTGCCAAGTGCACACAGTGACACACCATCTGCACTGATTTCCCTGAACGACCACATCGAATGAGTGTGCAAAGGTAACCAGACTTGCTAGCAGGTACAGATGAGGAAAATTAAGCTAACACCTGTTCTGGCCATATTGTACTTGCCCAGTGCAATTATGAAATGCAGTTCTCTATCATCTGGTAACTATCTTGTTAAAACCTCTACTTTAGCAGGTAATTGCAAAAAGGTGAGTTGCCCATGGCAGAAATTCACATTGGCTGAAATAGATATAATATTTTTATCATTGACACTATTCTGGTTGAGTGAATCCAGCACTGAAAATCACCGCGAGTGTATTGAGACTGACCTACTTAAAGGCATCATACTAGAGGTTAATACTCTAAAAACATGAAGCCCTGAAAAAAACATGTGTTTTTGTGTTACCATCATTAGGGCGAACACCTTAAGCTTCTTGGTGTGCAGCTGGTGCCATCTCTGGAGACTAGAAGCTTGTTAAATTGCAATATTGTATTTACATTATTTCTTAATCTATCTTCCTCTTTATTTCGTACATGGCTTTTATTATTTCTCATATCAGTATATTTTTGTTTTTAATCCTCTGTACAGTATTGGATGCATGTTAAAATATTCCTTATCTCTAATTAAATATTTCTTACTTAGTAAAGAGTCACAACTGCCATAAAATCAGCGTAAGCTGGATGTTCCACTATTAAGAAATCAAAGTAATTTGCAGGAACCTAAAAATAAAAATATATTATTAATGCACTCCCTTCTAAATCTCCTTGTTGTAAAAGACAGAACAGAGACAAGATTTACTTTTGCCTAGGCAAAAGCATGCCCACATTTACTGAAAGAAGTACAGAGTTCGCTGACATAAGAAAATGCTTTTTTCTATTAATTGTAAATGCACTCCACAAAGTCCCTGTCTTTAAAAATGCTCTGTCCACTCACTAGTGCTGTGTGCTGAAGCAGCTGTTTGTGTGGTTGCCCAGTGGAAGGACTGAAAATAAATAGCAAGGAAAAATGTTTTAAGCAACAGAAAATCAAATTATCCTGTCTTGAGGGGAAAAATTTTCCTGTTAAAACTTTTCAATGTCATTATCTGTTCAGTCTTTAAAGAGCTGAATAATCATTAACAAAATAGACTACAAGTTACTATGCATGGCAGGAACATTCTACAAAGAAAGAAGGATGCCAGTGCATTCAAAAGGATGATAGTGCACTTTTTATACATGTGATATCATTGGTATTTTATCCACATTTCACAGGGCTGAAGTGATACTACAAACCAGCAAATAGGCTGGTCTCATCCTGTGTTTGGCAACCAAATTGCTGCTCATGCCAAATTTTAGGACAACTAAAAATTCTTTCTGTGGTGTTTGAAACCATGCCATGTAAGACTAGGACAGCCTTAAGAGCATAAAGTTAGAACTATAATGGGAAGATGGATTGATGTAAAAAAGTGATATTGGGGCTGAGAGGAGGAAGGCTTTACGTTCACTCAGGGAGATGGAAAAAATCCGGTGAAACTCTTAATGGGTATTCAATTCTGTAAGTGACTATGGAAGACAAAATATGTCATTAAAGTCCATCATTAAGATATCTTGGGAAACATCCTACCTAGGAGGAGTGAAGAAAAGGTTTTGTTGTTTGGGGTTTTTTTCATAAAAGTAGCTAAGTGTATTGGATGATTGAGTGTTTAAATGGTATAAATTCAAGTTATGCTTCAGGTCATACAATACCAAGGTACACCCATTATTACAGTACAGTATTTTTATATTGGCACTAAAAACTGTACAGAGAGAAAGTCACAGCTGCAGCAATGCTTTCTGTTGGGATCTGTACCAACTGAGCAAGATATGTTGGTTTTTACTCCAGTCTATTCATGACATATGGTCTGGAATCTGCCAAGTTTGTGTCTGGATCTCCATGAGGACTCCACAGCCTTCAGTTTTTAGACATGCCATTTAAGACCAATGGAGCAGATGTAGCACAGACGTGAATTGTATCTACAAAATAAAGATGAAAAAATGACAATCCTTTGAACTCTGCTGGAAAAGTTATCACATCTTTTCCCTCCCAACCATTACTTACTAATACTTCTGCATTGTGCATTGTACTGAATTACCATTACACAAACTTTTTTCTTTATTTAATCAACGTTTACATAGTTTATATGGAAAATTATCTACTTCTGTTTTTTCTACCAATTGGCAGAGAAATGCACATTAGTTGCTCACCTTGAGCCTCAAGTCTTTTTTCTCCATACTGTCTGCACATATCTTATATATCTCTGCCTTTGAGTGGAGTACATTAGGCTTGCAAGCACTGAAAAAAATGTAATGTGACATTTGAAACTGAAATGCACATTTGTATTTGATGTAAATTTGTCTTCAGGTTAGATTATTATTTCAGGTTTTTTTTTTTTTTCGCGAGAGGTGTTTTTTCCTTACTGAAATAATTGTTTCTGACAGGTATTTCTGCTACTGTTTGACCCTTTTCTGTTCATGAAGAACTCCAGGGATATCTGAAATGCATAAAAAAAGTGCATTTCATTTCTGCTAAGCCCTTGGACAGAATCATAACTCTCACAGATATCCAGACCTTTACAAGTCACAGATATAGTGAGCTCCCAAGCTGTCTCTCTAGTCACTGAGATCTCCAGAGCCATGCAAATTCAGAAAAAAATACTTGAATGCCAAAGTTATATGATATTCTTGCAGTTAATTTTTGAAAATAACAGGCAGATATATGATTTTCAACTACAGCACTGCTAAAGACTGATAACATTGCTGAAAGATAGATTCAAATAACTTGTCAAACTCGGAGATCCTTTCCATACATTTACCACAAAACTTGTCTTGTGTATTCTGAGATCTTTTTCTTTAAAATGTGCTTGCTTACTTTTGGTGTTCCATCAAGAGTACTTGGGTTATTGTGCAGAAACTGTTGGACATTAGAAACTGCTAGACATTAGAAACTTCAGGTATGTAACTTTGTGGGAGTTTCCTTCATCATTCATACCTATATCATATATGGCAGTTTCCTGTGCTTATATCAAGTGATACCTTAACAGGTAACACATCCTGCTACCCCCTCACTTCTGAGATGTTCAAATAGCTCATCAACTAAATGCCACTTCTCATGTTCCCTTTGCAACATCTAGATATCAATGAAAATCTGAATCAAGATACTATATTTCAAGTATTCTTGCTTTTAAAATTAGCTGTGGGAGTAACAAAATGTTATAATATATTCTTATTCTATGGGGTAGTAACAATAATCATAAGGTATATGTAATAATATGTGTATGTATGTTGCTTTAAATCTTTGGTATTATCAGACATTTACTTAAGATTTTTATGAACTTGAACCAAGTATCCATTAATACCATGCTTAATGAGACAAGAAATGTTTCTATTTTTGAATCTTGTTTGCATACACTGTAGCCTCAATTGTAAGGTCTTTTCTCCTAAGTGTTGCAAGAAGAGGGTGACCATACACATGAGAATGACCATACACATAGACCCTTTCCTCACTGTAGGAAAAGGGAAAAATTACCTCAGCTCTTCTCTTATCTGCATAATTGTTCTTGCATCATCTGTACTAGGATGCTGGGAGGGAGGGGATGAGTTGGTTTACAATCCCTCATTATCTGTTTCTGCCCTTCAGCTAGGAAAATATTGATTAGAACTTGTCAGGAATATGTGAAATAAAGACTTTCTCCTTCCACTTACAAAGAGGTTTGCCTACTTGTAATTCCAAACTACATTGAGATTTCCAAAATCTGAAATACATTAAACATTTTGGTAATTTCCATATTAAAGCATTTGCTCTTGTAACAACTGTGATACAGTAGGATGATTATTGTTGTTAAGAAGATATGGCAAAACAAACCCAGATAAATGAGTTATCCAGTTCTCAGCATTCTCTCAATTTCTTTTCCTTACTGAAATACAGACTGAACAAAGACAAATTTTGGTCCCTAATACCACTTTAATGTATGCAAATAAGAAATGCAGGCAATTCATTTTACCACACCTAGATGAATTAGTAGTCCAGTTTTTGCAGTTATATACAAAGAGGAGTATTTCACAATGAAATTCAGACTGAATATGTAATAGCTTAAAATCTTCTTTTGGGGCATTTTGTCATTTATCAAGTTATTCTCATTGTAGTGAAAGTTGTTAAGTTGTAGTTACTTCATATCCTCTTAATTTTCTGATACAAAAATAAGTGAACACAGAACCTGTAATTTCTGGGCTAAATTACTTCCAGTGCTTACATTTTTTCAGATTTTTGCACCTTAAGTGGAATTTTCTGTTCACCATCACTTGGTTGTCAGATGTTTTCCCTGTTACCTTTTGATTAGGTACTTGTTATTCAGAGAATATTTGGATAATTTACATAGCAAAATCTTATACATTCAGAGTGTACTAGTTTTAAAGTATGATGTTTCTTAAACTTTTATAGCCAGTTAAGCACTCTTCCCAGATGTAGGAATAGAAACAGTTTATCAGGAGGTGAAATTACATCTTGTGTACATAGTGTGTGGTACCAATCCATAGTCAGGTCTTTTAAATGGAGGTAAATTGGAGATAACTTTCTCTTTTTTATGCGAGTTTATTTACCTTGTACTTAGCTGCAGGGTTAAAGGATTTCTTTCAGCTTCAGGACTCACTGCAGAAGGAATGATGGAGCAGTGCCTGAAAGGCCATATGGCTTTATGTCTTCTCCTGGCAAAGCACACAAGATGAGCCAAGAGGCAGTCAGAAAGTGAGCCATGTTGCTCATAACAGTTGAAATGTCCAGCTGGAATCCGAGTCTCATCCCTCCTTCTAATTTACAGTGCAACATGACGTTGCCTCCATTTCTGTCTGGCTAGTCCATGGAAAAGTCTTTTTACAAACCATCTGTGCTGTAACAGGTTTTGTGATAGGAGTTCACCTAATATATACTCTTAATGACTTTGGCTAAACTTTCATGAGAATCCACTCCCATTGATTAATTATCCTGAAGTGCAGTATTAAGAAAATATAAAACTCTCTGAAAACTGGTCCAAACTTTGACCTATTTGCCAGCACTTTGATGGGTCTGCCAAACTAATCCTGAAAAAATTAACATCATAATTTATTTGAAATCCATCCATATTTCTCTGTTTAAGTAATTTACAAATAATAGAAAGCATCAGGGTTTGTTTGTTTTGATTCAGCATCAAGAGGCAGACAACTCCATTCTAATTTTTGTTTCTATTTCACTTGTAAATTAGTCGCATCATTTTCTGTGTTAATCTTCATATGTGCATTTGAAATTCAGCTATGGTAAATATGCCCTTGTGACAAGCCCTTGCATTAACTGGATTGAAAAATAATACTTTTTTACACATCCATTACACAATTAACTCATAGAACTGTCAAATATACTACATCAACCATGTAATTTCAATCCAGTTTGTTCTTGGTTAACAGGATCTCTTTTAAAGAGAGAGATACATTGCAGAGTACATTTGATTGCATTTGATAAATTAGGTATATTTTCAGGTTTTAAGCAATACCTTTCATATCATTATGATGATCTTATTATATGTTATGTGCAGACATAACACTACATAACTGGTTAATATTTGAAATACTCTATGGTGTAAAATATATCTTAAGTCTCCCTCATTGCCAATTCATATCAAGAGGAATTGCTACATGAAAACTGTGTTGTAAAAATAGAGCAGTAAGATAGCTCTCTGTCAGTTATTAGGACCAAGTGGTCATTCTTTCTTGTAGGTATAGCCATTATTTAGCCTGCTACCTCCTTCCTGAAACACAAGAGCATATCACATCAGTTGAGATGCCAAGAATTAAAAATTCTCTATGAATAAACACTACTGCAAGAAGCAGTAGGACAGTAATTGAATTCTGTGCAATTTCAGCATGGTTATTTCAGGGGAGAGAAAGTGCTTATACATTGTTGGAATTAAATAGCTTATCCAAAATGTCTATGCAGTGGATATGATTCTTTGCTTTATCATCCTCAGTAGTGTGTTACACATAATCATTTTTGAATCTTAAAACTAATAAGTTCAGTACTTCCAGAGCTGAGGTCTAAAGACCTCTCCCTGCTATTTCTGTATTCAATATATTTTCTTTCTTCTTTCTACCTTCTTCAGACACTAAAAGTTTTTGTCATTTGAGTCTGAATCCAAATTTTATTCTTCCCTTTTTCTTTCCCTCAGTCTGAGATCAGGAAGACTATTTCTACCTCGGATACAAGCTACAGCTCATGTTAGTTCATATCTGAAGTTGTATGGATCTAAAGTGGAAAGCATATTTTCTGTCTGTAACTGACAGACAAAAAGAAAAACATACTTTCTACTTTTATAAGTAGTCTGATATTTTTCTTTTTGTACCATAGAAAAAACACATGCAGCTTATTTTCTTTCCTTGTTTGTCTGTGATCTAAATTTGGAAGGAATTTTAGGGTCCAGTACCTTATTTTTGGTGCAGTGCTGGCAGGAACACCTGGCATGCTAAGGACTGGTGAGGTGCTGGCTTCCTGCAGGGCAGCCTTCAAACAGAAGCCACCACAGGCCTCTTTTTCCTCATGAAAGCACAATGGACTATAACCACTGTCACTTTAGAGGTGATATTAAAACGATGAAAGGGAACACTAAATCTGTGTTTTCCAGGCAGGGATTATGGAGGGGGAGCAGGAATACAGCAATGACTATGCAGAGATGTGTCCAATCCACTTGGTATCAGCCTTAGCTTGCTGCCTTTAGTACTTCATCTCAATGCCAACTTTGACCCCAGAGCATCTGTAGTGAGTCTGGACACACACTGAAGTAGATTTTAATTATCAATAGCTGTTTGGCAGTGGCACTGAAGTCTTCTGCTTACTAGGGTGCTTTATAGGCTTTTTATTTTACCTTATTTTATCTTAAATACAAGTCTGGACCTTTCCACTGTTTGTAGAAAATTGGTACTGAAAAATGGTAGAAAAAGGTATTCTGTTGTAATTCTCAAATATTTTATCCTCCTTCCATCCCACCCAACCTGACCCCATAAGGTATCGGAGGACCTGGAACCATGAGCAGTTGATTGATTTAACTGTAGAAGTAGAGTCTAAGTGGGAAGAGGTAATTAGTGTTTTCATGGTGGTGCAAAAGTGTTAGTGTTTAAACATTAATACATTGCCATCTGCTGTTACCCATGTGCTGTTGGCCAGTGCAAACAGCGTAACTACTGCCCAAATGTTCAGAGCAGGGAAGGAGAAATTATTTCCTTTTGTAGGAGAGACATCCCAAGAGCCAAAGAAATGGGCTTATTAAGAGATATAGGAGTGGGTTTGAAGATGTATCCAAAGATGGCTCTAATTCTTTGTCTTTAGCTTCATCTGAAGCTAATACTTCATTTAACTTCAAGAACAGCTGCTGTGCATGGGTTGTGACATTCACAAGGCTGCCGCTGGGTGCTAAGTATTATTAAATTACCTACAACATCTGGACCTTTAACAAGTCTCTGGCAGGACATTAAGATTTTATTTTTACCCCTTTTCTCCCTGATCTTCAGACAGCTCACTAATATTGTCAGGAATATATTATTCTAAGGGGTGAAGGACAAAATAGGGGTAAAAATGAGAAACCAATTTTAAGATAATTAAAAACAAAACCATAATTAAATGAAAAAGAAGAGCAGTAAGAACTTCCTGGTGCTCCTTATTTCAGAGTTTCAGAGAACACTTGGAGGTAGAAATTCAACAGCAGGCTGATGTTCTTAAAGGTGTTGAAATAACAGCAAAGAGATTTGTCAAACAGGAGTGAGAAGTAATTTGATTGTGGACTTAGATTCCTTCTTCAGCTGAGTTATCTTTAAAAAGTCTGAGTTCTATTAGTTTTATCATTGAAGCATCTATGGAAAATTAGCCTGTTTCTGTTTGTGAACAAGATTCTGCAAGTGAACAGTCAGGCTTGGAAATATTTGTGTTTGCCCATGAAAATTATTTGTCCATATGAGATTGTGAATCTCTTGGAGAGCAAGTTCTGGTTCATATCAATTAGATGACTAGTATTAAGAAAATAAGCAATGGAAACATTTCAGTTTTATGGAATTTACCCTCATATATCTTCAGACTATCAGAAATTTCATCTCAATGTTATGTTGCAGTTAATATTGTTTTCTAAAAACATCAATATTGAAATTTAATTTCTATTTATCGCACTTCTCCAAGTCCTATTAAAAATATAGTTCCAAAACCAACTTCAATGTAACAGTGTAAATTTACTTTAAAAATACATTGGAAAATAGTGATTAATAACCACAGTTGCTTTTTTTTGTGTTTATTTATAAATGAAATTCTTTATTTGTTTTTTTTTTTTGCCTCCATTTAGAGCAGGATTAAGTTTCAAATTCCATATTATGCCAATACTAGACATATTTAATTGTGCCATTTGTTGATGGGCAGAGCTGTCTTGATGCAATTTGTCTCAAGCCTGTACAGCATAGTTAAAGGTATATTTATGTCAGATTTTAAAAATTTTTTTAATACATAAATATATGGCTGAAAATAACTTCTTTCTCCTTAGGCTATTCTTAGAGTGATAAATATTGTAGTTGTAACTGAAATATGAACAGATGGCATTGAATTAATGATTAGCTGAATATTTTTAAATTTGACTGGATTTCTTCCTGTGAGGAAAAGCATTCCATAAATCTGAAATTAATTAGTCACTGGGAATAGTTATCATTCATTGAATCACTAACATAAGTTAGAGCACAAAGTAATACAGAGTGAGCATTTTTTTCCAAATCAAAATTAAGGACTACCTTGCCTTCAAAATAAGTTAGGGTTCCAAACATTACAAAATTAGGGTTCCAAAACTTCATGATTTTGCTTTTTTGTTGTTCTGCACAGATATTTTGGTTGCAGAAGTTGTTTTGTAACTCTTTTACCATACATATCGCCAAGGTATCTGGACTTGTTACAACCTCAAAATTTTCACGCACTTAAAGATTTCTACCCATTTTGTTTCTGGTGCAGAAACAAGAAGAAGCCAGGTGCTAATTGAGCACATTTCTTTTTCTCTAGTTGAGTGATTCTGGTTGGCTTGCCATATTTCTGTTGTGAAAGCTTTCAGCTAGTCCAGACAAAAATTCCACATATGCTGCAGGTCTTGTGTCTGAACTTCCACATCCATCTGCATCTAGGTTATATTTCTTTCCAGATACAGAATCATACACTCTTTTAAGGACACTTCAGATTTCCTATCAGTGAAGTACTCCATAAGTGGAGTATTTCAAAGGTAGGCAATCTGGCAGTGGTTCAAATCACAAAGACACAGAATTTCAGTGTCAGCAGGGTAACTGGCTAATGTAGATGTCTTCATTGGTGAATTGAATTGAGTCTTATGTGTTAGAAGTCAACAATGAACTCCACTGAGAGCATTAATCAAAAGAGACACTTCCAGAAGCTAAGAGACCAAATATGCTTTTATCCTGCTTCTGCAGCTTTCTGGCCCTTGTCCCACTGTCAAGGGCAAGGAGACAAGTAATTTCCTAAATGGATAATGCAGAAATCCTGAGGGCTGGGTTAAGTCCTCCTCATCTTGTGCCATCATCATAGCAGATGTTAGTTGCTCAGAAATTTCCAAATGCATTTCACTGATCTACCAAGTAGCAGAAGGGTTTGCAATTATCATTTTCTGGTCATCAGGCTATATTTTTTCTCTTTTCTTATTACTCAGTGGCACTACTTTTTGTGGATGAGTAATTTATCTTTTAGTATTTTGTACATTCTTTCATTAAATCTTTCTCAGATAAAGTGTGATCATATGAAATACTAAGACATTTTTAATAGATAGCTTCAGGATATTTGCACTTTCTAGCTAAAGCAGATAATTGGAGAAATAGTCAGTTTGTAAAAATTAGACTTTTGTAGTGTTTTTTAGTTGCTATCAGTATTGAAGTGATATTATAAAAATGTAAAATAGGGGGTTTTTAACATTTATTTTTCAAGAAAGGTCCTAAGTACGCTGATAGCTTGTGTCCTTTGTTCAGGTCTTCTCTCTCAAAGTGTGATTAATTCAATTCTTTATTTCAAAAAAGTTTGATTTACATTCAGAAAAATTATAATGGTCTAATTCCCTACATTGTGAACAATATTATACAATTTTTTTGAGTCACAACACATTTTATTTAAAGTCTATGGGAAACTGCCACAAGTATCTGCAGGAACAATTTGTATCTTTTTAATAAAATTTGGGGAAAAAAAAGGAAGATGCAAAGCTAACCTCTTAATAACAAAGGTACATAGAGAATATATTAATATATTGACAAGATGGAGATTGGCCAAAGGCTGGATTCTATGATTTTGGAGGTCTTTCCAACCTGAATGATTCTGTGATTCTGTGAATATGAGCAAAATATTTGCCATCTTTTAATTTATATTAATAAAACACCAAAAAATGTTCAAAACCTCTGCAGGGTAGAAAAAAGTCTCAGAATAACTGCCTAAAGCTTACAGAGAGTACTACCAGTAAGAAGGACAAAACTGAAATGCTTTTCTTTTTAAATCTACAAAGTAAGATCAATAACAGTTATTTTTAAAATGTCACAGGATAGATGAGTAAGACTAAACATAAGGAACCATTGGATTACATGAATGTATTTCACTTCATCCAGTTTCATTTTCAGTCCAGTTACCTCAGAGTGATAAAGCAGGATGCATAAAGGTCCTTGCACTGCTAGCAGGTATTTTAGACATTAGCATGCAGATGAGAGATTAGGCCTCCAAAGATGCAAATAACACAAACATTGGATTTGTTGTTAAGAAAAGAATAAAGCAGAGATGTAGAGATTTATAGATCAGTGAATTTTCAGTAGAATTTCTGGTAAATTGGTAGAACATTCAACAGAGAAGTCTGGCTAGAAGTCTGACCTAAAGGAAATATATAATGATAAACAGTAATAAATTTAGCAGTAACAGATTTAGCAAGGTGTTACATTTCTCAAGGAAACGTTCAACAGTGTTGTTTTGTCTTTCATCTATGTAATGAAGACATTTCACAACTCATCTTACTATTTCTGTGTTCTCTTGCTATTTCATTTGAATGTGGTGTTCATCAAGTATAGCAGGTAGTCGGGTATCTTACTATGAATTGTTCTTCCTATTTTTAACTCTCTTTTCTCTTCAGTGGAATGTGCAGCTTACTTAGAAACAACTCAGTATTTTCATAAAACATAAAGACCAAACAGCATAATAATAACCTTACAGCCTAACTCAGCTAACAGAGAGAATGGAAATATCCCTACTGTTTTTGTATGGAAAAGTAGTGCTCAGACTGCTTCAGTAAGCCTCAGCTTCCAAAAGGTATAAGTTCATCTGTATAAATGATTGATGTTGCAAAAATGAATCACATCACGGAAAGCTAAAAATTTCAGCGTTAAGGATAAGACTAAAAACTTGAAAATTCTCTTAGGATTTAGTAATATTCACATTGCATCAGTACTCATTGCATGAGTAAGAAAAACTGATAAGCTTTCTACTCCCCTTCACATTTTGTAGTGCACAAAATACGTTAGAGTTATAAATAATGCAATTGCATGAGCTGGACTTTTGAGCTTGTCAATGAAAGCTAAGTTGATAAATGCAGCTATAAAAGGAAGTTAACATATTATGGCTATTTATTGATGTCACAAAGAAAGATTCCTGGACAATAAAGGAAAATGTGTAGGAAAGATAATGTAATAGATCTGGTAATAAAAATTCATATATATTTATTTATAATTTAACATTATATTTTAAATAATTTATGCAATAACCTAATTTAAATTTTATCCATTTGCATAAACCATGTATATAAATTTATTACTAATATATGTTTATTCTATTTTGCTATGTTTGTAACACATCTGTAGTATTATGAGAAAAAATAGTCTGATACAAAAGTCATTTTACTTACTACAAGAGAGTTAAACATATAGTGTGAAGTCCTACATGTAAATTTTGATGCCTGACATATCTTCCTTTGTCTTGCTTGGCTGTCTTATCTAAGGACCCATATAAGCAATTAAGATATTATAGCTAAAATGCACATCCTTTTAACCATTACAGAAGCAAAATAAATGCGCTGACTTAAAGCTGAAAACAACTTTCAAGGAGCAAAGAATCACATTTTACTTTCATTCACCCATGTGTATTGCTCATAGATGATGAAATTATGAACAACTGTATCTGGTCAGACCAAAGGTCTGTTCAGCTGCATAATTTTTGAGTCTCATGGAAATTACCATATGTTAGGGCTAGTAGGCAGGAATGCATAGAATTGCTCTCGAGTTGTTGTGGCCTCACATAGAAGTAGGACGGAGAGTGTTACCTGCTGCAACTTGCTTGCTGCTTCCACGTGTTATTTTCATAGCTGGGTTTCCACTGTCAAGACATACCTGGAGGACAGACTGCAGGAAGAATGTATTCTATCTATTTGGGACAATATTTCAGATGTGTTTTTCTGTGAAATTGATATACTGTATCAATGGTGGGCTTGACAGTGCCAGGTTAATGTTGGACTCGATGATCTTAGAGGTCTTTTACAACCATAATGATTCTATGATTCTACAAAGCTCCTAGAAGTAAAATCTGGCTGCGAGGGCAGAACTTTTCTGTCAGATTTCATTTGACAAAGTCCTAAACCTAATCTTTCATGGATATTACTGGTTCTGTAGGTCATGATGAAGGAAATATCCTGCCTGACTCAGATGGTTCTACTGAGTTTCCTCTTATAAAAAAGTGTGACATATTCCTATGCTATTAATTTATGTTGACAACTGTTATTGTTCACTTTCAAAAAAGGTAACAAATGTGTGCTTTATTTCTTCTCATCTAGCTTTTGCTCCAGCTTCCCTTGTCTGAGTAGATAATCATTCAAAGTAGGAAACCTTGAAGATCAACCTCGCTCTTCATTTGCACAATTGCTCCTGCATTCAATTAAAATTTTTTAAGATCTCTGCTGAACAAAATGCCGTCATGTCTAACATTCCTATGAATATTAAAAAAAATATCTAGGTGTATCTTTCTCAAAATTTGATCTTAGGCCCAGATGAGTGTTGAATCTTTATTAAAAAAGCTTTATGTCTTTAATCTCCAATCTCAGAGGCATCAACACATTTTCGCAAAAGTAACTTTTTTTTGTCATCCAGACTCTGCATTAAACTCATTAAACATTTGATAAATGTTTAAATAACCTATTTTTCATTGAAGAACCAGAAGAAAGTATATTGAAATTTATTATGTTTCCTATTTACAAGGTAATTTGTGGTAATTCTGCTTGAATTCTAATCCCTATATTTAATCTAAGGTTGTTGATTTTTTATTCTTTTTCTGTGTATTAATTTGTTGTTTGCTGGGTGGACATGGAAGGTGATTGAGAAATCAAATACAGCTGCTATTGTTTGTAATCATATCTAAACCTTGTAAGACTGGAGAGTTCTTGTAACTATTATCACAGCAAATAGTGGCTATAATCAGTATTTCTGAATAATAATGAATTACTGTAAGTAATCATTGACTTTTAAATGCAAAATATTAGAACACGCATTCTTCATTTTGTTATTATTATATTGCTTATTTAGTAAGTCAAACTCTCTACAAATTCAAAGCAGATACTTTTAATCTTGAAATTCAATCTCTATTACTGTTAATCTGGATTAGAGAACCATAATTTTCTATATTTTTACTGCATGCACTGCCCAGCATTTTCATTTAATGCATCTTCACTACAGTTAAAATGAACAACTTTAGGCTTTATACCATTTTAAATGTAGTTGGTTTAATGATAGTTTCAATTATATAACTGCTGTGCAACTGTCATGTGTTATAAACCATCATTCCATATTATGTATATATGAATATGATACATATATTTTTCATCTATATACTTTAAATGAAAGGAATTTAACAGAAATGTAATAATTTAATTGAGAATTATACAACTGAATTTATAAGTGAACAGTTTTCCTGAAGTCAAGATGAGAAAAGAGTTTGTCATAGACACCTCTTGAACCTGATTAAAGTTGTTATGGAGCCAACTCCATGTCTAGTATGACGTAGAATAGCAATACAGTAAGAAGTAGCAAAGCTAAACAGCTTTTCAGGTAGCCATGTGTTTGATAGAAATTAACATTCCAAACAGAATTTAGAAGATACATTTTCATACATGATTCTCTGGACTGAAGCATGCATTATTCAAGCATATATGATTTGCTGAAAATAGTGACGGCTCTACAAGTTTGAGATTAGAATTTCAAAATGTTTCCTTTGTTCATGCATAATAGTCTCAGTCTTGTTGCATCATTTTTATGAACAGCATTAAAGATTCAGACATTTTATGAGATGTGTATGTTTGTAGAGTGTTTTTGGAACACAGCAATTTGCTTTACAGCTAAGAAGATAATACCCTAATACATTTCAAATGCAACTGCTTGCTCCTATTTCAACTGGGAAATGAAAATGTAATGAAACAAAATTCCATTTTGATATCACTGATTACTCCATAGGCAGTTTAACTTTTCAAAACCAGTTTTATAACATTCACACCTGCTTCTAGGTAAAAAAATTAACATGTATTATGTTCTTTAGTAATCTCTCAAGTACCTTGAACACACCAACTACCATTTCAGCAATAAATAATACCAAGTAGTACACTATTAAGTCCTCAATGAAACATGAAGTAAAAGCTCATTTATTTTAGCATTAAAATTTATTTACTTCTAGTAATGATTTTCTGGACTACCTAAATTCTAGATGTACTTATATACAATGTGATTCTGAAGCTGCACAAATATATCTGAAATATATGCATTCCTCAGTCAAAGTTCCAATCATTGTTATTTAAGTAATTTTTCATTAAATCCTATATTATCCTAAATACATCACAAGTTTTAAAAAGCTGCTCTTGAAACATGGGCTGTCACTTACACTGATACATAATGAGTAGGAACGTGGCAGGTCTTTTCTCTTTTTGATTTCTGACACATTTTCTGTTAATTTCTCTTCCTTACAGAGCTAACAAATTTGATGGGTGTACATTAGTAACATCACAGTACTTGTAATGACGCTCACTTTTAGGGGGTTAAGTTATCATCAGCTCTGAAAAAAAGATGAAACTATTTAGTATTAACTTATTTGTAATTATCCTTTGGTTCCCTGAACCATAAGTATGGTTGCAGGACAAGGGGATCCCCAAATATCTACATATGAAATATGAAATCTGTCCCTGTCTGTTTTTACAAAGATTTTGTATTTTTTCAAAGCAAAGCCAACAATCTAAATTAACACATATTAAAAAAACTTTAGTGGGGAGGAAGGGGATAAAATACCATTTTATATATTGACAGAATGTACATATCTGAATTCAACAAAGTGCATCACAATTACTTTGATCATCCTTTTTCATTTTGTTTTCTCTTTGTGAATGAAAAATAGCCAGAATTATTTTTACAGTACAAGCATAAGTTCATCTGAATTGTTTTGATTACAAAGCTGATTCTGCAAATTATGAGCTGCTAAGGCAATTTCTAGACAAAATTGATTATCACAGTTTTTCTATTCCTTATTACATATTTTGATACTATGCATTTTTATATTAAACTGAAAACTTACATATTACGGAAGCAGAAGTTTTTTGCAAAGTTTTAAAACAGATTATTACAACAAAATAATATATATAAATTTCTTTGTCCATAATTCCCTCCACGTAATTTTTATGCATATATATTTATTTCAGGAATGTATTACAAGTCTAATTAGGGATCATAGAGAAAATTTCAGATGATTATTCCCTGAAATAATGTATCTTGCCTTATATCTTGTTGTGTCATACGTTGCCTTTTCAACACCGTTTTCAGAAGTAATGTTCCCTTTCATTTATTAATAGAATGAAATTTTCAGAAACAATTTAGTGCACTAAACACTGGAGAGTAAGAATCAGACCTGTAAGTTGAAAAGCATAGTAAATTTAAAAGTCTCAATACTTACAAACTTTCTTCATTGAAGTTAAGTCAACTCCATATATCTGTCCAATTTCAGAATTGTTTTCGGGTTTTTGAGCTTTGAGACATTTGGGAATATATTTCATAAAATATGACATAAATTTTGACATCTTAGTTCATGGTTTTTTCGGTTTTTTGCTGTTTTGTTGTGGTTTTTTTTCTTATTCTGTTGTCTAAGTTTACAGTAGAACTGAATGAAAAATTTCTGCTTTTCTGCTGTGTTGATTTGTATGTCTTGATGGAATAGGGTCATGTGTTATCTTTATTTTTTCATTGGCAAGAAACTGCAGCTTAAACTGAACAAGCCCCAGAGAGCTCTGTCTGAATTGGCATTTCAGGATCTCAGTATTTAAGTACATTCTAAATTTTAGTGTTTTCCACATAATACTGTAATAGATGGCTTACAGAAAGTCAAATATCTTAGTAAAGCATCATGTATTCGATATGTTTTTGATATTCAATTTATGCCAATGACTACTTCTTACAAAATACCTTAAATGCAATGACCATTTCCTTGATTTCAGGAGCTGATGCTGTGGAAGCTCAGTGTAAGAGATTTGAAGTGAGAGCAAGCGACGGTGGAAAAGTATTGTTTTCTGCAGATGAAGATGAGATTGTCATTGGAGCAGACAGACTGAAAGTAACAGGTATGGTAATAATAAAGACTCTAAACTGATATTAACAGTTAACTGATATTAACTCAACTGATATATATAAACATATATTTTTTAATACCTCTAGTAGTAATTAAGCTATCAGTCTTCTGTAAAATTGTAATCCACTGGAGAAGAAAACATCTTCTCATTATCAGTGATTGTTTAACCAACCAAAAATACTGCATGATCTAAATATCAATTCCTCTAAAGACAGATTTTAATTTAAACTCTGCAGGACCAATGGTGGCACAAATCACACCTACCACTGTGTTTTGGCTTTTATATGTTACTGTTAAGCATTGTTTTGTGGTGTGTTTGCCATTTGTTTAGGTAATGGTCCTTGGAAATGATAAAAATTACAGTAATTTCACGAATACAAGCCGCACCAATTTGACCAAGATTTTGGTGGAAACCCGGAAGTGCGGCCAATATTCCGGGGCGGCTAATACATTAACAAAATTCTAAAAGCTGCCAACACGGAAGTGAGAGCCCGCGGCAGCCCCAAGCCAAGCTGGAGCCCGGCCGGCCCCGGCTGAGGTGGGAAAGCCTGGCAGAGGCGGGGCCAGCAGTGTGGGGGCGGGCGGCAGAGCCTGAGCCAGCAGGGCGGGGCAGGGGGGGCGGCAGAGCCCAGACCAGCAGGGCGGGGGAGCCCGGGAGAACTGGGGCTAGCAGTGCAGGGGAGCATGGCAGAAGCAGGAAGGCCGACGGGTGGGGCTGCCTGGCAGCGGGGGAAGCCCAGCAGAATCGGGGCCAGCAGCGTGGGGGAGCCCGGCGGTGCGGGGGCCTGCAGTGCCGGCCAGGGCGAGGAAACGCGGCGGCAGTGCAGATGGGAGGGGGCGGCCGGCGAGCCTGGCAGCGGCGGCAGCGGCTGGCCCGCCGGCAGGGCGAGTACGTGAACGCAGCGGCGACGCGGCCGGCATGCCTGCCAGCGGCGGCAGGCAGCGGCTGGCCCGCCGGCAGGGCGAGTACGTGAACGCAGCGGCGACGCGGCCGGCATGCCTGCCAGCGGCGGCAGGCAGCGGCTGGCCCGCCGGCAGGGCGAGTACGTGAACGCAGCGGCGACGCGGCCGGCATGCCTGCCAGCGGCGGCAGCGGCTGGCCCGCCGGCAGGGCGAGTACGTGAACGCAGCGGCGACGCGGCCGGCATGCCTGCCAGCGGCGGCAGCGGCTGGCCCGCCGGCAGGGCGAGTACGTGAACGCAGCGGCGACGCGGCCGGCATGCCTGCCAGCGGCGGCAGCGGCTGACCCGCCGGCAGGGCGAGTACGTGAACGCAGCGGCGACGCGGCCGGCATGCCTGCCAGCGGCGGCAGCGGCTGGCCCGCCGGCAGGGCGAGTACGTGAACGCAGCGGCGACGCGGCCGGCATGCCTGCCAGCGGCGGCAGCGGCTGGCCCGCCGGCAGGGCGAGTACGTGAACGCAGCGGCGACGCGGCCGGCATGCCTGCCAGCGGCGGCAGCGGCTGGCCCGCCGGCAGGGCGAGTACGTGAACGCAGCGGCGACGCGGCCGGCATGCCTGCCAGCGGCGGCAGCGGCTGGCCCGCCGGCAGGGCGAGTACGTGAACGCAGCGGCGACGCGGCCGGCATGCCTGCCAGCGGCGGCAGTGGCTGGCCCGCTGGCAGGGCGAGTACGTGAACGCAGCTGCGGGGCGGTGCTGACGGGAGAGGGGGGCCAGTGAACCCGGCGGCGGCTGCAGCACCACCCGGCCCGCCCCGTCAGCAACCATGAGCGGGCCGAGCCTGTCTGGCCCCGCCCCGAGCCAGTAAAGCCCGCTATGCCGCGATCCTGTTACTAATTGGCCAATTTGTGAAAGCTGCGCACGGATTCTCGCGACGAACGAAAGTGCGGCTAATATTCGGGGTGCGGCTTATCTTTTGACAAAGACAGCAACATTGTCGAGGCACCGGGGGTGCGGCTTATAATCCGTGCGGCTTGTATTCGTGAAACTACTGTATTCTATGTGGGTACCTTTGTTTTTTCTGTATACAAAATATCAAGTCTAACTTCCATATGAATTAAGATTTCATAAGGCTCAGCTGAAAAACCTTGCCTTGATTTGGCTATATTAGTTTATAATGAAATAAAGGTTGCTGTTATGGTTTCACCACAGCCAGCAACTAAGCCTTATGCAACCACTCCTCCCCCAATGCAGGTGGGGGAGAGTATTGGAAGGGTTAAAATAAGAAAAACCTCATAGCTGGAGGTAAAGACAGTTCCTCAGGTAAAGTAAAAGTCACACACAAGCAAAGCAAAACAAGGAATTAATTCACTGCTTTCCATGGACAAGGAGGTGTTCAGCAACCTGCAGGAAAGCAAGGACCCGTCATGCATAACATGGAAAAAGAGAATCATGCTGAACCCTGCTAAGGCTCAGACTTGGTCATAATACTACAGACTGAGAAAACTAATCTTAAATGTACAATTGACACAGGAGATTTCAAAGCATCTATCATAAGTTGAATAATAAAACATCTTACAAATGGTGCTACGAATTAGATTCCCGCTGCTGAGAATGCATTCATAAATTTTAGATGTCCTGAGCGTTATTTTTTAATCAAACATTTGGCACTATAAGAATTAATTTTATCCAAAGATTGTGTGATACCTTCAAATTCTTCAGCAAACATATGAAAGGTGATGAGTCCCTGTGAGAACCATCAATCAGACTGTATTACTTCACATGGCATGATATGACTGATGAAACCTGGCAGGAAATCATAATGTCAAATATCAACCAGAACTTTTTTCCTTTAGTTTCTTTTTCTCAAGCTTGTGTTTTTTATTTCCATGGTGCCTTGGGGTGAATATAGGAAAGGAATTATGGATGAAGAAATAAAACAGAAGGTGAATATAAAAAAGGAAAAATAAGATGTGCTTATTTGGAGATAAAGCTCACACATGTATTTATTTAAGAGTGGTACTACAGTGAAATTATTTTCTTTTCTTCTGTAGCAATCAATAGTGTCTCTTTGGAAGTACTTCACTGGGAATAGATCCAATAAATTATTTATTTTAGTAATTAATTTTCAAAGTATGCCCATGGGCATTTGTAAACTACCACAGCAATGTGGGATTTTTTTTATATTATTTTTCCTCCATTTAGAGGATGTTTTTTAATGCTCATCTTTTAAAATCAATTTATCATAAGTCAGTCTAAGAAATTCTAGATTAATAAAATATTGAAAGATTAAGTTGACAGCTTCTCTCTGATTACTTTTTGCAACATTTTTATTTGTAAATTTTATATAGGCAGCCCATTCCAAAAAGAAAGGTATAGCAAAAGCAGGGTAATCATCCAGATATCAATTTACAATAATTTCACGACCATAAGGCGCACCAAACGATAAGGCACACCCCCCGGGAGTTGGCAAAATTCGCAACTTTGTAGATCACATAAGGTGCACCAGACTCTAAGGCGCACTTTTTTTTTTGCAGCGAGGCTCCGCCCCCAGCTCCCCCCACATGGTTGCTGGCCAAGGCCCCGCCTTAACCCAGCGGCCATGGGCCCCCAGGCCCGCCTGTGTCCGGTGGGACCGGGGCATGCTCGCCGCCCCTCCGTGCCCCCTCCCCGGGGCCAGGACAAGCCTGTCGGGGCTCCTCCCCACTTCCACAGGGTTGGGCTATGCCTGCCAGGGCTCCTCCCTGCCTCCATGGGGCCGGGACAAGCCTTCCGGGGCTCCTCCTCTGGGGCAGTAAGAAAGAAAATAATCCAGCAATTAAGAAAGTAATAGAAAACAAGATTAATTAAATTTCCTTAAAGGTAAGAAATATTTTCCAAACAATCTAGACTGAAATTTAGAAAACATTATATAGCTGATTTCCTACATAAAGAAAACATAATTAGATTTGACTGCAAGATAGCAATGGCTTCTGACTGACAACCTGTCTCATTTAATTTGCAAGTCTAGTTGTGCTTTGCATTTTTAAAGCATGATTAATAAACATAGAAAGCCACACGTGCAACTATAACTTATATAGAAGCTATGTAAACCTGGAACAAGACAAATAATACTACAGTTTTATGGGTCTTGGAAGAAGGGTCAGAGATAAAATCATATTTAAATAAAGAATTTTATAGAAAAATGAAGGAATTTTATGGGTCAAAGAAATATGTAGGAAATAACATGAGAGTTAAATTACTGTCTCTTCCCTTTGAAATCATAGAGAGAGAAACACATTTTTCGAAAAGCAAAGTGTTTGTAAAATTTGGATAGAAAAATGTAAGTTGAATGGGAAAAAAGAGAATTACTGATAATGTGCATTTAGCCTTAACCAAGAAAGCCACACCACAAGAACAAGGAGAAAAAACCTAATTTACATTGTCAAAAAAAAAAAAGTAGGTGCAATTTGACTAGGTGAGTTCCAGGTTCCTTCATCCTTCTTATACAGCTGCTAACTATGAGTTTGCTTTAAGAAAAAAAGAGAAAGAAACCCTAAATTATACGAACAGAGCCGTTTTATATACAGTAATTTCACGAATAAAAGCCGCACTGAGTATAAGCCGCATCGCCGGGTGTTGGCAAACATTTCGTTCTTTGTCCATAAATAAGCCGCACCCGAGTATAAGCCACTCTGTCGTTCGCAGGGAGGACCCGTGTGCAACAGAGTTGCCAAATAGCAACAGAATCGTGGCAGGGCAGGGTTTACTGGCTCGGCTCGGCCGTGCGGGCTGGGGGCTACCGACGGGCTGGGTGGCCCAGCTCGGCGCTGTGCCGCTCGGTGGGGCCGCTTGGGGCTGGCCGCCGCTGCCGCTGGGCTCGCTCACCCCGGCCCGGCGCTGCCCCGTGGTGGCGGGGGGGCAGAGAGCCTTCCGGCACCCGCGGCAGCGGTGGGAGGCAGGGATGGAGCCACCCCGCTCCTGCAGCGGTGGCACGCAGGGACGGGAGCCCCCCGAGCCGCGGGGCCAGCAGCATGAAGCCCCCCGCCTTCCCCCGGGCCGTGGGGCCAGCAGCATGGAGCCCCCCACCTTCCCCCGGGCTGCGGGGCCAGCAGGAGAGAGCCCCTGCCTCCCTCCGAGCCGCAGGGCCAGCAGGAGGGAGCTGCCCCGCCTTCCCCACCCCCTGTGCTGCCTGCACGGAGCAGCTCCACCCGCCGCGCAACAGAGTAACCAATTTGTAACAACCGCGTAAATGCCGGGTTTTACTGGCAGGTGCTCGACTTTGCAGTTTGCACTGACTCGGTCTGCACTCCCGGGGTTGAAAATGTCAGAAAATTATTCACATATTGGCCGCTCCTGAGTATAAGCCGCATTTCTGGTGTGGGAGCAAAATTTTGGTCAAAACAGTGCAGCTTGTATTCGTGAAATTACTGTAACTTTATTTCACAGCATTGTCTCAGAAAAATGTACACTGACCTAAGGGATTCTTAATCTTTCTCAAAAGTGCTCTGGCAGGAAAAAGCTGCCTCATGGTATGTGCTTGCACTCTCATGAGCAAGGTTGATCAGTACAGCATTCCACTTAAAAGAAAAATAAAAGCAAAGGGTACAAAATTTTGAATTAAGATTTAAATAAGAGCAGTAAAAATCAAACAGATACTCGTGTTCTGTAGCTGCAGAGAGACAGAAGACTCTGTGGTGCTGTAGATGCTGTCCATTGGAACAGCAGGGTGAATATAAAACATGGGGAAAGTTTAACCATGTTCAGAAAGGAACCTGTGAGCCCACCAGAAAATGAGCTTCTTGTTATTACTTGTTTCCCCAGTTCTTTTACAATGTGCTCACTTCATCAAGCCTTTCTCTTTCCTCCCTCCACAACTCTATGACACATGTTAAACTTGGCGGTAGGAGGCACCTCTATCCAAAAGGAGAATAGACAGCTGCAATTCTAATAGCTCTCTCTAACAACACAAAATTTGAATCCTTTTTTTCTTTTCTTGAGTAATAAAGCAGAAAAGAGCTAATGCCGTTAAAAGAAAATGCAGTGTAAGGAAGAATAAGTTTAAACTAAACCAGCCAATGGCCTAATTTTAAAGTGAGAGACTCTTAACATACAAATGTATAACTGCAATACCTGTAAACCAAAAAGTACTACTTCTGATTCTATATTTTTTTTATCTGGGAAATACAGTAATTTCCCGACTATAAGACGCACCCTTTTGACTAAAATTTCCCCCCGAACCTGGAAGTGCGCCTTATAGTCCGGTGCGCCTTATCTGATGGACAAAGTTCGGAAATTTGCAAACCCGGAAGTGAGAGCTGCGAGCCGTGGGAGAAGCCGGCAAGGCCATGGTTGCCAGGTGGAGGCGGGGCTGCACCCTGGCAGGCATAGCCCGGCCCCGTGGAGGAGGAAAGGAGCCCTGGCAGGCATAGCCCAGCCCGTGCAGGCGGGGAGAAGCCTCGGCAGGCATGCCCCGGCCTCATGGAGGCGGTGAGGAGCCCTGGCAGTCATGCCCCAGCCCCATGGAAGCGGGGAGGAGCCCCAGCAGGCTTGCCCCGGCCCTGTGGTGGGGATATGGAGGGGCGGGTGGCAGAGCCCGGCCCTGTGCAGGCAGGGAGGAGCCCCAGAAGGTTTGCCACAGCCCCGGGGATGGGGCACACAGGGACGGCAGGCATAGCCCGGCTCTGTGGAAGCGGGGAGGAGCGCCGGGAGGGGGCATGGAGGGGCAGACGGTAGAGCCCGACCCCAGGGAAGGGGCATGCAGGGACGGCAGGCATAGCCTGGCCCCGTGCAGGAGGGGAGGAGCCCTGCAGGCTTGCTCCGGCCCCATGGAGGTGGGGAGGAGCCCCGGAAGGCTTGCCCCGGCCCCGTGGAGGCGGGGAGGAGCCCCGGAAGGCTTGCCCTGGCCCCATGGAGGCAGGCTGCGTATCCGGGTAGTATGGTCTGTTTTAGCACAGCACCTGAACTCCTTTCTGGATAGAAATGAATTTTTTTATTATGATAATTAACATATCAACAGTAATATCTTTTTCTCTAAAAAGAAATAAGAAGCTACTTAGAAACTTGACAGTTATAGTTTTCCCAAGATTTTAGCTCTGTAGAGTTCAACTGCTTCATAATTTTTGGAAACACAAATTTTTCAGACCCATGAAGTTCCACATCTGTATTGTGTGACGATATAATTGGTTGAGGATCACTTTTTGCCTATATTTCAAACATAAAAATAGTTCTCAATGGTGGAATTGCAGTTGTACAAAGGTTTGGACATTTTTGCTAGCAGTACTAGGAGAAACAAAGAGGTATAAAAAATTTGGTGGTCATTATGACTTCCTAAGACCCTTCTTCTGTGTCAAATAACACAATGATGTAGAACAATATAAAGTTGGAAGAGGACAGTAGAATACATACTTTGGTAACTTTCTCAGATTAATAGCAGGATGTATATAGGTCAAAACTACTTTAACACCAAAACAGTATCACAAAAAAAAGTGAAGGGCTACAAGTATCTTTTTCATTACACTGAAGTATATGCTTACAGTGGGCTGTCAGGCTTTTGATCAGTCATTGACTTCACTAGATGAAAGATGAGAGCCTTGATGTTTCAAGGAAGCTTCAGAAGGTTCCAGCATACTTATGTTCTGATAATATTCTAATAATAATCAGAATTAATATGCAGAGGAGTGCATTGATACTTCAGTTTTGATATTAAGACTGGGAATCTGCAGGTAATTGAAATATAGAAAGGTCTTCCAAGGTAGTTAAAAGGAAATGATAAAATAAAAATATGGCTTATGGCTATAAAAAGGAAATATGACAGAATTATGAGGAAATATATGTGAATTGCAAATTAGGTTGGAGAAGTAGAAATAAAATATTTATAACAAGTACTGAAATGTAGAAAAAAACTTATTATTTGATGTATGTTGTTATTACAGTAGGCTTATATCTAGTGCATTGAGAGATTGAATAGGAATTTCGGTATAAATGGGAAAGATCTTGCATTTGCCACATTCAGTGGGTGGATTGTCATTCAGGACAGATAGAGTTTGGAGAGTGAAGTGGCATAAGATGAAGGGAAGCACTTAATCATTTTAAGTTGGCTTATGGAGCCAAATTATCTGACCACAGTAAAACTACTGTATTTGATGCTGTACTAAAATCTAATCCTTTAAGCAGATATGACAAATTCTTGGTATCCTGAACACTGAATGAACCCGAATTTTTTTATCATCATCTGTCAGTAACGAAAATGCATCACATATATAGGATTTCTGTGTTTCCTGAGTAATGAGTACATTAATATGTACTCCAGTGGTGAATGAGGTTTCTGATAAGCTTATTTAGGTCTCAAGAAAGCACTTAATGTCTATTCTTGCCTTTAAGGGATCTCTGACTGAAAGATATTATTGTGGTAGTCTAAGCACTTTGACAAAACAACCTGTCAGGGCATGACTCTGGAGGTACAACTACAGAGCTGATTACAATCACATATATACAGTAGTTTCACGAATACAAGCCGCACGGATTATAAGCCGCACTTCCGGTGCCTCGACAATGTTGCTGTCTTTGTCAATAGATAAGCCGCACCCCGAATATTAGCCGCACTTTCGTTCGTCGCGAGAATCTGTGCGCAGCTTTCACAAATTGGCCAATTAGTAACAGGATCGCGGCATAGCGGGGTTTACTGGCTCGGGGCGGAGCCAGGAGGGCTTGGCCCGCACATGGTTGCCGACGGGGCCGGCCGGGTGGTGCTGCAGCCGCCGCCGGGCTCACTGGCCCCCCCCTCCCGTCAGCACCGCCCTGCTGCCGCGTTTGCTCATCCTGCCGGTGGGCCAGCCGCCGCTGCCAGGCACGCCGGCCGCCCCGCGCCATGTTTGCTCGCCCGGCCAGCAGGGCTGCCGCCGCTGCCAGGCTCTGCCGGCGGGGCCAGCCGCTGCCAGGCTCGCCGGCCGCCCCCTCCCATCTGCACCGCCGCCGCGTTTGCTCGCCCTGGCCGGCACTGCAGGCCCCTGCACCGCCGAGCTCCCCCATGCTGCTGGCCCCGATTCTGCTGGGCTTCCCCCACTGCCAGGCAGCCCCACCCGCCGGGCTTCCTACTTCTGCCATGCTCCCCTGCACTGCTAGCCCCAGTTCTCCCAGGCTCCCCCGCCCTGCTGGCCCGGGCTCTGCCGCCCCCCTGCCCCACCCTGCTGGTTCAGGCTCTGCCGCCCGCCCCCCACACTGCTGGCCCCGCCTCTGCCAGGCTTTCCCACCTCAGCCGGGGCCGGCCGGGCTCCAGCTTGGCTTGGGGCTGCCGCAGGCTCTCACTTCCGTGTTGGCAGCTTTTAGAATATTGTTCATGTATTAGCCGCCCTCGAATATTAGCCGCGCTTCCGGGTTTCCACCAAACTTTTGGTCAAATTGGTGCGGCTTGTATTCGTGAAATTACTGTATATATATATATATCTGACTCCAACCTGTCTATGAACTGAAGGCTTTATGGGCAGGCTACAAATGGTGAGAATAAGTAAATAACTAAATAAATAAATAAATAAATAAATTTCTTATTCAGGCTATTGCCTAAATATATATATCTTCTATTTTAGGGTAGAATGCATCCAACCAGCTCAGATTCCAAGCAGTGTGTACTCACACCAGCCTGCAGGTGACTGTGTAGTTTGGTGGAAGAATACATTAACCTAATGATAATAACAATTTATTGACTAAAGAAAGATTTTTGGTTTTGGCACTCAAAAAATATGTGGAAGGAAAAGAAGAATTGGTCTCAGAAACATATGTAAAGTGAAATAAGTCTTGGTAAAAGAAATTTTTCTGAAAAGGGAGTAAACCAAAAAGCAGACAAATGTGCAAACAGTTCTCTAGGAGAAGGAAAATGTGTTCAATTCCTCTACAGACATTTAAGTGAAAAATACTCATCTGGGCTGTTCTGTAGACTGAGACACAGAAGAAGTCAGTATATAGTCAGGTAGAAGAAAGGAAAAGAAAAGGAAGAAAAGAAAATACCAGATTGCTAAATAACACTCCTTCAAAATCGAGGTAGAAGACAATAATCTCCTACCTAGAGACTCAACCCAATAATCCATACTTTCTGAATAACTTTCCTTAAATAATCGACGTTTTTTCCCCTTTTTTTCATGATAGCATGAATTACAAGGGAAGACAGATTTTAATACTTTCCTTCTGGGCTGTAATCTATTTAATTCTATTAAATAGGGTTTATTTTTTTAAAGCTGATTCTGTTCTTTTCTGAGCTTCTCCCTTGCAGAATGCAGCCAGCAGTTTCTTAAGGTTAGTGGAGATCATTTTCCCTGCTCTGGTACAGAGCATCAATCTGGAGGCCAGCTCAAACTTACCAAGTGAATCTGATTTTCAGGTTAAGCCTTTAACACCAACATTACTGAGTATTTGTGGTCAATGTAAGAATTAATACTTTTAGGAAAAACTGCCAATGTTTTGGCCTCATATTCCTAATCATACTCTACCCTTCTTGTGGAAGGATTGTATAAAGTCTACAGATGCAATTTAAAATACTTCTAGTTTGAGGCATCTGAATTACATGATACCAGACAAATCCACATGACTTAGGGAAGGGTCAAAACTCATTAGAAAATTGCCTCACTATTAGTAAGCTAACTCTTAAATCAAACTGAAACAACTTCTTTGGAAAACACACACTAAACATTCAGAAGGTTTTAATGCAAGAACTGGGTATTAATTGGGTTCAGATTTTGCAGCAACATTCTAACTGTTAAACCTGAGCTAAGTCTGACACACACATGCCCTCAGGCTTTGTAGCTTTGAAAATGCACATTTAAATTGCAGCAGCCAGATCCATTTCTATTTTTAAGATAAAGCTATTCACAGGAGGGAAAGGTGAATCATAAAAACAGCTCCAACATTCCTATTTTCCTTTTTTCTTTTTTTGCCTTAAAGAACTTGCTTGTGGTTTATGTCTGTTTAAAAAAATCTGTTGTTGGAGATAAGGGTCAGGCTGCATAACACTATAGGATTTCAGTTCAATAAAAAAAGGACACTTGGTTCCACATACTCATGCTATAACGGTGGCACTACAGGCCAAAAATATTTTTCTTTGTCCTGGAGCAATATTCTCATTGGGCGCTAGTGGATGAAATCATTTGGATTTCAATTTGTAAAGCTTTCAGAACAGGAGAAATACTGTTGCATTTTCAGGAGATATTGTAGGCATCTGACTTTTCACTACAAATATACTCATGTACCTCTTACTGTAAGACATGCAATACACATCAGAGCTGCACTTCATTTTCTCTGAATTATATTAGAAACCCCTAAAAAGTGGGGTTTTTTTATTTTTATCCAACCTTAAGCAAACTTTTATCCCAATTTTATGAACAAGCTAATGCATTTAGTAACCACAAACTGCAAGGTGAGATTATACAAGCATTTGTTATGACATACATCATACTTTACAAACTTGCATGAACTGACCCTAAATTTAGGTGGAAAGTAGCAGAAGGCCTCACATGAAGGTATTGTTTGAGTCCATGGCAGTCACAGTTCAATAAAAAGCTTTAGTCAGAGGAAAAGTTAGCTCACCACATCTTAGACTTCAGTTTTCCCCAGACCTATTTATAAAGCAGGTATGCAGGCAAAGCTGTGAAAAACATTGATTCCAATAATGTCTGCTCTGCAATACATTTCAAATCTTATTCATAGCAGACTTCTATAAGCTAGGAGTAATTTTGCACACAGGAAGCAATTCCAGAAAAAAAAAATTTTTCAACCAAAAAAATATGGCCTGCAGCTTTCAGCCTACATTGTGAATTTAAATTCCTATCCTCATTGTGGCTAATGATGAGTTTAAATTTCACAGTGTCTGACAGAATTAAATTCAGCACACCAAGATGCAAACATAATAAGCCATCATTCTGGCTGTAGAAAAATATCATCAATATATATAGGACTTTGTATTTGAATTTTGTGTAACAATGTGGCTTTGCTCAAGTTTCAGAAAGTATACAAGTATGTATGTTATGAAGCTTAAGAAGTATAGATAGAAATGCTTAAAAATTCAGAATAGATAATGTAAATTCCAGAAGTAAAAGTGGTAAAAATCAACACATATTCTATGAAAGACATGACATCATCTGTCGTAAAAATTATCTCACAAAAATAGAATGAAGAAAAAAACTCAATATCCAGGTAGAAATGGAGGCATCTGAGAGCTATAGAATTGCTCTGAGATTCAAAATAAATTATTATTTGTATTTCATGGTTATTGAAGAAAGAGCAAATAACCTATGTGGTAATGTTGACCACCAAACCAAAAATAAAAGAAACAGACTATGCTTTTGATAAAGAAAAGAAATCATATAATGCATAGGGCCTAGTAACAATATTTTGGAATATTTGGGGGTCTCTTTTTTCTTTTAACTTCAAAAGACTTTTAATTACAGAGACAGATATCTATTAGGGGAAAAAAGAGAAAATATCAAGACTGTACAAAGGACATACAGATTGTAAGGATAACACAGTGTTGAAAAAGTAATGTGAGAAAAGTTGCTGATCGGTGGGAAGAACTGAGAATGTGAAGGTGAAAAGAAATCTTAAAATTATTTCAAATGAAAACATCCCCTGATCCAAAATTATAGAGAAAGGCAACAAAACAGAATCAGATTGACTTCAAGTCTCAAAGAAATCGTAAGTAATACTTAAATATATCCCCCGAAAAAGAGTTAGAAAGCATTTTGATCAAAGGTGAAGAGCATCATGTGAAACAAGAAAGTCAAATACGAAGCTAGAATGTGTAAACAGGAGTAGGCCCTGGAGATCTTCTCACCTATTCCACACTGGCAAAGTCCTCTTAGAGCTTAGTCCTGTTTGGTGCACCATTGTTCAGTAAACAACTGGATAGAATTTACATCCATGGGGCTGACTAGTTGTCCAGAAGAATTATTTCTGAGAAAGAGAGAAGTTGGTGCTGTGTAGTTTGAAGAAAAAATCTCAAAGAGAATTTAATATCAGTCTTGAGACCCTGAGAAACAACCTGTTGAAAAACAAGGGATGCTATCTATCAGTTAAAAACCCAAAACCAAAAATAGCACCTGAACTAAAAAAACCAAAAACCCATCCCCAACTAATTAAAAAAAAAAAAAAATAACAAAGCCCCTCACACCAACTAATCAACAAAAACCACAGAAATCTTTTAAGTGAAGGAATAGAGGAACAGGGAAATAATTTGACTGTAGAGAATGTAGAATTGCCTTCATTTTTATGTCAGACCTAATTATATCATCTGTTGAAGAGGAACTTGTTGGTCTTGATTTAGTTCTGAACTTAATGATCACAGACAGGAATAAGCCTTAGAAGAGTTCAGATATTTCCTTTTTATGTCTAGTCACAAGTCATCTCATATAAATTCAATATATTTTTTTCTTTTTAATCTTAGTTTCTACTAACATATTAGATACAGTCCTCTTCATTGTAGTTTTTTTATAATCTTTAAGGGGTTTTTGAAGCTATAACACATTGGTTAGAATGAAATGTGGGCAGCACAACCAAAGAATTAGAGATCAGTACGTGATTTGCACCTAGGTTAATTGCTTTTGGGATGTATTGTCAATTTCACTTTTGACTAAAATTTGGTACAGTGAGGGAAAGATAAGAAGGCTGCATAAATAAGCACACTTTGCTACAAGAAGGGTTAGAATGAATGAGCTTAGCAAGGTAAAGCAATCAGAAGAAGGGTCCTCTCTTCAGAAACTCATCTGTACTCTTGCTGGTAGCCCTCACTAAAAGCAACATGTCCATGATTCCTGATGTTATACATTACATTCATTGTTAAACTGAACTGAATATGAATAGCATAAATTTTACTGGTTTAATATATGAAGAACACCTGTACTGATCCTGACAACACTAATATTAGTAATGAGTATAGTGGCTATGATTATCTACCTCTTCCTCCTTAGAAAGCATTAGAATTCCATTTTATGATAACTGTTCTTTAGCACATATCTCAACTTTAATTGAAGCTATAAGGTTTGTAAAGCATTTGAACCTTCTTTTGTGAGTATGCATGAAAAATACTACTGTAGGATATATCTGAGCACATATATACACAGGCACACATGCATAATCATGTACAAACACCTTCCAGTCCTTGCAGGCAGCCTTATCACTTCACAAATGCCAAAATGCCATTTAGCCCATTTCCTTAAGTATCATCCTTCTAAACCAATTTGATTTATAAAGTGTGGTCAAAATGACAGCAAGTACTATAGGTTACTCTACTTATGGTGTAATAGGGCATTTTCCTGTCCTTTATCTAAATCACAGTCTGCAAAGTGTGTTGTGTTGGTCAGAGGTCTAGAAACCAGCAGCATGGAAAATTTTAAAAGTACTTGGATATCATGCTATGACCTCAGATAGTTCCAAGCTCAACAAAGCAAGATACTGGAAGCACCCAAATACTAGGTTCACTTGAAAAATTTCTGTCCCAATTCATGGTTGAAAACATAAGGGGTGATTGCATCTGAGTCTTTTCTCATCAAATATCAAAGGGAGATATATTTTTAAAAAGTTTTTATTTTCATATCAAGCAAGCCAATTGTATTATTTTTGGTATTTTTATCCTAGCAGCATTACCAAATGATGGACTAATTTCTGAATCTGTTTTTACACTCTCAGTGTAGACCAGAGAAAATGCAATAGATAAAGCATATTGTGCAGAAAGAGTATCTATCAACAAGCTTGTTTCTTGTTTTAGCTGTCAGAATTGGTTTCAGGTTCTTAAAAGTTCCAATTTTTTTTCTTGTCACTGTCATTCCAGCCCATTCCAGGGCCTTTCCTCCCTGGTTTATATTTAGATTTACAAAGAAGGAAAAGACAATTAGAATTTCTGAATTTGAAGTTTGCATGAAAACACTCTTTTTTGGTTTTTTTTCCTCTTGACATCAAATCTAACAGTGATTCAGAACAATTTCATTTAGACAAAAAAATAATGTAAAAAAATTGTGTAGATACTAAAGGGAATTTTAATATAAAACAAGAAAAGGAGCACAGGGAGTATCTTGCTGAAAAAAACAGAACATATTACTTACAATGATGTCTAGAGGCCAAAGGGAGACTAAAGGACAAGGAAGATTAAATCTAAAAGAAGTACAGTAATTTCACGATTATAAGCCACACTGAATATAAGCCGCACTTCCGGGTGCCAGCAACTTTTCATTCTTTGTCCATACATAAGACGCACCTGATTATAAGCCGCAGGTTACAATACAGGATGTGATAAAAGATATCTATTCTATCACCATCTGTTGAGGGTGGGGGCACTGATCCTTATCTCAACGGCAGATATTCTGCTAATGGACCATCCATTGAAACCAGGCAGGGCATTGTCTTTATCTTTTCACAACCCATCCTTCCTCCAGTGAGTCATTTTCTGCTAATGACCCATTGAGTCCCACTGTGGGACTGATAAAATTACTGCATCCCATTGGAAGTTGCTCCAGCCAGGGGGAAGAGCCCAACATTTCTTACCAACATAAAAACAGAGGTTTTGGAACACTAAAGTAGCCCCTTTCTCCACTGGACTCCAGAGGAAAATGGGATTTCTCCACATCACCACTGGACCTCTGGAGGGAAACTGCACCTTGTACAGGAGCACTGCTTCAACTGAATCACATCTGTCACTGCAAGAGGATGCAGACATAATGGAATGGGACTGCTGCCAACACCCTGCCTGATGGGGTGTCAGGCTGTACTCTGACTTTGTCAGGGTTTGGAGTTTGTTTCTTTGTAGTACTGTATTTCTATTTTAATTTCCCTAGAAAAGAACTGTTATTCCTAATTCCTGTATCTTTGCCTGAAAGCCCCTTGATTTCAAAATTATACTAATTTGGAGGGAGGGGGTTTACATTCTCCATTTCAAAGAGAAGCTCCTGCCTTTCTCAGCAGACACCCGTCCTCCAAACTAAAACAGCAACTTTTTGTTCTTTGTCCATATATAAGCCGCACCTGATTATAAGCCGCACTTTGGGTTTGGACCAAAATTTTAGTCAAAATGGTGTGGCTTATAATCATGAAATTACTGTATATTCCTTTCAAAGTTTTAAGGGTAAAGGAATAGAGGTTTTCCCAGTCACATTCTCTTCAGTGTAAGCTGAAAGCTGGAGTGGTAAGCACCTGACAATTTATTAAGTGGATAATATAGAGATATACCTCTTACAGTTGATCTGAAGAAAACACAAAATAAAAAATATATTCTTAATGACTCTTATTGCTTGTCTCTGAAACTAAGGACTTTTGTTGATAGCTGGACAAAGGAAATGTATTTTTTCTGTGTTTTTAACTTAAAAATGATAAATCAAAATTACTAATTTCATGATGACTGTCAAATTTTATGGCATTCTGTTCCCTAGGCATGACTCTCCTGGTGCCCAGGACTCGGTTTTCTATTCTGAAAATGCCTGAAAATAATATACTTTAAGAAAACGTGAATGATAGGTTTCTCTGGTAGCTGACCGCACTGAATTTTCGTGCAGCAGTAAAGCCTGCTTTGCTAGTTTTAGCTAGACATGCCTTGGTATGTAGCAAGGCAATGGAAAGCGCTTAAATATTGAAAGTCTGAATTTATGATAGGTATGTGAAAGGTGAATTTATGATAGTTGTATTGCAGCAGTGATGAGAGTGTGATTTTTGAGTCTCTCCTGACTCACAAACAGTAAAACAGCAAAGACTCGATGAAGGTTTTTTCACAAGACTCACCACAGAGCTGGACTGTTGCAAGATTTGCCAAGTAATCTGAATTGTGGTCATAGTCTGAGTCCTGGATACTGCTCCTTGGTGATATAGAAGGTACTACTGAGACTGGCACTGATAAATTACTCTGTGACCAGCTCAGTCCCACGTTGAAAATGGAGTGGGAGATCTAACAGTAAATTACTGCCATAAACCCTCTTCCTACAGCATCTGCAAGGTATGTGGCACGTCTCTTCTGGTTCTTGCCTGAAAAAAAAATCTGAGTCTTTGGCAAAAGATGCATATTTCAGCCAACTTTCCCATATTACGCTATGCTTCAGCATCTTGCCCTTTTCTGTAGAAAAGGCTCTCTCCTGTGATTAGCACACAGAACAAACAGGCACATGTTTGTTAACACAACCATTGGTGGTTTACAGTCACTGCGGTTAACTGATTTTAAATACACCTGCTTCCATTTTTTTGCTAAATTAACAGCATAGCGTCATGGCTATGCAGACTTGAAGGTGAGAATATTAAGTGACAAAACTACTGTTCCACAGTCACACTTCCACTCACAGCTGCAGAATTTCCAGTTAAAGCTGCAATAAAGAGTTACTTAATTCCAATTTTAAATGTGACTACAGTATTCATCTATGTAATTTACTTTTAGGGAGAAAACCAGAACATTAATAAAGAGCAGGAATAGGAACTCCTAATAGGTTATAATCACTACTGCTAATATCAAATAGAAATCTTTTAACAACCTTGTAAGGGATTAATATGATAGTTTCATTTTATTTCTCATATCTGAAAAAAAAACGACTTTCAATAATTTGAGTTGCTAGTATGTTTGTTAAATTTTGCTCTAATAGATAGCAAAATGTATTACATCCAAATATCCCTCTTTTTGAATTGTGGAAATACATGTGAGGATTTGTCACAGCTTTTAATTTTTGCATTCATTTAGAAGTATTTGGAAGCATTTGAAAATGCATTTGCAAATGATGAACTTCTACAGGGTGCACAAATGCATTCATCTAAATATCTGATTATAATTTATCAATAGCATGCTAATTCCACTACAGTAAAAGGTACTATAGTACAGCTATTTTAAAAATCTGGATAATTGTCTTGCTTCTTTGTGACCTTAGCATAAATAAAACAATTTACTAAAATGTATGAATGCAGCAGTAATCACATACTCATAATTCTTCAATATGTTACAGTAATGGCAGAGACCAGAAATAAATGTACATTTCCATGTGGCAGAGAGAATTTGCCTTTAAAAGGTAAATATGATACCCTATGAAGCAGTTAAAATGCTTGGAGGACTTCTGATAGGGTTAAAGTGAGATTTCCAAACAAGATTTTTGCAATTTAGATAATATTCAGATCATCAACTGATGATCTGGTGTTGAAGGCAAAAGCTTCTAGTTGCTTGGGCTGTCTGCATTGTTGCTCTAGTCTCAGTCATTAACATTAGTAACTAGCTTCTAGAGATGCCAATTTCTCCATTTTGGATACACATAAAATATAAGTAATCTATGTTCCTAATTTAGACAACAAGTGTGATGGCTAGACGTAATGAACAAATTTCTGATAAATTCCTCAGAGCTTTTAAATTTTTAAAATCAAACTATTTATAAAATGTCATCACTGAAGGGAAAATGCCCTTTAATAAATTATTTTATTTTATTTTAGAGCTTTTTGAAGTTAAGGGCTGGGCTTGATTATCTTGGAGGTCTTTTCCAACCTTAATGATTATATGATTCAATGAAATTGGATAGACATTCCTGGCTAGGTTTTGTGGGTGTGCAGAAGTATTTTCCAAAAAGCTTCAAAATGGGAAATTACTGCTATTTGTTCTTGAAACTGTGTGAGAAAAAAATTTCTCATTTTCCCATTTTGTACTTGGGATATCCAAGTTTATGTACCATTCCTTTACATTCCAGGTAAGTCCCCTGGTTATGAAGCTATTGACTGCTGTTCAATAGTCTTCTTTTTCATTGATTCATTCATTTTTCATCAGGCAAACAACAATTCTGCTTTGAAACTCATTAACTATTCATTAGAGTATAAGCCTAAATGTTCCAAAATCTCGGGTTTTCTACTACAACAAAGTAAAAATGTTTTTACTTGTTAAATATGAAAATAATCCCATTGAAATGCTATCTTTTGAGTGTAGACAGGGACACTTTTTGTGTCTGATTAACTATGATGAACCCAAAATCATTTGCACAATTTTAAGAAAAGTGCAAGTCCAGATTATGATTTATATGTAAAGACAATGAATTTTGAGGTGGAGTGTATTAGAAATTATTTACTGTGAAATCCCAATATAAGCTTTAGGTCTATTTATATGTTTAGTTGTTGTAAAGTTTCAAGGAGACTGGATCAATTGAAGCAGAAGATGATTATATTTCATCATTTTTATTGCCATGTGTATCTCCATCTGCCATGCATAACGGGAAAAAGTAAAAGATATTACAGAAATTATTGTTTTTAAAACCTCTTTTTTCTAAACCCCTTATATATATTTCAATTTCATTAATGTTTTAGGAACTATTCACATTTAATGTGAGTTCTTGGCAGTTTCATTTACATTTATTGGCTTTCTCATCTCAGAGGGAGCATTTAGAATAGCCATTTCCAATTATTAATTGAATTATGTTACTGCTATTCTCTGTCTAGATTTTATTCAAATAAATTTACTTTTTCAGAAAAGTAAATCAAGAGTGGTAGCCAAACAGAGTTTTTCGACCTGAACCAGTGCTATGGATGAGAAACTGAACAGACAGTTTCATTTGCATTGCAGGACAAGAGGTGTCTCAGCTGCCCACCATTAGGAATCTATGTTTCAAACGTTTGTACTTAATAAGTTAAGAAGCTATTTAAGAAGATAAGTACTGACTGTTGCAATTTTGCAAGTATTTCCTGGAGTCGCAATTTGCTTTGATCAAAATTTAGCTCACGGAAGATGCTGAATTTTAATTTATTGGGGAACTTGTTCTTCTTATGTAAATGAAAGGCTTAGCAGAAGTTTTTCTAGTTTTAGTAAGGCTGCCTTACTAACGAAAATATGCATCACAAATTACTCATATTCAAGGGCTTTGAGTAAAAATCTAAATCACTCCTTTCAGAATTTTCTTTTTTAATAACAGCTTACACTGAAGGTTTCAATGCACATGCTTTAGCTTATAAGTAAACAACTGCATCTAGTCAGGCTGTACTACAACCTCCTACCTATAACATACCTCATATATGGTCACATCAGTGTCTTATCTGAAACCTTCATCATTTAACATTAGTCAGTCCTGCTGAGGGAGCCTGCAAGATTGAAAAGCCAGCAAGCATATCATTCACATTTTCAGAGAATAACTTACTTCCATTTTAGTCATGAACAACATTGCAAAAATCCTTATTTTTTAATACAAGTATCTAGCTAAATTACACTTCAAGTAACTTAAAAAATTGGAAGACTTGAAGAGATGCACAACCAACATGAAGGCCAGAAGCTGCATTCCCATTCATCCCAAAATGAACTATAATAACCAGACTTTTACAAAAGAAGGAACAAAATTTTATGTCACCTTTTAATGATTATTGGTTTGCATAGTTGAATATTTTTTATCCAGTCTGGCAGTGATTAACTCTTCCAAGGCCTTATTGTTGAACAACAGTTTTCGAAGTTCACAAAAACCCTTTTTATCTATGTACACACGGTAGAAGAATTAGGAATTTCATTTTTTATTGCAATTAAATTTTTAGAACATTAAAGTTCCAAACATAAAACACATAGTCTGTGTTTTTAAGGTCTCTTCAATGGTAAAAAATTTTGATTATCTATCCCTCTGTGAAATCTGTCAATGCTTTATCTTAACTAATGAATGTGAAGCTAATAAAATTGCAAGCTTCAAAAATAATAAATATTTTACAAACCCTTCTTTAAAGTCTATAACTCAGTGGACGAATTGGCATCCCAATCTAGTACTTGCATAATCTCAGTAATTGTTACTTGATCTTTCTGAAAAACCTAGTGAAAGATCAAGGTGATAAAACTGAGCTGTGTCTGTGATGCTGCAATTACATGTAGTTTGTATACATCTAAATGGTTCACAATTCCATTTTCAGGTGATTTGTTTACATGAATGATGTGAAGGAGTGGGATAATGGTAATATATGGGTCATTTTCCACAGCAAAATACTTCATTAGTTTTTAGTTCTTGCCTTCTCAACTCTTCAGCCAGCATTCTTTTCACAAAACAAAAAACACCCACAAGGCTGCCAAAAAACCAAGCCAAAACTAAAAAATACTCCAGCTTGATCTTTTCATCCTAGTCACTCTCAAAGCCACTGAAAGGTACCATTTTGTTATGCCAGCTAACTACTCAGAAAGTATGAAAGGATTATTTGCTGGCTGGATAAATGAAAAAACTCCCTCAGCATGCACATACATAAGCAAATATAATCCAGAAGCAAATACCAATGTTGCACTTCCATTTTTTTATGACACTTGTCATTTCTCAAAGGCTGAATTTCAGAAACCAGTAAGTTGAGCAGAAATTTTACACTGGTCTTTCTGAATTCTGAATGTTCCATTTCAGCAGGAATGTGTGACTTTTTGCTTGTAGCAAAAGGGTAATTTTGATTTGCTCTGTGTCAAAGAAGTTCCTTAAAGGTCGAATATTTATAAATCAGCTATGCTTAAAAGAGTTTTTCTATAAGTTGAACTTTTGGCCCTTTACCTGACTTGTGTTGTTTATAGCAACATCTAGCAATATCTATAACAGCTGGTGTGTTCCTTGATCACTAATTTGGCTGCACAGATGCTTCTTAGTGAAGTCATTACTTAACTCATTCTCTTTAACTGGAAGCTGAAGATGTGAGTAATTTTGCTCAGTTACACCTACAGTTTTGGTTTTAGATCCTTTGCACCTACTCCGTGGCCTTGTGATATTTTCTCTAAAAGGATTTCTTTTTATAGTTATCCATTCCGACTCACATTCCTTTGAATTCAGTTCCCCAACTACTTTCTTTAGTTCTGTACTTGAAAGGGCCTTAAGGTTCAAGCCTTTTTTTTTTTTGATATCTTTTTTCTATTCATTAATCTCCCACTAGAATTTCACTCATGTCAAAATAGGTCTTGGCTATGATTCTGTAAGTCTGGGAATACAGTTATCAGAAGGTCCTCTTATTTCTGTAAAAAATAAGTACTGTAACTTATTAAATAGCTATAATATATTTCTTTCATTTAGAAAAAAAATGTTATGGACTTTGAATTTGATTTTATAGTTATATTTATTCAGTTGTATTATTAGAAGGTATGTTCATAGTAGCATTTCTTAACAATACTGAACTATGTGGTCCAGCTTCTCATCAAATTACTACAGATTTACATATATTAAATTGGAAAAAAAAAAGGATAAAATTTTGGTTGGTTGATCTTTTTCACCTTTTTTACTAAAACCAAGATAATTGAAAGTGTCTGCTTTTATTCCACTATGTAATAAAGGGAATTGGAAATATTAACTTGTTGAAAGTTGGGGATGTTTTTAAGGATAAAACATTTACCACAAGAATTTCTGCTTTTGAGGCTGTATGAAAAGGAAAAAAAAAATTATGATTGCATTTTCAAATAGCAAAAGGAGCATATGTGGTTTGGTTTTAGCTTTACATATATTTTATTTAATTATATCGGTTTGTCTTTAATTTACCTGCCTGAATTGTGAGTCTGTTTGAAGAACTTGGTCTTTCTTTCAAATTTCTATTTTCTTAAGGAAGAAATGCCTTTCTTGTCTTTTAAAAAATGATGCTGAAAGTGAGGAAATACTAAAGCTGGGTTATAGCCAACTGACTTTTAACTTTTATTATGCCTAATATTACCTTTGGCACTTCTGATTGATTTAATGTCAAACTCATGCTAGAGTGAATTTTGTGCATCTATGCATTGATAATGCCCTTTCAAATATTACAGGCATGATCTTCTCATAAGTAAAGATTGGCAACTCTGAATTCTGCTCATTTATTTATATCTTCACATCCTACTGCCACCTTCAAAAATATAAAGGGCCCCTTGGTGTTTAAAGCATTTCATTTTACTAAAGAAGAAGATGAATGGAATCTGGAAACATACTTTGATTTTGGATATCCATCTCCCAGACAGGTTCATTATAGATGGAGATGAGCTTTATTTTGAGTGACAAAAGGACTGGCTCTACAGAGATGCTATTCCAGTCTTTTCAATGAAAGAGATCCTCAAGTCATTGCCAGATTTAAAAAACAGATTCTGCACAGCACATTTAGGAATAATACTAGGGAAAAAGAGAAGCTGGTTTTTTTCCTTCTGTGGTTTTCCATAGCATTCAGCAAACCTTTCTTATAGAAAATGGGTTTTATTAAGTTTTTTTGTGTGTTCTTCAAAGCAGCAGTTGCAATAAAGTTGCTTTCAGTATTCTTTGCCCGAATATTTGTAAAGGTTATAGATTTCTGGAGGTACAAAAACCTAGGATTTTAATTCAATACTCTTCCTGCCTTCAATACTCCATGCTAGTAGACCATATTACAATGAAGGTTCTGGGGGGCTGGGGTAGTGTTGTTGTTTGTTTGTGGTTTTTTTTTTTGGTTGGTTGGTTGGTTGGTTGGTTGGTTTTTATGAAGGCGGAGTTTACAAAATTATTATCAGATTGAAGCTTGCTTAGCATAGTGATTCTTTGCCTCTTGCTCAAGCTATTTTCCCTTTAACACTAAAAAATAATGTTACCAATTCGACATATATAACCTCATTCTGCCTTCAAATCCTGGTAAGAGTTTGAAACTACATAAAATTGGTTAACTGTAAAAGTATCTAATAGCTATCTTCTTTAACATCCAGTTTCTGAAAAAGTTTGGAAAATATTTAAATATTCTAAAAATTGAAAATACTCTACTGTATTTTAAATTTTGTAGCAATTAGAGTGATGCCTATGTTCTGTTGAGCACTTCTTGCAGGCCTACTATGAGATATTGTAGGTATATTTTCAGGTCTACTCAGAATTCAAGTCTCAGAACAAAAGAAACCTTCTGTTGTTGAAATATAGCAATTAATTCAAGAACATTTAATAATCAGCTATAGTTATCGCAGATAGTTTCCTTGATCTTATTTTAATAGAAGATAAATGCAATATCTGTTTTACCCATTTTATTGAGTTCTTTTACCTTTGCTGGAGGCTCTCTGTTGGAAAGACTTTCACTCCCCACTTCTAGGCTATTTGCCTTACAATGCCCAGTAAACCATCTTCAGAGAAGGAAAATAAAATTTATGTACGTGGATGACAAAAACAATGGCATTGGATAAATCAGTAAATAAGGATAGGCATGATGTTTGTTCAGCAAGTGAAAAAGAGGAGGCAACTTCAAATGCCTAAAAATAGATGGATGCTATTAAATGTAAAGTGAGTGGTGTAAATAACTTTTATTAGTTTAGTTCTTAGAGGGAAAAGGTAAGAGAAATGCTAATTTTATAGTGTTGTTCCTTATTCATAAATTTCTTGAATTTTCTATTAATTTCACAAAAAACAAAGATCTTTATTTTTTGTCATTTTCCATCCCTTTTCCTTTCAAGAAATGCATTTAAAATTCACAAAATATTTGGGTTTTTTTCAAAAAACTACTAGAATATTTACTAGAGTTCTATTTTTTTAATTGATGAGGAGTTTCTCAATGAAAAATCTTGGTTGTCTAATGAAAACATTGGAATTACCATATTCAACTTGAACCTAGTAATATAAATCAAAATTCAATAGAGAAGCAATTCTGATTTGGAAAATTGTTACTCATTTTCTTTGCTTGGATTTTAAATGCACAATAAGAGATACCTCAGTGTCCCCTACTAACGCAACCCAAAGCACCTTCCATGAGAATAAAATTTTTCAATGAGAAAGATCTGATGAAAACAAACTGAAACTGTCAGATATCTAGATTGAGCCAGCAACTTCAGGCAAGAGGCAGTTATCTCAAAACTTCTAAAAGCTTGGCATCTCAATTTAAGAGATAATTAACAGAATGTAAAATGCAGTAGATATTTCTCTACTGTGTTTTTGCCACACAAATTTATTATGTTATTTTCATTCTCTGTAAAATAGCTCTTCTCCAAAATATGGAGACAAGCATTCAGGCAAACCATTTCTGAAAAATGTGGGTCTTTAAATGTTTCAGATTTGTATGTAAAAAAGCAGAAATCCAGCGTTTCACAGGATTTTGGTCCAGATTTTGATATAGAAATGAAGATGTAAATATGAAGAAACATTTATTATTAATAAAGGATGTGATTAGACATTTTTTCCTAATAGTGTCAATTTGTGGTCATATATTTTAATATATTTCATGTGCTTTTATTTCCTGAAGTAATTGTACTGTATTTCATTTATGTATTTTAGGCACAGAAGGGGCAGTGTTTGGACACTCTGTGGAGACACCCCATATCAGAGCAGAACCTTCCCAAGACCTCAAGTAGGTGTTGTTCAAAAAGTTGTTTTAAAATCAAGTCTTCTCCAAAAAGAAAAAAATAAAAAGTCTGGTTTAAAATAAAAGTATCTGTATAGTAATACATATACTGGCTATTTAATGACTCGTAGATACAAAAACACTGATAGACTGCAGTTTGTTCTATCTAGTCAAAAAACTCCCACAAAATCCTATCACATGAAATGTGAAATACAGCTCTTTTTTTACGTATGACCTCCCTCCCATAGTAGAATTCTTGAGAAACACATTTTCCTTAGTGACTGGAATATTCAGGTGTTTTTATGGTTCAATGTGTGCAGTATTGTTCAATAGCATCAGACCACTTGTTTGATTTTTTTTGTGAGCTGTCACAGAATATATAGGTCAAGTTAAAGTAAACGGATTTTTCCACTTACCAATGTTTCTGGGTTGTTTTGTTTTTTATACTAACCCACACGCTTTTCAAAAATTCATTACCAATTGAGGCTATATTTCTAAATATAAAATTTTTATGTACATTATCAAAGGGGAGAAATCAGTAGATAGTAAATTATTAGGTTTAAAATTTGCTAAGGAATCTGTAGAGAAGAAAACTTAGAAAAGTTAAAGTGAAAGCTTTTTTTTGAAGTGCATGTTTGTGCATTGCTAAGTACTCATGTCTGATTTATATGGATGTATTACTTGTATTACTCCCAGCAGAACTGGTGAGAAATAATATAGACTGACTCAATTCTACTATGATTTTTGAACATTATATAACTATCTCTTTGCCTTCCCAGAAGTGTTTCTGATTACTTGCTATAGAATAGCATGGTTAAATGCTCAGCCTCACATTTGCAAAGGCATTTAGGAACATGGACCAAAAACTGTTGCAGAAATCATTTGCAGGAAGCAGTCCATGTGGACAAGTTTGACCATTATACATGGAGTGTGTGAAGTAAATGATTGTGTTTGATTATTTGCATTAAACATTTTAAAGTAATGTATAGCTTTAGGTTCTTCCAGAGGATCCCATTTGTTGGATTTATGTCTTAAAAATCTCTGTCCCCTTCCATGAGTTCTCTCAGTCCTTTGTGGAAAATAATTGTAAAGGCATTTTTAAGTGACAATCACCAAGGTGATATGATCTTTACTCAGAGGAAGTTCAGCAGAAATAAAAGAAGAAACATAGCACATTCTTTCTTTTTAGGGGACCAATAATTTGGGTATGAGGCTGGAACTAGTCCCACTTAAAAGAATGTGGAAACACTGCTTTGTCTACTTCTTCCTAATCATTAAATAATATTAAGAGAGTGAAAATGTATGGTAAATCAGATAATTCTATGCCTTCAGGATTTATTTAAGTAAGGTTAAAATCACCTCACATTGCTTCTGAAATTCACACATGGGACATTCACCCCTCCAGTCTCTTGCCTTTATTCATTGCCATGATTGCTATTGTTGCTTAATGTTTTCAACTCCACTGTTACTCCAGTTCATTTTTCCAAAATGGACTTAGATTAGCAAGCATTTGGCATTCAACTTTCTGCCATCTCATTAATAATGATTTTAACCCGTACCTTTTATTCAAAAAACTGAAGAAATAGACAGCCTTGGAGTTGGGTCAAGTAAACTTAGATTACTTTTAAGTGGTTTATTCTTAATATATTCAGTCCATATTATGTTCTGCAAGTTTTTGTGCACATGTGCTCCTATTAGTTGGATTTCATCATATTCTTTTCTTAAACTCTCAAGTCAATTTAGTAATTTTAAAATTATGACTATTAGGACATTTCAGTGGGCTGGTCTAGGTTCTATTGCTTTTTAATGTTTTAGAATAAACTTACCCAAAGTACCTATGATGGCAGTCCTAAAATCACCTAGAGTATTTTTCCAAGTGCTGCATTTCTGTGTCTTTGGACGGTTAAACTTAATGGTAAGTAATGGGAAAGTAGAAAGTTTGCTGAATTAACATGATTCATTTTTTTCAGTGGACACACTTGGATGCAATTTGACAGCAAGCTGCAGTGCATAAATATAAATAAATTAGGCCATGAGAATTATTGTACACGGGTTTGAAAGATAATAGAATATACATTAGATCATTAATTCAAGTATAAATCACCCCATATTTTTCTTGTTGGAATATGTATTTGTGGTCAATGAATAAACCTCAGGACATGTTTTTTCCTTTTTTTCCAAAATAAAATATGCTGGAAACCTTGTCATAGCCTTGTATATGTAAAATGGCTGACTACTGAATATTTTAAAAATGAACTAATGACCACCTTGAATACTTTGAATGAAACATAACTAGAAAATTTGGTCTACAAATTTCATACCCACAAAGATCATAGCACTTCCAGGGATTTTAGTTTAAGCTGTTGTGGACAGGAAGACAAAAAGATAAAGTCAGATTCACATTAGCTCCACATATCTAAACCTTGCCTCAGACACTCTTAATTCTACAGCCAGATTTAGAGGTCTGCATATAGAGAAGCTCCACTAATATTTACTATTAAAAATATGTTGTGCAAAAATAAACTTTTATTGAGTACTTATATAATTCATTCCTTTGTGTCCAACCATTTTCATCACATCTTTCTCCTTTCCTTCATTTTCAAATAATACTGGAAAGGTTTTGCTTTCCGAAAGTGCTGTTATACAATCCTTTGTGAAAGCTTTTGTGTCAAATCCCAGAAACTAATTAAAGATTACTTTCATTAGTTGGGATAAATAGAATAAAAGAACCACGCATTCGAATCAGAAAAATGAATTATATCTTAATAATTTAATCTTCCTGTTTTTCTCACTACTGTTTCTCACAGGAACACTGTAAGGAAAACTAAACTGCCAATATATTCCCCAAATACTGGTTTTAGGCCAATAGGCATTTAGGCATTAAAATATGGTGTACTAATAGGCAATATCCATGCACAAAATAGACAGACAGTAGTTAAATGCAGATAACTTTGCCCTGAATAACATCTTTAATAAGGGGATGAATTAATTTCTTGTTGTCCTCCGGAGATAACAGCAAGATCAAATTTGAAAGTTTTTTTCTCTTCAATGTCAAGCTTTGCACACCACTATCGGTTAATCCTGTAAGCTAATGCTGGGAATAATGAGATGAAAATTGATCAAGTGGAAAGGAATCATGCAAGATAGTTGGATCCTACTTTTACCTCTAGTAAGAATTAAAAATCCTCCTACCTTGCACAGGAGGTCTGGGTTCACTCAGAGCTGTCTGATGATTTGTAAGAGACACCCTTTGTGACGTTTAAGGAGTGGCTTACTAATAGGTCAAAATATATATTTTGTAAAAGCCTGGAGCCAGAGATCAGATCAGAAATTGTAACCTTAACTTGTTAGTAATCTAGGCAGGTTGAGAGTGACAAAATCACCATGACTGTTCATATATTTTTTGCCAGAAATCAAATAACCTCATCTAAAGGTAGAAAATGCAACAGAGTAAAAAAACCCCATCTCCCTTCCTAGGCTGTTTAAATAATGCCAGATTTTAGTTACTTTCAGTACCCTTTTTTAAATTAATTAGAAATAATTAATATTTTTGTTTTCATAATTTGTTAGTTATTTCATTGTATTGACAGAAACTCGTGAGCTTAGTCTTATCATTAGCTGTTGAAAATATAATTTTTTTAACATATATGTCCATACAGAAATAGGTATGGGTATAGTAAAATTTGAAAAATTTCCAAGAGTTAAACTTCTCTTTTTAAATATAAATGTGGTCTTCTCTTTTAAAACATACATGATACATATTTATATATATAAAATTTTAAAAATATTGAAGTAACAGAGAAGAAAACCACTAATGAATGGTTGTAATTGCTATGTAGACAGGACAGAGTAGAAACAAAATGTAGCTGGGTATGGCTCTTAAACTGAAAGAATAATTTGCTTTAGTGTTCAGTGATGATGATTATATTTGACATTGGAAAGGGAAAAGGCTCTAGCAGGAACCAAGATATGAAGGATAGGAATATTACTATCACAAGAGACAGAAAAATCCATCAAGTTTCATATGGTTAATTTAGGATACTGGAGCCTCCTTTTCTCCAGGCTGAAGTACCCCTCAGCCACTCCTGTGTCTTACACTGTAGATCCTCACCCAGCTTCTTTGCCCTTTCCTGGACTCACTCCAGCACCTCAATGTCCTTCTTACAGTGAGGGGCTCCAACTGGACACAGAATGCATACTTCAGCCTCACCAGTGCTGAGCATGGGGGCATGATCACTGCCCTACTGGCCACAATGTTGTTGATCAAGGCCAGGATGCCTTTGGCCTTTTAGGCCACCTGGGCACAGTTGGCTCATGTTCAGCTGCTGTCAACCAGCACACCCAGGTCCTTTTCTGTTGGGCTTATGATTATGCTTGCTTCATGATTATGCTATGTCATGCCTTCAGGAACCCTCAGATGGGATCCAAGCACAGCTGTCCCAGCCTATACAGGGTAATGAGGGTAAATATATTACCCTATCATCCTCATCTGAAAACCCATATAAAGCTTATAGCAGTAGAAAGCATTTGCATAGGGCTGCGTTAATGAAAGTCATGGCAGCTTTACACTGCATTTATTGTGAAGGCACCTGAGGATCTCTGTTTACATGAAACTCTGTCTTTCTAACAGCAGGCATGAGCAGTGAGTGCTCAGAGTGCCAGAGGAAGATGTTCAAGGTTTCAGTAGGTGTCCTGCTGTGTGCCCTTGGCTCCTGCAAGGCTTGGTTCAATTGTGGTTGCTCTCACACTGCTTCCAGATCCAAACTTCTGCATAATTAATTCTAATTTAATGTAGGTGCAGCCTAGGACTAGGCATGACAGCACACAATTTGTTCAAGCTTTTCATTTTCACAGATAGTGCAGGTAGAAGTGTTTCACTGTCTTTTTTAATGGAAGTTGAGCAACAGTCCTCCATGCCCAGGAGATATTAGAGACACCAGAACTCATTTCTGACATGGTTTGGACTCTAAATACAGTCTTCTTTCACTATAGTACCATACCTGCATTTTGCAGTTTTTTCATCAGTTTTTCTGATGAAACATGATTTTCTATACTGCTTATATTCCATAAAAATTGTACTATATATTATTAAGTAATGATGCTGTAACATACATAATATTTTCACGTCTTTCTTTTGATTCTAAGTGAACAGGCTTACAAATGCATTACTAAAAAGGGCTACTGATATCTTTTGTTTTCCATTTGAGCAATCTTTAGTTTGTTTAATCTTTCCTTATATGAAATTTTTTTTTTTCCTCACTCCAGTGGCTCCTTTTTCCTTTCTTGGAGTATCTCCATTTCCAGTGATGCTGTTTAACCACTTTCACAAGAAAACAAGACTTTTAAAATTTACTGTCTGTCTGTGCATTCTCTCTTCTCATGTCCCTGATACTTTGTGAGGGATCTGGAGCTCGTACAGACTAGATGTAAGAACAAGGAGGCTCAGAAGTTACAGGGAGTACATGAGTTTATGAAACTATTAGTTCTGCAGTCCACCAAAGAGCTCCTGTTGTTTATATCTATACAGTAATTTCATGGTTATAAGCCGTACCATTTTGACTAAAGTTTTGGTCCGTACCCGGAAGTGTGGCTTATATTCCAGAGCGACTAACATATGAAAAAAAATCAGAAATCTACCAACCGGAAGTACGAGCACGCAGCAGCCCCAAACTGAACTGAGCCCACCCTGCCCCGAGCAGGGCCAGGGCCGCCCCTGGCAGCCGCGGGGGAGCAGGGCCGGTGCCGGCGGGGGAGGGAGGAGCCATGCCCAGCAGGGGCAGCTCTGCGGCAGCGGCGGGGGGCCGTGCTGGGCCGGCACAGCCCCCCGGCAGCGGCGGGCGAAGCCGAGCTGAGCCCACACGGCCGCAAGCCAATAAACCCCGCGATCCCGCGATTCTGTTACTAAATGGTAACTTTGTGAAAGTTACACACCGATCCTTGCTGAGAATGAAAGTGCGGCTTACGATCCGGTGCGGCTTATATATGGAGGAAAAACAAAACGTTGCCGACACCCCGGAAGTGCTGCTTATAATCGGTGCGGCTTGTAATTGTGAAATTACTGTAATTATACAGAGAACTCAAAAGATAGTTTTTAGCCAGAGAGAGAAATGAATGATTTTACATGTCTTTTCCTCCAATTCACATTTTATCATCTGTTCTGTCTCAAGATTGAATTCAGTGCCAAAAGAATTTAAAAGCTAGTTGACTTCTTCACAATCTACTCAGTTTTGTATTGCAGAAAGTGAAAATATCTCTCTAGTTTGTTTGGACATGACAATTGTCTTAAAAAAGTGACTGAAATCAAACTCACCAAACCTTTGCTGATTTTTTTTTAATGATTGACTGATTTTTTATTTTTTTATTTTCTTCTTGGAATGTTTGAATAAAATCCAAATATGAGCCACTGGAAAATATATTCCAAGGTCTCTGCTGTGCTTAATCTGCAGGGTTTGAAGTTGAACCTGTCAAAGGATTTTCAGCAGAATAATATTCCATGAGATGCAGTTTTCTAAAAATGTAGATCAAGCCATGTCACAGTTTGCCTCAGCTAAAATATATCTGTTTACATCAGCTTAAGACCCCTCAGAGAAATGATATAGAGAATGTCATTAGATAATTACAGGTGGTCTGGACTGTTACTTCCTAATCATAGGAAGCTAATGGTTTTCCAAACCGAGACTCTTCAGACTCCCCCAGGCACTTTATCTTCAGATCTGACTCTTGACAAGCACTTGAGCATATTCTGTGGGTAGGTTGCTTCAATCTCTTTCTGACAAGATAGATTTCTATTTTAAGGAAATATATTCTGAAAGACAACTCAGGTAATGGAGCTATTTCTGTAAAGAAGATAAACTTCATGTAAGAATGTTTAGCAGAAAGACTGGGCATGTGTGGAGTGGGATTCAAGCCAGAATAAAAATAAGGAAGGTAATGCAAAGGGAAACATTTAGGGTAGAATGGGGTAGCTCTAAGTTGTCAGGACTATAATGAATCCTTTTCCCATATCTTTCCTTAATCAGCTGTGTTAGATTGTCACATATCCAGAACTTTTTCTCAAAGCCTGGAAATTTCGAGCATGTTTTGGTATTTCTCAAAGAAATAATATTTTCTGGTTTTGATAGCTTCCTTGCCTTTAGCTATTCTGGCTATGCCTTCACCCATGCTAAGACACAATCATGCATTATGTTCTTTTTAACCTTCCTCATATCACTTGCTTATTTAGTGAAGCTCTAGCTTTAAATATTTGCTTTTTCCAGCCTTTCTCACGTTTCCTTGATGCTTCTTTACTCTTTCTATTCCTTTAACAATACTTCTGAAAAAGTCCTCAATGACCTTTTGGTCCTTTTGGTCCTTGTTATTCCTCTTCAGTAATACTTACATATATATATATATTCTCAAAGGAGATCCTTTCTTTCCCTATGTTGTAAATTGTTTTTTCTATTTATCATCCATGCCAAATAACATTAAAATATTCAGTGGTTTCAAGCATTGTTATGAAAATGCAGACCTACTGGATTTAAATCTATGGCATGTACAGGGCAATTAGAACCCATTTTTGAGCCCAATGAATTTCTAGGCTAGTGAGAATTTTAGAGGTTATTATTAAGGGCATGCTGACACATGCCAAAGTCAGTGACATGCAGAGCATGGACATAACATGAAATGTTGTACTGAATTTCATTCTACTATTTTGATTTAAGTCATAAAATTTTCCTCTTTGCTTAATTTTATCATCCATCCATCACAGTTGGAAATTGAGAGGAAAAAAGATTAATATTTATTGGTTCAGGCCATTGTGATTTTCTAAAAACACTTCTCTAATTCTCTGCTACTTAGGGATTGTGTGTTTTGTAAAAAAACTAGAGACAAATCATGCCCAAAATTAGGTTTTCACATAAATAAATTTCCCATGAACATATGAGAATTTTGCTTCTTAATAAAGAAAAGCTGATGATAGGTAAACAATATGAAGAATGTTAAGGCCTCCAAATTTACCACTGCTTTTCAATAATAATAATAAAAACATCATCCTGAAAATATAAGCAATTTGTTGAAAGCATCACAATGCAACAAGCTTCAGGAAGTATTAGCATTCTAGCAATGATTCATATGCATCTTGAAGAGGTGCATATTTTGATACATGTAAATGTATCAAAATATTTTAGTCACTTTTATATATATATATGGTAAAATGTGCATGTATAACCTTGTCAATAGTGTAAGTAATAACGTTGGAATGATTGAATAATAATTTTATTTTTGTATCATTCCCACTGTGATGTCAAATGTAGCTATTCAAGAATCCACTGTTTGAATAGTTGCAATATCTTAATATAAAGATTTAAATTTTTTTGTTACTATGATCATAAAAGTTGCTGGTCATTCTTTATGGTACAACCTGCCTTTTAAGAAATGGACTTAATGGAAAGCCTAATCTTATCTATCACCATCAATGTTCATTGGATTCCTTTAAGGACTCTTGGTCTCACTGAAGAACTCTTGAAATCATTTTCTTTGAGCATCAGGACAACAAACTCTTCCTTTCATAATAATAGAAATTGAAAGAATGTATATTTTATATTGTTGGAGGTTTCTGGAAAACAACATTTTCAAAATTATTTTGAAAAAAGTTTCTTTATACATATTTGGTACAAAATCCTTTCACTCATGAGAGAGAACGATCCTGCATTCTTTGAGATTTTGGGGTTGATGGTACTTGCTTACAATAAAGCAGTAGGAAGAGGAATAGAGAGAGATTTGACACATCCATTTGCCTTCCCTCTCCTCTTTGTCTGTCACACCTACCCACAGTCAGAGTCTGCCAAAACTCTTGACCTACAGGTAGCAAGATCAGTGGCAAAATTATTTTAATCTATGAAAATCTACAAAAGGCTTACCAAGTAAATGTGTAGACTTTCCAGTGGTTTTATATTTGCAAAATTTTTGTTTCCTAGAAGGGTTCCTATGCTCACTGAAAAAAAAAAAAGCACAATATGTGTTGGCAAGACTATAATGTATAAAAGTTAAATGCTGGGAAGTGCTGATCTCTTGACCACCAAATATAAAGATGTCACTAAAGGGGAAATGAGAACCTGTTTTACATATGAGATCTCTAGCTGACATATTTTTAATCCACTGCTTTGGATAACAATTCTAAATTGGTAGAGGTTTATAACAGTTGTTTTACTAAGTAGCATGGGTTGGTTATAGGGCTTAAATAGACACAAAACAAATTATTTGCTTTTGCACAGGGGAATATTCTATTTCCTTCTATTGTAAGAAATACTTTCCACTAGCCAATAGAAAAAAATTAACATGGATAAATTATATCCCAAGTGAATATGAGGGATATGCAGGAGGTAAATCTAAAATATTGTTTAAAACCTAAAAAGAAACCTTTTCTTTTGGTTCATATTGCAAATTGTTTTTCTCAACTACAATCTAGGTCAGCTTGTAAACAGAAAATACCAAATGAAGAAAAGATGTTTCTGCATTTCTGATGAGAAATACTTTAATACCTTCAAAGCAACATATTCAAGATATTTTAAAAGTTTCCCTTTTGTAGCAGTCATTCATTATTTTAGCTCAATTTCATATGGCTTTGATCTTATGAAGTTTATATTTTTTCACAAATTAACCACTGATAATTTAAAAAAAAAGGTCTTCTCTGCTTTGGATAGATCATCTTGCTTCATCACATTTAGCAAATTGACCAATTATATTCTTTAAAAACTCTTTTTAAAAGCCTTTTTTCTTTTCTACAGTTTTGTAGTTTCTATCTAATTGTAGCAGTAGTCACCTTCTCCATCAGAGCAGTTTTTTGTTTGGGACAGAAAAATTAATACTATGAATAGAATTCACTCATAGATGTAAACGCCACTCTGACAGGCTATCAGTAAATCTGAAAGGAAAGCAAATTCTCCGTATGCTATTATAATAACACACTTCTCTTTGGAGGGATGAGCATTACAATGTGGAGTGTTACAATTATTAAAGGTATCAGAAATATGGCAAAGAAAAAAAATTATAAAGAAGCTGCATATCAAACCTATTTAATCTCAAAACACTGAGGAAATAATCTCTGTGTATAGACTTTTGCATTTGCAGTAGCATGCTGCAGTCTCTTTTCAGAGCAGATCAGACAAAGGATAACAATAAGAAAACAGATTTAGGCATTCCATTTTGCTAATAAGATGGGTGGTGTTTTAAAATCTGCCTTGATGATCATCAGTCATTCCTTGATATTTCTACCACATTATTTGATTTCCAATGACTATTAACAGTCAATATTGTAAAAAAGAAAAAAAATTCTTCTTCATGGTGTGGAGAAGGCTGATATTATAAACTTTTCAAGTTGAGAAATTAATTTCCTAAATATCTTCTTTTTAAACAAACATAGAGTTATTTATGCTAATGTACTTAATGAAAAACTGTGATGAAACTAGACTAAACAACTCTAAGCTATACACTGTCAAAAATTTATTCATCAAAGAAAACCATAGTTTCTTGTTGGATGTTCCTAAACAGATTTTATTTGTCCACCTGCTGGAAAGTTTTAATTAGGGATGTGAATATTATGAAAGCAGAAATATTTGTGACTTGACTAAGACACATTAGTTCAATGCAATAAATGTAGCTAAGAACACTTTTATCTTTATGATTACAAAATGGCATCTGAAACCACGGAGAAATATTACTATTCCTGTAAAGGAGGTTATAAGTCACAATGTTAAGCTGCTGAAAAATATGGAATGGAAGAATAAAATCATTTAACATTTATACCATTCAGTTTCCTTTTAAGTTCAAGGTAAAACCTCATTAAGGAAATGGAGTACTCTCAGAAACCTAGTTTCTAATTTTTATACTTTACATCATTTATAAAATATTTTGGAAGTTCTTTTTCTGTTGTCCTGTAGCCATCAGAAGTTCACAAACCACCACCTGTAAAGCACTTGCGTATGTCATTAAATAATTCATGATATTTAGATACTTCCCCAGTACAAAGAAAGCAGAACCTTCTATCAACTTCTCCCTACAAAGCATGAAAAAAAACAGAAAGAAAAGGGCCTAGCAGTAGCAGAGACAGATATTTTTCTATTGTTCTTATCTATATACATCCCATGTATTTATTTTTTTTAATATATATCGGTAGCTACAAATTCTGATTTTCTCTATGTGGACACCTGCCTTTAACCCTTTAACAGCTTCATTTTGTTTTCTGAATGAATGCTTTCCTTTTTTTTTTTTTTTTTTTTTTTTTTACATTTTACATATCTTTTCTTCCTTTTCCTATTGAGTGCCAGTGACATGCAACAAACAGAAATGTTTCACAGACACCATCTCAGTGACCTTCTTTGCATGCAAATGTGGCACTTTGGTTTTAGAATGGCAATGCAGTACTGTTCTCTGTACTTTAAAAAAATGCAGTAGTTGAAATACTTTGAAATTTTCTTGTTCCATTGCTTGACAGATCTCATCTGGCTTTTCTGCACCAAATTCTCTGCTAAACTACTCTTTCCATTATACATCTAATACCTCATTATGTTTTTGGATAGCTATGACACTGACAGTTTGCTGAAGCAGGAAATACAGTGTTTTCTTCAAGTTGCTCAGTCTAGACATTTTTATCATTAACATATTTAATCTTACAAAAATCCTTTGTTCAGGTATAGTGGAACTGTGTCCTTCCATCATATTGCTAAGTTTTAATTAGATAAAAAAATTGTCTCCCTCCCTTAGAGTGCTATGCAATACGTCTGCAACTGAACACAATCAGAATCTGAATTATTGTCTCCTAGTTCAATACAGTTTTCATCCTGTCATTTTCCCTATTCAGTGTGTGAGCATGTTTTCTACAAAATCTTTGCATTGGTACTTCCCTTTCAAGAGAAATCTCTACAATATTTTGAGAAACCACGGCTAAGAAAGTATCATATTTCTGCATCAAGGCTGATAGAGGATCTTGAGCATAGGGAAGTGAGAAGCAGAAAGACTGAGAGTAGAACAGGAATTGCTTTGAGTAAAGATACCAAGAAGCAGTGATGTGGTTCTTAAACCTACTATAACAGGGTTATATGAGCATACTATTTTGGAGAACAGAAAAACCATACAACACCCCCCAAGTGGCAGCAAAATAAGAGATTTTCTTTTCCCCTCTTCATACATGAAGCTGCTAAACATACACAAAATATCAATGAGTCTGTCAAAGCAATTTTAACCAGTTTCACATCATTTAAAACATTTAAAGGTTTTGTTTTCTGTTTATGTCGTTAAACATTTGTTATCAGTCACTAAGATTTTAGCATTGAACTGTCATTACAGGAGCATTAACAGAGATGTGCAGATTCTTAAGTATCTATATTTCAGTATTAGTACAGTTGGATGCATTAAGTGCTAGTGCCAGAAAGCATCACTAAGCAGATAATTTACATCAGTATATTCTTAAATGCTTCACTTTTTTTCTAATCTCTGTGTCATAAAAGGCAGTCATAGAACCACACATATAATCTGGTTTTCCTTTCTTACCCTTTCAAAATATGTCAATATCTACCTGCATCATGAGTTTTGAGGATGGAAAGATTTTGGTGGGTCAATTCAGTGCATTTTTTTTCTCAGTGACTGTTTTTGTCTTTCAGACTTGAATCTCCTACTAGATCTTTGGTGATGGAAGCACCTAGGGGAGTGCAAGTCAATGCAGCTGCAGGAGACTTAAAGGCTACCTGTAGGAAAGAACTGCACTTACAGTCCACAGAAGGGGAGGTAAGTTCAGCCAGCAGAGAAATGTTTCACAACACTGCCAGGTATAACACAAACAGTGTGAGGAGGGTTCATTCAGCAGCAAGGCAAACAATACAAAGTGTTCTGAGTTTGCCTTTGTTAAAGTAATGTTGGTTTAGCTTGTTAAATTATTAAAACTTATTTCCTTTTTAACAAATATTGGAATCTCTAAATTTCATTCACACTGAAAATAAACTTGGTTGAATTAATACAGACCAGAATTACTTGTAAATTAAGCATCAAAGAAAAGTCTTCCATAGAACAGAGTTAAGTGATACTGGTAAAAACGTAATTTGGATTACTCTGTCAAAATAAGACAGAGAAGTTTGGATTAATTTGGATTAATGCATCATTAAACCATGATTAAGAGGTTTAACAAATTTACTCTACCTGTGGTTTAACTCCTTAATCTTTTGCCATCTCTGTAAGAGAGACAGAGTACTTCCATCATATTTTCTCTCCTGTTTCATTAGTTGTCTTGCTTCAGAGTACAGTGATAAGTGATTGACATGAAATGATTTTGGTAAAGATTCTTCTCATGTAAACCTGTGTGAACTCATGAAAATGATTCAGAATTTTGTCACTTGTTGGGATGGCAATCTATGTATTACAGAAATGCATGAAGGATTACTGGTATGGCAGTCCTTTTATCTTCAGACCATAAATGATACAACATTTTAAAAATAAAAAAAAGCAAAAAACTAGTTGAAAGCTATCAAGAGATCTCAGATTTCTATTAGGCGCTTTGAAGGAATTTATAGATTTTCAAATTGTTCTCAGAGGAGCTTGCTACAATACAGCATTTTTGGAAATCCATAATGTAAATATCTTATTGTGAATGGAGCTCTTTAGAAATTTTTTTGCCTTTTGTGTTTGTATTTATTATTCTCTACCAAATGTTTCCAGATATTTTACACACTATCCAACATAAGCAAAACCAAACAAAGCCAACATTCATATCTGGGAAAGATAATCCCCTGGAATGCACACTCTGCCTTACAAAACAGACAGGAACATTTTGTTCAATATACTGTATCACAGGCCCCATTTTGATAATTTTTTTTATTGATGCAAGTATCTGTCCAGCGTAATTAAAGCACTATGTTTCCCTAATTGAGTCTCAAATGTTTATATATCACATGCCTGACCTTATTTTTGAGTTTCTCCAAAAACAGTTCTTCTCCCAGTCTATCTTTACTTACCACTTCTCTTACTGTTTCCTAACATTTCTGGGATAGAAGAAAAAATTTAATCCTCTTTTAATAGTAAATATTGTCCTGCTTCAGCATTGTCCTTTCTGTGGGTATTTTTGAGTCTAGATTTACCTGTAACCTGGCTTTGTTTTCCCTTCATAAATCCCTACCTGGTTAAATCTATTGTGTTTCTTAAATTTATTAACATAAATTTTACAAATAGAATGTATTTCTTTGTTCTATTCCTTCATGATATTGTCAGTGGGGAAAAGTAAAATTTAAATTAAAGTTAAAAAGAGAGAAGCCAACAGAAAGACTGTTACCTTTCCTTAGTCTTCCATTATTATTTAAACAATGCTTGTTTGTATATTCTCTTTGTTTTGTGTCATACACTTCTTCATACAATTTTTTTTTCTGTGGATCCATCAGGTTTTTTTCACTACATCAACATTGTGATTTAATTGCATGACTCCTCATTTTTCTTAAGTGTTTACTATACCTTGTTGGATAGGTAGTTTTGGAAATAACGTCCTATGACCTCAGTTGGACTTTGACAATGGGAATCCAAGAAAAGATATAATGCCTATATTATGCATGATTCAGAACTAGAATTCAACCTGGTTTTAAATGTTTTGTAGTTAAAAAACGCCAGTGAAAAGCTGACTTTTCTGAACTTCTTATTAAAAATCAGTATTTTCTTCATATGAATTTGCACATCTATGATTTCCTACACAGAAGTTAGATTGAAAGCTATCAGAAAACAATTTACCAACCTTTCTCCACTCTTTCCTAATGAACTGTTCAATAAATACACATCTGACAAAGTTCAAAGTCTTGAATGCTTGCAATTTCAGTAAGATCTGAAATGAACTGTAGATTAAATCCACAGAGAAATTCTATCCAGGGATCTGACCAATGCCTTTATAGTCTGCTGTTTAATCTCTCCCACTGGAAAATGCAGAAGTATTTTGGAAGGTGTGTAGCAGGCTCCTCAGCATTAGCTGTTGTGCAGTTACTATGGCCATGCTAGGGAATTACAGCCTGGTGTGAGGAACCAGGGTAAACATCCAATGGATTAAATATCTACACAACAAAATACTGGTTGCTTTTCCGATTACAGTCAAACAGATAAACCACAGATTAGCAGACAATAAAAAAAATTGTTTAAAGTTTTTATCGTTATTTATTTTTAAGAAAACACATTCTAAAATAACAAAGTATCTGTATTAAAAATTATCTTAATTTTATTCTAAGAATTGAATGCCTTATCAGTCAAGTTTCCTCCAGAAATAAATTAGTGTTGTCTTTGTGAATTGATCTGTGAACCATTTTTATGATAAGACAATTTGTACTAGAAAGACGTGCAAGGGTTTTTTTATTATTTTTATTCTAGTTAACTAAATTTAATTTTTTTAATGTTGAAAGCTTTTTCAAAAATTCATCAAAGATATGTGAATTAGTATTTTCTCTTTCTAGCAAAGTTATTGCCCTATTATGACAGAAAATGATTACATGGCACCTGGAATCCATCAGTTATAGCCATGTTACAAAGCATTATGCATTTACTGACCATGAAACATAGATTTTCCTTTAAGAATAACTTCGGAATATTTTTCAAAACATAAATGTGTTTATGAAATACTTCTTCTCTAGCTTTTTTTCTATGCAGTATAATCTTTAGCCTCCCACATCACAAACTGAATGCCTCTGCAAGAATCCTGAATTCTGCTGTTTGATACATTTTCTTTTTATTTACTGCAGTATTATAATAATCCTTTTAGCCCTATTACGCATTATAATGTGTGATCCCAGACTGAATACTGGGGGCTGTAATTTAGATTCAGATTCTGCTGCCCTTTGTGAAGCTCTTGAGCTGCCCCGTTGTGAGTCGAGGCATCAGCAGAATCCTTTGATTCAATTATAACTTGGCATTTAATTGTGAACTATGTATTCTTCTATAAATAAACCATAACCAATGGTTTAAAATAGCAATCATTTACTTGGAACACAAAATGTGAAGCTGCAGGCTACAGCTGAATCCACTGGTTCACATAAGAAGAAAAAGATCATTTCTTGTCTGGAAACTTGGCACAATGACTGCTAGTTCACTGCTACTTTTTCTCACAAAAGTGAAATGCAAAAGTACAAATCAATTTTAAATTCTGTAGATACTTGATTTTTCTCAACATAAAAATGTTCAAATTGAACCTGAAACACATAATTGTATAACGATAGCAAGCTGAAAGGTCAGTTTGATGGTGTCCACTCATTGGCCTAACAACTAAGTGTAGTAGTTTTGACCATCCAGAATCACAGGATTGGTCAGGTTGGAAGAGGATCACAATGGGTCATCTGGTCCCACTTCCCTGCTCAAGCACGGTCATTCTAAAGCACACGGCACAGGATTGTGTCCAGACTGTTCCTGAATATCTCCAGTGGGGGAGAATCCACAACTTTTCTGGGAAATACGTGCTGGTGTTCAGTCACCTACACTGTACAGTTCCTTCTCATATTTAGGTGGAACTTTCTGTGAAAGAGTTTCTGTCCATTGCCACCTGTTGCTTGGCACCACAAAGAAGAGTGTGGGTCCATTCTCTGAGACTCTCTGTGCAGATACTTATAGACATTGATGAGGTCCCCTCCCAGATGTCTGTTCTCAATGCTGAACAGGCCCAGCTCCCTCAGCCTTTCCTCACAAGAGAGCTGCTCCAGTCCCTAAATCATCTTTGTTGCCCTCCACTGGACCTGCTCCAGGAGCTCCATGTCTCTCTTGTCCTGAGGAGCCCAGAACTGGACACAGCACTCCTGATGTGCCTCACCAGGGTTGAACAGAGGGGCGAGATCACCTCCCTCAGCCTCCTGGCAATGCTCTTCCCAATGTGCCCCAAGACACCACTGGTTTTCTCATCTACATGGGCACATGGCTGGCTCATGGACAGTTTGGTGTCCACCAGATCCCCAAGGTCTTTCCCTGTACAGCTGCTTTCCAGCAGGTCAGTCCCCAGTGCTCGTGCATGGGGTTACTCCTTCCCAGGTGCAGGACCCTGCCTTTGTTGAATTTCAGGATGTTTCTCTCTGTTCTCTTCAGCCTGTTGAGGCCCCTCTGAAGGGTTACATAGCCCTCTGGGGCAATGACTGCATTGGTCTCTGGAGCAAAGGCTGCTAAAGCAGGCTCAGCTCTTAGGAAGATTGAGCAGCTGCTATGTCTCTTTCCAAGGAGCTTCTATGTAAGTTAGCTCTGCACTTTCATTGCACCCTGTTGACTGTCAAAGATGAAGTCAATAAAAGGAGAAAGATGTAAAGAGGCTTCTCATTTTCACAAATGTATTCACATTAATCACCTTATCTATGACCTTTTTCCTATTTACTTCTTTATGCCCTTGTATTTCCTGGTCAAATTACACTCTGTCACAGCATCATTTGTGGAGTATATTTTGTTGTTTCTGGCATAATGAGGTTGATCCTTCATTATGGTAAAGCTTATAACTGTCACATTAAAAATGAGCAATACTCTTTAACAGACAAAGTTTACTCAAAGTCAGTGTGGCAGACAAGAGGCCAAATTTATATCTACCATTTTAACAGAGCACATTTAATGAAACACACAGTATTATTTTTTAGAGTCTAACAAATGTATATAGTACTAATATTTGATCTATAATCCTATCCAGTTCTAAATCCAGGAGATGCATTTAACACATAGATTAATAATTAAGATTTATTAATATTTAATAAAACTGCAGTAATCTTCACTTAAAAGCTCAAATAACAGTACCATTTTAAAGCACTTGGTGGAATTTTTGTGGGTGGTTTTTATCTTCTGAAACAGCAAATAAAAAAGGAAAGGACTTCTTAAATTAAGTAGATACACTGAAATTGAATTACCTTGTTGTACACACTGCTTGCCATAACTATGGAGGAATGGCGGATCAAAGACAAAAACATCATATATTAGTTCAATTAAACCAAGTTATGTTTGTCTGAGATTAAATGTATGCAAAAAAATTAAATGTTTGTATGCATGAATTGAATTCAATAGAAAATAAGCAATGGCAGGCTCTAGAGCTCAAAGATCCACTGTTTATTCACCAAATATTATCTAATAAATGTGCTGCATTTTGTTTTCAAAGCCTTTTTCATGGTATTAAGCAGTTGACTTCTTGCTGTTGTCTATGAGGAAAGAGATTAGTGAATACGAAGGGATTTTTTCTGTATTTTTTTAATTATAGGTTTAAAAAATTCTATTAGGATGTTTTGACTGGTACTTAAAATTAAATATATATTGTCAAGAAAAACCTCCCACTTTCATTTTCAAACCAGTTATTAATGTTTAATTTAATTTATAGGAAAAAACCCAGTGTTCTGTACCAGTTTACAACCAAAAATACAAAGCTACAAAAGTAAAGCAATTTAACTGGCAACACCCATATTTAAAATGTTTATTCATGGCCAAGTTTTCAGGATCCACATCATAAGGAATTTTATTAGAAAGATAAAAGTGACAATTAATAATTTATTATATAATTATTTTTTAATTAGTATCACCTTTTAATCTAAATAATTATTTGAATGGTAATAAAGGCTTTATTCCCTGTAAATTAAGCACAGCTGTTCCAAGTACATTTTCTTTTTGCTGGATTGTCTACATAAACCACAAAGAAGTCACATCTATCCAAGAGTGAATGAATTTGCAAAGAATGAAAATGATTTCCATAACAGAAAGAATAAATACACCAGAAAGTGTTTTTCTTCAGTAAGTACCCATATATTGTATTGGGGTTTTAACTCAGAAGTGCCAATATATACTTTTGTTCATTAAATTTACAAAAATATGTACTTAGGATGAAACCTTACCCTCACAAACACCTCTTTGACACTGATGAGTCAAAACATAAATTCTTCCATTCAAGATTGAACTATACACTTCACTAATGTGCAGTGTTATTTTTAATGTATAGATAAGTTATTTTTCAAATCTCTTTTAGTTGTCAGTAGTTGTAGTCATAACATAGAGATGGGAATGGGAGCAGTGCTGCCGGGATGGCTCTCCTCAGGTGTACCAGGTGTAATCTTTAGAATGAGAACATTTATGACACCAGGCCACCCTCAGCCCTGAGGTCTCATTTGTCTTGTGGTCAGCTGATCTTAGTACTATAGAGAATACATTTTCAATACAAAGTTTCTGCTAGATATTTTGATCTTCTCTAAATGTTTAGTATATTCAGTTTCATCTCAGTCATTACATTCATTTCACTGTTTAACTGTTCCTCAAAACGATTAATGATTATGATCAATATGGTTCCAGATATTGTGCTTAAATTTTTCAGTATATATACTACCAAGCTAATATTTTAATTTTTCATTATGATTTTTTGTTCCTTTACTCAGAACTATCATTTACATTTAATGAAAACCACAGATAAGTGTTGTAATAAATGGTCCCTGCAAACTAAAGTACAATAATTTCACGACTATAAAGTGCACCTTAAAGCCTAAAACTTTGATCGAAACCCGGAAGTGCATCTTATAATTTGGTGCGCCTTATATATGGACAAAGTTCAGAAATTTCCTGACAACCTGGAAGTGCGAGCCACGAGCCGAGCCACGAGCAGTGAGCCGAGACACGTGGGGCCGTGGGGTTTGCGCAATTCCAGTTACTTATTGGTTACTTTGTTGTGTGCGGATCCTCGCTGCAAAAAAAAAGTGCGTCTTATGATCTGGTGCGCCTTATATGTGGAAAAATTTGGAAATTTGACGACACCCAGAAGTGCACCTTATAATCCGGTGCGCCTTATAGTCGTGAAATTACTGTACTTTAACTTATCTGACCGCTCATCTTAACCTTGAATATCGAAACACATCAACATATGAAAATTATATCATTGAGTCTAGTGACCTAATCTGTATAATCCTCTTTGTAGGATGCCTCTGATAGCCTATGCAGAATAGCAAAAAGACTAAGAAAAAACCTTGCATTCCTATAATTCAGAGTAATTGAATATTTAAGGGAATACAAAAAGTTTATTTATTGAGACATTACTGCAGTGTCTTTTAATACTAGTTGATTAAAACCCACCTATCAGATTTCCTTCTTTCACATTTCCTCCAGTTCCCTGCCATTTCTTATCTACGTTAAACCTGAAGCATGCTTTTTCACGCCTGTTTAATCAAAGAGTATATGGATACAGAAAATATTTCATTTTCTATAACTCCTAAGTTTTTAATTTGGCTGCATGAATTTAAACTGTCATTTACTGTCTTGACTAAGACTCATTAGAGAATTTTATACAGGAGAGGTTTATATCTCTGTATTAAAAGGCTTGTACTCATATTTGATTTTTTACCTCATGCCTACATATTTCCTACTGAAAGTTTGCTTCTTCAATTTAGTTTTTTGTTTTGCAGATAAACTATATTTTCTGGCTTGCTTTCCTCTCTCTTTCTTTCTCAGTGTTCAGATTAACAATACAGTCTGATGACCAGGTGAATGGCAGATCATCATTAGGAAAAATTGTATATAAAAAGAATACTATTTTCCATTCCTATTACATACACTACAGGTTGATTCAGTTTACTTTGTCAGAAATCAGATCTACTTTTAAACATTATAGAACTAATGTATTTTTCTCTGTACTAATATGCACATGACAAAGCAGTGATCTGGGATTTCTAAACCTTAAGTATTTAGAATGATGCCACTGCTCTACATAAAATAACATTTCTCTGAGTAGCTGCTGCCTTTTCCATCTTGCAATCTGTCAGTCAGTCTCCTACAAAATTTCAAGAATGGATGACGGCTTTGGTTTTATTTCTGCCTATTTATCTGCTGAGGAGTGCAACTCTCTGAGAGACTATGACTGGCCTACATTGTCTTGATGCATGTGAGGTGATAAATGGCTTATCTCATACCTCTCACAGCAAAAGAGATTAGAGAAAAACCATGTACTTCCATTAACTACTGTCATACAGCAACAGTGTTCACTACAAAAATAAAACTGTTTAATTTTTTGTCTTGCCACTTCTTCCCTTCTCTTTAGATACCTGATAAAACAGTAAGTAGTTTAAGTTTTGCTGGTGTTGGAGGAATTTCCAGCCATAAATTTCAGTTTTTGTCAAATCAGAGGACAGGAAAGGTAGATCCTCAAATACCTACTATGTTCTCTAAATTCCCAATGAGTTGGGCTACTCTGGTGGTATATTTGTATTCCTGCATAACTAATAGATAGCAACTTTTGTTGCATCTCTAAATTTCATCTTTCATTTATAATCTTGACAGCATATGCACAGGGTAGATTTTAATACTGCTTTTAAATCATCTTTATTAATTCTTTTCATCTCAGGCTTCACCAGGGTGTAGCTATAGGGATGTGATTAAATTGGACTCACTGCAGCAGATATCACCCTCTCAAGAAGCCAGCTCAATTTTTCTCAGACACCATACCCTAGTATCCACATTGCTGACCAGATGTTCTGGGATGCCTGCTGGGACAGGACTCAATAGCTACCATGCAGGATTATGGTAGGAGATAAGAGTGGATTGTTTTACATCACAGTGTGAAGTTTGTAAGTACCAGGGGAAAAGCCTGCATAGCTATGCTTATAAAGATCATTTCATTTAATGAACCAAATCACTGAGCTACATTGTATTGTAGTGCACAACAGAGTAGGGTGGTCTGGATTAAAGTCCTGGAGCAGTACACTACGTAACACCTGCAATGATAGACTGTAGAAGTGTAGATCTCCTGATGTAAACAAACGGAAAAATTCTTGAGCTCACAGCAAATACTATAATAAAGTTCAAGAGATTTAACTCCAACCAGATCTCTGATACATAGACCCTGTGGTTTTTTGAGTTAATTCTTATTTGAATCAAAACACGTCTTTTACAATCCATTTAATTCTGTGTTACAGATTTCTCATGATTCTTCCCCATCATCACTGCAGCTAAGCTGTTAAAATGCCCAGCCACACAATCTGCCAAAAGTATAAAGAGCTCATCTTGTATTTTGTTGGATTGCCTTGCATGTATGTCTTCTATATTGAAGTGCTTTTTATTACTGCATATATCATATTCTCATGTCTCCAGCTTCCATAGAAATAGTCGTTTTCTTATCTTCTTTGGTATTCCAAGTGCATCAAGGCGTGTTGATTTTGTCTGGGATAGTGTTTATTTTCGTCACAGTGACTGGTATGGGGTTGTGGTTTGGATTTGTGCTGAACATGAAACTGATAATACAGAGATGACTTTGTTACTGGTGAGCAGGGCTTGCACAGACCCAAGGACTTTTTTTCTTGTTCTTCTTGTTCTTCTTGTTCTTCTTGTTCTTCTTCTTGTTCTTCTTGTTCTTCTTGTTCTTCTTGTTCTTGTTCTTGTTCTTCTTCTTCTTCTTCTTCTTCTTCTTCTTCTCCTTCTCCTTCTCCTTCTCCTTCTCCTTCTCCTTCTCCTTCTCCTTCTCCTTCTCCTTCTCCTTCTCCTTCTCCTTCTCCTTCTCCTTCTTCTTCTTCTTCTATCGCCATGCTGGGAAGGAGACTGGGCTGCATGGGAAGCTGAGAGGTGACACAGGGCAGGTGACCTCAACCGACCAAAGGGACATTCAATACTCTATGACATTGGACTCGCTATATACAGCTCCTGGGGGAAGAGGGAATAAGGGGGAAGGCATTTGGAGTGCTGGTGTTTGTCTGCCTAAGTCACTGTTACCTGTTATGAGGCCTTGCTCTCCTGGAGATGGCTGAGCACCTGGCTGCCCATGGGAAACAGTGAATGAATTCCTTAGTTTGCTTTGCTTATCTGCATAATTTTCACTATTAAATGACCTTTATCTCAACCCACAACCTTTCCAGCTTCTATCCTTCCAACCCTCTTCCTGATCTTTCTGGTGGGGGAGTGAGTGAGTGGCACACGGCTGCTGGCTGGGGTTAAACCACAACACAAGGCTTACTGAAAATCAGTATTAAAAGTCCATAAGGCCACTCAGATCTTTCTTTTTATCTCTATTTTTTAAAAGTTATCAAGAACTGCTGATTAAAAGTATGTGACATTACTGGCTCCGGTTTAATATCCTGTTGAGTTACTATTGAAATTGAAAGTATTTTATCACAGTCATGTTCTGACGTCAATTTTTGATCTTTCTCCAAGTACAGAACTATGCTGAGCATTATTTAGTACAAAAGATACATTTATACTCACACAGACCTTGCATTATTAAGTGTGGCTGGAATTTTGCACAATACTATTGGTAATTCTAGTGTTACTACATTAATAATGGACCTGTAGCCATTCGTTTTTTCTTGATATGAGAAGTAAACGAATACTTTTAATTACTTGTCACTCCATTCATTACTGTGTCCTTTGTCTCCTTCCCACATTTTACCAGTTCCTAATTTCTAGTTTGTTATTAAACCCTCTTTCCCCATCTGTTATTTTGTTTTCTTATTATGTTTGCTGCAGTTACTGTCACGTTTACTCCTAGCTGAGCTGAATGTTTTAACATGTAATCTTTTTTATTCTTCAGTTTTAATTCTAGCAGAAAATTATTATATTGTTCACAACACCATCCACATTTCTTACATAAGAAACTATTTCTGCAGGGGTTATGACTAATAATTTTCTGAGGTCTGTAATACTGGACTTTCCAAGAAACATTGTGTGTATGTGTCTAAATACATCATTTCTTTGTTATATAAGTTACAGAACAAAGATAATAATTTGCTGCATTTTAGTTTTGTGATCACTTCCTCTATCAGTCACAATGTGAATTAAAGCAAGCATTGTGACATGCAGATGTCACCTTTGCCTCTGAGATTTTCCCTTTCTGTCCCTTTTAGTGAGTATTTCCTCCCATGACAGTGTATTACTGTGGAATCTGGAGAACTTACAGTGATGGGGAGTTGTAGTATTTGGGGCTACTTTTAGACTATATTAACATCAATAATTCCAGTAATTTACAATGTTTCTGTTGTGGATGGAAACATGCATCAGTCCCTCTGTGGAATTTTATCCTGACCCTTTATTTTTTTCCCAGCCTGCTCTTGCTAGTCCTGACTTCTCTACAGCAGGAGCTCAGTAGTGCTTCTGCACTATTTTGCTGCCATAAAGCACTTATTTTATCATAAAAGGAAAAAAAAATAAAAATAAGACAATACATTCCATATTTAAGGAATTCACCTTTTTCTAAGCTTCATAGTGTTACCTCCAGAGCTTAAAGACATCTTGATTTGTTGCCTGTCTTCTAGAAGTTCTTAGTCTGCTCCTGAGATAATGACTGATCTTACTTTAGCTTTTATTTGCTCTTTCCATAAAAAAAAAAATTCTGAGCAGTTGGACACTCATTTGTTTGTGCCAGTAGAAGACGTAGTTTTCTGCAAACGTAAGTGCAAATATTGGAGAACTCAATGGAGATTCATTAATGTTACTGACATCTACAGTTTCATACTGACTCATGTTATTTGCAGTGGCAGATTATAAAAAACCACAATATTTTTAAATCATAGTCAATGTTCAAAAACAAATGGGAATATCTTGATGACCTTCTTAATGAGACTTTAACCTGAAATCTTTCCTCCTCTTAACTTAGGTCAAAGAAGCTCTTTATTTTTTAACTTCATTTAATTATTCTCTGGAAGTAGCTATTGTTAAGCCCCTACAATTTGCACAGTTCAGCACATATTTTCAACTGCTTACAGGAGCACACTGGGGAATATGCTTTAATATCACTTCACACTTATTAAAATACAAATTCTGCCAGAGCAAATATATGCTGCTGCTATGAATGAATAAATGTTAATCATAAAATGTACAAGTGAAAATTCAACCTATTCAAGAACATTGACAAAATGTTTTTGTATAATGTTTGTACCTGAATAAACATGTTGGTGAAGTAATTGCATATATTGTCATAATGACTATTAATGCAGAAGTGACTACACAGAGATGAAAAACAATACATGCTGACAGCTTTTTTACTTCTAAAAATTAATTCCTAATATATTTTTATAATAGTTCTAATAAATATTTTAAAATCTTTTAATGTATTTCTAAAAAGTCAGGTCTTCCTCAAAGCACTTGTTTAAACATATCTCCCACTGCTGAAAAAAATTTATGTACTTCTTTTTTTTTCCTCCCTCTTTTAGATATTTTTAAATGCAGATACAATCCGCCTGGGAAATCTACCAGTGGGGTCCTTTTCATCGTCCTCCTCCTTCTCCTCCTCCTCCTCCTCACCCAGCTCTTCAGCTCCTCGCCAGACTATCTATGAGCTCTGCGCCTGTCCCAATGGCAAAATTTACCTGTCCCCAGCAGGAGCAGGCTCCACGTGTCAATCCAGTAGCAACATCTGCTTGTGGAGCTAGAAGGACTCCGTTTTATCCTCACACCAGAATAGCCTTTTGTTACTATCCCTCTGCTTCATGGTTCAGTTCGGTTTCCCCTGTGACAAGTTCGATGCTTCAAACGGCCTGCAGAGCAACTTCTTCCACTGTAAGCAGGAATTAAACGCTGCCTTCTCCTGTGGCTTCTGCTGCCACTCAACACAGAGATGGGAGACAGATATCCAGAAATCAATGTTTTCTTCATCAGGAAACCTAGAACATGAAATCACCTTTTTTTCCAAAAGGGACAACAACACAGGTGCCTTTGCTACTTGAAGTGAAGCACATAGTTTTAGAATTTTGCAGGACCTGGATATGAACTGCACATAAATATATCTAGAGAGAGAGAGAGAGTACATGATTTTACTCACAATCTGATGGTGAGATGAATTGGTTCCCCCTGTATGATAAATAACTTTACTGTCTGAAAGCACAATTTTCCATTCATCTTTTTGGATGTAAACTTTTATCCCTGAATTTTAAAATTTTAAAGCATTGTGTGATGCTTGCTTTACTAAACAAATTCAGTAAATGGTTTTTAATACAAAAAGAGACAGAATTCCTCCTTGAGTTTGGTTTCTTTAAAAATGTGTTGTTACTATTTGTCTACTAAGTCTAGGGTTTTGTACGCTAGGTAAATTTTGGAAGTGCTCAGCAATATTACTTTAAAAGTTAAAAGACATACTCTTGTTTGTCAGATCTGAATGACCTTAAATAATGTTTTTGTGGCCATTGCATGTGAAGCAATTGCTTTGAGTAGAACATACATTTTCTGGAAAAGAAGAACAGGGTAAAGAAGGAAATGCTGATGATGTGTTTGTTGATCAGTGTATTGCACTTCACAAGGTTTTTATAATTGGCAAATACAAAATCAAGAAAGAAATCTTCAAAGGTGCATCTTGCCCATTTTCTGAATATGTCTCACTGCTGCCATTTGAACACAGTACAAACATTGGTAGTAATGTAAGGTGTGACACTGAGAAGCAGTGCACTAACAACTTGTATGACATTCACATTTTTTATTCTCTTTTGTTTGCCATCTGCTGCTGGGGTTTCAAAGTAATAGTAGTATATATAAAACCACATATTAAATGACATTCAGTATTAAAAAGTACATCAATATTACATTATCCTTACCAGGTCTGGATTTAAATCATGCAGTCACATTTGCACTCAAATCTCACTACTGATTTGCACTCAGATCTCACTACTGACTTATTTTTTTTACAAGTTTCATGTGGGATTTCTTTCTTATATCAATGTTCATACTTATTTGGTTTGATTGATAATTGAAATCTTATAAAAATGCTTTGGTATGCTGCTGGTAAATTTGTCACAGCATTGATTAACAAGAGTATCTTGAAACTTGCAGAACCCAGGAAAGTAAAACAATATAAAAGTGTTTTCTTTTGTGGAAGATGGCTTGATTGTGTGAGGTAAGTGTGCTTTTTAATTCTATTCTTTAAATTGCATCACCTAGCTTCTATTTTTAGAGGTTTCTGAATCTAAGATCACCAATGAAATGAGGGTTTTTGAAAAGTAATTCTAAAGCCAGGATAGACTGTGAAAGGTGGGTATTTCTGCACATTTTTAAAATACATTTTTAGAGGAAAAAAATTAAAATGAGCAAATCATTACAGTGATTGCCTTGGCATCTTATTACCACCTAATGAGGTTGACTTGTTTTCACTTCAGGTGAAATTCACTCCTATGCAGAAGACCAGCACAAGACATGTCAGTGCCTTGCCTGGTGCTTGCCTTACCATTGGCCCTCTTCAGAGGTGTGAATTTTACCCCATAGCAAGAATTCTGTATTTGCTGGGTTTAACAGTTAAAGGAAGATTTTGAATTGATTATTTTATGTCTTCAAAAGAAGGCTGTTAACAGCTGACTTGCCTATTTGAGATTTTTCTTCTTTGAGAGAATATACACTAGTAAGTACTGCAAGAAAATATATTAGAACAGGAGGATTTTTGAGATAGAGGAACAAAAAGAGTTGCAGATGACTAAGGAGTGACAATAAAACATGAGAATGTGTAGCTATACAGTACACCCTTATAACTGTAGGGATATAAATATCTTTTTCTCATGCACACAAGTAAGACAATGGTAGAGTGACAATCATGAATTTCAGGAGGAAAAGAATAAAGATATATATGAGGACACATCTACATGTATTCATCATCTGTGCACACCTACATGCACCTGTTGCTTAAAAGATGAACAAATATAGTGACTAATCTATTTGGTGAATTAAAATGTGGCTACCTACAAATTGCATATAAGTAGCAAAATAGCTAACAAGCCTTTTTTCTCCTCAAAAAAAAACCTGCAGGGTGACTTGTAGATACTTTGTCATCAATTTTCCACTGAAAAATTTTGTTTGTTCTTCACCTTCTGAGATTATTTACCTGTTTATTCATTTAAAAAAGGTCTCTGTTTACGGGATGGAAGGACCCAAACTTAATAAATTTCACACCAACTTGGTTGGGAATGGGCAGGTGGGAAAAAATTACTTTTTTACTAGATTAATTTTAACAGTAAGACTGAAATAATTTGCCACTTTGTATGAAGAGAACTCAGAAGACATATGTGGATAGTGCACTAGACTCCTTAAAAGATGCCAGTAAATTCATGTAGCTCTGCACTGTCAGGATATTCATTATTGGAGTCCCATCAATATGAAGTAGAGTATATTCAGGAGTTTCAACAACCTATGGGATAGAATAGCAAGTTCTCATAATGTCTTTATATTCTGGTGAATTTCATAATATTGATATTTTACTTTAAATGCATTGAAAACTGTAAGAAGAGAAGAAAGCAATTTTTATTTCAAAAAATATTTCTAGCCCACATGATTTCAGGGAGTATTGAAAAAGTTATTTCAATGAATTAACCATACTAAAAATTAAGATGCCATCCTTATGACAACAATGAAATATGTGCAAAGACCTTATTGGCTATATGTATTTAACATATATGATAGATTTATCTCCTGTAAAAATATTTCTGTCATATTATAGGATACTGTCTCTTTCTTGTTCAAAAAAAAAGAAAAAAAAGAAGAGAAAAATAAAAGCATCAGCCAACCTCTCTGAGCACTGTTAGCTGTATGGTTTATATTGCAGTTCATTCATTGGTTAAATGTTAACACCAAAGACAGACACTTCTATTATATCCAACACTATGACACTGCTCTTTCTACTAATTCTGTTGGAATGAAGAGATGAAAAGTTGTAATTACAACATGAAATGTAACATAGTTTAAATTTGTGCAGCATTTTGAGCTGTAGATTTTCACTTTTTTTCCAAGGTTTAAATTTTTTGTCAGTGTCTTTCAATTGCATTACTATTCATGCATCTGGGGGTCTTTTTGTGTTACTAAGAAAACTTCCCAAGACATTGCTTCTTTGAAGTTAAGTTATACTGGTCTGCTTGCAAAGTTGTCTTGACTGGATAAAAGAATTCCCTTTCAACCATTTCAGATACAGAGGGTTATTAAGTCTGGAAGATACAGCCATAAATGTTTAGAAGAATTCAATGAAGGATGTTTAAGGTATTTGGTTGCTAACACAATGTATCTTTTAGGGGGGTTTTGTTTTGTTTGTTTTACTTTGTTTTAGATTCCAAATAATTTATAAATAAAAAACAAATTTACAACCCACAAACTTTAGACTATGGAATTGTTATCAGCTGATTCACTGTAATGCACATGAAAGTTGGATGAAAATCTGAGTGTCGTATTGTTTCAAACACTACTCAGTAAAGGTCTGCTAACCATTTTTGTTTTGTAACCTTCATGTTAATGGTTTTCTTGTGTATAGAAGTATATATAAAAAGATGGGAACTATTTTCTTACACATACTATGCAATACGTTTGTAGAACTGCAATATTACCAAAATTACAAAAGCTGTGCTTTTGTATCCTCTTACTTTATGTAACAAAAAACCAATCTTTTTTCTATTTAATGGACTGTCTGTCTTAAAACTGTGGATAGCATTATTCAAAAGCAGTACACTGAAACTTTTTAGATTTTTATTTTATTTACCTTGGATTTCTTTTTCTTTTTTCCATGAGAATAATAGCAAGGTTTTGGAAGTTGGAAATTGCTTTTTCTTGGAAAGCTAGAATTTTTTCAGCATGTAATTAACACTGTCAGTTTGAAATGTCTCCTGTACTTCTTTCATTTGGTCTTAGCATTTCCATCTGGTGCTACCATATAACCATAAATAAATGTGATACATTAAACAGGAAACATATCAGAATTAATTTCAAGAATACTCAAACAGGAATCCTGCTAATGGTGCAAGGAACATATAGAATTGCTGATGAGAAACTTTTTTATTTTCTGCATATTTTTATGGAGATTTTTGGTAGTTTGCATTTTCTTACCTCTGTCTACATTAGCAGCATGGTGATAGAGTCAATTGTTTTTCAATTGTTTTCTCCTCACACACAGAGCATAATACAATTTTATTTCAAACATTTTTTGAAAACAACATACACTGCATTTAAATGCAGTACTTATGTTAAAAAAAAATTAAAGAAGTATAGGCTTTATTTCTACAGTAGCATTAGTAAAGTTTAAATTACTGTATTGCTATATCACCTACCATAAAAACATATCACACTACTCAAATTCCTTTGTATCTTGCCAGAATAAACTTGAACTGCATATTAATGTTTAAACTGCACTTATTTACAAGCCACTTGAGAATTACAAAGTCCTGTAAAAGGTTTTGTGGTGATGTCACCAATGCAAACAAATGCTCTCTGCATTTGGTTACCCGGGGCAGTGTCAGTGCGGGTAACAGCACAGCCCTGTACAGAGCTTGGACAAAAAGCAAGGTGAGAATTCTGTGGGTTTGTGTACACCGAGCCCCTTGATGTAATCAATTGACTTCATCAATATCCAGACAGCAGCTTGCTTCACAATACCTAAAAAATCAGCAACTTCTGTACAAAGAGCAATAGTTCTTTAGAACTGTTAGTAATACAGGAAAATATATCAGTAATATAGATGGGTAAGTCCCAAATTAATAAAACATGATTGCTGACACAACAAGAAAAAATATTCTTAGCAATTTTGCTCAGGGTTGGACTAGTCCAATCTGTGGAAACTACTGACAGTAAAAGATAAATAGAAGATAAATGGAAAAACAACACACTATATATGTTGTGTTGATGCAATAAGGTCCACACTGAAACTAGAATTTAACACAAGTTCTCTATTTGAAATATAGATATGTCTCCTCTGAAACATTGACCTGAGCTTCAGATTATGTTGTTTGAATTTGAAAGTATTATTTGATATTTAAGCAATACATTTCTTAGAGAGGCCAGGACATGAATAATTTCAGAAGAGCTGAGGTAAAATCTTATACTGTCTATCACGTCTGATTAGAGTCCATTAAACACAAAAAAAAAAAAAAAAAAAAAAAACACTAGCCTACTTAACTAAGGAAAAAAAATATTGAAATTTGAAAGTTTTGCTGATTTTTGGGAAAATTTTAGGTGGACTTCACCCTTTTCATGAGTATGCAGCTCTAGAAGTGTCTTCAATTCTGACATGTTTAAGAAATGACAGCAATGTATATTAATAAAATTTGCCTTGGGGCCAACCATCTTCATTTAATGCATGACTTGATCTGAGAATAAAAGTGGCTTTTAGTCACATGTGTGCCTCCTTGTTTGAGAGATCCATGAGAAGTTCAGCTTTCAGCATCATCTAGAGAACAGTGCACAGTAGGATTTAAGCATTAGAGGTGCATTACTGAAAGCAAAATGTACTGTTTTCTGTGCTTTATGATATTTGGAGATCTTGCCTACTTTACCACAGAGAGATATGCATTCTAGCACAACAACTTATTTCTAAGTATATATTTCAGAACTTTTTTAAAAAAAATACTTAATTTTTTTCTTTTTAGGTGACGTTTAGTCAGTTTTCTTGTCCCAAACACTGCAACAGTTAGTAAGTCAAATTCTTCTTCTTAACTCCCATCTCACTTAACTCTTCAGCTGAGCTTCAGTTGTCTCCTTAAGCAACCTCCTTTCTTCACAAATAACAAAAGAATGGACAACAAAAAGAATTTTGCTTTCTCTTTATCAGGATGCTTCCTGTGTGACTTACTTAAACTGTATCAAAAGGAAGGTTATTTGCTTTGTGACAGCAGAAGTTACGTAAGAAGGAAAACACACACAGGTAAATATAATTTTTAGTCTGTCTGACTAGAATGAAACTTCTAGAGTGAAAGATGTTAGACAAGAGACTCCTTAATACCTTTTAATTCCTCAAAAATTTTGTCATTCCATGAATATATTTAAAATACCATAAAATAAAGATGCAGACTATCCCATCCTGTTACTTTTCTAAATAGAAAAGGAAATCACTGAGCTCATTATTTGTCCCTCTCTACTAATGCGCTTATTTACTTTTACAAATCTCAAAGGGAAAAACAGAGCTAAAATGTCAAATAGTATAAACATAACTATTTTAAACCCCTACTAATAACATAATATTTTTCCTCTTAATTTATGACTGATATTCTCAATCATCCTTGGTAAACTAGAGCTCTGATTTCTTATACAGTGGCAAGCCTTTCTGCTGTTTTGTGTGATCTCTGTGAGATAGGAAACCCCTGATGATAAAGAAAATAGCATAACTACACAGTATTAAAAGAAGCGTCTGTGATAATATTCCCTCTGCTACCATGGAACCTGACAAGATATGGAGGCATTTACTCATGTGAGGGGAAAGGGTCATCTACAGTACTTAAATATTGCGAAGAAAATAGTAAGGATGCTTTCCAGCTCCATGCTCCCCAGTATGACTGAGACATGGTGTTGCAATAATCTTCAAAAACAGAAAAGTGGTTTTCTTGATCTGTTTCGGAATGTGTTGGACAGTGATGCACAGGCAGCAAATCTAAATCACGTTGCAACAGTAAAAACAGTCACAAGATTTATCCCTAACCCTCAGAGAAATAGAAATAAAGTCAGGTGAAGACATATCATAGATTCCTAGAATGGTCGAGTTGAAAGACACTTCAAGAGCATCAAGATACAACTCCCCTGCCCTGGGCAGGGCTGCTTTCCACTAAACTAGTTTTCTAAAAACCCCATCCAACCTGACCTTGAGCACTTCCAGGGATGGGACATCCACATCCCTAGAAGTGTTCAAGGGACATCCACAACTTCTCTAAGAAATCTGTGCCAGGGCCTCACCAATCTAAGCCTAACTTAATTCGATTTAAAGCCAGTAACCGTTGTGCAGGTACTACATGACCTCATAAAAGGTCTCTGTCTCCAGTTTCCTTGTAGGCCACTTCTAGGTACTGCTCTAAGGCCTGCCTGGAGCCCTCCCTTCTCCAGGCTGTACAACCCCATTCTCTCAGCCTTTCATCATAGGTGTTTCATCCCTGCAATCATTTTTGTGGCCCTCCTTTGGAACTCATTCCAAAAGGTCTATGAGTAGTTTTTGTCTATTTATATCCTTGAATTTTTCTTTTTCCTTTGTTTTCTTGGTTCTTTTAAAAACCAGCATCAGGAAGGAGAAAAGCAGTAGCCTACATATAAATTTTGTTCTTTCAAATAGAAAGTGACAATGAACTCTGTTTGAACATGTATCTCTGTTTATGGCAGAAAGAGATGAAAATAGGCCAGAATATTAGGGTGGATTCAAACTCCAGTAAAGTGAATAGGAAATACTGACAAATTCCATCTCTTGATTAGGCTTTAAATGTCCATTAAAGCTTTGTGCCAAAAAAAAAAAAATCGTCATAGTCCATGACTTTTTATAGTGCATTTCTAAAATGCATCATTAACATCAGTGTAATTTTCCTCTGCAAATTGTTCCAACTTCTAACTGCAGGTACCACTTTGATTCCCCCACAGGGAGAACTCTAAATAATTGTGCAGTCATCAGTCATTTGTCAAAACCAAACAAAATAATTACATGATGTCCAAAATGAGTCATTAAAAAAAAAAAACAAAACAAAAAAAAAAAAGGTAAAAAATTTACTGCCACTGCCTTATTGCCTTTCCATATTTTGGCTCAGTCTTTTCCTTGCACTGTTTCTGGAAGCAATAGATGTTATACTCCTGGCCTTCCCACACACTTTTAAAGAGCCTCTGCAGACCATGCTGCCATGCTTCCCTTTTTCATAGGAGAGGAAAATTAAGGAAATTAATTCTTTCCATTGGATTTGGGCTTGATTTTTGTTGCATGGTCTGTCTTTGCACTTACCTTAATCCCTGTTTTTAAGTGTAAAGGGAAGAGAAAAATCTGATGGCAGGTACTAAGGCTGATAATTTTAATTGCAGCATGGGGAGGGTTATTGCTCGAGATAATAATTACTGCTATGGTAGAGCAAATTGCAGGAGGACAAAGGGAGTATACAAAGAAAATTCATGGAAATACAATAAAGGCATAGGAAAAGAGACAAAGAGTGGTATTAGAACAGGTTTACTGTTTAAAGGGGAAGAAAGTGTTAAAAAATGTTAAAATTTCTCTTTACCTCTCTACTTTGCCAAATATATCATGCCAAAGTGTAGAAAGCAGGGGAAAGCTTCAGGATAGCATTGACTCAGAAGTCTCTTCTAGACCAGAAATGTACCATTCATAGCAACAAGACAGTACAAACAACATCAGAAAATTTCTGTTGCTTCTCTGGCCTCTCTGTGTAGAGAGGCACAGATGTGGAAACTATAAGCCATGGAACCTGTGTAGAAGACAGAAAGTTTTATATACAAAAGTATAGTTCTGGAAGGAGAAGTCACTGAGGCTTACATTAGATTACAGCAGTGTAAATGGAAAATAGCTGGAACAATTCTCCATAGAAAATGGAGAATAGTCTACAGGTTGGTGAGGTTTGTTTGTTTGTTTGTTTTGATTTTTTAAGAGGAGGGAATTTGGACTGTAAGGTATTTTCTTACTTCCTTTTTTTTTTTTTTTGTTCTGTTTTATTTTCCAAACAGCTTCTGAAAACAGACTTATGCTGTGATTTCACAGCAGTCAAGAAATGTGTGTGTGTATATATATATGAAAGGATAATTGAAAAAGCAGTTCATTTTGGAAACAGCAGTTTTCTTGTTTTACAAAAGGTTGGTCTATCAGCTAAAGAACGGGACTGATGAAAGCACACATTTGTGTTCAGACTTTTTAAGCACTTCTATCTCTATTCACATCACATTACACAGTTTTCAGGCTCAGATGAGTCACCTTATATAACCATGTAAAGAAATATTTTATATCACTATGTATTAATTAGTTCATACGCAGTACAAATTTTCCATAAAGATATTTATTCTCTATGATTACTATTGCCACTTCATCTTCAAGTTTCCTAGCATAAACTGCTGGACTCTAGTAGACCTACTAAAATTCTGATCTTAAAGTCTTGGTACTTCAATTTTTACTTTGGGAAAGCCTAGGGCACCATACCAGTCCTTTTTATGGTGCTGTGATAGTAAATGTCTCTTCCCATGCATGTAAGCATACATTTGTGAGCAAGTCACCACAGGCTTACCCAGATTCCTGGAGATGCTTCTAAAATTATTTGTTTCTTTACCTCCAGTTTCCAAAATCTTGCATGGCTTTAATATAATGTGGGGTTTTATCTTTTTGTTTAACTATACTACATTATGTACTTTTAAGACATTTTAGTTATATACCTAAACCACAAAACTTTATTAATGGCCATATGTTCCTGAGAACTGAAAGGGAAAAATACATTTAAATCATATTGCTTCACATTTTACAGAGCAGTATAATATCTGTTGTTTTATGTGATTTTCCTATCTATTTTAGGAAACTTAACAAGCAAATGTTTAATTAAATTTCACACTGTACAGTTTGCCGAGGAAATATCAGTTCAGTCAGACTATTGCGTGACAAAGTATTAACATTCCAAAGAAACAATTCTAAATGGTGTATTATTCCCTTTTAGAAGTAAATAATGTATTATCATGTTGTGAAGTATCACCAATTAAGTTATATTAATTTTTAAATAAATGTAAATAAAGTTCTTTAGTAGAAACTTCTTTGAAATGTGCACCTTCAATTTGTTGACCTTTTCTGCTAACAGAATTAATTGGGAAAATATGTTAAACTACATGTTAATCCTTTTAATATTTTATGGCCTTTTGCATTGTCTCACATATCTTTTGTGTAAGTGGGATATACTTTTCTATGGTTTTTGCAAAGAATTTTTATATTTTTGTTCTTTTCTTCATATCAATTTATCCTTTAGATTTATTTATTCTGAATCCAGTTTTGTCACTATACTTAATATTTAGGTCAAGCTTATCCAAAGCTCTCAATATGTATCTAGCTTTAAGTATATGAGTCATTCCAGTAAACTTAACGGAACTTCTAGAATTTGAAGTTAGGAGCATGATAAAATGTTTTTTCTGGATCAGTCTTCATAAATCAAGCAAATTAAGTCAATACCCTAAAAATTATTTACTGTAAAATAACAAAGGTGAAAGACTATTCTGACTATTCCACAGTGCTTCACTTTTGCTTATTTTAGTTGAGCAAAGCTGCTCTTGAGAAGACACATTAATCACCATTTTCCTTTTCAGATCTGCGTGTGACTTCTATGCACCACTGGCTCTCTGCATCATGACTATTTTAATTCCTGATTTGAATTATATCGGCATTTATTATGTTAAAGTGTTTTGTGTAAGTCTTAAAAAGCCCTGCTGATTTTATATGAACATACTCTATTGGGACTTTGAGGATAAATGCCATCAATCAGCAAAGTGAATCAGTGGCATTGGACTATATTTCACCTATACAGTTCTAGAAATTATCTAAATTTCAAGACTTGAAACATGGATAAAACCTTTAACCTGCACATAAAGAGCAAAAGCAGCTTGATTCCATACTTCATCTGCCATAGAACAGTTTCCTCATTCTGATGTTCTCTTACTAACAATGTCTCCCCAGATGCATTGGATGGTGTGAACATAGATCATCAGGCTTGAATTCCACAGGATGAAGAAAATCAATTCGAATTGTCAAAAAATGAAGGTGGTGCAGATGGTCACTGTATATTGCTAGTTGTTCCTCAACTCTGGAGTAACTGAGAGGGAATTAAAAAACAAACAAGAAATCAGTTTGTAAATTGTAAAAAGCTGAGCTTCATGACTGCCCAATTTATTACGATGGGACACAGAGGAGCTTAAACAGAAGGAGAATGAAACTTTCTTCACACCTGCAATAATCATTGTATAGTGAAAGAGAGAAAAGGAAAAAAATTACGGTTTTTAGTTTTGCCCCCATGAAAATATCAGCTCTGTAATAACAGATTTTGTATTGGGAGATCTGGCTATCAGCTGTATGAGAGTTGACTGCTCTGTCAGCTTTACTCTGTGGAGAATAATTACCTGCAAAAATTTTTAGTAATGTATTTTCAATCATTTTGATTATTCTGCTTTGTGCCATCTCTTTTTCTTATCCATTAACTTTATAACTCCATAGGAATCCTTCTGTAAGAATCTGTAGCAAATACTAGTATTGGAAAAGATCTCTGGGTCAACAGCTTTACCTTCTCAAAATTAAATGAATAATACATGGAAGTAATGCTTCATTTTATAAGACAAGTTTAAAAACCTTGTCATAATTACAAATTAAATTATCTTGAAATCCCTCTGAATAAAACACCTTAGATATCACTCTGCAGTTTTCCTGTTATCATTCCCCTTCTGTGAACTCTGGAAAAAACACTCCGTCAATGCACTTAGCCCAACCAATGTCCAAGTCTAGGTCAGACTGGCAGTGGCAGCAGAGGTTGGTATTTAAGCGCAGCATGGGTGTCTGCCCAGTTTACACAGTCCCTTCCCCAGAGATTGCCCTAGTACCCACAGTTATATTCCCTGCCCATACCTTTGGTATTGGCTTATGAAGCTGTTGTGTGTGGGTTTCTGTAATCCTTTTTTGAAACTGTTGACAGTTGCTTTCTGTGGCAGCAAATTAACAAGAACCTTCTTTTATCTGATTTAAACACATCTTCAGGTAATTTCACTCACTGCCCTTAGTTCTTTTATTGTAGGATTTAGAATATAAAAGAATAGACTGTTTCAGTTGAAAGAGACCTACAGAGATCATCTCCAACTTCTTGACCACTTCATTGCTGACCAAAAATTTGAAGTGTGCTCTTAAACACTGACAGGCCTCAGGTATCAACCACTTCTCTATGAACAAACACTGGGTCTTTGACCACCCTCTTCATAAAGAAATGTTTCCTAAAGTCCAGTCTGAACCTCCCCTGACTGGACGAATAATAGTTCTACAACCACTTTATCCACCACCATAAAAGTTAAACATATCTCCCTCAGCCATCAAGGGACCCCATCTTCTCTGCAGCTTCTTCTTAACAATACTCCAGAACTCTCAGATAAACCCCACTCAGTCCTGGTTACCAATATCTAATTTACTTGGTTTGGCAGATCTTCTGCATATATTCTCTAGTGATTTAGCTCTTCTTATCTGTTTGCTATGCAGAATATGTTGAATGTGGGAATATCCTCAGTACCATCAGCATCCTCTGCATTAGACTGGTAGTTCTGGCACTGAGAATAAAGTTTACCTTTGCTCTGCTTTGATTCAAAAGAAAAGGTTATTTTCTTCACAGGAAGGGTGATCAGATATTGGATTGGACTGCCAAAGGAGGTTGGTGGGGTCACCATCCCTGGAGGTTTTTAAGGAATGACTGGGTTTGACACTTAATGCCATGGTCTAGCTGCCGCAGTGGGGTTGGGTCATAGGCTGAAGACCTCAGTGGTCTTCATTTCTGGTTTGATTATTTCTATGTGATTCTGTGATTCTGCATTTGACATTACACATGTCAGTCAGCCTGGCTAGCAGTCTAGTTTGTCCACCCTATTTTTATGTTTATTCCTTCCTGGCCTTTCAGACACAATGAATATCAACCACATCCTCTCAGGGGATTCCTCATTCTGAACCAGGTGCTCCTATGTGCCTGTTGGCTTTCATCTAGCCCCTAGCATAAATATTTCTCTACTTTCCCTTTTAATTTTCAGCACCAGTAGACTGCTCCATTTCTATTAAAGTGCAGTCTTAACAGGTTGACTAAGGGGTTTAAATCTATAATTATGAAAGTGTTTCTGCAGAGGGTGCATGCGCTCCTCTGGTGTTATTCATATCTCATGACAAGAGTCGTGCACATTCCTGAAGTTACAGAGATCTGTAACCACCCTTCCCAGAGCACATGAATCAAGCTATCCTAGAAAGCAAGAAAAATCTGTTCTTAGGCCATTGCTTGGACCTTTAGCTCTCAATTCCCAAAATTGTATTAAAAACATACCACTGAAGTGGCATTGTTAGTTTTGACTATTGTCTTTTTCAGTGAGATTGCTGTTGAATAACTTCTGGTTGTAGTTCCTCCTTTCCTAGTAATGTTTTTTTTTTCCTAGTAAATTGCTTATCCTCATTTTCCCAAAATGTTTATTGCAATAAAATTCGTCCCACATATTCATCTGGCATATAAATTATGTTGCTCTCTGAGTATTCAGCAAGCCAAAATGAAGTTTTCTTTGCTGAGGGAAAATGAGATTTTAAAAATGTATCAAAATAAGACTCCAGGTGGGCCTGCTGGGTGTTTGCTTGGTAATCAGTACTTTGAGTTGTTGCAGTTTGTGGCGTCATCATCTTGCAAGGCTTCTGTCTTCCAGAGTAGATTTGGTTCTAGTGCCTGATCAAATCCCAGTCTTTGTTCTTGTGCTGTCTTTACTGCTGACTTCTGAGGTAGTCGTCATGTTCTGCATCCTGTAACACTTTGTGCCCTCAGTCTGATGTGTGAAGCAGCATGGTAAGTACTGTTGGAGGGAAAGGAAGTGTCTACCACTGTGTGCTCTGTAGCTGGTACCTTCTCAGGCTTAGAGCTCCCCAGACAGCTGAATAGTTATCACAATTTGCTGTTTAGTGTTTTCTGCATGGAAAAAAATAACTAAGCTATTTTCAAATGTTTGATTTTCCTCCATTTTTGGAGAATATAAGTGCTTTGTCTTCGCTTAGTCTGTTGCTGAGGTTCTATTCTTACAGACAAGTATGTAAGGCTTTATGTGCTGGTAGGCTAATATCTTCAGTAAATTTTATGAGGCTGCTCACAGAGTTAACAGCTAAGTTATCAGTACATCAGTAAATGACTTTGTACCGCAAACTCTGTGGGCTTTATCCAAATTCAGAGAATAAAATAATGTGCAGTGATAAAGACCAGATTGGTTTTAATGCCTTAGATCCAGCTAAGGACGATTCAGAATTATAGTTTAAAAAAAAAAAAAAAACCCACAAGAAAACTAGATGAAGCTAAGAAAAAACAAGCTTTAAAGGAAGAAAAATTGTTTTTCTAGTGATGTTAACCTGATGCTTCCCACTGTGCTTTAAAAATAAAAAAAACCCGATAATAGATTTGCAATTAACAAATTAACAGCTACTAGAGTTAGAAGGCATTATATGTTCATAGTGTCTTGACAGCCATATTCTTAATATTCTATCAAATTAGATTTTATACAAAATCTCTTCTTTCTCTTGCACTGATTGCAAGAAAAATTACCAGAAAAAGAGGGAGATAAACCTAGACAGAAACTTTTGTCATGATTTTTCAGGGTATGTGAGTGTGTGTGACTTATTTATGTCTGCTTTATCAGTTTGTATGAGAACAATTGTCATTCTTTGCTTCAATCAATAATGAACAAACTTGGAATCTAAGAATTTAAAAGCAATTTGAAAAACCCTGGGATTCAGATAAGCTTTCATATTAATCATGTTTTGCCCAGGCATGATATTTTTCTAGGTTGAGGAACAGTTAATAAGGGAACACTTCTTTTAATAACTTTGTGTGATTGGTGTTTTTTAAGGACATCTGCAGCAGTCCATATTTCTTGTAGATATATGTAACAATTTAATAAACCTCTGGGTTATTTCCTTACTACAAGAAAAATTTGTCATCCAGAGAAAGTCAGAATGATAATCAAAATTATCACCTAATCTAGTGATATGAAGAAAAATCCAGATCTGGTAAAAAAAAGGAATATCCAATAAAAATCTTAGCTTGTTGCCTGTGTAAATATTTGTGCCAAAGGCAATGATTTATGCTCTGTTTCTTTGTAGCCTTACATACAGGGATTTTTTCTCTTGATTGTCCTGTTCACATAGTTTATATTTCTTGCAATATTATTTAATTCTACGTCAGTAATTACATATAAAAATTACACTGCAGCACATATTAAATTTTATGTCAATGCATTTGTGCTTAGCATTTACGACTTCACTAAGAGACTTATAATTTTAGTAAGCCTGATCATTTGTGAACTATTTAAAGAGCTTTTCCTAAAGTCTGAAAGTGCATTAAGTATTGCTGTTATGCTCATTGTTATTTATGAAATCTCATGTCTTTAAATATCCTAAATTGTATTTTCAATAATTATAGATAGATAGATAATATTTAGATAGATAGGAATATTATAGATATCAAAACAGTAGGGATTGCAGCTTAACAGGTGTCAGTTAATACCATGCTTGAGTGCTGCAGATAGCCCAAGGAGTATATTCATGTCTAATTGTCTACACTCCAGAGCACAACAGCTGCCACTTGTAGCAGATGCATCATCTGACTGATGATATTCTGCAATGTGTCAACAGGGATTTCTGGTGCAGCTGATTATATATGATTGTATTTGGCATAGCTGCATACCCTTAATAGACACTGTTATCATTGTTCACTGAACATTGGAATACTTTAGTCAGCTGTTTGTTGTGCCAGCTATAAGGAACTATCAGCCAAAAATTTTCATTAAGTTGGCAGATTACTGGACCATATAAAAATGAATCATTGACCTTAATGAGCTAGTGTCCTCATGTCAAAAATACACTACAGTGGGTGGAAACAACAGCCTTGCCAAGAAGTCTTTATACAGAGAATGGAGACTTTTCTAATTTTGATGGGTAATTGCAATACTATTGGACCAGCAAGTATTTAGATAATAGTTCTAGGAATCTGTACTGCTGCTACCTGTGTGGGTTTTTATATAAAGGTCTCATTCCTACAACTGCACAACTGTGGTTGACAGGCTCTCATTTCCCAAGTCTTTTGCATGGCATTATTCACAGAGAGGGATGGAGAGAGGAAAGAGGGGGAGAATTGTAAAGAAAAAATTATCTTTAGCATCAAGACTAGCTTTGTTACACATTTTATCATTTGTAATACGCTTTAAAATTATATCTTACATCCAAGGAAACAGAGACACATTGAAGGTATATAAAGCATTGACTGATTTTAAAAAAAAATGTAGGTAGAATACAAAGTTTTCTAGAGTATAAATTTGAAGGAAGTTTGGGAAAAGCAGGAAGAAAACAGTAAAATTATTAACATTATTAACAGCTTTTAGATTTGTAAGAGAGTAAACTTGTATATTTTTCTTATATGTCTTCATCAGATTCTTGATTTTTATGAAAACTTAATCACCAATAATTTCCTGGAAGAATGATTAGAAAACATATAATGACTGACCCAACACTAGTGTGACTTATCCCCCACTCCTATTCTCCCCCTTTTTCTTTTCAAATCAGTGGTTTCACTTGGAACTAATGTAAATAGTTCATAAGGTCAGATTAGGTTTTCTTGATTTCTTCTTATTTTTATAACAGAACTCCAAATTTAAAACAGCTGTACAAGAGAGGGTCTAGAATATTAACCTTTACTAACTTAAAAATGAAGGCGTTCTATTCATAGAAGCTGCTACAAAACAAAATCGTGGTAGTGGGCTGGGAAGTTAGATGAACCACTCTCAAACTATTCAATATCTCTCTTACAGTTTTCAACATCCAGGAAGGAGCTTTCAGACATTATAATTCTTCACCACATGTAAACTCTTTAGATTTATTCATTTCTATTAGGTTAATGAGTAAAAGAGAAAAAAAGGCAAAATACATCTAATACACTAAGACTGCTGTAAAATTGCAGCAGTAAAAATTTTGGAAGAGAAAATGTCAAATCTTTTTTAGTTTATGGGGGTTCCAAATGAAAAGAGTGATTAATTCTAGGATTATGGCCTATTCTGTGAATTCTCAGATGACCTAAGTTAATAAAGTTGAAATCTTATTAAGTCATAGATCTCTACATGTTGTTCATCATAAAAGTCGAGATGTAACTCTAAGCCATCAAAATTATGTTGGCATCTGGAGCACACAATGCTACATTACATGTTGATTTTTTAGAATTAGTTAGGGAAAGCTACCTTATGCACAAATAAGTTTGATAAGTCGCACCAAGATATCATTAAAAAGACCTTTTGAATTTGTTGAAGTTAGTGATGTAAACCAAATGGGTTTACTTCTTCAGTTTCCACTAATCCATTCTTGTGGCGGCATGAAAAACTTTCAAAATTATGCAGATGTTTTCTTACAAAGATTATTAATTTTTAACAAGGCTAGGAAGAAGGCCTTGGAGGAGCCACTGATAAAGCCCATATTCTGTATGTATTTTGCCTTAATTCTTAATGGAAGACAAGTTTACATGCAGAATATGAAGGGATCCCACTCATCAAGTAAGTCCTGGCTGGTAAATTAACCAGGAATAGGTGGACTAATGCAAGCCAAAATTTTTTTTTTAAAGATGAGTTTAATTGTGCTGGCTTTTCAAAAATTTCCTACATTTTAATAAGCGCTGAAATACTGAAATAATCAAAAATGGGCTAAGCACACATGCTTACATTAAAATTCATAGATATTGCACCAACACATGGAGTATAGATGTGTGTATGTGCATATGTACACTCATACAAATATTACGTACTCTAAAAAATCTGTCAGTGATATATCAGATTCCATGAGGTCAAAAAGGTGAACTGTCAATTCCTTGTCTTAAACTTCTTTCTGTCATTCTTTCTACCTTGAGAAAATTTTACAGATTGTTCTTTTTGCTTAATATGTTTCCTCAGGACACAGAAATTCTTAAGTTGGAACTGCATTGTTCCTAGTTTGCTTTGCTCTCATTGTGTTTTATCTTAATAATGACAAGCACGTGAAAAATTCAGATTCTACATACTAATTATTATGTCATAGAATAAACCCTTCAGTTTTATCTTAACAAAACTGAATAGAGTTAACAGCTGTGTACAGAGCTGGCTGCAGTCTGACATTCTAAGCTGTAATGGGATTTCAAGCCACATCAATCAAATCAGCCTGTCACTCAGGGCCTTAGACAAAAGAGTGTGTGATATCTGACATGACTGGGTATCTTCAATTCCCATAGCTAGAAACTCTTATTATATTTTAGTAGCCTTTTTAGCCTGAACTGATAACTCTGAACAGGGTAGTCTATTGAAAAGAAGAGTTGTTTTTTTAAGGTCAGCCTCAAATAGTGTAAAAATATGCTGGATGCAATGCCAGTCAGGGTCAAAATTCCTCTTCCTTGTATGTTGTTTGCTCTGCCAGGAAGGCAGTATGGCACAATGGTGCATCTGAGCTGTGGATATTAGAGAGTCTGAGCATTGATCTTGCCTATTGTGACTCTGTATTTGATTTTCTCCCATAATCAATACAATGTAAATACTCAGAGCAAATATAAATTAGCTCTGCATCCAAATGTGTGGGTTTCAAGTCTTCATTAATATGCATATTATGATGTTAGAAATCTGTCATGGGCATTGCTTGACGATGAGTAGCACTGAAACTCTTTTTTTAACAGGTCAGTGTTCTTTTCCTACTGTTTACATTATCTTCTGTGAAAGCTTTGGTGATAAACCCTTTATTAGTGATTCTTCATACTCCAGTTATACCTCAGGCATTTCCCATGTTTATAGAGTTAAAAAATTTACCTAACCATCTCTTTGCTAATGATAACTCATTTTCATGGGAAAAATGAACTTGTTATCATAAATATTCACTTTACTATTTGTCTTTTCCTGACCTTTCTTTAGCCTAACTGTGAATACATTCCAGAAGTATATTGTAGGAAAAAAAAAACCAACAAAACAGAGCTAATTTTTTATTTCAGTATTTAGCTTCCTGCTAAGTCTTTTATGTCTCAAAAGAAAAAAAAATAATCTATCTCAAATACTGGTTTTTCTTATGAGTGTCTTCCTCAAGAACCTTTCTCATTTCTTAACTAACACTACCTAATTTCTCAAAATCTTTTTAAAGTTCTTTGCCTCTGAAGGTCTTGATCCAGCTTTTTTTTTTTTTTAAATATGGTTTTAGTGTTACTTTTTCCACTGCATCCCTATATTTGCATGCGCTACAAATAATGATTCGGTCCCTTTTTAGTCACTTTGCACTGGTATCTGTTTTTTTTCCCAATAGTTTTTGGGTTTTTTTCACTCCATCTCTTATCTTATTATGTCCCTGCTGTTGTAATGTTTGAGCTTTCCCAAAGGCAGTAATCACAGTCATCAGAGACTGGTAACCAACTTCTGTTATTACTTCTTCCAAGGAAATTTCAGATGCAACTCTGACATGCTGTGCAAGGATTATATGCTGCTTAACTTCACACCATTCCCCTAATTCTAAAATAAGATTTTCAAGGAAAAAGTTATATGCTTAGTAAGAACATTAACAGGGAGAATGGAAATATTTTCTTTTTTTTTTTTTTTATAATTCTCATTCTTCATGCAATGAATGGATATTTAAGATTTTTTAGGAAGTATTTTTGATTTTTATGTTCTGTGAAGCTTAGCACAAGACACTTAGTACCAAATGTTAGATAAACGTGACCTTTAGCTTTTTCAACTGAAATTTCAATTTAACAATTGCCACATACATAGGCAGAAGAAATAATCATTGTCTGCTGAAGGGTATCTAACTTAATTTTGCCCAAGTTGTTTCTTGTTCCAGTAGGCTATAATCTTTTGGGGCAAAAGTCACCCTGATTTCAATCTCCATTGCCATCACCATATCTAGCAAATTTCCCAAGTTTTAATGAATGTTTTCATTCAGTGTGCCTTATTTACATCCTAAATTTAAGTCTAATAGATTTTATTTAAATCTTGACCACTAGTAATAATGATCATTCAAACAATTTTAATTTTCAATAGATATGATGTCACATTGTGTTTAGTAATGGTTTCACCTTCTTTTTTGTCCAAAAAACGTAAGTTCATGGAGACTTTTATTTTTTCCCCTACCAATCCGATATTTATAGCTGTCTCTCTTCTCTGAAGTCCCTCTGCCATTTTCATTTTGGAAACTTGATGTTTTCTCACAAACAGAAAAGATGACACAAGATTCTGGGTTTTCACACAGGATGGTTGAGACCTTACTCCAAGTTCTAAGGTGTCTCTAGGTCTCATCTCAGGAGATGTGCATGTACCTGGATTCTTGATACAACAGCACTACAGCTTTTTGGCTGTATTTGGCACCTCTGATTTTTACAGCTAAGGACATTCACTGTTGCAATTATAAAAGCTAATCTCCATATACTGTTCAGATTCACTACTCCTTCCCAGCTTTTTTGGCCTTAAAGGTATTAGTTTGCATTATATGAATTAAACATATGTGGCTGTCTGTCTCTACATTACCAAATGATTTGGGTAGCACTGAAATTGACTCCTGAGGTCTGAGAGAAGGCTTCAGATGGCAGAGCTGTGCTGTCATATGTTCAGAGACAAATTTGTTCTTCTGCTTTTGGGCATGTCCCCATAAGGGAGAAGTTTAGAATCATTTGCACAGAATAAGCATTGAAGGCAAATTATTCCACCTCTCTCCCTTGCGAATATTTTTATTTTATTCTGCTAAATCTTTATTTATATGACAGTAAAAGGAAAGAATTGAGACTGTACTGTGGCAAAGAAGATAAATCTTCTATACCCTATGGAAAAAATGCTTTTTGTCTCTCTTAGTGTATGCATTGTTGCCTCTGCAAACCACACTCAATACTCATGCCTTTCACACAACTTTCTCTTGAACTAGAATTTTTTCAAATCTGTTTTGTAGACTTGAAATTGTTCTGGTTTCTGATTTACAGAAATATATAATAAAGAGGCTGAGCCATAATCCTCTCAGCCAATGATTTTGAATTTGTCCTTTGATAGTTCTTAAATTATTGATTTTTACATACCACCTGTTTCATAGACAGTGGCGGTATCTCAATGTATTCAGGCTGCAAACAACACAAAGTATTTATAGCTCAATTCAGAGGGGCTCAGATCTGCCACAGCATGAAGATAAATCTTTTCTCAGAGGGAGATGCTGTCACCAGCATGATTTCCTTTTGAGATAATCAGGTCAGGCTACCAAGGCATACTTGTGTAGAACCATCACTACTAAGTTATTTTTTACTCATAGTCCATTTATATGCTTACCTCCAGTCTTTGTACCCAGCCTTTATACTTGGTCTATTATATTTATAAAAATTAATGTCTTTTTTGAATGTATGCTTTCGAAGAGAAGATTATATTATAATTTATGTTTGAAACCTTATACCTGCCTTTAATATTGTATAAATAATAAAGGGGTGTAGGATTTACCTTAAATTATTAGTTCATAGGGTAATATTTTCCCCTTTGCTTGAGATATGCCAAGTTGTAAGGGCAGATGTAGGGGAAATGAAAGGCTTTTCTGTGGCAGCCAGCCAACTTCAATTTATGGAGGCTTTTTAGCTAAACTGCCTACCCCCTGTAATACAAAAGGGAAAAACAGCAAAATTTCACTTGAAAACTACTAGGGGGATTCAAAATGTGCTCTAACTGGGACACTTGGAATAAAATAATCAGTCTGTATTACCCCACATTTGCCTTTCCTAGTGCAGGGACAATGAGAGAGAGAGAGAATGCCTATGGACAAAGCAAGTGCTAGATATACTTGTTAAGTATCAGCAAAGATGGAAAACTGGTTCCAGCAAATTTGTGGTTATACACAGATTAAACTTTTGAAGGAAACCAAAATAAACAAGAATGTTCAGAAAAGGAGTTGTGATGAGGCCAGATTGATTGAAATAAGAAGAGGGCGGCATTCAGCTCTTCTGGGAATGCTGAAGTCAGAAAGCTGAGCCAGGTGAACTGACAGAACATGCCAAGTAGGCCATAATAATAGTTTGGATATTTTTTAAGGGAAGACACAGGAAGGCATTTGTTGCAATCATTTTTCTAGATGGAAGTCTTTGAGATTCTTGGCATTCTACACACTAAACAAAAAGCAGTATTTAGAGAGTTTTTATATTCTACACTTCTGCACTTTAGCTTTTTGAACAACATAGTCTTGAATGGTTTTTGCGCACGTGATAATATCTTTACCTTCAATATCAACAGCCCATGCAACCATCCCTGCAGTGATTGTGAATACTTTGGTCACGTTTCCATATGTGGGAGCTCAGGGATCACTAGAATTGGAAATCAGTTTGTTTAAAATTCTGTTTTCACCTCTACAAGTAAGCTCTATCAAGGTAAAGTAATATCTCAAGCTGTGGTATTATTCAGGGAAAAAGTTCTAGCTTTCCTTGAAATTGTCTCCTACATGTAAACAATGGAGAAGTCTCTGAAGAAGTGCATTACATACTTTCAAAGATCAGGAGAAATCTGATGTCGGCAAAAGTGGTACCTGTGTGAAGCAGAAAGAAAAGGTTGCTGCAGGCTTATCAGAACAAAAATAGAGCAAGCTCTAACCCTATATGTCTCAGTAAGTTTAACTCCAAGGCATGGTTAATTTGGTTTCCATCACTATCTTGAAGGTAACAGAGGATGCTCTTTAAAAACAAGGACTGATGATAACTGAGAGTAAAGATTTTTGCTATAGTGAGCCATAAAAAAGCCAAGGATGTAAAGACCTACCCAGTCAGAGTATCAGTACACGGGGAAGGCCAGTATTAAACAGATAGCATAAAAGGAAGAATTTCTAAAATATTGTTTTTGAAAAATTTTCTGTTACAGACACAAAAAGAGGACAGTTTGTGGGCTCTCACAGAGACAATCGTCTGTAGAAGGGTATCTGAGCAGATATCTGAAAGACATTGGTGATGTGTTTATGCATTTAGAAAAGCGTCTTTTAGTATTATAAAGAAACATGTTAGATATATGTAGAATCATAGAATAGCCTGACTAGAAAGGGACATAAAAAATCAATTAGTTTCAACCCCCCTGCCATGCACAGGGACACCTTTCACTGAACCGGCTTTTCACAGCCCCATCCAACCTGGTCTTGAACACTTCCAGCGATGGGGCACACACAACTTCTCTGGGCAAACTATGCCAGTGTCTCAGAACCCTTACAATAAAGAATTTTAAATTAAAACTACCGTCTTTCAGCTTTACGTCCTTTTGTCCTGTCAGTACATGCTCTTGTAAAAAGTCTCTGCCCAAATTTGATTGATGTAGAAGCTTTGGCATATGATTTGAGATCCTAAAACAGAATAAACTTAGCATTTTGTTGGAAGTAAAAAAAAAACAGTGTGGTTTGATTATCTGAAATAACAAACAAGAAATTATTGACTGAAGCATCCACCACAGAAAGAACCATTCTTCTGCCTAGAAATACTCAATTCACTTCTAAATAAGAAGTAGCATGGGCTCATATGTTTGTATCTAAGACAAGTATGGCAAAACAGCAGTGCAGATCCCCAGAGCAGTACCTCCTCTTTGTGGAAGTTATGAATTGATCATGGCTTGCTGCATAATAGCAACTTTTAAAATTTCCATTAGTGATGTGCTGCCTTCACTAGCTTTATGCAGTATATTCAAAAACACCTCATCCATCTTATCAAGGCAAGAACATCCATTTCAGCAGTTTTCATTGTATGATCCATTACGTGTAGTAGTGTCCACAAAAAACATTTTCCCCGTTGAGAGCATGAGCATTCATTCACACTGCTCAACCAACCAATTCTCTGCTGTCGGACCAGCTTTCATCTCAGGGAATACCTGCTGAGTAGCTGGAGGGAGTTTGTCATGCAACTCCAAGAAAATGTGGATTGTTTTTTTTTCAAGATTTGGAAGCAATGGCTGCATGTCACAGGTTGACATTGCAGATCTGTGCTCATAGACAGGCATTACACTGCTGGTTCACTGTGACGAGTTTCTTGGAAATCATTTACAGGACTGTTGATCTTCACACACTGTTATCCTGCTGTTTGCTGTCCCCAGCTATTTGTCTTGCTGTTAGAGTGGGTCTTCAAAATGCCAGGTATTTTGTCTGAGCATGCTGAGGGGCACTGAAGCCTGTTTTCTCCAGAGTCCAGTGTTTCAAAAGTTAGCTTAGGACACAGAAAAAAACCTCAGAGAGACTGAAATGGAGAAAAAGGAATATGGCACCTCAATTCTGCTGTCAGAGATGTCCCACGGATGGAGAGACTCTGTGCTGACCAGTGTAAATGGATCACTGGGCCTTCACTGAGCTGGTCACAGTACCTGATATTGCTTTGAAATTTTAGGGAGCAGTGTTTAGGCACAAGCAGATGGATGTGGATGCAGACTAGATTGTTAAATCTCCTTCAGGGAAGTTTGATGGCAGGACGTTTTCTTGTGATCTTCTGGTCTCATATCCCTTGCCTTGGTCTGTCCAAACTTTGTGGATATTTTTAGCTGTGCAGAATTCCAATAATATTTTTAATTCAAGGGCCTCTTTTCTGACCTTGTCAATTTGCAAAAGGATTAATTTTCTTCTCATGATCAGTGATGCGAGTTGCTACCATCTCCCTTCCAAAGAAGACACTGGAAGGGCAATGACATCAGACAGAACGAGTGGCTCTGGGATGCCCAGTTTCCCAGCTGCTAGAAGTACTGGTGACCATCTCATGGGATCACTGACATGGGATCACTGCTCCCTGTGCAGCCCTCATGAGGAGTTTTGTAACGTGGATCTGATGAGCCACAGGTCAGAATGCTTCCTTCTGAGTTCTGAGCTCTTTCTGCTGCTGTCCCTGGTAGGTTCCCCACTGCCTCAGGCTCTGCACTGGCTGGCTCCCTCAGTTGTGGGAAGGTTGGGGCAGTTTCCCAGCTGCTGGGATCCCACTGCATTGCTGCTGCTGGATTCCCAATTGCCAGGGTTGGGTGATGGACTGTCTTTGCTGGCTCCCTCGGTGGCAGCTTCTGTGGGGTTACCCAGTGTTGGAGTCACAACCCAGGAAGCTGAGCAGCTCAGCTGGTGACCACTCAGCTGGTGGGCTTGATGCCCAAACTGCTGATGTCAAAGACCTGGCTGAAGATCTTTGGTTTAAATAATAAATGTGGTGCCTGCTTATTGCATGAGATCTCTGGGCATGCTACTCTCTGGTTTCAAGGATATGTTCCCGGGCTTATTCTCCTGCATATCATGAGTAAAGCTTCAAATTACTTCTTCTCTCTTTTAATCTGAGAAAATGGCAATTGTTTTGCTGATATTAAGTTCTGTACATTTTATATTCCAAGAGTGGTACAAATAACTTTGGAAGTAGTACTGAAGACTGTGTATTTTACCTTTGCCCTTCAATACCAGATGAAGGAAAGGACCATAGTGATGGTGCAAAACAGTAATGTTATTGTTCTGCTCATGGCAAGATTATGGGAACCAACAAGGCTGATCCACTTAAAAGGAGAAATATTTTTTCTAGCAGCAAAAATGGTACAAAGGTTTATTTTACTTGTTTTGCCCTAGTCTGATCCATGTTTGAGTGATATTATTGTTATTTATCTGGTTTTATGATGAGCAAAAAATAAAGTGATTATTAAATTGTGCACACTTTTTGATATTAATAATATATCTTAAAGTATTTGAAGGAAACGCACTTTCTATTAACTTCTAATTTCATCCATAACATTACTTTGTCTCTAATGGCATATTCAGGAAAATAAGCAATTAAATTAAGAAGTTGATGTAACTCTGATTTCCTAAATAGCTGGACATAGATAATATAGAAACATGCAATGTAAATGTGCACAAATAATCAGATTTTCAGCTGCTACAAGTAATATAGCATATGAAATTTTTAAATGAAAAGCTGTCTAGTATGCATGGATATCTACATTGACTAAGTAGAGATGAAAGTCATGGGGGTTTTGTCTGCTATTTGATAGCTTCTTCATTATTTCTCACCTGATGTTTTAATCCACAATATATTGAGCAATTTAATTTTAGGGAAGAAAACTATCAACACATGGCTACCACATATTCTTGGGCTATGAAAAATAAATTGTGGATGAAGTTTCTTTCTTTCTAATGATAAGGAATGAATGGTTTTTTCTTTCCCTACTCTAACTGTACATAAAATTTCAAAACAGAGGGTATCAGATTCTGAGTAGAAAACATGCTGCTGCATGCTAGAGGATTGCAGTTTTAACATGTTCTGGATGCAAATGAAAAATGAAAGGATGATGGCAAGTCTCATCAATGTTTTTTAGCCACCTCTGTTCCAAATTAGGCAGCAGGAATACAGAGGCTCACAAACCCTAAAAAGCAGATCTGTGCAACACTGATAAAGTACTTGAGTACTTCAGTAATAGCAGACTTGCTTTTTAAACTGTCTTTTAAACTGCTTCCTTGTGCCTTCCTTTTCCTGCTTTTACAGTTCATTTAATAAGAGGGGAAGCTGCTCAATGACTGCCTATAGTTATGACCATTCCTTCTTGAATGAATAATACACCATACTATGACCTATTTTTCATTTATTTCTATTTGCAGGGTTAGATAAATATCTTGAGTGAGACTGGAACCTCTTTTCTGAAAATAGGAAACTGGTACAAGGGATTTGGGGCCACACCTGCAGAATTCCTCAATCATGGTCTCTGAGACTTGCTTATGCCCCATTATTAGTGAGATCTAATATTTCTTCTACTTCTCTAATGGATAAAAGGTAGTGCAAAAATATAACTAATTTAAAATTAGTGATAGTTCTTCAAATGACCTAATTTTCTGCTTTCAACATTTGCCAGGTAACTTTTTTGCCCTGAATAAGGGAAATGTGTCTAAACATCTGACCTTAAACATAGTTAATTTTACTTTCATCTGGGTGTCAAAAAAATGCCTTACCCACCAAGTCATTCTTTCCCCACATTAACTCTGAGCTATTATCTTGCAAATTACAGTAATTTCACGAATACAAGCCGCAGCAATTTGACAGAAATTTTGGTGGAAACCCAGAAGTGCGGCTAATAGTCGGGGGCGGCTAATATGTGAGTAATTTTCTGACATTTACAACCCCAGACGTGCCAGCCAGGGCGCCGAGCCAAGCACCTGCCAGTAAAAGCCGGCATTCCGCGATTGTTACAGTGTTACTGTGTTGCCCTGGCTCCCTGCAGGCAGCACGGGGGGCGGGGAGAGAGGCGGGAGAGCTCTCTTTCCGCCTCTGCCGCAGCCCAGGGGAGAGATGGGGGGGCCCCGCGCCGCCATTGCCACGGCTCGGAGAGGAGCGGGGGGGGCCGTGCCGTCATTGCCGCGGTTCGGGGAGGACGGGGGGGTCACGCCGCCATTGCCGCGGTTCGGGGAGGAGTGAGGGGGGCGCACCACCATTGCCATGGCTCGGGGAGCCGACGGGGGCCCTGCGCTGCTATTGCCGCGGCTCGGGGGGCCGACGGGGACCCTGCGCCGCCATTGCCGCAGCCCGGGGAGGAGGGGGGGTGCTCTGCCCCCGCCCTCCGCCGCTGTGGCAGGAGCAGGGGATGCTCCGTGCCAGGCCAGCCCCGCGGCGTGAGCGGGGCGTGCTCTCCGTGCCCGGTCAGCGCCACGGCATGAGCGGGGCGCTCTCTCCGTACCCGGCCGGTGCCGCGGCGGGAGCGGGGCAGGGGCGAGCGAACCCAGAGGCGGCGGCCAGCCCCGAGTGGCAGCGCCGGGCTGGGCCACCTGGCCCCGTCAGCAGCCCCTAGCAGGTCGAGCCTGCACAGCCTTAGTTGAGCCAGTAAACCCCCCGCCATGCCGCGGTTCTGTTAGTATTTGGCAACTTTGTTGCATGTGGGTCCTCGCTGCGAACGACAGAGCGGCTTATATTCAGGTGCAGCTTATTTATGGACAAAAACCAAAATATTTGCCAACACCCAGAGATGCGGCTTATACTCAGTGCAGCTTGTATTCGTGAATTTACTGTACTTTTGAATCGCTGACATTTTGATTTACTTTTATTAGAACATGTAGATTTTTGCATTTTGCATATTGTTAAGAGATTTTTTTGAGGTTATGGAGGAGATTCTTTATTGCAGCTAAATCAATTATTAAAACAAAAGTGCACAATATGATCAATTATATTCATATCATACTTTATCTGGGATAATTCCATTTCAGTGCAGTCATTTGCTTGGACACATGTAAGTTTAGTATGCAGCCTGTAGTGCCTAGTCCTTAAACTATATGTGTCACAAAGGAGAAACAAAAACATTGAACTATCAAAATTTGACAATATTGCATGATTATCAAATACTTTAATTACGTATTAAACCTATCCATGAGGTAGTCACTTCATCTGTACTGAGTGTCTGTAATTGGTGATTGTTTAGGGATTCAAACTAAATGATTTATTAAATATTTTCAATTAAATTGTTCAAACTGTTTTTCAGTATTTTCTTACCCCTGATTTTTTGGTTGGGCCATTTTTGTATGTATGTTCAGCACTGACAAAGCATCAGTATTTAGTATTTTGTATTCAGATTTGGATGTTACATTTAAAGAAAAATAGTAATTTCACGATTATAAGCCGCACCATTTTGACTAAAATTTTGGTCCGAAACCCAAAGTGCGGCTTATAATCAGGTGCGGCTTATATATGGACAAAGAACAAAAAGTTGCTGTTTTAGTTTGGAGGACGGGTGTCTGCTGAAAAAGGCAGGAACTTCTCTTTGAAATGGAGAATGTAAACCCCCTCTCTCCAAATTATTATAATTTTGAAATCAAGGGGCTTTCAGGCAAAAATATGGAAATTAGGGATAACAGTTCTTTTCTAGGGAAATTAAAATAGAAATACAGTACTACAAAGAAACAAACTCCAAACCCTGACAAAGTCAGAGTACAACCTGACACCCCATCAGGCAGGGTGTTGGCAGCAGTCCCATTAAATGGTGGCTGCATCCTCCTGCAGTGACAGATGTGATTCAGTTGGAGCAGTGCTCCTGTACAAGGTGCAGTTTCCCTCTGGAGGTCCAGTGGTGATGTGGAGAAATCCGGTTTTCCTCTGGAGTCCAGTGGAGAAAGGGGCTCCCTTAGTGTCCCAAAGCCTCTGTTTTTATCTTGGTAAGAAATGTTGGGCTCTTCCCCCTGGCTGGAGCAACTTCCAATGGGATGCAGTAATTTTATCAGTCACACAGTGGGACTCAATGGCCATTAGCAGACAATGACTCGCTGGAGGAAGGATGGGTTGTGAAAAGATAAAGAACAATGCCCCGCCTGGTTTCAATGGATGGCCCATTAGCAGATTATCTGCCATTGAGATAAGGATCACTGTCTCCACCCTCAACAGATGGTGATAGAACAGATACCTTTTATCACACTCTGTATTGTAACATGCGGCTTATAATCAGGTGCGGCTTATATGTGGACAAAAAAACAAAAAGTTGCTGAAAGCCAGAAGTGCGGCTTATACTCAGTGCGGCTTATAATCGTGAAATTACTGTACTTGGAATGAATCAATAAGAGTGTAAGAAAATGAACAGAGAGTTACAATATAGCACTTAGGAGGATATTATGGAAGCTTTCTTGATGTGCAGACCATGCCAGTAATGGAGTATCTATAACCTGTGTTGTTTCAAACAATTTCATGACCAGGGCTTAGGCTGAGTAATTTCTTTTCCTGATCTTCAGCTCCATGATCCTGTATTAGGTGTTAGAAAATTAAAATTTCATTGGTTTCTTAGTTAGTGATAAAATGGTTATTCAATAAAGCAGGCATTTTTTTAAGTTTTAGGAATAGTATTATTGAAAGACTTCTCAGAGACACAAAAGATTCTTTGGAAATGCTCCTCAACAAGATCTTATGTGTGAATTTTCCCTTATCCAGTTAGAACAGCTCAGCATCCCTTACTATTAGTCATCCAATTTGTGACCATTTGTCTAGAGAGGTATTACCACTGGTGGAGATTTGTTTCCTGGAGGAAAATGGCACTGCACTATCTAATCAGCATTTGCAAGAGTGCTTTTTTGAGGCAGAAATGGGGAAAACTCAGAGGCATGAAGCCATCTGAGCGGCTCCTGTGAAGGGCTTACCTTCCTGCTGCTGGCCTCAGTAGCATAATACGAAGTGTTGTGGCAAACAGGAGGTAAGATGTGGCACTTCACAGGCTCAATCAGGAAACTGGGTGCTGAGATGCTGAGAATGAAGGAAAAGAAAGGTAACATTCACACACCCCCCCCACACCCCCCTTGAGCTGTCTCATTTTCCTCATCCACAGTTGAGGACCCTAGATTGCAGTTAAACTACAACAAGAGAGTAAATGCTTTGGGCTCGCTGCCTGGACTCCCCAGGGTTAGGGAAACAGAACCTGGATCTTGGCCTCACAGGTATGGAAAAGAATAATGACTCCTAAGTTCCTAAGCAAAGAATATAACATGGAAGTATGTGCATTCACAACATATCGGACCCAGTTTCAGTGCATATATTGCAGAATTAGAGATGAGTGACTAACAAAAAATCCCTTCAGCCTTTCTTTGTGGGTGTATTCAGATCAGTCTTTGATTGTTGTGTGAATACATATGTAAACATGCTCAGTTCATCATGGCTGTATCCAGTCCTCTTTCCATAGATCTGGAATGAAATGTCCTCAGAGACAGTCTTGAGAGCTAATCCCAATTGAGCAGTTATTTATTCCTGACAAACAATAAAAAAATTGTGTTATTAACAGAATTCTGTATGCAGCCTAGAGAAACTAAAAGGGAAGAGGAAAAGTACAAAACACTGCAAAATTTTAAAACATTCAGGGAAAGTTATCTATCCATAGGGAAGTAGATTTTTGTGTGCAAGGTTTGCTTTACTAGGATTTTTCAAATTAGACAGCTTAGCTCAGTGCAGTGAACCTAAAACAGAAATATATGACAGTTCATCTTTTCAGGTACATTAGCCTCTTAGAAGCCTACCATAATATTTCTGGTCCCTCTGGATTAATGGAAAAGATTTTAGAAAAAGAGACATATCTTTTTATTTGCACTGTTCTTTTGCAAACTGAAGTTGGTAAAACTTCTGGAAAAAAAAATAGGGTTGTTTCCACAGTTCCAATTAATTCACTGTTTCATCAACTGCTTAAAGATTTAAGGTGACCCAGAAATAGCTTCAGCTGTTCTTGGATATTTGTTTTCCTACTCCTACAGGCCCCAACAGACTATGCTTGAAATGGGTGAATTTTTATATTGAATTTTCATGGCAAAGATTTGGTAGCAGAGGGACTAAAGGAGTGGCTTCTGTGAGAAGCTTCCAGAAGCCTCCCTCATGTCTGACTGAGCCAGTGCCAGAGGGCTCCCAGAGAGACCCTGCAGTGGCCAAGGCTGAGCCTGGCAGTGATGGTGGCAGCACCCTTGGGATAATGGACTTTAGGTGAGAAAAGAAAGCCTGTGTGATGGCAGCCAGAGAAAACAGGGATGAGGATAGGAGAGGAAAAGCCATAAAAGCCGTGCAGACACCGAGGTCAGTGCAGAAGGACAGCAGGAGGTGCTTCAGGTGCTGGAGCAGAGATTCCCCTGCAGACCAATGTGAGGGAGCTGCATGTCTGAGCATCAGGAGGAGCATCAGGGACAATCTGTGAAGAACTGACCGAAGCTCCCAGTCCCCATCCCCCTGTGCCTCTGGCAGGTGGCAGTGAAATTTAGCCTGTGAAGAGGGAAGGACTGGGGGCAAGGTGTTATAAGATTTGGTTTTATTTCTTTTTATCCTATCCTATATATCTTGTAATCCTAGTCTGATTTTGATTCATGATAAATTCAGGGTTTTTTCTCCAAGCTGATTCTGCATTGTATGTGACAGTAACTGCTGAGTGATCTTTTCTTGCCTTTATCTTAACTCATGAGCCTTTTGTCATATTTCCTTTCCCCGCACCAGCTGAGGGGAGTGACAGAATGGATTTGATGGGCACCTGGTACTGAAACATGGTCTATCACAGTCTAAATTTGTTTCTTAGATTGAATAAAAATTTTGTACACCTTGAATTTTCCTGCTAAATTTTAAAATATTGTTTCATTAATAATGTAATAGTAATCACATCTTCATTAAATCTGTTTTAATCTGTTACACAGATTAAAACAGATGCTTAAGCCCTTTGTATCTGACTGAAACAATTTTTTTCATGCAGTCCCTTGCACCTATCTTCAGCATTTGTTAGATAACCATAAAAATGTGTCTTTTCTGTGGACATAATTTAGAAAAAGGAAAAAAAAAAAAAACCCCTAATTTTTCTAACTGGAATATTCTTTTACTGGTTGATTAAAAGACCTGGGGTGCTTTTATATGGTTGTTCCCATCTTTTATTACTGCAAATATGGGAGAAAAATAATGTTATATTATCTGTTTTAAATTGAGATTACTACTTAGTTTTGCTATTTTATAAGTAAAGCACAAATGTAGCTGCTACCTACAAGTGTCTTTTTTTGGTTTTTTTTTTTTCCTTCAGCTGCCTCCAGGCTCTCTATTTCTTTGTCAATTGAAATGTTGCTGATACAGGCCTTCTCTAAAAACAGAGGCAATGTGAAAGTTCATATTTTAGACCATAAACATTGTGGAAAATCTTTGTCAAGAAGAGCTGTTGATCATAACCTTAATGGTTATTTTTAATAAAGTGTGATGAAATCCAAACAAAATTATAATTTATTTCACTTTAATTACATTATATTTTCATAAATTATAATTTTTAATTTTTTAATGGGAATTTATTTATAAATCTTTTACTGAAGGGCTAAGGGAAAAAAAATTTATCTTACAAGGAAGACTCTAATGTCCTAAAATGCCCTTCAGTTCAGTGAATTTCCAGAGATTATAAACAGGAGCAATGAAATCTGAGTTTAATCAGAGAATTTCTCTTACACTCTTTGAATGTTCACAGTTAAAACAAAAGAGTGAAAATAATATATGTTATTATCTCCACCTTTTTTGCCTTTAATCACTGCATGTGTAACTGATGAAGGCAGCTAGTTTCTCAACTCCTGAAGGAAAGTCAAGAGGGACTTGAAAGAACTTGAACTTTTGTACAAAACTTAATATTTTTCTGTTTTAATATTGGCAAGGGAAATGTCATGTATTTATCCATGCTTACCAAGAAAAGCAGTTAAAAAATTACTTAACAGTAGAATTGATCTTATTTACTTCATAGTTTATATCTTACTACAATTGCTAACAGCCAATCCATACCTCTGGGCATTTTTTTTCAATCCTATTCAGCATCCGTAAGGAATATAGTCAGAAGTTTTTGGCATAAAATCCTGGATAAAGATAGATTAAGCAATACCTGTAAAATGTTGGTTGAGGTTTCCCTGCTGCCACCTTCAATCTGAAGTGGTATCTTTAATAGGGATTGTCTAGACCTATCTTTGTGGACTCACTGATCCACCTGTGCAGAGTCAGCTATGCTCTGCCACTGCCAGGCTCCTTGGCCTTTCTCCAGCTGCTCCTCCTCAGCTGTTCAGCTGTCAAACCGAGGTGGGTAGTGCTGCCTGATAAATCAGTGCTAGATTGGTTGCCAATGCAAATAAGAAACAAATACACAGAAGTCTTTGGCCTTTGAAATAAGTGAATATTGTCTGCCAAGAGGATCAGGCTCCCAGTTTTGCTGCCCTGTCCTCTCTCTATTTCCAATTGGTTTTGCAGAAGTAGCTAGGTCTGGATTAAGGTCCAAAATTTTAGACAGCAATAAATCTTCTAACTGCATTTTTGGGGCCTTTTTACAGAAACACAAGAGCTCCCAGTATGCGAAAGCTTTTTGTCTCTATGTTCATATTTTTGTATGGCCTTGGCATTAATTAGAGCAGGGGTACTTTTACAGTAGACTGTTTTCAGATGGTAAATTTTATTCAAATGTGATACTGCATTCTGTCCTTTAGTTTTTATATTTCTGCATCTCTGCCACAGCTCATTGAAAGGAAGGGAGCATGTGGCATCTGGTAGGCCAAGGACCTCTGAAACTGAATGCTAAATAATAAATACTTCTTTCTGGTTACTAAATGTTACTAAATTGTCTGGCTTCAAAATTGTTTGCCAAATGAATTTGTTGAGTAATCTTTTTCTGAAGGCTATAATCTTTAAGAGTGAATGTGGTACATAGAAATATATATTGATAAAAATTCTTGGCTACATCTATTTTCTTCTGGAAATACTGCAACTCTTTAACTTAAGAAAAGGGAAAAAAATTTTAAAAATCAAAGTTTATTAAGTTCTTTTTGCCAAAAGAAGGAAGAAAGCCAAACTTCTTTCCTGTGTGACAGAAAGAGAGAGTCAGGAACAGAAGGCATCACTAGTCATTTCACACTCTCCTGTAGAATTATACTGAAGGGAAAATATCACTGAACAGCAGGGAAAGTGTAGAATTCATGAGCAAAGGAATATTGGTTATAATTTTTTCTTCCTAGTGAAATTCTCAAAGCAAAAATCATGAGTGGTGCATTATGACTCTAGATACTTAAAGAAGAAAATATCTGAAGTGCATTAACACTTTCTAATCTCTGCCATTTCCATTCCTATGCAAGCATCAGTTCTTAGAGAACTAACTCTTTTCTAACAGTGCAGCAAATCATGGGAACACAATGGAAAGTCAAAACTGGTTTAAAGTGGCCCTGCAGTTGGTCAGGTGTGTTTTCCTTATCCCTACAATATATTAAGTACAGTAATTTCACGACTATAAAGTGCACTGGATTATAAAGCGCACTCCTGGGTGTCAGCAAATTTCTGAACTTTGCCCATATATAAGGCGCACCAGACTATAAGGTTCACTTTTTTTTGCAGTGAGGAACCGCGCTGCATGCAACAAAGTAATGAATTAGTAACAGAATCCGGTGATCACGGGGTTTACTGGCAGTTGCTCAATTTGCAAACATTTTTCACAGATTGGTGTAACCTTTAAACACAGCCTCAGGCGCCCTCCCCATGCCATGGGCCCCAGCACTCCTGCCCGCCCCCGTTGCCAGCTGTTGCGGCTCGGCGCGCCGTGGGTCCGCCTCCCCCTCATGGCTCAGCACTGCCACGTCCCGCCTCTACCTCGCGGCTTGGCGCTGCCGCAGGACCGTTCCCTGTCGCTGCCCAGCACTGCGACAGTCCTGCCTCTCCCTCGCAGCTTGGTGCTGCCGCGTGGCCATTCCCCCGTGCGACTCAGCTTGCGGCTCGCACTTCCGAGTTGGGAAATTTCCCAACTTTGTCCATGTATAAGGCGCACTGGATTATAAGGCGCACTTCCAGTTTTGGGGGAAAATTTTAGTCAAAAGGGTGCGCCTTATAGTAGTGAAATTACTGTAATATGGTTCTGAAAAACAACTCCTTAGGTAGAGTCAGTGTGGCTTGTCATTTGCCTCATATATAGTAATGTTGGCTCTGATCCAACAGGCATTACTGTAATTACAAACTAAATTAGTTCCCTAAAATACTTTCTTCATGCTTCCCCTAGCCCATAGGCTTCCTCTTATTTTACTGGTTTAACAAAAATTCAGTCAGAATCTCGCTATTTTTTTCAACAAGTGAAAACAAAGAACACCTTGTGCCTCCTTCCACTCCGCAAAGTGCACTCACTTCCTTGAACAGTTTCAGTTCAGATCTACAAAAGTATGAATTGCACAAAAGGCTGTTGATCTGGCTTTGATTTTACAAATTTTTCATTATTTTACAAAGCTAAATGTTTGGATTGTTCTCAACATAAACACTGGTAGACTTTTTTCGTACTATGTGGTGTGCTGGAACAGTACAGTAACAACTGCAGTTTTTTCCACTATAGAGAATGCAAGTCCATGGTTTTTTATGTTAATGATTGCCATTTGAAGGAGAAATTATGCTGTCCTTCAAGTTGTTGGTTTTTTGGGTTTTTTTCCCCATTAACTAGCTATCTTTAACTTCTTGTTGGGAAGAGGTGGTTTTGTTTTGCAAAGGAAGAAGTTTTCTTCCTCTGTGACAGTGTACTGGATAATATGGGCTGTCCTACCTTTAATGCTTGTTTCAAATGCCTTAACACTTAATGATACTTCCTAAAGTTTGGTTATGTCTATGCAGTTTTAAAATGCCCATCCATATATACATAGCTAATATACACCAGAGCTTTTTTGCATGATGATAGGCTTTTGGATTTCTTCTTTTCTTCAGCTGCTAAATTTTTGAAGCCAAGCAAGGAAAGAACAATCTTTCCAAAAACTCATGCATCTGTCTTTATGGTAAAAATCATGAAGATACTTGAATTTCCCAGCCTACATGGCCTGAACTCTAAAAGTGTACTGAATCTGAAAAGTCCATAGGACAGATATTTCTGTAATAAAAAAGAAAAACTTCTCTGTAAGGATTGTTTTTTATAGGAGATAAAAAACAGGGCGTGCTGATCTGGCTGTTGGCATACTCATTTCACAGGAAATAGATACAACAAATAGGGGAAGGACTTAGGGTGAATAATAACTTGCACGAAATGGGAGTCCAGTGGTAAATAAACAACCACAACAAAAATGTGTGCTAATGGGAAATAATAAAGTCTGTTACCATTGATCTAGAGAAGTTACTTTGATTCTATACTGCCTGTGTTTGATACTGCCTATGAAGTGCACAGAGCATGCCAACCTATTGAGGTTTATTCCCAACTCAGTATTGCTGATTTCAGAGATTGTATGTGGTCTGTCACTGTGCCAAATATGGGTAAATACCTTGTTGTTCTTTTTTTTAACGTGTAAGTCAATATTCAGTGTCTTTTAGTTAACGTGTATCTAAATTGTTGTGAAAATGCTTAGGGACAGGAACTGTCATTTAAAATTTTCCTTGTTTGTAATTAGAGTGCAGTAGTTAATCATTCTTGGTATTTTAAACAAGTGTTATGTGACATGACCTTGAAGTTTATAGCAAAGTCTTCTTAACTTTACTAATATGTCAGCTGTATGCACAATAAGCATTTATTATGGCTGGACCTAATGTACAGAAGCTTGATCTCTTCTTATCAATGAAAAAATATATAAAAGAAATCCGTTTAATTTTTTAATAGAGGTATAAGCAGCTGATGAACATGGTCTTTTTGTACTACTTTTTTATATTGTTTTATTTATGTAAGAATAATTGTGATATGGAAATTACTATAAATAATGCATTGCTTTTCTGCATATAGAGAAGAGAGAACTGAATCTGCCAGGTGAGGTGTTTGAAGCAGTATATTTACTAAGTTGTTCTGGCTGCTGGAATTTCATCTTTTTTATTTCCCTTGCCACTCAACTAGGGAAACAGACAAGCAGACTCTGACATATTAAAGAGGAATATAAAAAGAGAAAGAAAGTGTCAAGGTTAATCAATGAGAATATTGAACTAATGTATTGTCAGTTGAGAAGAATGAGACAAAGAAGGTTATATCACTACTTCTAGTGTCATTATTAAAGGTATGTGACAAATTCATCTGAACCTGATGAGATTATTATGATCAGCATATGATATTATGAAGCACTATAATTTATTATTCATTTAATAAAAGTTGTCTTCATCCAGTGTAGTGGAAAATAGTATAAAATCTAGAGCATATAAGCAATCTATCACTTCAGAGTATCACATTTTGCTACTGAAATGATTTTTCTGAAATATGACTGACATAAACTAGAAACCTACAAAGTAGGTTACTCTTAAGAGAAAGCCACTGCCATGGTTAAATTTAACATTCTTTTGGGAGAGAAAAGTTTCTAGGGTGTTAGTCATGCTAGTAAAAATCATAAGGGAAACACTTCTTTAATTAGGCACATATCCTAAAACAGGGATACGCAGGGATTTTATATAATTGAGTTATTGAGTAGCTCTGCCTTGCAATCTGAAACATATACTCATTTTAGCTTGGGTCAGCAATTGTCTGTCAAACCTTTCAGCACTTCTCTTCAGGAATGGTCTGTATCTTTCTAATTCTGGGAAAATTCAATTTAGTTATTGGCAGGAGTTTCCAGTATTACTTGAAATTCATCCAATTAAATGAATTCCACATTTCTGGGTGTGAATGCAGACAGCCAAGAGCAGTGCCAACATTAATTTACCATTATATATGAACATAATGTCACGGAAGGCCAATTTACCCAGTCTGACTCCCAGACAGCCCACAATTGTCCCCGTATTTCTGGCAGGATCTTTTCCTAGTCTAGTTTGAGTTTATATTCTACTTTATGCATGTATGTGATAGGAAGAAGAGATGGCAGGCACATATCTAAGAGTTTCCTTAATTTGCTTTATTTTAAATCAGCAACCACATACAGGTTAATGGATGCTTTATTTCCACAGAACTCCTCTGTTACTACTGAAGCAACTGAATGTAAATCCCAGATTTGAAAGGAAACTTGGCAAAACTGTGCCCCACAAATAGTTCAGAAAAAAATTAGTGTGAAATAAAAATCCTTGTTTGCCGCCATTGTTTCTATGCTCTTGAGGTCTTATCAACATTCTCTCAGAGAACAAAATAGAAGATTTAAGAGTACTCAAGACCAAGTCAAAATTATTCAGTATATTATTCAGTATGTTCAGCATATAGCAGCATTAAATGGATTTATTTTTTCCCTTTCCTAATTTTTATTCTTCTTTTAGTCAGGTTCACAAGGTTGCTTGGAGCACTGCAAATTACACTGTTTGGAATTTTTCTTCTAAATGAATTTGTTTTTTATATTTAGCCCATTTTTCACTGCCTGTCTTATCTTAGTCAGACTGCATATACCCTTTTTTAAATTAACTTGCTGTGTAGTAGAATATTAAGTTACATAGTCTTAGAAATGCAAATACCATAGTAATTGCAAGATTTTCTTTATAAGTAGCCCTTAAAGGGCTATCAGTAAAATCTTTAAATTACTATGAGAAATCACTTACTCCCAATAAATACCTCAATGAGAAATTAATTCTTCAACTAGATATTTGTATTTAAGTGGATAAGAGAGGGAAATGTACCACATTAAATACATGAATAAATAAACAAATGTGATGTCAAGTGCCTATTAAAGCAACCTTTTATGAAATAAAGGCTTGTTATTTTTATATGGACTCAAGTTGGAAATATTTGTTGACAAAATTAGATTTTAAAGACAATTATAGTTTTGTTAAGTAATAGTTTAATAGTACGGGTTTAGCACTGCGTGTTTAAGTTGTTATCTGGTCTATTTTCAAATTGAGATTAGAAACATCCTGGTGAAGTTTCCAGGCATCAGTAGAGAACACCTCAGATACAGGACAGCTTTTGTGTACTTTGTCAGTGTTAAGAGTGCTGAGATAACATAGCTGAACATTGTTTTATATCATATTAAGAAAGCTACCTAAGATGCCAAAAGTATAAAGTATAATAAAGTGTATTAGATATGCATGAAGCCTCATGTGTTCCCACTAAAGAGGGCAGGAAATAATACCATGATAATGCAGTTGTTGTAAGTGCAGGCTGATATTGAAGATACTGCGTGTCAATACTGTCACTGTGAGCCTTGTGTTGGGCTTTCTGCTCCTCTCCTGCTCTCCCAGGGCCATGCCTTTCTTCCCTTGCTGTTTACAACTCCTCCCATTCCCTGCCCTCCTCCTGTGTTCACTTTGGTAGGGTTGGAGTGCTGTTACTAGCGTGGCTTCTCAGCTCAGGAGCAAAGACATGCTGAGCACCTCTTACTCTGTCTCTTAGTCTCACTACTGTGCTCCCCTTGCTTTGCAAAGTGCAGAATGAGCTGCTCACATATTAAGTCAGTGAGGGTTTCAGCTCCTAATTAAAGCTCTTGAACTATCATGTCTACAAATCAGGATCTGGGCTGCTCCCACTACTCTCAGTAGCAATCTACAGTCCATGGAGGTTGGAGTGCTTGTGGCTAGGATTTCCCTTAAGGACATCCTTGCTTGCTGCTGAGAAAAATTGACCAATAGTGAATTCTGGACTCTATTGATTGCGCTGTCTATATCACCACTGCCTATATCGACCACAGCTTCCTTGACAAGTACACAGGAAATTAGATATGCTTAAATGTGTAAATCTCTCCCTAACAGTCTCTGATCCCAGAACAGTGTTTAAAGAATAAGAAGGAAGGAGTGCAAGGGTTTTGATCTCAAAAGACAGAAACACAGCAGGGATGCCAGAACTTTTGTGAGCTACTGCCTCTGCCATACAATAAGTTTCCTAAGAGATCTCACCAAAGCAGCTGCATTAGGTTGGATGAGTATTTAGGAAATTCACAGATACTCCTAATAATTCTTTCAAATAGTCTTTAGAATAATAAAACGTGTAATAATATCTGTTGGGAGAAAATGGTCAAAGCTGGAAGATTTGGCAAGGTGGGAACAGTTCTGCCCAAAGTGACCTTGCAGCTGGGAATGCTAAGATTATCAGTATGGGCAACTCCATTTTTTATGCCTAGTGTTGTTCATGATCTGCCTGAGAAGTGGAATTCCTGTGTAGAGATAACACACTCTCACAGACATGCTAGAGCCTCATGCTGGGAGAGAGAGAAAGATAAAAAAGGCGCAGACTGCACCTCTCTGCCACCCAGAATTTTTAGCAATCTAATAAATGTACACTTTGCCTTTGATCTGGGCTTTGGTGTTTGGTTACCCATACATGTCAATTCACACAATATCACAACTTGTTCTCTTTGACATTGTGACATATGGAGCATGGTGGATTCAAAGAAGGCATCTTGCAAATAACAGTTCAGCAATTCCATGAGTGCACCACTTGGCTGGGGGGTATGACACAGAGTTTAATTTAAACCAGTACTTCATAGGTTTGCTTGGTTATTTAAGATGGAAAGGCTCTCTTAAATCTCACCTTAATCAAAGCAAAACCAGCTTCAAAGACAAAATTGATCTGTAAACTGTAAAAAGCAAACTCAGGCTTCCAGGGTCATATTTCCTGCATTTAGCCCAAGCTAACTCAAGTAGTACTGCTTACAGACAGTTTAAAGCAAAGTCAGAAATAGTATAATACTACCTGTGTGTCTTCAACAACTTCTTACTGAGTTTCTTTGAGAAATTCTGCAAGGAAGCAAAGCTCTGGCTGTTAGACGAATTCCCAGTTTGGTTTGCACTTGCATCCTGGGGCTGTAAGTTTCTGATATGAAACAAGTGTAATACTCTTGTGCTTTTAATTTATATTTTTTTAACAGGATCTGATTTGCATAACTTGTACTGTTTCCAGAGGAAAAATATAAGTGCTCAAAACTATGATGATGAAAATGTACAGTGTATGTGTGTGTATATACATACCACATATATATGGAATAAATGCAAAAGCTGATTATTTGTCGTAGTAGCTATTACAATGTTTTTGCAATTTTCCCCACAATTCTGGTATAAATGCATTTTAAAGGAAAATAGTGTTTCAAAGTTTGAGATGAGAAAATTGATTAAACTTTTTCTCCCCTTTATTTATGCCATTGTGTATTTTCATGTTGTAGTATAGAAAATTTTATGTCTGTTTCTTGTCTTTCCTCCAGCTGTCTCATTCATTTACTATTCCATAGCATTTTAAATAGTAAATGTAAATAATCTCATAAAGGAATATATGTAAGTCTAAGGCTTTCAAAAATCTCAAAAGAATAAAATCCAGTTTATTGTCAAGAATAGTGATACAGTCTGGGTTCATTTTGTAATACATACAGAGAAGCAATAGAAATTCTACCTATACTATTCTAAGACAATCCACATTAAAAAAGCTTTAATATTTTGGAAGAAATTTAGACTTCTTAATTTCTGCAACCAAAGAATAAAAATCTTTCTTTTCAACCAACCAAAAACTACTCACGTTTGCTGTGCTACCAGTCTAATTCACTGAAATTTGTCAATTATTATTGACATTAATTAAATTAAATTAAGCATCATTTGACATCACAAAATATTGGTTGTGTTGCTTTGTTCCTACAGTTTCATATCACTTTGCAATATAATCTTAGTTTTATGTATTGTTGTCAGTTTTGATCAGTTTCAGCAGATACTTTTGGGTGCTTGTCTAAGAGGTAAACCTTGACTGCTTTGTGTATCACCACTTACATGTCATGTCTCAATTCAAAATCCATTTTACTGAATATAATTCTTTTATATCCTCTGTAATCTAGTATATATGCCGTTTAGCCAGTTGGAAAATTGTTTAAAGCTGGATGTTTTTCAGTTAAGTTTTTGACCTTTTTAATTTGTTTAAAAATATGCTCAGTCTATTGTTGCATTACTCTCTCAGCAGGAATAGAATAATTTAATTACAGGCCCTTGACCTAAAGCAGTTAAGAAGAAACTAGTATTGCAGCGCTGTGCATAAATGTCTAGAGCTGTCATTTTCATGTTTTAAGAACTCTCCTTTCTTTCTAATGAGCAATTCGTGCACATTACATGCTGCCACATTATTAAGACATGCAGCTTGCTGTTGTAATCTGGATACCACATTGTATCTGGAATCTACGATTTTGAATAGCTTTGTTAATCTGTTCTCCCATAAAAAGTAGTAGTGGGAATTTCTAAAATATGCATAAATTCCATCCTGCCCACAGTAAACAAAAGCAAACAAAGAAACAAAAAAAACCCCTCCCCAACCTCCAATCCACAAGGAAAAAAACCAAACCAATCAAATAGAAAAGCTTAGCATAACAACCAACTCCAAGGTTCAATTAATTCTGGCTTGAAACAGATTCTGATACAGACAAGTGCAGCCCAGTTAAGTGACCATGTAAAAGTTTCAGTTCTCTAAGGTTTTCTTCCTTGGTAGATTTATAATGAGTTTATTCAACTGTCATGTGTATATGTCCTAGGATCCTGGAAAACTTACTTCATTACTAATGGAAAAATTACATTTTTAGCTGTGAAGAGGCAGGAAAGTTTGCAAAGCAACGTTTCCAATACTTTGCTTGTCATGAAGGTGTTGCTAAGAAACAACAGTGATTTTACTTTCATGAATGTATTTTTCATGAAGTCTGAGCAAGAAGCTTGATAACTTTGGATTTATCTAATGTTTTTGAAACTGAATTTATAATGTTGTTCCTTCATGATGGTGTTCTAATAACTTCAGAACTATAATGGATTAAAAAATAAATATGATTTCACTGAAATGGTATGCCTACGTCCCATAGGAGCCAAGTGGATAAAATGACAACAATTTATGGGGACAAAGAAAACCCATCAGGGATATATATTTAAAGGATGCATATATATCTTATTAAATGCATTCTATTTTTCATTGCCATCAGTCTCAATTAGAAATCAATTCACAAGTCCTTTCACATAATCTTCTTGTATGGAAGACCACTGACATAGCTAATTTCTCCTGTTTTATTGCTTTTGAAAGTCTAATTTCCCTTGATAATAATCAATTTTGTCAAGTTACAGAGAAAATAATTAGAGATTTTCATAGCTAACTCATCTCTCTGCCAAAAAAAAAAAAGCTAAACTGTTTAGGAATGCAAACAAAAACTAGCCTTTATGAATAATGGAAAACTGGTCTTATATTATTTATGCTGGTTGATATAGTGGTGGAAGGATTGATTTCCACGCAACCAAAGTGCAATGATTCAAATAAATGGCTATTGTTCTATTGAATACTGATAAAAGAATTAATATAACCATCAGTGTTATAAGATTGTACCATTTTACTGAAATTGCTCTCAAAGTCAAGAATTTGTTGGACTGAAAGTGAAGAATTAATCCAGGCACTCATAAGGTATACTGACATTCAGAAAAACCTTATTTGTTGACTTTATTTTTAAAAAAGTAAATGAGCACCAATTTCTTTCTTGTGAAAAAAGAGCTGGATATTGTGACCCTCAAAAGGACACTGAGGTCTGTACAGATTTCTTCATTCCTCTAGATGGATGTGCAAACCTAAGATAACAGATTTCTTACCTCAAAGCTTAGTCATTGACCCAGCCCCTCTTTTGAATATTACTGTGTTTCAGAGATGATACTTAGCAAAAATTATTATGAGTAATATTTCTAATGTCATTAGGGAATGCAATGCAGTCTAAATCAAAATAAAATCTTAGTCATTCTCAAGACTGGATGAGAACAAGTATGTTAAAGAAAGAATGCTTCTTTATGTGTTAAAGTACACATTGTTAGTACAAATAGCTTAGATTTGCAACCATTGTAGCAAATAACTTTTGAGTGTATTAAATATTTGTATTATATGTTATGAAATAAAAGAGATAAATGTGCTTCTTAAAATCTTGACATATACTAATGTAGTTGGACTTACCATGTTAGCTAGAGTCTGCATTAATTACTTTCCTCAAAACTCAAAATATTTGCTCAAAAATTCAATGGAATTTGGTAGACCTAATTTTTTCCTACAATGCTATGAGAATTTCTATGTGTACAAAACAAAACAACATATCTTCAATTTGTTAGTTTCTAGAAACAGTCCCAAATGTAACAGTGAACACTTGTTATTCTCTCTCAAAATTGATTTACTTGTCCTTACCAAACGTTCATTTGATTTTTGTTTTGTCTTCAGGAATTTTATTTGCCTGGGATTAATTTCTGCCTGAACTCACTGACGTTATCTACATGTGTACTACACAAATATATGATATTTGTATACTCACACACATCTACCTGTGGGGTGTGGCCACTGTGGTGGAAGAGATGTACTATAAGCTGGTTGAGCAAATCAAGTAAAATGTTCTATAGCCCCAAAATCTCAAGAAAGATGACATAACATAGCAAAAAAAGAAAGAAGAGGAGTGGTAAAAAGTAGGATATTTTCTTTGTAACTGTTATACTTACTATAAGCTTTTTGTACCTACTAAAACCTACTAACCTAGCTTTTAATCTGCTTGAAGGTGGGGACTTGAGGACAGCTGAATGGTCGCAGGAAGGTGTTATTGTACTTTATGTCTTTCTAAAGCCATATATATTTTTGTAGAATCCTCCCTGCAATAAGTTTTGAAGTATATGTTGCAAACCTATATAGTTATAAACAAAACAAATTAGAGGAGAGAACCTCTGCCAGAGCACCATACTTTATAGGAGATTAGACATGGGGCAAAGCTTAGTGCCCTTTGTGTGAAGACAGATTGTATATTAGAACAAAAGAAAAAGTCAACAGGGAAATTTTGAAAGAAAATGGTGTAGTAAAAAAAAGTTTTCTTTACTTTCCACTTTCTTCTTTCGCCCCCTTCCTCAATTTCAAACTTCAGCATGGTTAAAGTCAAAGCTCTGAGCTCCGGAATACAACAGGAGGTAGATGATTTTTTTTTTTTGCATTTCTTGAGTGCTCTATTGCTAAGACTATAAAAGGTTCATGTAAAAGAGGAGAAATGTTGAAAAAGATAAAAGTACAGAGTGTTATATTTAAGATCTGCCTTGAACGGAGAAGTTGATTATACCATCATCTTTAGAAAAAACAAAAAAAAACCCACAGAAACAGAAAACATACAAAAAACCCACAACAGACTTCATGTGGGATTTGCAATTTTCCTAATTCTTCTAACTCTCAAATTGCTGCTTCAGTTTTGTTTCCAGATTTTACTTCCTCCTCCCTGGTTAGTCAGTGCTATGGTTGGCAGACCTCACTGGCTCTGAAACTCTTCACACCTCCTACTGATGGTTTCTGACACTGGTTTAGAAGCACCCAAAATGGATGAATGGATGTAGATGCTACCTACCTGAGGAAAATTGCATCAAACCGTGAATACAGTTTGCATCCCTTATCAAAAATGGAAGGGAAAAGACATGTTCTCATTCGTGCTAAGAATGTTTTTGGAAGACTGTGTTTCTCATTGAATGAATTGAGTATATTTCATAACAAAGTACCAGGTCACAGATGAAGCCTTTTTATACCACGAAATTGTCTGATAGACAATTGTTTGTCATAACAGCTTGTGTGGGTAAAGAAGTAGATCTCATGAGGGAAATCTCTAAACAAACACCTCTTTGTGTTTTTTGGGTTAGAGTTTGGTTTGGGTTTTAAATTATGAATTGATATATCTGCTGAGACAGGTTTCAGAAGTTCTAGTATTTTTTTTAAAGGAATGAAAAATTTTAACAGGTAATGGAGAGAATCAGGAAGGTGTCAAAAGAAGAACACATCAGAGTCCTAGGTGTGCCATAGAAGTTATGGTCTCTCTACAGAATAAATCAGGGTTTGAAATAAGTACTGTATTTTTTAGCATGTAAAATAGTAGACAAGGATGTAGTTTATCCCATATAATCTTTTCCATGTGTTCTAGCCCCCTACTAATATATTCCAAGATACTTCATAGCCTCTGTGTAATCTGAAGTCAAACTTAATAATATTTTACTGCAACAGCACTGAAACAAAGAAGCTGCCTTTTCCTTCCTCTCCTTAAAAAAAAGTAGAGGTGCTATTAATGTAATATAACAAATGTAGACATCAGTTTCTGCTAAAACTTAAGATCTAACTCCTTTGCTGGGCAGAGAATTCTGTTTTTGCAGATTTCTCAGACTGCTCCAAATTTCTTCTTGAAAGACTTGTGTGCTGTGTAACATTTCTTCTGCAAATTTGGTGTGATGAGTCAAGGATCAGCAAAGTTCTGGGATTGTGATGGATTAATGACACAGAAAGTAAAAAGAAAAAAGAATCTCTGGTATTACTTTTCAGTATTTGTTGAAATAAAGAGAACATACAAGATGTATCTAGAAGGAGAGAGCTAAAAGTGCAAGACAGAAGTAGAACTAAATAGAATTTTGAGTTAAGAAAAAAATTAGTGCAATTCAGCAATGAGGAGTGCAATTCCCTTAGGATTGTGGCAATTAGATTTCTAGTATGAAAAACCCACTTAGAAAAGTCTTAAAGGAATAAGGTTATTCAGTGTACAAGTTTTTGTCTAAGAACGAGGGGAGAGCAGATAATAGCCCCAATGAAAATCATCTAAAGATGGATGATGGATGGATGGATGGATGGATGGATGGATGGATGGATGGATGGATGGATGGATGGATGGATGGATAGCACAGGAAGGTTGGTAAGTCTAGAAATAGATCGAATGGGTATATTATCAACCTAGTTGCTGGAACTGCTTAAAAAGATGTTAAGCAAACAAAGAGAAGTGGCAGTATAGATGCATGCGTATGCGACAGATTTCCTTCAAAAGACTCATGGTGGGGTGGATAAATTTACTCAGTGGACCAGGTCATGACCAGTTTTGTTTTCATGTCTGACCCTTCCTATTGTTGGTCTGAGTTTGCCTGCTGTTAATGCTGAAGTACTGCAATACAAATAAAACATGTTCTGACCTTCCAGTGAGCTACACAATCTTCAAACAAGGTGTGTTTTTTACCACTATGTAAGTAGGAAAGAAACTGCACTGCAGTCAGTAAAGCAGACTGAAAAACAGTTTTGTGTAGTACCCAAAGGGCTTAGCCTTTGACAGTATATCTTGAAAAGAAAAATTATTGTCTAGTTCTTTTCTTTTGTTTCACAATGAAGGGAAAAATTACTTCTTCTTCGGTGAAATAGAAGGACAATAATATCAGCTGGCAATACCCAAGTTTTTCACCTTTCTTTCTCTACATAATGTTGATCTTTCAAAAAAAGGCAAAACTTTTGCAATTTTATTTCCTTGGTCTATTGAAAGAACATGTTATTCACAGCAGCAGGTCAAATGAAGTGAGAGTTTGAATGTTGCAGCTAGAGAAGTTGTGCTGTACAGTTTTGTTATTTATGAAGAGTTTGTAGTTTAAACATAGCTGTAGAAGTTCACTGGAACAAAACGTGCATAAAACCAACAAATTTTTATAGAGTTCTTTCTTTTCTCCTCTTCTCGCCATCAGTCCAACTGGTCCTTATCTACTGTCAGGTTTATAAGGAGAGGGACTGGAACTTCCCTGAAGGAAGTATCTGTATCCATATAATTAGACCTTCATGCTGTTAAATAAACTAATGTACAACCTTTCAAGAATTAACTGTAAATCATTCTTCTCTCCCTTTGCACTCCACCCCAACTGCCATTACACCATTAATCTACCTTGGCATAGCACTGGTCTCTGTTGGTTCTTGAATTCCACTTCATCTTTGTATGCAACAATTTATTTCATTGACGTATAGAAAAGATTTTTATGATCTAAGGGAATAGATTATTCTGCATGATGCACAAAGATGTGTAGAAAAATCTCACTTCTTTTTTCTCAAACACAATTATTGAGACTTCATAGAGGTCACCATGGAGATTTTCAATTTCATATCTATTATGAATAATTTATGAACAAACAGTGAAATAGTTCACTACATATTAAGACAAACCCTAATCTGAGTAATAAAACTGAGCTTTATTTCAGTTTTGCCTGATGTGTCTTTCAGAAAATGGAACTTTAATTCTAAGCACTTCAGTATGCACTGAAAAATATAGCTTTTTTTTGTTCTGTTTTTATAAGACATGCATTACCTATTTAGCCATTGGACTTTCCATCATTATGTAGAAAGGTAACTTTTGCATTATCTAACATTTTATTTTAAAGTCAATCCATATGTGATCTCTAGCTGTGACAGATTCAGTCAATTCATCATTTATGCTGGACTAGCTTTCCAAGACTAGAAAATTAGCCCGTCTACCATGCACCTGTGATATGGCTATGAACAGAAGGTAAATTTCTCTCAGTAAGTATTGATATTAGGCTTAGTGAAATCTGTTTTGAGAACCCAATTATATATCCTGGCTTTCTTGGATCCACACTATACAAGATTGATCAGATTAATGAGTCGTGTGAATGACAAAATATGCTATGTACAGTATAGGAGAATGATTTTTTTTTCATTCCCTTTATCTTAACTAATCCTTGTTCTGCTGTACTCCTTGTGGGAGCAGCTTCCACTGCCTCCTATATCAGAGGAAGGTCCTGTGGACAGAAGGGGAGAGGTTTTTACAAATCCTACCAAGAACTAAGATGTGCAGCACAGAGGTCCCTGAGGCTTGTGGAAGAAATCTTTGTGTTTCTGCTTGATTCAAGATTAATTTGAGATACATACTTAAAATTTACATACATAAAGCCCCCTGGAGACTGACAGCATCATGTCTTTAATTAAGAAGTATTGAGAAGATTCAGAAATTTGAATAGATATTAAAATCTCCTAATAGATATCACATTGTTTTATGCTAGAAAGAGTACCTTCCAAAAGAAGAAATTTCCTCATTTTTGTCTTTGGCTTGTAAGTGCAATGTTCAAGGCCACAGGAGACTGAATAGCATTTTCTGAAGTCTAAAACTGCAGTCTTTTTCTCAGGTTACATTATATCTATATATACATAGGTTTATTTGTGATTTTTTTGGTAGGTTGTCATAAACATGGAAATGCAGAATTCAAGTATCGACATTTTTTTATTTTTCAGCCTTGTCAAAACATAGGTAACTGCTTTGGTTTAGTTTAACTCCAATAATTTCAGTTACAACTTCCTTTAAATCAAAGGAACATTTTTAGGAACTGAGAGAGAAGGAGCACAGTATATTAATTATTTAAATTTAGAAGTATATTAATTATTTAAACTATTTGTAGGTGTGTTGATCCAGTCTCTTTATTTATTTACTTATTTAATTTATTATTAAAAGGAGTCAGCTTTTTGTCCTTCATGACACAACCTTGTTATTTGGCTTGTTTCATTGGGAGGGGGGGCGTGAGTTATTTTCTATCTTCACTAATGTGTAATAACTTTTTATGGTGATCAGTACTTATTCATGAGGGAAGGGGCTAAGAGGCAGCCCTCTCAAAAGATTTGCCATTTGCTCTTTCCAGAAATTTGCTTTTGACTGAGGTTATCAGGCATACCTGACAGGGACTGAGTAGCAAGGCTGCAGGTGGCACAGCCTGCTCTAAAATGAAGCCTTGAAGGTGAAAAGCCATGGCAGAAACACCCTGGGGCACTGCAAGTGATCTCAGGCAGGGCAGGAGCACAAAGAATCATGGAGCAGTGGATGAAATACAGCAAGAAGGATGATGGAAAAGCAGAAAGAAACCAGTGCACACAGAGCTCTAACCTCCTGCACTTCCCATCACCTCCTTGGAGAGACTGGGACAGCTTGAATGTGACCACAGCAAAACCAGTGCTTGTGGGAACTGGGGAGGAGGGAGATGATTCTTTTGTAGGATGCAGGAAGTCATGATGGTTCTGCCTGTGGCAACAGGTGAAGAACTTTCTTATTTCACTTCAGTGTACATTGCTGAGACATCCATGTGACATCTATTTCACTTTTTACCTCATCTTGTTTCCTTATGCAGATCCTTATTTGAATCCATACAGCGGTAAGTTTTCCCTAGGTACGTTTTCACAAAAGTTTTTCTTTCTTCAGATGATGTACATAAATTTATCAGTGTGCACTTTGATTTGCTGCTTCTTCTGTGATGATGAACCATCAAACCAGCAGTTTTATGACTAAAATTATAATATGAAAAATACATTTGTGATAACTTATAAATTTGAGAATATTTACCTGAAGAAAAAGACACTGCCCAGGTTAAATATTTTAAATGTAAGTTACTTGAAGTAGCAAATCTGACAGTAGTTATCTAAACTCAGTTGAATTTTCTTCTCAGCCAGTTCTAATAATTTAATGGATTATGCTACTAAAATGCAAATATTCCAGTTAAACTAGAAATCTCACAAGCATTTTAACAATTCTGTTTTATAGTGCTATACTGTAGCAGATAAAGATTGAGTTTTTTGAGTATTGAGAAATTCCATATTTTTAATTTGTAATTCCCCTCATTATGGAAACTTGCAAGGGAAAAAAAATTGCTTCTGTTATTGTCATTAGCAATAGCATTCCTATGTCTGTTTGCCTATCTTTGTTTGGTTTTCAACTCCTTTTCTATTTCAATAAAAGGAGCGCACAAGCACATCATTTTACAGGACCCTATCTTGAGGATTTCACTTTAATTATTATTGTAGCATATTTTGTTCTTGAAAATATGTTTGAGATTTCTAGCTGTGCACTGTTTTTCAGAACTTCCTTTGCCATTTGTTTCAAATTACTTTTCTTTTCCAGCAGATAAGCTTTGTTTATACTTGACTTATAACATTTGATTATACCCTGAGCAAAGTCTGAACACTTCCTACCTAATTAAGGAGTCAGGCTGATGTGTTTCATGAGGAGTATAAGTGCATCTGACTTGCATAAAATAGCTAATTGTTTCTGTCCTAAAATTTAACACTCAGGTGCTATTCATATAAACTGCAAGTGGAAAGCCATACCATGCTGTTTTGATGTCAGTGCCAATGCTATTTAGAACAGCTAGAAGTGTCTTTTTGCTAGAACTGCTTGTTTTAAAAGAAACCATTACAGATTAAGTAGGGCTTGCAGCAGAAGATAGACATAGGGCAAAGTGAGATGGGAAGCCGTAACTCTATTGGTTCCACGGCAGTAAAATAGCTGTGAAGAAGGCTCTATGTTGATATACATATAACCTACCACTATATAACTAGCACCTTGGGGAAGCTTCCCTTCAGTCTAATCCTCAGAGATTTTATGGGGAGGTTATTGGGAGTTTGCTCCCCTACCCCACGTCAGGAGGGAGCATGCTGCCATCAGGCAAGTGAAGCTGGCAGAGTGCTACCAGCCACATCATCAAGACAATTAACTCTCAGGGATGACACATCTCCACTATGCTTCAGCCAAAAGCTGCCAAGGGCTTACAACTTCTTGCTAGCACTGAAATTCCTGATTTTAACTTTTTTTATCTTTGCCTCAGCAGTAAAGTCAGGAAAATGAACATCCATCTTACTCAAACATTCACTCTCAAATATCTGAAATAATTTGAGAGTAAGTAGCAGTACTGCTATTTCTGGAGCAGATTATCATCATGGGATATTTACCATATGAGTGTTTTAAACGTCTTTATAATTGCTGTATAAGCAGGATGAATTTGTTTAAAAATTGAATGTGTGTGAGCTCGTAGTGAAACCTAAGCATGACAGAGACAAGGCATAGTCTCTTAGATTACAGCACAGACATATGAGATGCAGTGTGTCTGAGGCTTGCTACGCTAACCATGTTTGTCAAAGCACCTAATTCTGATTGAGGATAATGAGTAACTTGAATAAGAATGTTTACCTTTTATTAGTGCAGGTCATACAAAAGTGCGTCTTGGTGCTGTTACAGTCAGTGGTGGAATTGATGATATCCCCTTAGGAAGAACACTAAGTGTTCCTCTTACGAAGTAAGACATGTCAGCATAATCTAGGCTAAAATAAATGTGTACAAAACTATTTTCTTTTAAATACAGGGTATGTAGCTTTCATGATCAAATTCCCTCTTTTTCCTCTATTTCTCTGATTCCTGGTGTTTGAATGATCTGGCAAGCATGATCTGACTAGCAGTGCCTTTCATCCTCAAACACAGCCATGCATCCCAGCTCATTTGACAGTAACTCTCTTTTCCTGGATTCTTTTAATTCCAATCCACAATCAACAAACCGTATACTCTCACGGTTGTTCGTAATGCTACCATTTTTCCTCATAATCTTTGTTTTTGAGACAGAGTACTGCAAGATTATTCACCACAGACTCATTTCTGGTGCTAGGATCCTTCCAGTTAGCTATTGCATGTAGTGCAGATCAATTTTTCTAGACCTGAGGAAGAAATTGTTACTGTGTATTGCCTTACTAGAGAAGGAAATCATCATCCTACAGCAGGTATGTGCCAGACTTTCTGTCTTAAAATATAAAAATAGCATAATTTAAAGTCTGCTCATAAGGAAATTGGAATTTCCCAGGGCACAGAACCTGCTCCTCTGACTTGTCTGACTTCTGACAGAGCTTCTGTAGTCTTCAGGGTATGGTAATCTGCAGCAAGGAACCTTTCCCTTGCAGATATTAAAATCCAGTTCATTTTAATTACAGGAGCTTTCTGTCCATCTTTAGGGTTTTCTTTTAATTTTATGGGTTTTTTTAAGGATCATCTCCTTGGACTGTTACCCATCACCAGCTGGATATTTCTTTTTTTCATGCAAATTTTGTTATGTAGAAAGCTGTGAAAATCACTGTTGTGATGAACATACCTGAGCCTGACAAAAACTAAGATGGTAGAATATTGAAGGGCCACAAAAGATACCTTTTCCCCAATTAAAAAAAAGGAAATTTAATTCTTTCCCTGCAGAAGTAAGCCTGCACCAACCCTCGTAATAAAGTCCAGATTTATTAGACATTTTCAAGAAGCATTGTTGTGAGATCCTTTGCATACCAGTGGTTTCTGTGACAACCATAGTTTACCCATTCAGGTTATTTTCCCAAAGCATATAACAAATTTATCTTTTGCTTCCAAAATTCCACAGTATGTTCAGCTCTGAAAGCTGGTATATCTCCTTAATCTTTGACTATTTTCTTTCTCTTTACTCTGTTTTGCCTCTGATATCCTACCAACCTGCCAGACATGCCAGGCCTAACACATACTTAAAGCAGCTCTATAGCTCTCTTTGATAGTCAATTCACCACAGGGAGCCCTTGCTGAGAAAGTTTCTTTCCCAATTTTGGATGTCGTTTATTTTGCTAGTTACAGTAGAGCAGAAGCCCCCTAACTACCTGGAAAATATTCTTGTTTCTTTGCTCCATTATTTTTTTAGAAAGAAGTGAAATTAAATTTGCTTATTTCTCCCTCTATAATTAAAAAAATATTGAATTGTCTCATAATAGGTCAGGTATTTTGGTATTTGATGCTTAAATTGATTTGATAGTTTTCATTCAAACATGAGAATAGCACTGCTGTATCACAATAGACAGTTTTCCAAAAAGTGCAAGTTTTGGCGTATTTCTCTAAATTGTTTTTCACATTTCAAACATGCTTAAGTAAGACATGTCAGCACAATCTAGGCTAAAATCAATGTGTACAAAACCATTTTCTTTTAAATACAGGGTATGTCGCTTTCATGAACAAAGCTTCTAATAAAATATGAAATTTCAATATCCAGTTTTCCACTGTGCTGAACCTAAAAATTCTGTCACTTTAGGTCATTCACATTTATGATCTTCTGAATTTCCCTTCCCCCACCCCACCCCTAAGTGAACACCAACATTTCAAAAGCTCAGGGATTTATAGGTTTCCTGTTTAGATGAACTTAATATAAATCACCTATACCCACTTGTCTTTCATTACTAGGGAATATAACCTGCATTATGCAGTGGTGTCGGTGTCTTCCCATGCTGTCTGAGAGGGTCAAGTATATCTTTTACTTTTGACCATGCAATGGATGTAATTGCTATTTCAAGTTTTATCAAATAAATCTCTTCTAAAATGCCTTTCCTCTAAAAGTGTCTATTCTCTTTAAAACCTCTAGTGGTACCAGTTAACCTTCCTACCCTCCAAGAGGAGGGATCTTTCCCTGTCCAAAACTCCCCACAGCTCTTTGAACAGAGATGCAGGATGACAACTCTCTGTTTGTTTGCCCCTTCCAGTGGCACTCTGCCTGTCTCTCAGCACCTCCTGCTTGCTGTCCCTGCAGCTCCCCTTCCCCTGGATCTACATGTGCAGTGTACCTGTGGCAGCTGTTTGCTTTAATCTGCACTGGCACAGGTTTAGTACAGCAATATTCCATAAGTCTAGTGCTAGAGTGGCATTATTACCAGGGGGCTGGATGAGTCAGATGAGATAAACTAACAGATGTTCTGAAAGCAGAACCCTTTCTTACAAAGTGCCCACAGTGCCTTACACAGCTATACAGAGAAAACCTTGCATAAAACACTTCCATTTACCACATTATTTTTATTCTTGCCTTTGAGCAATCCAGAGGCATGTCATCCAGAAGCTTTTTTTTTTTAATTTAGCATGATAAATAGCATAATTTGCATGTTTCCAGATGAAATGAATTATTTTGAAATGCTTGCTTTAAAAAATAACATGAAATGATTATGAACCTTCTGATAATGCCCTGTATTTAGTTTGCAAAAGGAAAAATATTCTAAATATTTTACCACCTTTGTGCGTATCTAATCATCCCTTTCTGTTGGCATTAAAATACATTGTTTTTCCTGTGAATGTAATTCAGAGCTTCTGCTATGAAACATCTATTCATCTCTATATTTACGTGTCACAGAAATGCAGTGTCCTTACTTGGGATTGGACTAGATGGTCTTTAAAGATGGTCTTTCAACCCCAATCCTTCAATGATAATTATTACTTTATTTCTTTTCATATTAGCTAAGCTGCTAAGAGTTTCTGTTCACTTTTAACACCACCTTTCTATCCTGGAACATCTTTATCATAATTAGAAAGTTACTTTGCATTTTGCCCTCACCTAGCACCTCATCATAGCATAATCCTTCATTTTTGTTCTGGTTAGTAAAAATCTGCTATTAACTAGGACAGCATGCCTCTGACTTCTCTGCTCTAATACACAGAAAACCTTTCATGTTAAATGTAACTTTTTCTTGTCTACATTTATTCTGACAAGGTTAATTTTTTATCTTTATAAATTATGACATATTAACACATATTTTCTCACTGAATTAGAATTACACTGCAGAGCTCTCAGTCTGACAACCATTATAGATTCTACACCAAATGCTACCAGTTACTATGGCTGTAATTCTCTGTGTATTTCTTGCTGTTACCAGGTATTTTGGGAAAAGCTCTACAGGTTTTTTTAGCAGTAGTTAATAAATTAATCAAACACATTCTTCAAATGTTACCATTACATAAAGATACCTGTGTGTTTTGGATTATAGCTCACTTTTGTTCTTCACTGTCTAATATAAATCCATATTGTACATTGCAAATTGTACTCATGGGGAGCTACAGTTTAAGTTATGCAGTACCACACAGCAACAAAAGATTGAAAAAGTCAGCTGAAAAACAGCTATTCACCAATTGCTGTATAGTTAAACTACAGAGAATTAGAGCCCCTTGTTAAAATTATTTTAAAGTGTTCATTCTGCTAGTTTGAAACCTCTAATGAACAACCACAGGCAGATGAGTTCTTCCCAACTGGAATCCCAGATAATCAGAGGTAATTGTGTTTTCCTGTCCCAGACTTTTACTTTCTATTACTTTTTTCTCACTGCTATTGGCAAGTAAGTTAGAAGGACTCCAAGAATGTGTTGATCTTTTTGATTTTCTGGTTAGTAATGTTTGCCATTTAGTTTTAAATGGTAATATGTCATTCATTTTTTGCTTACTTTTGTCTGTCATGCTTCTAAACAAACCAGGAAATTTGCAATGAGAACATATGACACAACTTTCTTCAAGAAGCTGAGGTCTTAAAACACAAGATATTAGAAAATATGTACATAAATTCTAAATGGAAGATTTTATACGGGATGTAGTTACTCACCTAGATGCATTGTCTATATTTTCATGCAATAGTGTGTCAAATGTTTATTGATTGCAGGCTATCATTTCAAAATCCAAGACAAAATGGAGAAATTAATAGACAAGGTAGGGCACATACATGTAGCATGAGAAGTCCCTGGAATCTCAGATTTCAGTCCTAGAAAAAAAAGAAGCGGCTGAACCTGTTACTTTTGAAACTGGACTCTCTGAAGTGAGAATGGGTAAATTAATTCAGCATTATTAGTGCTGCAATGTGTTTGATAGGACTAGCTTAAGGCTACACGCCTTCAAATTCCCTATCCTAATATTCTGCTACTGTACATTTCCATTAAGATGAGTGATTAGCCTGCTTAGTACTCAACTATCAGTTTAAAAATTATAATCATTACAAAAATAGTTCACAGAATTGTTACATAGTTATCAAATATTTTAAATTAACCCAGTAGTACCAGTGCAAATATCACAATTTGTTGTTAAATAGATTTGCAACACTGTGCAGCAAAATGTCAAGAGTAATAATTTTTAAAAAATAGAGTGTATTTTATAGCTATCATTAGCATTCTTTAAATCTGGAAACTCTGAGTTTTAGCTCCATTTCCCATCAAATTACCAAACCCAGAAGACATATGGTGGCACAAACCACTGAAGTCACAACTGAACCATAAGAGGAATTTATCCACTGTTTCCAGGGGTCATGGGATCAAGAGTGGCATGTGTATTTTTCTGGTGAAAGTTTGCTAAACTTATAAATTCTCACCTCCTTTTCACTGAGTTATTCTTTCACCTGCACTTCAATTATTGCATAAACAATCTGACTGAACATGATCACACTAAGTTTACATTTTTAACTCCTTTGTGTAGTTTTAAAATATTTTATTGTTTAAAACATTTTGAATTACAGGCAGTACTCCGCTGACCAGATTTATCAGGAACTAAAAGTCTAGCATGAGACATCACACTTCGTTGACTACTGTTTACTCTGCAATGTAATTTGACAGGAAAGACAGGTGAATGATCTCCTCTGAGATTTGTACCACTACATAAGGCAGCCCTGCTGAAATGTGCAAAGGAATAAACCAAACAAATTTGCTTTAAAACTATTAAATCAGTCAGAAATTTGGTGGGTTGGCTTGAAAGTGATTAAATTGTAACTTTTTTTTTCAGTTTATATCATCTCATTCTATTCCTCTTCCTTTTCCTTGTCAGTTTTAATGCCGATGAAAATAAATTTAGCCAAAACAAGTGTTTTCAATGTTCTGAGAGTGAAATCTTGAATCTATGAATAGAAATAGAGGTTAAAAGTCACCATTATGATTTCCTTTGTGTCTTCTGTTAATAGTTTAAATTCCTGGATTATATTTAAACTTATTTAAAGGTTTCTAAAGTGACTATAAGCCTAGGTATTTTCCTTTACATAATACCACACCTTTAAAAATATTTATTCATTTAAATAAGTTTGGCTTTGGCTTGCAATGTACACTCTTGTAGTTATAAGCTAAAATTGCACTTAATTTTTTTATATTGCCTATAAAATCCCTGAAAGAAAGAAGTAAATTACTTTTTAGCTTTGCTCTCAGTAAGCTGGTTTTCTTGTATCAATCCTGCTTTTTTTTTCCCCTTTTCATATTATTTTAGATAACAATACTGAACAGAGGTCAGAAAAAGTCATTAAAACTACAGTAATTTCACGATTATAAGCCGCACCATTTTGACTAAAATTTTGGTCTGAACCCGAAGTGCAGCTTATAATCAGGTGCGACTTGTATATGGACAAAAAACGAAAAGTTGCTGTTTTAGTTTGGAGGACAGGTGTCTGCTGAAAAAGGCAAGAGCTTCTCTTTGAAATGGAGAATGTAAACCCCCTCCCTCCAAATTATTATAATTTTGAAATCAAGGGGCTTTCAGGCAAAGATACAGGAATTAGGAATAACAGTTCTTTTCTAGGGAAATTAAAATAGAAATACAGTACTACAAAGAAACAAACTCCAAACCCTGACAAAGTCAGAGTACAACCTGACACCCCGTCAGGCAGGGTGTTGGTAGCAGTCCCGTTAAATGGTGGTTGCAGTCCTCTTGCAGTGACAGATGTGATTCAGTTGGAGCAGTGCTCCTGCAGAAGGTGCAGTTTCCCTCCGGAGGTTCAGTGGTGATGTGGAGAAATCCGGTTTTCCTCTGGAGTCCAGTGGAGAACGGGGCTCCCTTAGTGTCCCAAAACCTCTGTTTTTATGTTGGTAAGAAATGTTGGACTCTTCCCCCTGGCTGGAGCAACTTCCAATGGGATGAAGTAATTTTATCAGTCCCACAGTGGGACTCAATGGGCCATTAGCAGAAAATGACTCGCTGAAGGAAGGATGGGTTGTGAAAAGATAAAGAACAATGCCCTGCCTGGTTTCAATGGATGCCCCATTAGCAGGATATCTCCTGTGGAGATAAGGATCACTGCCCCCACCCTCAACAGATGGTGATAGAATAGATACCTTTTATCACATCCTGTATTGTAACGTGTGGCTTATAATCAGGTGCGGCTTATGTATGGACAAAGAACGAAAAGTTGCCAACACCCGGAAGTGCGGCTTATAATCGTGAAAATACTGTACTCACAAAGAAAGTGATTATGAAAACCTGACTTAGGTACTGGGTTTTTTTTCCTCTGGCACAGGCCTCTAATGAGGGTGTTTAAAATGCTTAAAACTGATGGTGTCACTGTTTCCAACATCTTTCCACCTGCAATCTGATAGGCAGTCTGAAACAACTTCAATCAAAACAAAACCAAACATTATAGACAAGACTTCTTGGAATTTTTTGGAGTATTATTAAAATGGAAAGAATCAAGGTTGTAAAAAACAGTGATGCTGGATAACAGAAACCACATATTTAAAGGACCAATGCAGTCTTCATAGAATCTCTTGGAGCATTTAGGAAAACACAAAGCAAACAATCAAATGAAAAGCTGCAACCTCTGGAGACATACAAGAGACCAAAAGAATTGCATTCAGACTTTTTAGTTAATGAACAGTAATGAAATTAGAGAAGCCAGAAAACCTGAAGGAGAATGGATAGTTCATATTCTCCCTGGAGGATTTTGCAGCAGTGGAGTTGCTGTAAATAATGATCTATGCTTTATGGAGTCCTGATCTTTGTGGGAGGTTGGTTGGGGAATTCATTAAATATTTTATTTTTATTCTGCTGCTCATATTCCCCTTCCTTTATTTCCAAAATAAGTTAACCTTTGCTATGGTGTTGTTGAACCTCTCACATGGAGATTACTGGGGAAGAATTGTAGATGATTTTTCTTGCCAGTTTAGATGACAGGTATGAGCAGACATGGAACATGGCAAAAGTCCAGAACCAAATTTAATCTTCTGATTTAGCTTCATTTGCCTTCATTTGACTTAATTTTAACTTCAGTTAAAAAATAAAACATAGTTTACTGTCTTGAAAGTTGGGAAGAATATCTCTTGATGATAGGTTGCCAAATTGTTTTCCCATTGTATTTTGACAGACAACTGGCCTTGCTGAACTTCATGGGGTCCCTCTGGATGCCATCCTTTCCCTCTACCCTTTACCACTCAGTTTGGTATCAGCAGGGAATTTGCTGAGAGTGAACTCAGCCCCACCATCCATGTTGCCCACACAGATATTTAACTCTACCGGTCCCAGTACTGAGCCCTCTTGTCACTGATCTCCACTTGGACATTTAGCCATTGACCACAAATGTTTGAGGGTGACCATCTTAATCTAGGGAGTGGTCTGCCCATCACATTCACATCTCTCCAGTTTAGAGACAAGGAAGTTGTGCTGGCCAGCGTGAAATGCTTTGTACGAGTCCAGGTAGATGACAGCTGTTGCTCTTTCCTTATCCACCCATACTCAACATGCATCAGGATTTTCCCTTAAAGAAGCCATGTCGGCTGTCATCAATCATCTCCTTATATTCCATGTACCATAGCATAGCTTCCAGGAGGATTTGATCTATGATCTTGCTGAGCATAGAAGTGAGACTACTGGGCTTGCAATGCCCCAGAGATAAGAAGCAAACTTGATTTCAGAAATTTTTTCTTTGTAGCCTATAAGTTCAAAGAAATTGCAAAGCTTTAAAAAAATAGAAATAATTGCAATGGGATTTCAAACTGCTCTTGTAGTTGAAAGCACAGTGACTCTTGTCCCATTCTCACTGCTTGCTTCAGAGTTGAGTTTTGCCTCAGAGGAAAAAAATTAAGGTATGGTACAATATGCAGTACAGGAGCTATAACCATCTCACCGACTTCCTCAGGGCAAAATTACCTGCACTATGCAAGTAAGGAGCTGGGATTTTTAGCTGATAATTTTTAGAACTTTTCAATTTAACAGAGGGAGGGGAAAAAACTACTACTCAACTGTATATGTGCCACCTGGGAATAACTTCAATATATACCTATATTACCTTTTCCCTCAAAGTAAAATCTATTTTGACTTCATTTGCATTTTTATTTAAACCCAGGCTTGTCTCTACTAATGTGTATTCATTAAAAAAAATTCACAATACTTATCTAGGAATAGAAAAATATTTGTATGTAAAACCAATATAAAACTCAGAATAGCACAGTTTTCCTGTTCAGAAAATCTTGCTCCCTCTTTCTTTGTCTCAAGTATGATATGGTAATTTCCTTTCTGGTAGCCTTTCCATGAAATGTGTATTTCACACATAGGTTTACATGCAAAGTTTTCATGTCCCATGTATTGTTAGAGCAGAATTTATTTTTCTTCAAAAAAGAAAATAAAAAAAGACAAACAAAAAAAAAACCCAAAAATACCAACCAACCAACCAACCAAAAAACCAACAACCGAAAAAAAAGCCCAAGTGGTACAGTAATAAGAGGTAACCAAGAGTTAAATGGTACCACAGGAGGAGAAAAGTACAAAATAGGTCTGCAGCAATAGCTTCTGTCTATTATCAGACTGCACTTGAACAGTCTGCTAACAAGCTGGAAAATGAAGAACAGGCCTAGAGGTCACATCCAAGTTCAACTTTTTACTCATCAGTGAATGCTCCTGTGGGATCCATTGGATCTCAAAAGACAGCTGACGGCTCAAGGTGTCAGGTTAAAAATAAGTACAAATATGAAGGCTGGATAAAAGCCCTAAGATCCTGTGAGAGTTGTTACAGTTGCACAGACATGATACAGAAAAGAAAAAATAAGTCCAAGATTCCAAACAAAAAGGAAATCTTAGACCCCACACAACTGCAGAAATTCAAGGTAGTCACTAATTTTACCTATAACAAGGATGTTTTTCTTCCAGAAGTATTATTTTTTTATACTCTGAAACTGAATTTTGTACAGTAACTTATCCAGTGTAAGGCTGCATATTCTATGGGATAAATTGTATAGATATATAGATATTTTTTGATGAGTGACTCAACCTAGACATTTCTAGGACCTGAGTGGAGTGGGGAAGGAAGATTTGTTTCAAATATAGATTTGTTAAAAACTGACTATTTTATAAAGCAGCAAGTTTTGAAAATCTGTGCCAAGAAGCATCATCTTTTTGGGAAATGCCTTTTACATTTTACTGCCAAACCTCCTCTCTTCTCTGTAAGGATGGGTTGCAGAAATTGTTAAAAACTGTGATAACATTTTTGAAAGGACTTCTAACTTGATTCATCAATGAAATTTGAATGCATCTGACAAGTGGCAGAAGGTGATGAAGTGATGATCAAAACCAATGCTATGTCATGCAAGGGACACCAACCAGTGCTGAAAGCACAGTATTCTAGGGCTACACCCACATTAATTGTAATGCGTGTTGCATCTTGGCTGAGTCGTGAAGAAAGTTGGTAGGCACCACAGCAGCACTAAAACTCCATAATCCTTTATTCTGCAGAGTCAGTAGCAACGCACTTGTCTGCTCTGGGACAAATAATTGCAAATATTATGTTCACTCCCCAAAAGACATGAGAGATACTTATTCTGAACACAGGCTAGAATGCAGTTTATGGCTGCATAATTTATTGCCCAGACTAATGACAGCACTTTTCAGGAAAAGAATCTGAAACTATCAGTCTAGGTAAGAAATAAAGAGGAAGGATCTATCCTTCTCAGAAATGTTCAAGAAATGCATGATGATCAAAATCTGTTGGGGGAACAAAATATTAGTATCAAGGCTCTAAGATTTTCATTAGCTCAGAGGTACTGCACTACAAATAGTGGTTTTCTGCAGAATGAAAGAATTTTGACTATGCATTTGCATATATTATTTTCAGGATCCCATATGGGATTCTGCATATTACTTTTGTATTGCAACAATTTCTCCCCTCTCAAGTATTTTCTTTTCTGTTTTCCTCCTCAGAATACAAATACAGCAAAATATAATGTGTTACTATTTAAATCAAAGCATTAAGAATATGTATGTTGTATTTCTGTCATCCAGGTATCATTGTCTAGTCCACATTAAAATAAATGTTGATATTTAATTTGCTCAGCAAAAACTAATTTCTTTTTAACTATAGGTGGCCAAGTAGTCGGTGCCTTAGCTACCCCAGCTGTGCTGTGGGAACATTTCACATGTTAAAAGGGTCAGTCCTACAAGGAGGAATCGATATTGCTGAAAGACCAGCCTGCCAGGGGAGCTCCACCACACTAACACAGATGTGGCAAGTCAAAGGTCTTAGTGCTATTGTTTGTAAGATGGGACACAAATGTACGCTTTTTTTTTTTTTCCCCTGGGGAAAGTAAAGCCACCAGACACTGTCATATTTTAAATTAAAATTTCTCTGGTGTATTTTTTTCATTTTTTTTTTTTCTGATACTGTTTTATCACTACCTAGTTCTCTTTGCTGTGCCACTCATCTCTACACCATAAAGATGAGTATAAAGATTATTGTGTTTGGTCTGAAGGTCTTAAATATTCACTCTGAAAAAATCCAGCACATAAGCATAACTCACAGCTGCTGTTTTCTGGAGGTGTGCTGCTTCCCTATTAATTCCTTGGTATAGCTACACATTTTAAGCTTCAGTAGGTAAAGCAGGAGTACACATTCACCTTATTTATTTATATATACTCAGCTATAGCCATCTCTGCTGTAACCTGCTTGGTTAGGCTAGTTGCCTGCCACAGAAATAAGAAAAAGTATCCTCAACTTGTGAGAGTTGATCTGACAAGCAAAGGGTCATCAGTTTCTTTGAAGTTTTTTTGCTCTCACAGAGCAATGTTCAGTATCTCTTCCCCTTGGAGGCAACGGGTGTTGACAAACAAGGAGAGAAAATAGCACTAGGTCTTAAAGATCTCCCAATCAGTGACTAGCACAAGAGACTTCTCAGTTTCTTATTAAAAATAACTAAAGAAATATGAGTCCATTTTTAGTCTGCCCTGTGACTGGCATGCTGGAGAAGGCAAGCGAAGCTGTATGAAATTCACTGATCTCTAATTAAAATGGGAAGATAAGGTAATAAAAGAATACTGCTGAATACTGAATGCTTTGTGCTGTACAGAGATGGTCTCCAAGCATCTATGCAAGGGCATTAAGATTTTCAAACTTTTTTTTTTGCTTACTTGTTGCTTGGTTGCTTTGGGTTTTTTAAATTATTTTGAATTCCCCCTTGCCAGGTTACTGACATTGCTTCCAAATACATTCTTCAGTGAATCAAAATTTTGTGCTGGTTTTATATATCATGGAAGGTTATACCCATGACATATTCAACAGACCCCAGTAAAAAATTATGATCCTTTCTTTTGGTGTATCCAAGCATTTTTCAAAAATTTTGGTTAAAGAAATGAAAATACAGTTCAAAATATTTTGAAAACAGTTACTCTAAACATCTTATTCAGTCTAAGTGATAAAAATCTCTTTTTGCTGTTTTCTTTTAATGGTTGTAAGAAGACTTCTGATCCTTACAGTATATACTTTAATCAGATTGAGACAAGATAGCTGTGATGGACAGACTTATTTATTCAATGTCAGGAAAGCATAGTGAACTCTGTTCAGCCCCTCAGGCTGCTGCAGGATGAGGCTCTCACGGAGCTATTCCACAGGACAGCTGCAACCTGTATCACAGACTGACTGTTCTTGAATTTCTATTTAGTGCCCTAGTCAAAACACTTCTTCATTGACATTTGCACATGATAGCTTTATCTTATTTTGTTAGCTTTTACAGTGAATATGCTACTTCTGAAGACAACTAGACTTGGTAGCATTATAAAGCAAATATACACTGTAAAGCCAGGGCAGGCAAAGCAACCACAGCAATCCCAATAGCACTTGCTTTCCTAAACTCTTACATCTTCTGAAAGTTGAGAATTAATCTCAAGCTGCAGTAAATGAACAGAAATTGAACACAACTTTTTTCTTTATGAAGTGATTACAAAGCTAATGGTTTCTTGTGATCTGTCAAACAGGAGAGACTTAGGCCAAAATCATTTAGGGCACACCTAAAAAAACTCAGACTGAAGATGCTGATACTGTTCAAATGAACATTTTCATTAACATTCTTTCTAGAGGTCACTAGGAACATCAAGCCCAGTTTTAGACACTGGTTTGTTTGTAATCTTTGTTGTCTATATAACAAACCCTCGTGTTGGTCAGAGCTTTGAAGAGACTGAACCATCTTCTTCAAAAGTGAGCACACCAAAGTCTTGCCAGTTTATCATGCAAGGCTTTGCAGGAAAACAACAAAATCACCAAGTAGTTCTGAAAGCAGAAAATAAAAACCAGGTCTACTAAAAGACATTTTTTAAACAAGTTTTTCCTCTGCCCAATGTGCCCTGAAGGTTTCAGTGCATTCCTGGATTTGTTTCATTTCCTCTGAGTCCTCAGGAAAATTTCCTCAGCACTATTGCTGGGTCAGAGATCTGTTCGTGCCATAGACAAGCTCAGTCACTCTCCACTTTATATTCATTCCTCCTCTGACCAACTTTTAAAAGACAGGCTTTCTCCAATCCATGGCCTAAACTCTCCTTTTCCTGCTTTGTCTCAATCAATCCAGCAAACAGGAAACTTCTTTTTCCATTTCTCAGAAACATCCTTTTAAAACATAGCATTCACTTTCAGCAATATGTGAAAATTATGATCAAACCAACTAATTACTGCCTGGAAAGAGTAATGTAGGATCTCAGCTTACTGAACTCTATCACAGTTGTTTGTGGGTGCCTTTCTGCATTTTTCTTTTGGAAACTGTGAAAATCACGGGGAAAATACATTTTTGGATAAGTCCCACATATTAGTCCCACATTTGTGTCAATTTAAATGGAGTCCTGTACCTTTGCTTTATATGACTATCACATTCCCAGTGTCAAGCTTCATTAAATTTATTTTATAGGGTTGACAGAATTACAAGTTTGTATTCTAGTTACAGTAAAGTAAGTATTTTGTCAAAAGTAAACATTATTATGTAAACATTGTATGATAAAGTGTCTGCGAAAGTTCTCCTTTATTACTTTGATACTTCCAACTGATTACAGCATAGTATTGTGTAGAAAACTTTCTTTTTTTCCCATTCTTAAAGTAAAATCAACTTTGTACTTCCTCCCTGCCTTTCTTCCTAAGCTATACAATTTCCCTGGTGATGGGTAGGAGTTAAGATAAATGTTTCTTTCTTTTGAGATTTAACTATAAATGAATGGGAGAGAGAATATTACAATATATCAGTACAAAAGTTTTGTGTTGGAAATATTTGGTCCTAGAATGTGGATTATGTGCACATTGATATTGAAATCAATTAGATTTATAAGACCTAAAATTACTATAACTATGTTACCAAGATCTCTGTGCCCATGAGCACACAGGAATGAAATAAAAGTCAATCACTTTTGGTTTTCAAGTGAGATAAATCCGTGGAAGATTTCTGTTAAGTTGTTAGAGCATCTTTCAGCAGAAAACTGAGTCACACGAGTTTATTGGGAAGAAGCTTGCACTGGGTAAATTTAGACCACATAGTCATGAATGTTGTTTCCCGTGGAAGAACTTTGATTTTCTTAAAATAACTATCAAAGCAATTGAACAATTCTAATTGAAGAACACAAAGCAGCCTCCAGCCCCACTTTCACTATGTGAAGTCTACTTTTCATTTGCTACACAGCTGAGAACAGGGCTCAGTTGAAATCACATGGTTATTATATGTGCCAACCCTGAGGCTGCAAGACAAGACTCCAGCTGATTTCAACTAGCTTTTGAAACTGGTATAAATAGATGCAGTCTCTAAACACCTCCGCTTATGTTATCCGCTATGCATCAGGTTATATTTATAGCCAATACCCTAACATGCATTAGAAGGCAAGCTAGAAGAGCCATATGCTCCAGAGCATTTGTGCCATGTATTTCCATTTACATAATGGAAAAGGCTACAGGAAAATGACTGCTGCACCGGACACAATGACTGCATCTACATATCAGGGTTATTTTCTAGCCCAGAGACAAGCCAGCATTCTGATGCTAGTCCCTGTGCAGAACAATATGCCAGTGAGATATACAGGACAGCTGGTGGTTTGGTAGCTGTGGAACTGAAAGCAAGACACCTTCACCAATGGGGCACTGCGCAGACAGTCCTTGCTAGTCAGGATGCATTTTGTACGTGTTTTGTGAAGGATGTTGATACCATCTCTGTGTGTCATTGCATACACTCTGCATTATGTATATACATATACATATACATATACATATACATATACATATACATATACATATACATATACATATACATATACATAGAGCTAGTTAAGAACCAGCTTCACACACATCTGGAGACTACCGGAAGCCTGGATTCTTCAAATCAAATTTCTGGTTACAGAGTGTATGAGGTTCTGCAGGCTGCATGATGCAGATCCAGGGCATAAGCAAAAGCTAATAACAATTATTTCAGCATTGTAGTTAACGTCAAGTACATATTAACTGAATTAACTGCAATGGGGTTTTTGATCTTCTTGCATTCTGCTCTGTTGTAGAAATACATTAAAATACGGATAATGTTATTCATAAGTTATAAGCCAACAAAAACGTGTGTTTTTCTTTTACATGACTGCACAAACTTTCTGAAATTTGTTGAATGTGTTTTCTCCAGACATGTGATTTGAGAATTGTGCGAAACAAAGATGTAAATGAAATCAGCATGTGTTCACCCACCAGTGCACTCTAGTAATTACATGAAGGATTTTTTTATTAGATTATGTTTTTAGTCAAGCTTCCAAGAGCAGAACATTGATAATTATGTCGTTTGTACACAGGATGGTACATTGTGGATGCTGTGATATGCATTTTTGAATAGTTAATAATTCCTACCTGTCCTTTCATGACTAAAATTCAGAATGGTATCTGACCTTCTGCTCTCTGACTTAGTGTCATTGCAGACACACTAACTTTATTTGGCCAGGGCATGGTTGTATGCATTTAGCACCTTGTCAGTGGAAACCAGGAAATGAAAGAATTAAGTTATCAGACTTCTGAGAACTACAAGAATGGCTTTCTTCCTGTAGGTCAGAGACTAGAATGAGGTGTCAGTCTGACTTAAAGCTTCTTACAAGATAAATAAAAAAGAAAACATATAGAAAATCTATTTTAATACTGAGGGTAGTAAGGGAAGAAAGAGTTCATACAGTTTAAAATACAGTTTTCAATTATTATGAATATACTTTACAAAAAGTATTTATCAGAAAGCCTTTTCTTAATAAATCACAGGTTATTCAAAAACTGCAGAAGCTGAAGAATTTGGGGTGACATCAGCCGGATCAATGCAAGGTGAAAAATGAAAAAGGTAGTTTCATATTTTCAAAGAAAAACTGTATATTTGACTTGCAAACAATAACAGGGAAAAAAATCCTGCCACTATGCAATATTCTGGTAAGATTCCATATTGAAGCACAACACGGGGTTGAATTGCTCTGTAGTATAAAAATGGGGTTGAGTGGAAAGCTGACCTGTTATGCAATGAGGCTGTTGGGAAGTTGTCTTGCTCACAATATGTCACCAACCAACTGAGGTAGGTATGCAAAACTGTGAGTCAGGATTAAGGAGGTAGGAGTTGTAAACAGCAACTTATCATCATGGCCAAAAAATAAATATGGTTTATGATTTCCCAAACCTCAGATGCACTGAGACAGTCTGGGACCAAACTCATCACTGGAAAAAGCAAAAAACTGTTCTGAGATCACTGCAGGCGCACTTGTTTCTTCAGAAATTTCAGTACCTGTTAATGTTTTCTTAAGCTTCAAGTATCCCCATGTCAAAATGACTTCAGTTTCTAAAACATCATTAAACATCTCAGCTAAACAGACATTCCATGAATTGCTCGTAAAATGCTTTACTTATTCAATTCAGATTACTACATTAAATCTTTATCTACAATATCATAATTTTCACTCTTGATAAAGCTACATAAGCTCTGTAGTATGGTATTAAAAGCTTAGTAGTTGTTTCATCAAATAAAAAAACTTAACTAGACCATATATTTGTAATTGCTCTTTCTGAAGTATGCATTAAAATCTACACTGTGAGTACCAGTAATTTTCAGAGTAATACAATTCAAGTTATATTGTAGGACTTGGTTATAATTTAGAGGATGTTTTTATAGCACTTGCAGAACATATCAATATCTTGCTGACCAGGATAAAGTGCAAAATTCTCCCTTAATGTTATATATTCTACAGGAAAATATACACATGTATACCATATCTTATTTTATTATTTTTACTTGGAAATGTGATCAAGCTATAATAATTTTTAAATGAGAGGAATACATGGAAAAGTGTTTCTGTTAGTGCTTCATAAATTATTGGCTCCTTCCTTTACCTTCACTTTTAATGAAAATCTAGCCCTCTTTTTAATAGCTTGGTCATCATTTCTGATGCAGCTAATCATCATTAACTGCATGTGAATTAATACTCTAAAATGAGCTATAGCCCTGTAATTTACTAAAAAAATAATTGTTGAACATAATTTTCCCTTTCTGCACAGGCACCTAAGGCTGTAAAAAATGTTTTTCTTTTAAACAATTAAATCCAATAATGCTCGATTCTGAAGAGTTTTTATCCTGTGTTCTCTAGAAATTAGTTAAACTTATGAGGACTGTTTAATGATAGCATAAATTTTGAAGTCAAATCAATCTAAAATTTTACAAATCACTTCATAACATATATGCTTACTGTCATAAAATTTAAAATAAACAACAACCAAAAAATCAAAACAAAACAAAATTTTTAAAAACCAACAAAAAAAACCAGCAATGAAAACACAAAACCAAAACAAACAAACACCAAAACCCCCACAATATGAAGGGGTTTCCAACAGATTTTTAATTATCCTGTCTGAAACTTCCTAATAATGTACTGAAGTTGTGCTCCAAGGAAAGAATTAGATCACAGCATAAAAACACCACTGTGGTTGTCAACAATATGAGTAAAAATTCATTAACTTTAGCAAGGTTGTATCTACTTGCAGCAGGACTCAATTTAGAAAATTTAAACTGGATCACCTGTGCTAAAATTTGACTTTGTAACTTCTCAGCTTATTAGTGAAGGATTAAGAAAGTGCTGAAAGTTGAGAAAATTTCATTTTGCTTTCTGAGAGTGGAGTTCCACTTAAATCTAAATCCTGGAAGTTCATTTTGTAAACTACCCTGCATAACTTCTTTAATGAGAACATGCCACAAAAGCTATTGTGATTTTTATCATATAGCTCTACATCACATGCAGTGAAAAATTTTAGAATAAATTCTTCCTTCATGAAGGGAAGCACTGTAAAAAATAAAATTTTCATAATGAACATCAGGAGAAGCCCACATTAAAAGAATTGATGTATAATTATCAGGATAAGCAAATTTCATATGTGATCATTGCTTTTTATTTGTAGAAATGGAATGGACATTTCAGTTTCAAATGGAAACTGTGACAAAAAGTGAAAATTAATGACAAAATTTAATTTGGCATGAGAACCTAAATTCATACTTTGAAATAAAGAATGATGGGAGGAAGGCAAGTGTGGAACCAAGAACATCTCTGTCATGCTAATGCATAAGATAAGGTGGAAAAATAGTAAGAATTCTGTTTATTGGAATGGTTCATGAGAAGATTTCTTTTTCTGACGGTCTCTCTCTGGGGATCACTGGGGAAAAAAACGTTGTAAATGTTTCATAACATCTAACATTGTGTAAATCTGTATCAATTACTAAAATATTAACACATTCATTTTTCTGCCTGACCCTTTAGTGTTGAAATGGCAGTAAAATACATAGGTAAGCAACATGAAAGACTCCATCAAAGGTGTCCTAAACCTGACCTTTTATTTTTTTGGTAAATGGAAAGTTCATAATGGACACTTAACAGGAAAAGTCACAGTAGAAGAAAAGTAAAATGGTATTCTACAAAGAACTGTTTGAAGTTAGATAGATGACAGTCTGACAAAGGCTTGTTGTGAGAAGGCTAGCTCCATAAATTGTTTTATTTCTTTTACCAGCATGATGCTCTAGCTGGTGACAGTTTTGATTTATTTGTAGTTGTGACCTTTCAGACTGAGGAATGTTGCTCTATGGGGATCTGAGAAATAGATCTCAAATATGAGAAATAGAATTTTCAGATATTTCATTTTTTTAAAAAGTACTTCAGTTTCTGTTAATTGTTGCAGCAAATATTGAAAATTTTTTTTCTTCTGAAAACTGAAAAAATTGTTGTAATTTTAAAACACCGTTTCTGTATTTGAATCTTTGTGAATGAAAGCAACACAGTGTGACCTTAATAAAGACATTAAAAAAAATTTTGGTGTGCAACTGGGTCCCATCACAATAAAACATAAGCACTAGAAATTTACAACATCCTTTTAAATAATGTAATTTATTTAGTCCTTGTCATTAATTGTTTTATAATGCTTCATTTCTTTGTTGTTGGCATGACTAGTTTAGACAGTGATGTAGCATTAAATCCTATAATTCTGACATTACCTGATTAAATCCTTAATTGCTGCCATTCTGATGATAAGAATCTCTTTCTCTGTCAGTAAGAATACGGCTTTAGTTTGGGCTGTGCAGGGTTTGGGGACTGGCTTGGAGGGGAGGTGTTTTGGATATTGGGATTTTGACAGATGATAAATCTGTCTATTAAGTCTTTTAAGTGACAATAGTTAGACAATAGTATCTCAGAGGGCAAGACTGAGGCAATACAATGTCAGCAAAGCATTTTTTCCTGCTGGGAGCAGGCATTCAAGTCACATTTTGCTCACGTTTTATTAAATTCCAAAATGCTACAAATATCTTTTAAAATCTGCTGTTTTTTTAAAAAAAATTGTCATTTTGATTGTATTAGCTGGTTTTTGACATAGCAACAAGATCAGCATTGTAGGATGCAGTAATTTCCATGAGTACAATGTCCTCCTGCCTTTTTATATTTTTACTTTAGTACCTAAGGCACCTTTCTTTATCAAAAAATAAATTTTCATAGTTTAATTTCCATTATATCTTTGCTGTTGGACTGCTTCTTCCTCTTATGAATTGCAAATTACAAATATATTTGGAAAAAAACTTTTGTGGTACGCTTAATGAAAGAGAAAACATATATTTATTTAAATAGAAAATCTTCAAAATGTAGGTGGAATAGACCTACTGTCAAAAGAGACATTCTTTTTCTTGTGAACCAACAGTGTCATTAACACTTTTGAATTGAGCCCTTAACAATCCTGCAAAGTAACTGCTGTCATCTATATCACCAATTATTGAAGACAATATGATATGACACACCCAAGTCCACAAGAATAAGGAATTTCACAGAACTTTATATATCATCTAAACTTTGCAATATCTATCCATATTTTTAATTTGCTTTGTATATAATCTTATTAAGTGATTACTTAATATATATATACAGTAATTTCACGAATACAAGCCGCACCAATTTGACCAAAATTTTGGTGGAAACCCGGAAGTGCGGCTAATATTCCGGGGCGGCTAATCTATTAACAAAATTCTAAAAGCTGCCAACACGGAAAGTGAGAGCCCGCGGCAGCCCCAAGCCAAGCTGGAGCCCGGCCGGCCCCGGCAGAGGTGGGAAAGCCTGGCAGAGGCGGGGCCAGCAGTGTGGGGGGCGGGCGGCAGAGCCTGAGCCAGCAGGGCGGGGCAGGGAGGGCGGCAGAGCCTGAGCCAGCATGGCGGGGGAGCCCGGGAGAACTGGGGCTAGCAGTGCAGGGAGCATGGCAGAAGTAGGAAGGCCGGCGGGTGGGGCTGCCTGGCAAGCGGGGGAAGCCCAGCAGAATCGGGGCCAGCAGCGTGGGGGAGCCCGGCGGTGCGGGGGCCTGCAGTGCTGGCCAGGGCGAGGAAACGCGGCCGGCGGGTGCAGACGGGAGGGGGCGGCCGGCGAGCCTGGCAGCGGCAGCCCTGCCGGCGGGTGCGAGCGAAAGCGGCGCTCGCGAAAGCGCCGCTCGGCGAGCGAAAGCGCCGCGAGCGAAAGCGCCGCGAGCGAAAGCGCCGCACGGCGAGCAAAAGCGCCGCCGCTCGCGAAAGCGCCGCCGCTCGCCGCGAAGCGCCGCCGCTCCGCGAAAACACCGCGGGGCGGGGCAGGCGCGGCACTCGCGAGGCGCGGCGCAGGGCGAGCGGAAAGCGGCAGCGGGCGAGCGAAAGCGGGCAGCGGGGCGGGCGGCGAGCCCGGCGGCGGCAGCCCTGCCAGCCGGGCGAAGCGAAGCGGCAGCGGGGCGGTGCTTGACGGGAGAGGGGGGCCAGCGAGCCCGGCGGCGGCCGGCAGCACCACCCGGCCAGCCCCCGCCGAGCCGTGGCGCTGAGCTGGGCCACCCGGCCCCGTCGGCCAACCATGAGCGGGCCGAGCCTTCCTGGCCCCGCCCCGAGCCAGTAAAGCCCGCTATGCCGCGATCCTGTTACTAATTGGCCAATTTGTGAAAGCTGCGCACGGATTCTCGCGACGAACGAAAGTGCGGCTAATATTCGGGGTGCGGCTTATCTATTGACAAAGACAGCAACATTGTCGAGGCACCGGGGGTGCGGCTTATAATCCGTGTGGCTTGTATTCGTGAAACTACTGTACTTGGATTCCATACTGAAAAAGTAGACATTGCAAAATAAATTTTTAAAAATCTGGTTTTAGTATCATGAATTTGAAGTGCTAGAACAGACATTTCCACAACTCAGGGATAGAATTCAGCTTTATGTGTGAAAAATTACTTCCTTCCCCTCCTCGCCCTTAAACATTGAATAAACAAATAAACAAAAAAATGAAGCTTTTTTGTTTTCACTCTGTTTTTTTTTTTTCCTGCAATAAAATACTTTTTTTTTTTTTATAGGCCTTGTAAAACTTGATCCCATACCTTGGTTTGACACATAGGATTGGATTAGATATTACCAGCTTTGAGTTTGGCATCAAACCCCCTATGAAGGGTAAAGTAATAGAGGATTGAATGAAGTTATACATTAAAAAAAAACAACTCTCCCCCAAAAAAACCAGCAAAAAAAGTTCTCCAAATAACAGGCATACAGGGATAAAATAGACAAAGTAGATCAGAGCTGTTACAAGCTACATGAAATAATATTTTTTGTTCCCTTCCATTTTTATACTTCTGCTAGCATACTGTATCCTGGACACTGCTCTACCAGTGCAGAAATGAACCAGCTGGAGAAGGCTTAGAAGTAGGTGCGAATAATCAAAGTTCTTGGGTTTTAGACTGCCTGAGAAAAGACCGGAATATAAATTCTAAAAATCTATGGAAAATAATAATAAAGGGAAAGAATTTTAAGTCTCAAAACAGATCAAAAATATGCTAGCACTTCTGAACTTGGTCTCTATGCTCTGTACAGATGTTTTGTGTCAATATGCTTTAGGAAAAAAAAAAAACAAGAAAAGAAATGTGACTTCTCATTTTATAGAAACTATGTTTAAATCTATGAAAAACAAATAAAACTTGGCCTGTTAAGATAGTAGGGGGAAAAAGGAACAGGTTATTTTGCAGTGATGTGGATTTATTGTGAGCATTATCTCTAGTGTATATATCTTTTTGATATGCCAAAGATGTGCTTCACACATTTTGAAAAAACTTCATCTGCACTGTGCGAAGGCCTTTTGATTTCTAATTTTCTGTCACTTAATTTTCTGTCTGATAGCACCATATATGCTTTTAGAACTTGTGTCCACAAACACTCTCGTAACTGGATGTCTGTAGAATACCATTCTTTTTCCCTCTCATTTGTGATCAGCTCCCTTTAACTATCTAACATCCCAACCTTGATCCTATGTATGATATACAGTCCTATTCAAAAATAGCTTCATCCGGAATAGGACCACTAAAAATTGTATTGTTGATCAATGTAAAATTTGTGAATTAGAAGATTAAGCTAGTCTAACAGTATAGTTAAGATTATTCTTGTACATCTGACAGCTCAGGCTGTCTGAGGAGGTAGGCACATAGTTTATACTTCCACCTTCATGTCCTGTTTTCAGCAAAGCATGCAAAAACCTATTAACTTTACAGAGTTTGCTTTGTCATTCCCTCCATCCAATTTAAACTAATGCTGTGCTCAGATCATCAGTCCTTCATCAAGCTCATAAACGGGAGAGAGTAGACATTTTAAAATATTAGGAGTCAGACAATTTATGGTTCTAATATCTTTTAAATCCTCTGGAATAATTTTGTGAGAAGTATAGACACCTAGGAGAAGCTGGATCACCTAATATGGCATAGGCTCTTCGTTGCATGTTGGTTTTACAGGAAATGCTTTGTCTACAAATTTGTTTTATATCACTGATGTTTAACATCTATTTCAGTAAATAAATTTTAAAATACTGAAATTAGGATGCATAATATGATATATTAAAAAATTCTTGTCTATGAGATATTTGAACTGAATACTATCAAAATCCCATCTTCCAGAGATCTTCTATGAGTCTTGTGATCAAAAATTTAAAGAATTCTCACCTGTGTCCTCTTTTTCTTCATAGAAGACACTTTCAAATGTAATTAATTGCAAAATTCACAAATTTAACTGTTTGGCAGTATTAATATTAATTCCAGATTATTACAATGTGTTTATTGTATTTGCTAAAGGACATGTTGTCAGGAAAAATACTTGAACAGTGATCAGTGGGTGAAAATAAATGGGATGGTAAAAGAAAAATTTAATGGGCCAACGTGTTTGCCAGCAAATGTTTGTATTGCAATTTAAACTACATTATAATTAGAAAGTAATAAAAAAATAGTGTAACTTATAGAACTGTGATTTCCCTCAGATAAATATCTTCAAAGCAGGCTCAACAAGAACATTGGTATTCCACATAAGAATTTGACTCAGTTCTACTCATCTTTGCATCAGTTTGCTGAAATTTTCAAACAACCATGAATAACACTTTAATATTCATGTTGTCCATGTGGTAGCCTTACCAGCATTTCAGGTCCACTAGCAGCCATGCCTTTGGCCAACTTCTGACATACTATTTGTTCTAATACAGTTGCTCAATCAAGTCACTGTCATTCATTGCCATTGCCATACTTGCAGACAGGGAGCAAAGCAAAGGAAGAAGTCATTAATTTCTCTCTTGAGGATAAATCTGTTCCCCTGCTTCATTGTGCATATCAACAGAACCTCCTCAAATGAGAGGAATTTGTGAAGGGGGCATCATGCATGATCAACATGATAGCTTTTTATGTTGAGACTGGTCTAGTGAATGCTGTGGAAACTTTTTGAAAGCCAATAATTACTCTGATTCAATATTAAATATTGATATGGAAAAAAACTTTGCTGATTAGGTATTTATGAAATTGAAACAAAGTCAATAAGAATTTTCTGTGTGACAATTCAATGATCTGTAAGTATATGCAATGTCTGATGGAGCTGTGCTATGTCTGGGTTTATCAGCCTCAAAGAAGAATGGGATTACATAGCTTGAATGCTATCTTTCCCAGAATATGTCAAATTCTTTTACATAGTTTTTACTGTTGAATCTACCGTGAAAAAAGAGAGGAATCAAATTTAACCAAGCCAAAATGATTCCAATCAGATTGCTATAAAGTATAGTTTTATTTTCCTGAGAGTAGTGCTATAAATTAATGCAGAGTTGTCAAGACCCTCTGAAATTTCCAGCCACTGCAAATTCCTTGGGGAGAAAACTGCTTGAGAAAACACTTTGCATACAATAAAAATTACATAAATCCGCAATGTGTTAAACTCTTGATGCATTCCTCTAGATTTCAAAGAATTAAAGAGATGATATTTTTTAAAACTTGATAGCCGTGTAAAAAAAGAATGAAAGGTTACTATGATCCAGCCAGAGCTGTGAAAAATTATCTAGCTCATTAATTTGGGGTAGATTTCTGTTAAAATATAAAAAAAACAACAAACAAAAATAGTATTCTGTACTTACCTGCAAAACCAAAAAGGTCTGATGACTTTCACTTCTGTGGGTTCTGGCTACCATTTTATTGTTAAATTTTCTATTGTGAGGTAGAAATATTCCTCATAATCCTTGTTGTGAGACATGAATATTCCAGTTCTGAATGTCATATAAGTTGGCATTGTTACCAAATCTTGGCTCTTCTGTAGCAAATTTAACCGGTTTTGTCTTTTTTTTTTTAATAGATATATTAGAATAGGCCACCTATCATCAAATGTAAATTACTATTTGAGTGCATAAACTTTTTTCCCATAGGTATGGAAATTCCTGTGAATGTCAGAGGTAGCTAGAAAATATATTTATGGACCATACTGTAGCTGTCAGACAAGCAGCAGACAAAATGATTCCTAGAAGAGAAATGAAACTACTGTGCCCATTAGGGTTTTTAGAGCTTTTAAAGAAAATTAAGGTGATTTAAATATTTTTATCCTTTCATGTCAGAGCAAAGACCAAGAATTTTGCATTGATTCTGTGGAAAACAGGAAAAAATATCACCATTGACTGTAATTATTATCAATAAGTTATGGTATTCATGTGTAATATAGCAGACCTCAAATGCAGTTTTCCTCTATCTGGTGTAGACAAAATCCTGTAATATATGTCTCCATTTCCCAATCGAGATTAGCATTCCCAGGTTAGCAGCTGAAGGACTAGAAGTACAGTAATTACACAATTACAAGCCGCACCTGATTGTAAGCCGAACTTCGGGGGTGTTGGCAACGTTTCGTTTTTCCTCCATATATAAACCGCACTGGATTGTAAACTGCACTTTTGTTCACAGCGAGGATCCGCGTGCAACTGTCACAAAGTTGCCAATTAGTAACAGAATCATGGGAACGAGGGGTTTACTGGCTCAGGGCTGTGCGAACTTGGCCTGGTTTCCCTGCCGCCGCCGGGAAGCTGCCCCGGCCCGGCTCGGCTCCCCCCTCCCGCTCTGGGGAACGGCTCCGGCCCAGCACGGCTCCCCCTCCCCCGCTGCAGAGCTGCCCCTACCTGGCACAGCTCCCCCTTCCCCTACCAGCCCCGGCCCCACTCCCCTGTGGCCTCTGGGGGCGGCCCTGGCCCTGCTCGGGGCAGGGCTCGGCTCGGCTCGGCTCGGGGCTGCTGCATGCTCGTGTTTCCGGTTGGCAAATTTCTGAACTTTTTTTCATATATTAGCCACTCTGGAATACAAGCCACACTTCTGGGTACGGACCAAAACTTTAGTCAAAATGTTGCGGCTTATATCATGAAATTACTGTAATTCTTTTGAAGCTCCAACTTCAACTCTATGTAAATAAATTACTCATCTTCAGTCACACTGCTGAAAAGAAACTTTGTACCAACTAGAAATTCTCAGTCTGAAAAAAAGAATTCCGTGGAAATCGATGTGTGGAACTTTGGTGCAAAGATGTTTCTGAAGGAGCATGGTACAAAAAACATTGTAATAGACTCTAATGCATAACCCATACCAAAAAGTCGAAAGCTGAAGCAAAACTTTCAAAGAGGCCCTAAAAAGTATGGAAGAAAAGAAGAGGATAGGAATGTTTTATTCCTGAAGGTTTGTCCTAGTATAGAGTACAGGTGCCTGCTAAGAAAGGTAGGAGCCTCTTTTTTGAAATGGTGAATGTAAAACCCCTCCCTCCAAATTATTACAACTTTGAAATCAAACGGCTCTCAGGCAAAGATATGGGAATTGGGAATAACAGTTCTTTACTAGGGAAATTAAAATAGAAATACAATTATCACAAAGAAACAGACCCCAAGCCCCGACAAAGTCAGTGTACAACCTGACACTCCGTCAGGCAGGGTGTTGGCAGCAGTTCAATTAAATGGTGGCTGTAGTCGTTTTGTAGTGACAAATGTGGTTAAGTTGAAGCGGTGGTCCTGTAGAAGGTGCAGGTGTCCCCCACACCTCTGTTTTATCTTGGTAAGAAATGTTGGGCCCTTCCCCCTGGCTGGAGCAACTTTCAGTGGGATGCAGTAATTTTATCAGTCACACAGTGGGACTCAATGGGCCGTTAGCAGAAGATACCTCCCTGGAGGAAGGATGGGTTGTGAAAAGATAATGAACAATGCTCCGCCTGGCTTCAATGGATGGCCCATCAGTAGAACATCTGCGGAGATAAGGATCACTGTCCCCACTCTCAACAGATGGTGATAGAATAGATCTTTTATCACACCCTGTATTGTAACCCAAGACAAGGTTATCAAAAGGCATTGCTAGAATTCCTTGTCAGCTAATACTGAATGTCCCTTAAGGTTCGCTCAATTACAATTGACAAAAAAAAAAAAAAAAAAAAAAAAGCTCCAAAAACCAGAACATTAAAAAACTGTTGGAAAAACCTCCAAAATAACAAAAAAAATCACTTCATACTTAAAAGTTAAGTTTCCTCAAGTCTCTAAAACTAGGTGGAAAATTGAATGCAATTTTTATTTTTTGTATATATATATTTATAGAGCTAGAGCTAGAGCTAGAGCTAGAGCTAGAACTAGAGATGATAGAGATAGAGAGAGAGATAGAGAGATAGATATAGATATAGATATAGATATAGATATAGATATAGATATAGATATAGATATAGATATAGATATAGATATAGATATAGATATAGATTAGATATAGATATAGATATAGATATAGATATAGATATTGATAGATATCGATAGAGATGATATAGATATAGATATAGATATAGATAGATAGAGATAGAGATAGAGATAGAGATAGAGATAGAGATAGAGATAGAGATAGAGATAGAGATAGAGATAGAGATAGAGATAGATAGAGATAGATACAGATATATGTCAAGCTAAATAGTGTGGTGTACAAACTCACTGGGAGGGGAAAGGAAAAGTGAGTAAGTAACCAGCTCTACAGAAATAAACAAGGCTCATTTCTATCCCTTTTACCTTCTCTAATTATTGGTTCCTTACTTTCTCTGTATCTATAATAGACTTTTTTTGTTCCTACTAATTTTTTACTCACATGATTTATTACTGAAAATTTTATAGAGTTCATTTCCTTTACTGGTAGATATCTAATGTGGAGTAGGTGAAGGACTGTAAGTCCTAATTTTAAAAGTGTAAATGACTCTGTCAGGAAGGTAGGTAACACATCCTTATTCTTGGGGCTGATTACAGGTGTACAGGTGTCACTAGAGTGTTTTGCCATTTGAAATCGAGCATCTTTGATAGTGAGAAACTGAATTGTGTGATAATGCCAATCTATGATAATTAAAACTCGTATATTAACCTCAAAGGAAGAAGGAAAATGTAACAGGAGCTAGGATTGCTGAAAGATTAACTAAAGTCTCTGTCTATATAATAGCTTCTGCTTGTATTCCTGAGTTAGAGAAGACAAAGGTTTTTCGTTAACTGTGGAAAAGTTCAAACACAACTTCTACAAAACCCATCTATGTGTATACATTTCTCCTTCCTTCTACCACATGTACAAATATCTTTACAAAGTCTTGTTCTTTCATATTATTGCCTTCCTGAATGCTGTTCTCAGTTGGAAAGAAGGCTATGCCTCAGCTGACGATAATTTAATAAAAAGAGGTTGACATGATGCAATTGCGCCTTGTGATCCTATACTGAAGGTTTTCTTCTCATGCTCTAGTTCTCCAAGTGTAAACCCTGTGTTGGTATGAGGAAAACAAAAACACACAATGTAGATTTGCTATCCCAAAGTGAAGGACAACCATTCATGTTAAGAAGACTTTAGACTTTGAATAAAAGCATATGGAAGCACAGGCTTAATCATTTATAGTGCAATGTTTCCCTTTCTTACACAAATACATGACACTGTTTGCAATATTGTATTCAATATATTACCAAACAATTCTTTTCCAAACATCAGGTGGACACTTACTACAGAATATACACAAAAAAAGTAAATCTAACAGAGTAAATCTTTGAGTAAATCTTTGTGACTGCTTCCATAGTGGTAATGAAGTAATTTGTACAATAGCTTGAGGCAGATGCTTATTAAAGCACTTATTTCAGAGTACAGTAGTTTCACGAATACAAACCGCACGGATTATAAGCCGCACTTCCGGTGCCTCGACAATGTTGCTGTCTTTGTCAATAGATAAGCCGCACCCCGAATATTAGCCGCACTTTAGTTTGTCGCGAGAATCCGTGCGCAGCTTTCACAAATTGGTCAATTAGTAACAGGATCGCGGCATAGCGGGCTTTACTGGCTCGGGGCGGGGCCAGTAAGGCTCGGCCCGCTCATGGTTGCCGACGGGGCCGCGTGGACCAGCTCAGCGCCACGGCTCGGCGGGGCTGGCCGGGTGGTGCTGCCGCCGCCGCCGGGCTCGCTGGCCCCCCTCTCCCGTCAGCACCGCCCCGCTGCCGCATTCGCTCGCCCGGCCGGCGGGCTGCCACCGCCGCCGCCAGGCTCGCCGCCTGCCCGCGCCGCGTTCGCTCGCCCGGCCGGCGGGCTCGCCAGCCACCCCACGCCGCGTTCGCTAGCCCTGCCGCCCCCTCCCGTCTGCCGCGTTTCCTCGCCCTGGCCGGCACTGCAGGCCCCCTCACTGCCGGGCTCCCCCACGCTGCTGGCCCCGATTCTGCTGGGCTTCCCCTGCTGCCAGGCAGTCCCACCCACCGGCCTTCCTGCTTCTGCCATGCTCCCCTGCACTGCTAGCCCCAGTTCTCCCGGGCTCCCCCGCCCTGCTGGCTCGGGCTCTGCCGCCCCCCCTGCCCCGCCCTGCTGGCCCAGGCTCTGCCCCGCCCCCCACACTGCTGGCCCCGCCTCTGCCAGGCTTTCCCACCTCAGCCGGGGCCGGCCAGGCTCCAGCTTGGCTTGGGGCTGCCGCGGGCTCTCACTTCCGTGTTGGCAGCTTTTAGAATTTTGTTAATGTATTAGCCGCCCGGAATATTGCCGCACTTCCGGGTTTCCACCAAAATTTTGGTCAAATTGGTGCGGCTTGTATTCGTGAAATTACTGTATATGACTGTTAACTGGAGTTTATTGACACTGGGAAGAAAAATTGACTCTAGTGGTGTTATATCCTTTTGCAAGAGGAAAATATATTCCAAACCTAATTGCAACGTAAGTCACACTGTGTTTTGTTTTATATAAGGATTTTTACCCCAAACTAACACACTACTAGCACAATTAGAAAGAACTGGCTGCAAAGGTTTTGTTCTGTTTGAGATCATTTTTTTCAAGTGTGGCACTTGATTTGGTCTGCTTTCAAGTCCAGGATAATACAAAACTTGGAATAACATTAAAAATTAAACATAGGGAGTGCAGGTTAGGACTGCTGGTAGTGAATGCACAAATTGTAACTTTTCATTGCATACTTCTTGTCCAAGGAATGTATTGATACATTGCATTATTCTACCGCAGGTGCAAGACCCTGCACTTGGCTTTGTTACGTTTTGGACAATTCTCTGCCCATCTCTGCAGCCTGCTGAGCACCTTCTGAAGGGCTCACAGCACTCTGGGGTATTGGCTACTCCTCCCAGCTTTGTGCTATCAATGAACTTGCTGAGGATGCATCTGTCCCTTCATCCAAGTCATTGAGAAATAAGCTAAACAAGGCTGGGATCAGTATTGAAGCTTAGGGGAAACCCCTAGTGACAGGCCTTTAACAAGATACTGGTATAGGCCCTGCCTGTATTTAATTTCCAACATTGTATAACTAATCTTTCTTCATATAACTCTAGTGTGAAATCATGTTTCTTGCAGATGGCTGTCAGATATTACACAATTATACATATACATGCTTTTTTCCACCCTGTCTTAACATGCTAGTGCACTAATAGTCCCTGCAGAGCTAAGCTTCATGTATCAATTACTGCAAGAGCGTTCATACAAATAATAGCTGAATCTACTGTAGGGTTTGGAGTTTTTCTCAAGTAAGCAAATTAAAGTCCAAAGCTCTCAGCTTTTGTCAATAAAGTTTATTTTCTTAGAGTTATGTTATTGTAACAATAGTAACTCAAACACTGAGGTCTACTAAAGATGACACCATGGTATATAAAGCACCAAGGAACTGCAGATTCTAAAATGTAGCACTTATTCTGTCTGGAAATAATAGAATCTGGTGATAGCCTTTTCTCTTTTTTTGCAGAGTGTTGTTCTGTTTTATTCTTTCAACAGTGAGAGAGTCAATTTATTTTGTTACTTATAGCACAGTAATTTCATGTCATGAATATAATGCTTCACATGTAACTTACCATGAGATTTGAATGGTAATAACATGGATTAACACCAAACACCAGGATAGTGAAAATTAAGCTGTGTTTTTATTTTCAAAGCAAATAATGCTGAATTAAACTCTTGCATGAAGTACTCAATGCAACAATAAGTTCCATGTGTGAGAATTTTCTACTCCTGAGCGTGTGGCTGTATACCTGTTGCTTAATTGGTTATGTACTGCTTAACCTGCCAGAGGTACCAGGATTTCTTTGCGGTGCAGTAGATAAGTAATGCTTATTTTTGAGATTACTGAAGCACTATAGTATCTACAAGGGCATAGAGAAAAGGAAAACAGCTTGATTACAGTAATTTACAGTACTTGCATTGTTTTCCTTATCTCAAAAAAAGCCCTGTTATTTTATGTTTCAAATATGTACAGTATCTGAAAGCATTATGTACCAATACTGAATATGAAGCACCCATGTGCCTTTCAGAAAACCATTGTAAATCTCACAAATAACCAAAACATTCTAATTTGCTGATTGATGCATATCTGGTGTTAACAGTTGTCCAACAGATAGATTAACAATATTCTTTTGCTGTTACCTCCTAGAATGGGCTATGACCAATAACTTCTGTATCCAGGATGGGAAAGCCTCCATGCCACCCACTTCAGGTGTTGTCTTGGAAAGAGAAAATTTCTGGACCTGTTAGGTTCAGTGTTTTCTCAGTGAATAAGTTGCCATCTCACTTGTCCACTTCTGCCCAGACATCCCGTTACGCCAGTTGGGGAGCCTGCTCATTAAAGACACCTCTTTTCCAGGTGAAAGCAGATGTCCAAGTCATATCTCATTCTTAAAGGGGTCTTCTTCCTGCTTTTTGTGTCTTTCTCCTGACTCCTCTACCCAGCATGGTGTTGCAGCTATCTTGGAAATAAGCTTAATTATCTTTCTATGCCATAAAAAAATAACATGTAATGTGAAAAGTCAACATATATACCATTAAATTAAGATGAATGTTCCACTTTTCCTTCTGTTTCCAACCTTCTAGAGTAATGCCTTCTTCAATAAAACAAGGAGAAACTTACAGTAGAAAAAGAACCCCAACATAATTTGTTTTTCCTACAAGTAACATAGAATTTCTTTTTAAGAGACAAATAAACGTTTGATGTCTAACAGCCTAAGATTGTTTTGGTACATGTTTAAACTGACCTTGGTTATAGATTATTTAAATGATCAGTGCTGAGATGTAAATAGTTATGGAAATATCATTTATGAATGCAGTAAATTACAGGGAAGTATTCTTTTTAAAGGAAATGGGAGGGGAAAGATTTTTGCTTATTTCTTTTCTTCCTTATCCCCTTGCTTCCAGTAGCTTTTTCACTTTATTTTTTTTGCCACTTGACTGCATCCAAGGTCAGACTGAATGAGACACAGATAAGAGATGACAAAGAAGGCATTCAAAACCAAATAATGCAATAATCTGATAGTGTCAGTGAAGGAGATGTTACCAAAGAAGAAAATATGTTCTAAGTAATAATTTTTCTCTGTAATTTCAACTTATACTAAATAACCAAAAGATGTGAGAAAATATGAGAAAGTAAGAATAGTTCTACGGTTTGACAAATGGTTTAAATTGAAATGGCATCCCATCTCATCAGTTAGGTCACTGACTAAAATGCTCCATTATAAGATTTATTAATGAATTGACTATTATTGTCATGGGCATGTGTGCTTACTTTTAATCAAATTGCTCTACAAACCAGTGTATGAACCTAAAGAAAATAATAATTATGTTTTCTGAAATTTTGATTGGAAAAATACTGAACTTTCTTGATATAAAAAACATTTCCCCATCCAACAAAACCTTAAAAAACAATTTTTAAAAACCCAAACAAACAAAAATCCAAACAAAGAAACCCCTCCCCCCAAAAAAATCCCCTGTAATGTTGTTGCATAAGAGTTTGATAGTGTGTGGTGGGTTGTTAAAAAATTCTGAGTTAATATTATTTCAACTCTGTTTCATTTACATGGTCATTTTATTCCAGTGCAAGAGACAAAAAGGCAAAACTGCAGTGGTTATGGGTGTAACAATACTGTTGTTTTCTAATTTAGAAATACTTGCCTTCATTGCGTTATGTTCCTCTTTGTTTTGACTGATTAGCTAATACCATAGAGTAAGCAAGGCATAAATACAGACTAAGCATAAAATTTCTCTGATGGTGAAAACCCTCCTTAAAACTGCAGATAGGTGGGACAAGGTCACCCACTAGATATTCCTTCCCGGGAGGTCCACACTACTGTAGCCTCAGAGAGAACCACATTTATTTTGGATGTAAAATAGGATCTAATTAGCCCTACTGGAAGAACTTTGGCAATAAGAGCTGAGTAAAGCATGATTAGAAGCTAATACTTCTACATTGCTTCAAGTTTTGCAGGATACCTGCATAGCTATCTTCGCACTAGAGACCTGTACTCTGCAGTCATTATGCCAAACATCTGTAATGGTAGGTTCTGTGGAGCCATTGATTTTTTATGATCAATTCTCAGTCATAAACACCATACAATGCACTCACTTATTCATACCCCCAGAGGTCCTGACTTTAATATCAGTAATACCCAAGTTATTTTTTACAGGCAAAAGTTTATCTTAAAGATCTTCAAATTAACAAAGGGAAGGACAGAACAAACATGCCTATTTTTTTTAATCAGAATTACAAGCCCAAGCACATATAAGAATCATACAGCTATCTGTATTCAAAAGTGAAGGAGTAAGCAAACCATTTTAACCAATAACCATTACATCCACTCAGCTTTTGTATTCCAGTAAGTGTGCTGCAGTGCAAAGTGCATTTTCTAGAATTCTGACTATGTGTTCACTCTTACTTGTTTCAGTTATTCAGTAGTAACCAACAACACAATATGCCAGTCAATGCCTTGAGTGAAGGTTAAAGTCTCTTCTGTGTAAGTACTGTAAGGCAGGTTTCACTTCTGTCTTTCTTGATTTAATAATTATAACAGTTGAAAATAAAAGCAGTGGGATTGCATGGGCATAATAAAAGTGTAAGATAACAAAAATAGTCTCGAAAACATTAGATATTCCCATAAAGCTTTTTAACAGATATCCTAGTGTTGCTTTTAAAAAAGTTCTTGATGAAATCTACTAAACATCATTATTTATAACATTTAAGTACAGTTGGATAGTCCCCTCAGGGATGCATTTTGACTACTGAAGTGCAACAATAAAGGTTGCAGCAGGTACTTCTAAACATCAGGCCTGACAGCTTGACAATAAAACAAACACAATATTTAAGTGTTTCATATTCCAGAGGGACAGGATGAGCTTCTTTCAAAACTCAGTGTTCATGTTCCATTGCAAAATATGTACATGCATCCATGCATAAGCAAAGGCAGACAATAAGTACTCAGTCTCAACTGAGCCCTGTTATCCTCAGGATTTTTCTCTTTCAAATGTCTCTTTCTCTTCCAGACTGAGTAAAACCCTTTGCAGAGGCTTAGATCCTCTTGCAGCTTTGCATTATATCTGCAGGGTCTTTGAAGACTGACCCACACACTTACTGCTTGGACTTTACAGTAAGCAGCTGAATGTCATCTCTGATGTGAGGGCGGCATGCCTCAGATAAGAACCATAGTCTCTGCTGGGACCACAGTAGGTAGGACTTGGAGCGTGTGGGCACCTAGGCAGAGGGAAGGAAAGATGGAGCAAGGGCAGGTCTGTCTGCCAAATGCAGTGGTGGAAAACCTGTAGGCTAAACAATTATTTGGTCGAGATTGACACCTCAAAATTTAAAAATGTCTGAGTCTATTCAGACCCCAAAATTAGGGCTATGGCCCCCAGTCAAGCAATATTTAAGCACAAGCTTTTGACCTGTCACCAGCCAAGAGCACACAAATTTTACAGACTGGTTTTAGGCAAGAAGACTCAGTAATTTAATTAGTGTTATTTAGGGAAGATTACATTTTTAAATCTAAGTTGTTCTATATTTTTACATATCCCCAAGAAGAGAAAACAACTTTACTATGGCTTTTCTATTGTGCAGGTTCATAGAATCATGGAATGGTTTGGGTGCAAATGGATTTTAAAAATCTCATTCCAACCTTGCTACTAGTAGGGATGCCATCCACTTGATCGTATTTCCAGGGCCACATCCAACCTCATCTTGAACAGTTCCTCATCACCCTCACAGGGAAGAATTTCTTCTCAATCTAATAGATTATAATAATCTACTATATCTAATCCTAATATACATAATCTAATCCTAATCTATGTTTAAAGCAAGTCCCTCTTGTCCTGTCACTACATGTCCTTGTGAAAAGTCCCTCTCTGCCTCCCCTTTATGTACTGTAAGGTTCTTTAACAGCCCTCTGGGGCCTTTTTTTCTCAGGTTGAACAACCACAATATAACTAATTAGTTGTGATGTGTACTGGTGTTATTTTCCAACAGAAAGAAGTATTCTGTAGAAGTGAATAACCCATGCACCCAATGCAAGATGTATATACAGAAGAAATGAAATGCATAGTAAAATTTGTCACATAAGAGGCTAAAATTATTTCAAAAAACTCAGAAGGTGTTTGCAATAAGCTTTCAAAGAACTCAGGACAGAGATAAATGCTGAGTTCAGATAAAACATCTTGAAATATGCTTAAATTTTTCTATATTGGTTGCATCTTTAATGTCTCTATTGCCAAGATCTTGCCTTTAAGGGGAAAGGGATAAATGAAAAAAAGAAATATGACATAAAAATTCAAGCAAGGATGGAAAAACTGTTTTCTTACCATCAAAAATAGATTAAGAATCAAGAATAGATTTTTAATGGAGGTCATTTTACCTATTAGTATTCAGACTATAGCATAAAATATGATATTAACTTATGGCAGTATAATGTCAGTGGTATATCTCATGGTAAATTTAAATGGCACACTACTCTAAGGCTTTAGAGCATGAACTTGAGTCATTTGAATATAAATCAGAAAAATGTGTTAAAGTTACCATAATTTCAGTTACAGAATACCAAACAAGGCTGCATATTCTATACATAAAACCGACTTCCTAATTCTTTTTTTCATTTCAAATCTATAAAAAATGAAAGCTTTAGATATTTTTTCCTGCCTTGCTCTAAAAGGAGTCACAAAACTGAAAGCAACATTCTGGTTTCTATTTTATAGGAGTAATTATATCAAGAAATAAGCTTCAAATAAGGAGGTGTGAGCTTGTGATATGACATAAAAGGTGATCTGGGAAGAAAGCATTCCTGGGCAAGATGTCTTGGGGGAGAACAGTCCTTTTCTGAGAGGTTCCACACAGATACGGCAAACAGTTTTGGATTTATCACCTTAAAAATGCTGACATCCATTTGAAACAGGAGTTCACACAGGGATAAAAAAGAAGTTCTATGAAGAAAAATCTGCAGATCTGAATATTCCCTAGTCATATGAGCAGCTTTTACCACTTCTGTGAGTATTGTACTTACAGAGCTGGAGTCCCAAAGGAAATGTAACAGAATTTTAGCAGCAGATGTGACAAGTTGAGACTACAAGAAAAAATACAGTGATTTAAAATTATATTACACAATGGCAGTATCTACTTATTTAAAGGCAAGAATATACTAGGTGACTATTTGAGATTTTGGAAATTATGAGACCAGTCTTCTGAGGAGTTGAGAAGTCATTGCTTCACACTGTCTGCTTGTGGAGGCTCTTGTTAGTCAGTCAAAAATTAAAACATATCCAGAAGCTTTATGGAAATTAAATCAATTCAAGTTAACATTTAATTAATATAATGCTAAATCAAACCTTAAATCTTAAAACAAAACTGAGAGGTCTCTTATACCTGTAAAGATTAATAAGAGGGAACAAGAGTAAGTATTGATCATCTGCCTTTATGAAGAACTATATCAGCCAATGGTTTATTACTGATGGTATTTCATCTCACAGCCACACTCAGGTGAAGTGCCATATGACCACTGATAACAAATAAGAAAACTAAGAGTGTTCTATTTTGTTTCAAGTTATGTTAATTATTCAAATAGCTGACATATCAGATGACAATTAAACCAGATGTCTTGAATAAAGAGAACACCTAATGACAAAGATAACTACACTTTGTATGTAGAGCAATTAAGTCCATTTAATGATTTATTCTTTACAGTGGATTTTCAGTATGGCAGAAATACTTCATTCTGTAGAATCATTCCCCTTTATAAAGACTGTAAATGTTGCATGGCAATATTCAGAACAGAATATTAAAAATACACTTATGTATTACTGTGTATCAAGGAGTGCATACTTGCAAGGTTGCATGACTAATGAGAACAGGCTTTTGTATTCTCACAGAATGTCTGTGACACATTCTGCATTGCGTCTTGGAGTACCTTCCAAGAGGTTTTAAATACATTTCAATGGAGGTTTAGCATCCTTCTGCTGTCCTGCACTATGAGACAGGTCTCATCTGTACTGAGAGATGGAATTTTTTAAAATACACAAGAGGATAAAGTTCAGCACAATCTCTTTGTGTGGTATCTTCCTCTTTTTCTTTTATTTCCATTTTGCTATACCATATGTATAAGACTCCTTCATTGAAGGATAAAATTTTCAGTAAACATGTAGCATACTAAGCATAGTCCAAAATAAAATAATATCTGATATTAAGTGTAAGCACTGAGAAGTCCAGCATTATAAAAAATATAGATTACAAGAAGTTACAGACTGTCTAACCTCAGGTGCAGTCAGCAAACAATTTGCTATGGGGATTAAATTATCAATATGAAAATAGATCTATTTTCTGGTATTTAAAAAAGGTTCAAAGAAATTTTTTTTTAAATTATCTTATATAGAGAGGTTAAAAAGAGTATGGATGGGGGAAAAAGAATTCTAAAATCTATTCTACAGTAAGTATTTGGTAAAACCAATATATGAACAGAAGAAATAAATTTTAAACTAAAAATTATAGTGATTCACCTAGTCATGTGAAACACAAATCTCATGTATGGAATGATAATAAGGGGATCACAATATTTATGCATGCTGAAAATCTTCTGAAATTTCTGGCAATGTTACGACAAAGAGTCTTTCTATATGAAACCGAATATAGCAAAACTAAGAATCAGTTCAAAAGGTTTTCAGTAATAGCAAGAGTGATTAAACATTTTAAAACAGGCTAGAAAGAAGGAATCATGACTCAAACTTTAAGTTGGTGCTATCAGAGAACCTAGAATCACATATTAGAAAACTGGACTGAGAATGCAGTATTTCTCCTTTTCCTTCAAGCTCTCCAACCCTTGTTTGTATTGGAGGACTTACACTGGATTTTGGAGAATACAGTTAGGTTAATTCCCCTTCCAATTTCTGCTGTGAAAGGATTAGCTCCTGAAAGTTATTTTTTTGCTAATAGGTAAATTTAAGTTAATATTTTAAGTTTTATTATGTAGGGTAGTAGTACTGGATCCCACGTAATTCCTGGGTAACTTCAACTACCTCTTCCTACTACAACCACACATATCTGTGTGGTTGTAGTTTTCACGTGTTCTGTGTCATATGTCACAAAACTCTGTGCCAAAAGAGATTTAATCCCACACAGAGGACAAGAAGGAATGAAAAGGGAGAGAAAATGATCTGCTGGGAAGGACAGGAAGGAAAGCTTGTCTTATCTCATTTGATTTGTCAAGCAGGGCTGACTTGGCAAAGGGAGGACACAGCAGTACAACGTCCAGACAAGGAACCCTTGGTTGAAGTGTCAGCAATTCTAAAATTCATCAGGAAAATAAAGTAATTATACTAGAAAACAGAATGTCAGTGCCCAAGGTGTGCATCCCATACCTGGAGGTGAGAAGATCAGATGCTGTGTAACTGAGAGGGTAAAAGTGGGCAAGGCTTTCTATAACCTTCTCTGTGCCAAATCCTTTCCCTTTCATGGTGTGCTTATGGCCATGCCCTGACTGCATTCTTACACAAGTCCAGGGCCTACAGGGAGCTGGATTTTCCCCACAATTTAGTTTCAAGGCCAGCTAAGTAGGAAGGCAGACTGGTTTGTGTTTTCCCTATTTTCTGCTATATTCCTGTTCCAATATTAGTATCACAGGTGCAGAGAGAGTAAGTCTCAAAGTAGTCATTAGGTCAACCAACCAATCTGGATTTGAGTGTCTTAGATTTTTTAAATTTCACAAGATATTTTAAGAACCAAGAATTTGTTTGTACTTGACTGAAATGATCTTTCAGAAGAAGAGCCAGCTGAAGAGATGGAGAAACCAAAATCCTTGAAGCTTGTTCTAATAGAAACATTCCTATTTTTCCTTAAAAGCAAGTCCCTGAATTTCTCTAGCTTCAGATTTTAGCAATTTTTTTCATATTGCTCCTTACAAAACAAAAGCCAGACAGTACTTAATTTAGGCCATACTTTCTTCCTTTGAAGTGATACACTGAAAGTAGATTGCCTTTCAGTCCACTCCTTGTTACTTAAACACATTCCTCTCCTCAAATATTTACCTTTATGTCATGGATCCCATGTGAGAGACACTTCTCTGTATTTTATAACTTCTAAATTCTGTATCTTGCTACCTACTAAAACTCTTTCCTGATTTTTTCTAAATTCTGATATATATAAATGATATATACCTTTCCCTACTGTAGGTCTAGAGGCTATTTATTGAATATGAAAACTTTGGTTCGGGCAGTAAATCCACTCTTGAAATATTGATAATTTTCTATTCTGTCTAGTCCTTTTATGTGAGTGATTGCAGATAGAAAGGTAAAAATATAAAGCAGAATCCCCGCCTTGAAAATAAAAGGTAACAGTAAATGTAAAGTTAAATCAAAGAACAAATTGTAAACAAATATAGCATTAAGCAAAGAAAAAAAAAAAGCAGTATATTGAAGCACATCTATTGCCTATGGAGACTGAAAATTTTCTCAGCAGGTTTGCATAGATTCTTTGTATTCCACAAAAAAAAGCAAATTATGTATTAGAATTTAAGCCAGGTTAGAATGGGGATAAAAATTAAAAATTGATAACAATTAAAAATTGATTACAAAATGGTTATGATATGAGAAAAATAATTCTGATGAGAAAAAAGTAAAAGTTAATACATTAAGTCTCATGGTACTCCAAGAAGTGCTGATAGTTTAACTTAATTTTCAAGTCACTAATACAAGGCTCAGTCCCAGCACATCTCACAATCTTTTCCTGCTCCTATCAGAATTACAACCTAACGATTCTCGGAGGTGTGGCAAACAACCTCCTGTCATGAGAGCAGAAGTGGTAGCTGAGGTGGAGTCTCCATCAGAGGCAGGTGTGAAAGGGGGCTCCAGAGGTGCCAACAGCTGCCAGCATTCAAAGGCAGGAGAGGACTGTGAGCACAGGTGCTGCAGAAAATGGGAGATTTCCCCAAACAGAAACATTTAGGCGCAAAGATTTTCAAGAGACACAAATCATGAAGAAAGGGATGACCATATCCTGACCCCATCAAAGAGGGAGCTATTGTCTTTCCAACTGAAAAAGTGGGAAGGGAAGAATTAGACACTAAATCAAAAAGAAGACAGCATGGACAAAGCAGAGAAACAAGACACTCTATGACTTTGAAAGAAATGACATGTCCTCAGAAAGATGCTCGATTTTGTTCTTTAAAAGAATTGAAAATAGAGCCAAAGAGAGGAAATTTATAATACCTGTGTTCTGAGAATGTTTGAAATACATCAGCATCAAACATGAATCCACAGAGTCAGCAGTAAGGTGCAATCCTAGGGATTTCAACCAAAGACAAATGGCACTTTTGGAAATGATTTTGGGATGGAGAGAGAGGCCAACCAGGACAACCAATCCTTTTTTATCTGTTTACAACTAGCTGCTGCTGATGACATGAATTTGAGCTACACGTAGAAATGGTTGTGCCCTTATTTTCATGTGTTTCTCTGCCATTACTTATTTTGTTAACTTCATCATGTCTCTTAACCACCCTGTGCCTGCCCTGCTAAGTTGCACAGCTCATATAAATGAGTCACTTATTATTTCTGTTGATCTGAAAGGAATAGCAAGTATTTAACATGTGCTATCTGTGACATAGTAAGGTTTCCTCACACACTATCCTAACTTAAATTTACAAATCTGAAAGCAGATGCCTGAAGACTAATACTTGAAAAGATTTTTTTCAATTTCAGAAATCTAAATAATTTCTCACTGAAACTGGAGATGTTACACAGGGGTTTAAAAATATGGGACTACTCACAAGGAAAAGTCTTTTGAAAAGTTTTGCAATTATGTGATTTTCAAGGTAGAGGCAAACTTTTAAATTATCTTTATGACTTGTAGATGAGACAGGTTGAGCAAAGGTGAGGTTTGCCCTTCAGTCACTCATTCATATTCATTCAATGTGCATAATACTGATGAACTCTTGAAGACTAAGGAAAAAAATCTCCATTTCACATGCTAATTGAGAATCAGTTTTTGGTTTAATATGTGTAAATTAAATTGCATGGGATTTTATTTCTGTGGTAGCTACTTTTACATACATTAATGAATGTGCTTTCCCTGTCCACCATAGCTCCTTACATATCTTCTAGTCAATTTTCCTATCCATATCAGACATCTTAGGAGTTATCTGCTTTCTATCATACACCTTTTTAGGTAAGCAGTTAAAAGGTGTTAATTGCTCTATAGACAGGAAATTTTTCATGATCTTTAAATGAATAATGTAGCACTGATAGTAGATGTACTGTAAACATTATAGAAATAGAAATTGGAATAAGATTATAATGTTCCTAAGGTTCTTTTTTCTGAAAATGCAAAAGATTTGTGGAAAGAGCTGTTTAAATTAGAGTAAATCCTAATTCACCATACTTAAATACATACAGTAATTTCACGAATACAAGCCACACCAATTTGACTAAGATTTTGCTCCTAAACTGAAATGCGGCTAATACTCAGGAGCGGCTAATATGTGAATAATTTTCTGACATTTACAACCTCAGAAGTGCCAGCCAGAGTGCCGAGCCGAGCAGCTGCAAAGTCGGCATTTTGCGATTGTTAGAAATTGTTAATCTATTGCACCGCAGGTGGAACCTGGCTGCCTGCAGGCAGCACGGGAGGCTGGGAGAGAGGAGGGAGAGCTCTTTCCTTCCCTTCTCTGCCGCAGCCCGAGGGAGAGACGGGGGGACCCCGTGCTGCCATGGCCACAGCCCGGGGGGAAGGCAGGGGCCCCGGGCCGCCACTGCCGCGGCTCGGGGAGGGGGCGGGGGGCTCCGTCCCTGCCCGCCACCGCCGCGGGAGCGGGGGGGGCTCTGTCCCTGCCTGCCACCGCAGGGCAGCGCCGGGCTGTGGTGACCGAGCCCAGTGGCAGCGGCGGCTGGCCCCCAGTGGCCCCGCCAAGCAGCAGCGCCAGGTTGGGCTACCTGGCCCTGTCGGCAGCCCCGAGGGGGCCGAGCCTGCACAGCCCGAGCTGAGCCAGTAAACCCCGCCCTGCCGCCGTTCTGTTACTATTTGGCAATTTTGTTGCACGTGGGTCCTTGCTGCGAATGACAGAGCGGCTTTTATTCAGGTGCGGCTTATTTATGGACAAAAAACAAAGTATTTGCCAACACTCAGAGATGCAGCTTATACTCAGTGTGGCTTGTATTCGTGAATTTACTGTACTTGTTTATAGATTTATTATTTATGTATATTTATACAATTTATATATTCTAGGCAAATTTCTATTTTCCAAGCAGAATATATTTCTATTAGAAATTTTAATATATTGATTATACAGTATGAAGTATACTTTAATATTTAATTTATAGACTTAATCTGCTATTGAACATCAATGTCAATTCAAATAATTTTCCAACTACTTTGATTTCCAGGAGAATATCAAAAGTCAGCCATTAATTCTCAACATTGCTCTGTTTACTTTTGACCCTGATTCTCTATCCCTCATGTTCACCACTACAAATTTACTGTCTCACACAGGTAAAGTTTCCTCCTTTTTTTGCTTGCTTTTCCTTCTCACCGTTTTTGCAGGGTTCTCATTTTCAAAGTTCCGTTGTTCAGTCCAGTCTCTCAAAATTTTTTACAGTTTTCTCTCCTATTATAAATGTAAACTTAATCTTTTCCTTACTCCAGCCTGGTGATTCATTAAGTTCATCATGATGGAATACACAAGTACCTCTTTTCTTTCAAACTGCTTCTTTATCACTTTGTTTCTTTTAAATTAATTTTTTTGCAATGGCTAAATTTTTGTGTGTGTTTGGTTTAACCCCAGCCATCAAGCAAACCCCACATAACCCCTCAGTCACTCCCTTGCCAGCAGGACCAGGGAGAGAATTGGAAGGGTAAAAGCTAGAAAACTGGTGGGTTGAGAAAAAGTTTAAAAGGGAAAGCAAAAGTCACACATATTAGCAAAGCACAACAAGAAATTCATTGTTTCCCATGGGCAGGCAGGTGTTCAGACATTTCCATCAGAGCAGGGCCCCATCATACATAACCCTGACTTGGAAATACACACTCCATTTCTCAAAAAATTCACCCATTTCCTCCTTCTTCCCCCCACTTCATAAACTGACTTGATGCCATATGGCCTGGAATATCCCTTTGGTCAGCTGGATCACCTGTCCTGGCTGTCCCATGCTTCCCCAGCCTCTTCACCACTGTGGCAGTATGTGAGGCACAAAAAACCTTGGCTGTGTGTAAGCCCTGCTCAGCAATAACAAGATATCTCTATATCATCTTCACTGTGTTCAGCACAAATCCAAAACACAGCCTCATACTAGCCATCATGAAGAAAATTGACTCCACCCCAGCCAAAACCAGCACAAAGTGTTTTAATATTTTCCTTTCTGCTACATTTTGTTTTCCCTTCTCAAAACTTTAGTTTAATCTCCTTTTCATTGTCCAGTAATTTTTTACCTCTATTTTTTTTTTTTTTTTTTTAAATCTTCAAAATAAAATGATTTGTGTTCCTGTAACTGAGCTTGGAAACCTCAGGACAAAATCCAGGCTATAGCATTTGCAAAAGCAGAACTGTAGGATGCTATCACTTTATTGTTTCTTTGAATTAGTTAGTGCAGTATTTTGTTCATTATAGACATGATTCTGATGCCCTGGGCCTCTTTAGATATTGCAGAAGAGATCTATAATATTGAACCCTAGACTATAGAGACTGTTATGGCAAAAGGCAATATTTTGTTTCATACTGCTGCACTGGAGCTTTTTCTGGAAGTGCTTTTTCAGAAAATTGCGAAGCCATTCATGATGTCACAGTGCTAATCTTTGTTAGAGAGGTAGCCACCAAGGAGAGCATATGAAAAATGTGAAGAATCAGGGAAAAAAACCCCAAAAATGGAGTGAGCATGTGGGATCACACCATACAGCTCTTGTTTGTCAACAGCAAATGCAGAAATAGAAGGAAGAGAAGTATAAATTGTCCATCTGTGATTTCACAAATGAGTAATTGTGGACTGCCTCAGAAAACATTGCATGTCAAAGTCGTACACCACTCTGACAAAGTGAACAGGAGAGTTTTTAAGTGAAGTCTGTATTCCAGTATGGATAACAACTTTCACAGAGGGAAACTCTGCTGGGGATTATTACAACCACACAGCTGTAAATTGGCAGATAGATAAAGGTCACTCAGAAAAGGTAAATAATCCCCCTGCTCCAGTGTAGAGCTAAATCACAGCAGCATCATGTTGTTTCCTGATAGAAAAGCATGTTTTTTATTAGGTATAGTACCATGAGAGCACTTCAAAAATCCTTACTGGAAGTCACAAGTAAAAAATATGCACGTGCTATATGAACTAATTTTGAAGACTGGAGTACTATTGCCCAAAATATTTATTTATTTGTTTATTTGTTTGTTTATTGTATTTCATTCATTCATTCATTCATTCATTCATTCACTCATTCACTGTTTGCTCTTTTCTGTTGGTTTTTTTTTTTCTGCTCCTCCATATTTCTTAATCTTCTTTGAACTGATTATGAAATAAAGAAATAATTATTTGGTGCAAGGAATTATGGATTTTTCAAAGCAGGATGTTTCAAAACAGAGGTGTGGATAAAAAAAAAAATAAAAGGAAACAGGAGGTTGGAGAATATTTACAAAATTAGGGAGTCTTAAGTTTAGAAGGCCTGATGGATTCATTTGATATTACCAAGGAAACTAGTTATAACTGTTTAGCTGTGATTAAGACATTTTGCTCTTAGAATGACAAGAAGAGCAGGAAGGGGCAGGTAAATACAGCAGCTCTCTCTAAAGACCAGTAAAGGTGTGAGGAGGATGTTCTGAGCAAATCCATTCCAACCAGCCCACTTTCATTTCTGAAAGACATGAGATCATAAACAAACTCATTGGTAAGTATCTAACAAATAGTGAGCTGTTAAAAAGATGGTGTGGATCTGTCAAGAACAAATCATGTCAAAGTACTCTAATTTCTTCCTCTGACAAGGCAACTGACCTAGTGGATAAAAGAAACACTGAAATTGTTATACCTTGACATCCATAAGGCTTTTGACACTTTTCCACATGACATGTTCATAAGATTACTGTTAACAACCTGGATGACAGAATGGAGAGTACACCTGTAAAATTTAATGCTGATATCAAGCTAGTAGTATTGGCAAGCTCTTCAGAGAACAGAATAAGAAATCAAAATTATCTTGACTAAGTGAATAAATGGTGTAAATGGCAAAGATAAAAGGCAGTATCAAGAAGAACAATTCTCTCAAATTGCTGATTTTAAAAGTAAGGAGAGCCCTGCAAAAGGACACGGAGCATCATGACTTTCAATACATAAAATTACTCCAATCACTTCTAATATTGTAAAAAATATATTAATTGTGTTTTTTCTTGCTCCTAAGTGGTGATTACAAGTTGGGGGAGAAAAGCTTATATGAACAGAAAACATATGTTAAATAATTATTTAGATTTTCAAGGAAAGTTTTCCAAGTACAATAGTCATCTTCCTCTGATGTGATATTATCTTCAGTGGTACTTTTAAGAAGTATGGTAGATAAATATCCAGTGGGGATGATGTTACTGCGTCTACTGGTTTATCATGCACCAAAGAATGAGTATGGACTGGATATTCTTGAGAGATCCCTTCTGGGTTTTTTTGTCATTTTTACTGTAAAATATGAATTTAAGTATTTTGCTAGGTGAGAGAACTTCTGAAAAAAACCTGAATGGAAAAAAGTATTTTAATATCTCTATCACATTTTGTAATTGGGAAGATGGGAATAGGGTGACAGCATCTTTTGCTGGCAAATTTTTTCTAATTGTATTTCAAACTAGAATCTGTGAATGCAGAAAAACAACAGTTTAAAATATAGTAGGTTCAAATATGTATTTGAATATTTTGAAACTCACTGAGTTGCCCTTCTAGTTCAGTTTTAATTTCCTTTTTTCAGCCCTATTTGCTCCTAGTGATAACAACTTCTTATTTAAATAGATTCTCTCATGTCCTCCATAACATACTGTATTAGAAAAGACATTATTTCCCTGAAAAACTAAGACTACAAGATTTGTATCTGAGAATGCATCCAGGTAGTTTGGAGAGGATTTTACAGCACATTATTAAGCTGTCTACATGTTTCTGTTTTATTCTTCCTCATTTTTGTCATGAACAGGGATGTGAGAGATGTGAAGAATCAAGATAGAATTTGCAAAAATTATTCAGATGAATTTTTAAAAAAATTATTGTGGTCACTTTAGTTATAGAAATACAGAAAAAGTACAATTAGATACCAGGGATTTCTAAATGAGCAGACTTCTTTCCGATTTCATCTCAATTGTTTTGTAAAACCCAGCAACTCCTCCAAAGAGGAAATCTAGGAATAAAACTAGTAACAGCAACATAATTTTCTAAAGAAAAATGGCAAGGATCTGCTATGGACCAAATTTTTATGTTACCTTGACAACACTTCAGCTACCATAATAAAAATATTTATGTAAATGATACACAGAAGTTAGCCCTTCTCTTGTGGTATTACAATAACTGTTTCCAATAGTTCTGCAGTTGGAGTCCTTTTCCATTTGAAAAAAAACAAAATACATTTCAAAAGATTGTAAGAAAGTCATGAATTTTCAAAAATGCCAGCATGAGACGCACATTCAAAATCCATTAACTTTCATAAATAATATTTATAACTTGTCACTGAGAAACAAGGGACTTTGCAAATATAAATCTACACTACGAAATGAAATCAAGTCCCCCACAATTTACATCAGCCACCTCACTAATAGGTCCCAACATCTTTTTTAAGGCCAGGTGAGAGGGTTAACCAATGTCCCTGTGCTAATACAGTTGTGATTTTAAAATCTAGGGTTAGTGTTTTATTCACTGTGCACAGATAGGACTTTGGACACACATGAGCTTTATCAACACTGGTTCACTATTGTCTGTGCTGGACTGCCCTGGGTGATTTAGTCCTTAATAAAAGATAATGGGAAAATAGTGAATGTTACATAATACAGTTGGGAACGGGAGAAGATAATTTGGGTCTTTTCACAAATCAGAAAAAAGGATGAGGGTTACCCAGTCTCAAGTGGGAAGTAGTTTGTCTGTGATCAAATACAGTAGACATAACTGATTCAGGATGATTTCTTTATTAAGAAATAATTTTAAACATTGAAATAACTCTGAAGTGAATGCAGCATTTTTTATAAAAAGTTTGCTAGCTCTTGGAGAGATGAGAAGTTGCACCAACCAGAGGTTTAGTTCCACAGACTGATATTGTTAAGTCTGTTCAACTTTATGGTGCTTGCATGTGTATAGTCATGTTCTAAAAGAGAAGATAGATCACATATAACCATATATGTGTGAGTGTGTGAAAAGGAAACTAAATACAAGTTCAAAAATTCAAGGTTTTTCGCATAAGGGCAAAGTAGTTCCTAATTTAGGTTTAGCTAGAGGAATCCTATTTCTATATAGTAATTATATTAGGAAAAAAAATTATCTTCTATGCAATAGTCAACTCACAAAAGCTGTAATTTACTTCTAACTTTAAGAAAAACTTTAATCATATGAACTATTCAATATTGAAATAATCAAAAGGTACAAAGTATTCAGCATTCCTCATTTGTCATTTGTCTTCGATAAGTGCAGCTTGTAAGAATTTTTTAAATAAGTGAGAAAACCTACTTTGCTTGCAATTATTTTATTTTTAAAACAGACAATTAAATATCTCCTTTACAACTCTGTACTTTTAACAACTGCATGGACTTTACTTACTAAATTTCTTGGAAGTCCTTGCATTTTAGATGGATGCTGTAGTTGTCACACTTTTTGTCATCTCTTCTGTGATTAATATTCAAATGTAACCATATTTGTTGCCATGAATCTGATTATTGCTGACCACATAGAGCCCAGTTGGCTTCCTGGGGGTTGTGAGCTCTCAGCAATTTGAAAAATTGGTTCATTTATTTACAGTGATCATAATTTTAAAAAGTCAGTAGTTACTAAAAAATAGTGTCTACATTAGTAAGGATTTGTTTCTTTTCTTATGGACAAAATCCCAAACAAAAACTAACAACAGAAAAAAAAAAAAAAAAAGCTTAAAAAAACCAAAACCCTTTGAAAAATCAAACATCTGATTGTAATGGGATGCTTTATGAGAAAATAATTCCCAAATTTTGAAATTATTTGCAATCCCTTTTATATAATTTCGATTTTTTTTCCAAGGAAGGTCTTTGAAAGTTTCATTACCTTAAATCATAGAAAACTAACTCATTTGCTGCTCAGAGGGAAAAAAAAAACCTAATTCAACTGTATTATAGAAAATTGCACATCATGAAGCTTCACAGGTACTGAAAAGCGAGCTAATTAATAGAGCTCATGGGACTTTGAATTATTTCAATTAGTTGAAGAGCATCAAAATATTTTGATACTTCTCAATTTTAAAGGTGAGATGTAATGCTGATAAATAGTAGGAACCCAAATTACTTGAAGATCAGGGGAAAATTTTTAAAAGATGCTTGTTTCAAAGGTGTAGCTAGATTCTTCCATTTTTGTAACTACACAGGTGTAGTAGTCTGCTCAGGAAGTAACAACTCTAGAGTTGTTACATATCAAATTTTAAAAGATAGTAAAAATATTTAGAAAAGGATTATTAAATTATTCTTAGCAAATAAGTAAAACAGTAATATTAAAATTTGCATATTTAAATCATTTTTACTTGCTAACACAAGCCTCATCCTTTTTTTGTATGTCATTTGAGCCATGTTAAAGTATTCATGCAAGAAAGCCTGGTGTCTTTTCTGGAGAGGATAGAGTTCACATTCCTTTTCCTTCACCCTTATGTGTTGTTTTTCCTGTGTTGCCTTAAGACCTTGTGATATTTTAAGTAAGAGGATGCAAAATCAGGGAGTAGTATGCAAAACTGAGTGAAGTAGGTTGCAATTGTTGTGGCATACATTCCTATCTGGGATCAGGTAAACCTCTCCCATCTACAGAAGCTCCTTCTGAATAAGTCAGGTTTGTATGTCGCTTATAGTGTAAGCACAACCTGCAGTGACCAAAAGTCTTCAAGTCTTAGTAAAATCATTTAATTCTAAAAGATAAACAGCTAAACCAACTTTTCTTTCAAAATACAAAATTCTGATTGTTTGCTTGCCCAGACTGAGCTGCCCTTCTTTACAAGATCCATAGGCTGTAATGCCCAGATCTGGAAGTCATTCCCAGTAAACAAACTGGAGAGCCACTTAAATATCTTTCAGTCATATTTAATTCTGGATTAAATTAGATTAATTATATTAAATCTAGCAATTAGATTTAACTCTGCTTGCAATGCTAGCAACTAGCACGTTCCACTCTTGAAACTGCTGTTAAGAAAGAAAAATAATTCAATTTTGGTTTAAATAATAATGTTTTTGAAGTAGTAAAATGGGCATAAAGACTTGAGTATGAATATGCACTGGGGAAGCTCCATGGAATTTACAACTGCAGGGAGTGAACAGACATGAAATGCAATGCACTCTGACAGCTAAGTAGTGCATTCACACCCTGGTTTACCAACAGCACTCCATCTGGAGGGTAAACAGTGAGTCTCCTAAATAAATCAACTAGAATTTTGCAGGCAGAGCCTGCTCAAACATGGGGGATTTTTACTCATCAAGTATACCCAAGTCATACGCTTGCATAACTGGCTGATATTATAAGTTATCTTTTGACTCAGTCTATCCATGAGTGCCAGTGCCCTGCCTAGCAGGCTGAAGATGGAGCATGGACAAGGACATGAGGTAGTGAAGATTGAAAGCCACTTTTTGATCCAACCAGGAAGCATTATTTCCAGAGTGGGCTGGAAATTACACTTCTGCACAATTGCAGGGAATATCTTCTCTTGCCCTTGACAGCAGGTCTTTAAGTGGTATGCTAAAGTGGGCAACCAGTATCATGTGGGAGGGCAAATTTCAGCCCTTAGATGACAGAGTGGCTATATCTTGGACACCAAAATAAGAACTTTGGGCTAGTAATGGATTCACCAAATGTGTGTAGTTTGGTGTTGGTTGTCTAACTATGGAATTGAATGACCATTTTATTTACAGAATACTGAATAATTTACTAATTCATCAGTATATGTCATCATGTCATCAGTATAAGATAATGCCACTGATTTTTAATTTTTTTTTTAATAGTAACAGCCAAACAGATAATAGTCATTGTACTTAGGTTGTACTGTGAAAAACATATTCTCTTAGACTGGATCTGCCATTACTGCTCATTCTTTATCTGTATAGAATATTTGCACATTGTAGAACAATTTTTACAAAACTACCTATATACATATTGCTTTCAGAGATATTTGTAAGATTATGTTTTTTCATTATTTTAGTATTTTAAATTATTTTGGGGATTTAGAGAAGTAAGCAGTGCATATGTTTGTATATGATCTACATGATCAATTGCAAGCTGGGAAATATTATTTTGAACTTATAAGCATTTCTCAGGAGAGATAACAGTTTTCACAGCTTACAGCTCTTCTGATTATACAACAATATTGAACTGCCATAGGTTAAAGTAGTCCAATTTTGTCATGTAAAACCAAGGGAAGATGGCATTTCTTGTATTAAGAAATTGAAAACATTATAGGATTCAGAACATAAAGGAACTGCAATAATCATGTGAAATTGCCTCTTAACTCACTGCTTGCTTATTTCTGCATCATCTGTGGTCTAGATCTTTTTATCCGTACACTGAAGTGGGCTGATTTCGATATATTTTAGAGTTGGCTGCCACCTGCTGGGAGTCTGGCCTTGTTTCATCCTTAAGGCAGTTTGGAGGAGCTAGAGGAAGTTGGGTTTGTGCTGAAACTTTATTAAGATGCATAATGTTAACTCTGAGTGGCTAAATGTAAGAATTTAGGCATAACTGATTTGAAAACAGAAAACACATGTCCCTGCCTGGTGAAATACATTTAAATAAAGGAAAGGCATCCTCTTGGCTGCTGCCATTCATGGGGATATTATTCCCTACATCAGAAAAAAACTATAAAAATGTTGATTCCACTGGATAACATTCCCCTAAGGCATTTCAAAACAGCCCCAACCTCCTTTCCTTTTACCAACATGAATAAACTATACATAAAATCATCTATTATTCAATGTAACATTTACGATAGCTCTGCAGTATAATGACACTGCAAGAACCTCACCCAAGAGAGTCTGCCAGCAGCTAATGAAGACAGTCTAAGCCACGTGTTATAAGGACCTACAGCTTTTTGGCCAGTGATATCCAAAGCATTCAGGGAAACTGTCACATGCTTGGCCCCTTGCAAAGTCATGGCCATAATCACTGAGGAGATTTTTTTTTTTTTTTTAACTACTTGAAACAATTGCCAAATATCCCTGCAGTATGCAATGGCAACATGACATCCAAAATGCCCAGCTACTATGGGGTCCCTTCTCCACTCTGCTGTACAGTAAGAGTAATACAAATTTTAAATTATTTCCAAACCTATGTAATGCTAAACCCAGTTACCCCAGGCAGCCACCTCTGTCCCAGCACTGTCTGCTTCCTGCTTCCAGTCTTCAATGCCACTATCTCTGCCAGGGAAAAGCTCACCTTGTGCATTAAAGTTAGTTGCAGTCAAATGTTTTGCTCAGCATGTTCGAGCGGGTCCTTCACAGGATGACAATAGCACCATCCTCAACAGAAAGGTGAAAATCTTGAAACTGTAGTCTTGGATTAACCCCAGTGCATAGGGAAGGCTCTTATTATGTGAAGATAGCCCTCAAAACTAAAATAAATCTCAGATGAAGTAATTAACCATCCGCTCAGTGAAGAGAAAGGGAGAACTTGAGAACTTTCTGTTGATTAATCAGAACTCATCCAGATCCCAAAGCCTGAAAGTTGTTTATACTCTTAAAGAGAAGTAAAAGTCTGGTTTCCGAGGACCTAGATAATCTAAACTACAATTCCAAGTGTACAGTCTCACTCCAGCCTCAGCCTGGAGACACTGTAGGAGAAGATCTATGTCTATAGGGAGTCTCATCTAATTCTACTCTTTTTACAGTGTAGTGGGTTGACTTTGGCTGGATATCAGGTACTCATTAAACCACTCCACTCCTCAGATGGACATGGGGAGAAAAAAAAAAGTGATGAGAAGCTTATGGATTAAGATAAGGACAGGGAGATCATTCAGCAAATATCATCACAGGCAAAACAGGCCCTAGTTGGAGAACTAGATTTCTTAACCTGCCAAATCAGAGGAGTTTAATAAGAAAATAAAACTAGATCCTGAAACACCTTTCTCCCCTTCCTCTCTTCTTCCTAGAATCAATCTCACTCATTATTTCTCTACCTCCTGCCCTTCTTTTTTCTATCTCCCACCCCTCCATTCACCCTCATCAGCACAGGGGAATTGGGAATAGGAGCAGCAATCAGTTCATCAAAGGTTGTCTCCACAGATTCTTCCTCCTCAGGGCTAGGACTCCTTGTACTTTCCTTCTGCTCCAGAATGGGATCCCTCAGTTATCCATGAACATCTCTAATGTGAATCCTTCCCAGAACTCTCTCTGCTCTACACCTGAAGTATCTCCTCCCACTTCTTCTGCACAGACCTTGGTTTCCTGACCATTTTTTCCCTGCCTTCTCAAACACATTATCCCAGAGGCACTACTCCTGTCGCTGTTGGGTCCAGCCTTGGCCAGTGGTGGGTCTGCCTTGGAGCTGACTGGCATTGGCTCTGTCAGACATGGGGAAGTTTCTGGCAGCTTTTCCTGGAAATCAACCCTGTAGCCCCCCCTGCTACCAAAACCTTCGCATGCAAACCCACAGAATCACACAAAATCACACAGAATCTCTAGGTTGGAAGAGACCTTCAAGGTCATTGAGTCCAACCCCACGCCCTAACACCTCAATTGAAACATGGCACCCAGTACCACATCCAGTCTTTTTTTAAACACATCCAGGGATGATGAATCTACCACCTCCCTAAGCAGACCATTCCAATTTCCATACAAGAACTTTTTCCTGATACCCAGCCTATATTTTCCCTTGGCAAGCTCAAGACTGTGTCCTCTCATTCTGTCGGTTGCTGCCTGGAGAAAGAGGCCAACCCCCACCTGACCGCAAACACCTTCCAGGGAGTTGTAAGAGAGGGATAAGGTCCCCCCTGAGTCTCCTTTTCTCCAGGCTGAACAACCCCAGCTCCCTCAGCCATTCCTCACAGGGTTTGTGTTCCAAGCCCCTCACCAGCCTTGCTGCCTCCTCTAGACCGCACTCAAGGGTCTCAAAGTCCTTCGCAAACCCAACACATACAATCTACCTGGGCATGGCAATATATAAAAGGTGTATTTGGCTACTTAGAGGAACTCTTAAACTAAGAGTTGTTTTTGCATGAGATTTAGTACACACAGAAGTTCTTCTAAAGTATTGCTGATAGTTAAAATATAACTAGTAATTAGTGTGCAGCTATTATATACCTCCTCACTAGATTTACACAAAGAGTGAGAAGATATTTCACTATTTTTAGAAGCAGAAACTATCTGATAGCATTATTTTGGCTTATGTGTGGCATGGGTCCATATAATTCTGGTGTCCTGAATTACCAGGAACAATGACACAACTTACTAGAACCATGAAGAGATATTCTGTATAGTGCCAGTGAAATTTAGCAATGATTTTACCTAATTGATTTTGTGTTTAAGCTTCACATCTCCAGTACAGTCCATGATTATATAATGTTTTCTGATTATGAAAACCAATGCAGTGGCTCTGTTGAAATAGGTCAGTCTAATTAGGTCTTAGTGACATTAAAAAAAAAGTACAAAAAATAAAATTCCTTACATTACTGTTAAACACTTAAACAGTTAAGTTCAGAATTAAGAAAAGTGAGCATTAGTCAGCTCATGTTGAAGCAAAACCTAGAGTTGAACACACTAATTGCCCCTCCCACTGTTCAGTTCAAATCTAACCAACCTCAAGCTGTTAGTACATACTTTGTGAGCAGATGAGCACATCAGTCTGTGTCCTAGCCCACGAGCCAACGGAGTGTGTTATCATGTACAGCAGAGGAGGTTTGCTGTGAGTGTCACTGGCATGTCTTGCAGCTGACCACTGCCGGCAGTGACCAGGCAGAAATCTCCTCACTGGCACTACACTGCTGGGGTCTGCACAGAATGCAGGATAGCTGTCTTGGCAGGGTATGGGCTGTGAAACAAAGCTGTCCTGCAGAAAAAGAAACCAAATACCATAACACCTTCCACTGCGCTGCACAATGCAGATATGCCAGGTTAGTGAGAGCCCATGTCTTCCCCATCTTGCTAAGAGAATTAGACCATGCATAAGTATACTTGTTCTGCTTTGTAGTTTCAGTTCTTCTGTCCTTCTTTTCACTTTTATCCTCTTTCTCCATCTGTCTTCTATCCCAAAGTTCACTTCAGAAGCTGTAATCCTGGGACCAAGGTGAATATTCTTGGCTTCAGTCATCAGTCTTTGCAGTGTGTTACGAAGACCACCCTTCCAAGGGTGCTGTAACACTAAATCAGCTCCCTTCAGCAGCCTTCCATTGCAAACTTTGTCATGTCCTGAGATACAATTTTATCTGCTGTACAAAGATGGCATACATTAACTACATCTCCACCCCTAGTGCAATGTCACATAACACTGTTTTATTATGCTGCAAAAGACACTCTTACTAAAAAAAAAAAAAAAAAATTAGTTTTGCACTCAGAAGATATAGATGCAGCTTCAGTCCAAAAGACATTATGTATCATCACATTTAATCTTAACATTGAATTTACAATTGCAATATTATTTAAGCAAGTGTCCCTCTCTTGCATCCGGATTTTTTGTTTTCTTTTTGCTAAATATGTCTGTGTTAAAATCTATGCTTAATCCATAAGATTTTCTGACCTTTTAAAAACAGATTGTTACAGGGAAAATACTCATATGTAAAATAGCACCAACAGTATCATTAGAACTACCATTTATGTTTGTTGTACTCTGTAGATGATTTGTGTGTTATATTTATATTAGAAAGACTCCTTTTTATTCAACATTTTTTGCAGATAGCATTTTCTGTACTAAGGGCATATCCTCATTGCAGTCTACAGCAGAAATTCCCATACTAGTTTCTGACAGCCTAGCAGCAGTATCACAAGAGTAACCCCTAAAACAACCTACCTTTCAGGCTATTATTAAAATAACATCATACTCTAATTATGTCTAAAAGCCTGCTACAGAGAGACATGCCTTCTGAGTTGTGATGGTAGTCACAGCCAGGACAAAACAGTGCTTGCCTACAAATTAAAACAGCAATCTAGGAGTGTAACAAGCTTTAATTCAATGAATTTCCTACTTTATGAGCTTTTCCTTTTAAATTTCAGGAAACATTATCTGAAATAATCATAGATCTCATCCAGTGTGGCTTTGTGGCTCTTCTCTGATTACCTTTTGTGTGCACAGCAAATTTTCTTGTAGTCAGTCAGCAAAACCATCTGAGAAATGAGGATATTTTTAGTAGAAGTAGGCAGAAGGTAATTGATTATTTTCACCTCTGCAGTCTTTGATTAAAGACAATGTGCTTAGGGGTGGAAGTCAACAATCATTCCTAAACATATACAAGCATTTAATTGTAGTAATTAATTTATCTATATAACTCAGTGTACTTTTAAAAAACTTCTTGACTGAGAACAAATACCTCATCAGTCTTAAATATAACAGCCTGAAAGAACAAGGGAAGCCAGTGGAATAACAAACAGTACTGCTGAAACCTCAGGCTCTTGCAGGAAATAAAAAGACATTTCTAACTCTGTGCAGAGCAAATTATGAAGAATTTGAGAAATAAAGGCTGCAGAAGAAACATCAGTTGATAGAGCCACAAAAATTAAGTGCATCCTTGCACCCGTTGCCATGTAAAAGAATAAAAAAGCAGAGAAGCCTTGAGATGTAATTACAGAAACAATTTTGTAGGAGAGTTTTGAAGAATTCAGTAGTTATGGATCCCATTTTTACAACTGTCATGTTCCACATCACTTTATCTGCTCACTTCAAACAAGAATTGCTGTTATAATGTGAGTCAAAGGCAGCAGCTAATGAAAAAAAACATCCAGAGAAAGGCAGTCAAGACAGATGAGCAGCAAAGACAGATAAACAGCTTCAGAAGAATCAATGTAAAATGACCGTGCCAATAGCTGGGCAGGGTAGACAAAACCCTTGTTCGCTCCAGGCTTGAAAGGTTTACACTTCCCCCAAGATGACAGCCTAAATGCTGAAGGTAAGCAAAGTTAAAATACACTATTTTCAGGAAACAGGAGAAGTGATCAGTTTATAGATTAACACGAGGTGACCCCACCTGGAAATAGCAACATAGAGAGAATATTCTCAGCAAAAAGGTTTATGTTTTTACCAGTGGATGTGGTACAAAAGTGAGGTATTGAGGAGGCAGAGCTCATGGAAAGACTCTTCTGGATGGACAGGGAACAGAAAGGAATATCTTGAGTAGAAACAGGTTTCTGCCCATCTGAAAGAGGTCTTTTCTGAGTAATTTTTAATCACCAGCTCAGAGATAAAGATGCTCTCTCAAAAACAACTCCATTTCAGTATGGTTTTACTGCATACTTCTTTTTCCTCACAGGAAGAAGAGAGAATTATGGACAACAAAAAGACAATGGAAATGAGCTAAAAATATGAAATAGTGTTTTACTACCTGTTCTATGCTTCCTCTAGCTCCTCAGTACCCACCAAACTCCTTGATATTCACTTTTAGTCGAGTGTGACAGGTAATACCCAAAACACTTAGTCAGATAGCCTACACCATATTTCCTGACATAATCAGTAATGCAGTGATATCAAGTCAATATATAACTTAGATCATAACAGACGTCAATCACATATGGGATGTGACCATTTTTATCTTTTATGGTTGTGTGAAGTTGCATGCATTTCTGAGAGAGACAATAGCATTGAAGTTCATTTAAAAGCGAATTCCAGGATTCTTCAGGTTTTTTTCCAAAAAATAAATCTAAAATCATAGAATCATAAAGTCATTAAGTTTGCAAAAGACCTCCAACATCAACCAAACCAATTTTTGACCAAACACCACAAGTAAACCTCAGCCCTAAGTGCCGTGTCCAGTCATTTCTTGAACACTTCCAGGCATGGTGACTCCACCACTTCCCTGGGCAGCCCATTCCAATGCCTGACCACTTTTTTCAATAAAAATTTCTCCCTGATGTCCAACCTGAAGCTCCTCTGGTATACCTTGAGGCCATTTCCTCTTGTTCTGTCACTTGTTACCTGGGAGAAAAGGCCAACCCCCACCTGGCTACAACCTATATTTCATGTCTTTGTAGAGAGTGATAAGGAAGGTCACCCCTGAACCTTCTTTTCTCCAGGCTAAATAGAAGAGATAAGAGACATTCCAACTTTTTTTACTTTTTTTTTGTTTGTTTGTTTGTTTTCATGTATAAGAATTTCAACAAAGTGAATTGCAGGATATTTTCTTTTTTCTTTTTTTTTTTTTTTTTGCAAAAAGGGAATGCTTGAATGATTTTAGTTTGCATTACTGTAGATATTCATGTATTGAAGTCTTCTTTTTCTTTCCATTGATATAGGAGTTGTTAATATTTATAAATATGTTGTTTGTATCCAGAAAACTCTCAGGATTCTCTGAGGAGAAAAAGAAGTTTTCTGCTAGAGGCAGAACTGCTGCTGCGAAACAACTCACGGGCATTATTTCCACAACCTCCTGAAGAACAGCAAAGAACAGTCCAAGATGAATCCTGTCACCTGATCCAAATGATGTAGTTCCATGTTGAGTGGATTACTTCATTTTTCTTTAAAACAATATAGAAATCTGAAATCCTGAATGTACAGTCTGGACTTTAATAATAATTCTATGAATAAATCAGCTCTATTTTTTTTTATCCTATAGTCTTTCCCAGTAAAAATTATAAAGATGAATATATCAAAATTTTCATTTTTTAATGCCATTAAAGTTTAAATATAGATCTAATGGTCCCTGTGATTGCAGGCAACATTTGCTGAAACAGTATGTCCGAAGTTAATAAATGTGCTTGGCAAGAACAATGAAGGTCTCCCTAGTGCAGAAATTCACTTTCACATGAAGCTGGACAGCTAACACAGCTGACGGTGGGGCTCAAAATAATAGTGATGCTGTAGATGAGGTACAATGACCTGTGTTAAGTGTTTAGAGCTCTGAATGTACCTTTGAAAAGAATTGAGAGGTTTTAGGTTCATGCCAAGTCAGATGGAGCACAGCAGGAGTTTTATCTGGTTTTGCTGTACTCAACAGGAGAATAGATGCTGCAGTTAGGAAAAAACCAAGAGTCAATGCAAAAAGTAGCAGTTTGATTTTGTGGCATTTCGTGTGGGCTAATGGATGTTAATGAATGATGGAACAGATTAAATATTTTCCATTATTTCACTGTACCTACAGGCAGGTGTCTAGGGCTTTTATTTTATTTGTTCAGCTGGAATCCATGTGCTGTATATAAACCATTATACTAAAGTTGATACTGAGGCAATTAACAATTAATGAAATTGTTAAGCCAAGGCTAAAAAAATATAAACAACTATTTAGCTTGGCTTGGTACCAAAACTTCATATAAATATTGTATCAATAACATAATATGGAAATTCAGCAATGAATTTAAAAATGAGAAAAAAAGACCATTGTCTCTCATATAAGAAAGATGAAGATGCACCATTTATTAAATTGCCAATGAGAAAATGAAAAGATGTGGTTTCTTTGAAAGTGAGAATAGAGATCAGATCTAATGGGCTGAGAACTAAAAACAGCAAAATACACATGCAAAAACAGAGTGAAAGAAAAGAGTACAATTCTTTAGAATAGGGCAAAACAAAATAACTATACATTTATATTTGTATTTGTACATAAAATTCTGCAGTATGAAATGGGTTGAAAAGAAGTTGCTATTACCCTTTAAACAGAGCAAAGAAAAAAATTCAACACAGCAACGTTTCATGTAAATAACCTGCAATTAGTAATTTTAAAGTACATCTAAAAATATGGCTTTATTCATGTATTATTAGCATATTATTTCATAAAGTTTTTTTTTATTTTTAGCTTGTTTGGGATTTTAATTCGTACTTGAATTTCTGGAAGAAAAATCTATACATTACAAACCTTGTCTTGTCTTCTTTTTTTTTTTTTTAAATAGAGTTAGTATTACAACACTGGGGATTCCCCCACCCACCTTATATACTGAAAAATATTTGGTCCTTGAAACTTTGTGGTTTAAGATTCTGTAATATTCTGTGAAAACGTTGCAAATATATTCTTAGCACAAATTTTTCCTCTATGCAGGTTGAAAGCAGCACAAGAGAATTTGTCATAAAACTTTGGGAAAGAAGGATGCATCCCTGACCTTAGAAGAGTTAGCCAGACCACAAACAAATAACTAAGGACATCCTCGGACATGGAGAGCTGCCAGGTCCAATTAAGATGGGTCCCCGGCCATGAGTAGCCACTAATAAAATGATTTGGGAATAACCAAAACTCTAGGTCACCTTAGAGGATAGGAATGCTGAAAAAGTTGAGAGTGTTTTTTATTTATGTCTGTTGTTACTGAAAGTAATCTACAGTAGGTCATAGGAATGGCAGTAGTTTTTATAAATAAGGTTTTTATAGCGGGAAATTTCTGAGCAGAGGTACTGCCTGGATGTAGCTCAGAGAAACTCTAAGGCCCATGGGGCATGCATTTTGACTGAAGAACACCTCTGAGTTCGAACACAATTATGGATTTTTCCTGTATTAATACTGAGAAAATTATATAAAATTCTTTTCGAAGGCTCTGAGGAGAGTGAAATGGAGTTATCAAACTGTGAATACAAAGCCAAATAGCTGGTGTGAAACTCTAGAGTTTTCAACATGTGAAAAACCACAGTCTCATAAGTCAACTATGGCTCAACTGGCTTCAGATGGGGAAAGCTACCTGCTGTGGGAAGTGCTCGGCCTCCTGGTGGGTGCACAGCTTTAGTGAGATGCACCTTAGGGGGAGCTTCTTCCTGCAAATCTAGGTGCACTAGGTGTTAAAATTATAACTCATGTGTTGGCTTCCTTAATATTATGAGAATTATACTGAACTCTGCTGAGACACTGTAAATTGCAGAGGGTGAAATAATGAACCCAAACTGTGACCTTGTGCCTTCAGATAAGTTTGCTTGTTTAAGTACATTTTCCATACTTCAAGCAATAAGACTAGAAGTTCTGCTCTGTAGTTGCTTCCTTTCATGGCACCCCTTAGTTTCTGTATTTCCGAGCAACGCTAAGACAAGTTCAAACTACAGCTGGACTTGTCTTTATGGGTAAGGCAGCAACCCGATCCCACCGACTGCCAAAAATTATGGGATGCACACTTTTATTACTGAAAACTAGTGAAATTATCAACCAGTAAAAAATTGGAGTGACTGTAAATTTCTTACATGGTGAGATTTGGAGGAGAAATGCAAATTTAAATTTCCATCACTTTCACTCTAAAACTGCCACTCAACTAAATGATCAGCAGTAAGTACTTGGCCAAAGCAGCACCCAGTTTTTGGCAGCTGTGAAGAAGATGAAGCCAGAAGAGGAGAGCTGCTTCTGAAGTGAGAAGCAGCAGCTGATAACATCAATTACTGCCATGATATTTGGATATGAGTAACCTGAGTAGACAGAATCAACTCTTGTTGGGAAGCTCTAATCCCAAAAAGAAGGAAGCAATTCACCAAAAATGTGTGACAAGTGTCTGAAAGACTAGAAATAGGCTTATGTTGTACAATTCTTGTATTCCATAGTCTGTTAGGATTTTTAACCTAGTAAAAAGATTAATAATACAAAAAACCAAATTATTTACTGGAGATTTTTGTTGGTTTGTTTTTATTTTATTTTACTTTCAAGATCACTCTTTCTAGGTTATGAGCACAACATATTGTTCTTTATGCAAAGGAATAAGATTTTTTAAAATATAACTTTTCTTTAACAGAGGTAAATTAAGGTATTCCATATGTGAAATATACTTCTTTTTGCTTTACTAAAAATTTCTAAAAATTAATTGTGTTTCTCAAAATAGAATTTCACTGCCTATAGTTTGGGGCTGAATTTTGTTTTAACTTTAATTTTTGCCACACTGAAATAGTTCTGAACTATATCTAGTCCCTTTTCTCCTCTCTATACTATTTCTGAATGTTATAAGAAATAAGGGAAATAAGAAATGACGTTATAAATAGAGATATCAGTACCTTTAAAGTATTTCAGCTTCTACCTGACTGTAAAAGGTTATCACTTCCTGAGGGTGAGATATTGGTGTTTCTATCAGCTTTTTATTGATGACTATCCATGATACATGTTCTGGTGCTATATTTTTGAAAGTTGTCCAAAAGTGATGCTGGCTTGTGTAAAGCAAAAAACCACTTGAGAATATCAGAAGAGTCATGGGAAATCTGTAAGGGACTGGAAGGTCAAATGTAATTCTGCCTGCTTCCAACTGGCTTCCGACTGTGTAGGCTGCTGTGAGAAAGGTTCCAAAAAGGATAGTTTGGGACAAAACATAGCACTGTATGTGCAGTACACACAAGTGTTGCTATGCATATTCAATGCTTCAGACTGGAACTCAGATAGGAAACAGCTGGCCACATGGAGCAACCAAGATTTGATAGCTGACTTGAAACAAATGGTCCAAAAATGTCAACATAAAGTCATTGTCGTATCCTGGGCATAAATGCTGTGATGCTGATTTCTTAATAACAAAATACTCAATTTTTTATGGTATGTATTTGGGAAATGAACAAATTGTACCTTGCCCTGTGTTTGCCCACCCTAGTACACACCTTTACACCCCAAAACCCATGAGAAGAAATATAAGAAACCAAAATGGTTTTTGTATGTGAACTGTTGTCCCTGAAGTATTATCCTTGTTATATGGAAAGGCTTCTATAAAAAGCTTAGAAAACATCTTCAGTGTTATTTTCATCTTTTTCTTGAAGATATAATTTGCTAAATATACAAAAGGCTGATCAAACTTCTTGCACTGGAGCATGTCTGGCTCATTTTACATTGTAACTTGATAGAATTGCTAGCATCTTTAATATCTTCTCCGCAATACTGTGCAAAACAAAGACTAGCTATTGTTTTGGAAAATGCTGTTGCTTACACAAGCATCTAGTGTCCATTTTCAAGCAGACATTAATTTGAAACCCCAAGGGTTTTTGTGCCAAGTGTATTATTTTGTAAAGGTAAACACGTAACTCTGGAGTAGAGAAACAGTAAATATTCTTTTACCAATTTCATTTCAGCATCAAGTTGTTAAAACACAATTTATTCTTAGAGACTGTGTTAATTTCTAACAAGAGTATTTTCCTTTCTGTGTGCAGTATCTGGTTAGGCAGCTCCCTAGCATGAAAAAATGCCATAACAAGAAAAATTTAAGTACAGACTGTTTTCCACAAATTGGTTTAGTTTCTCTTCTGAAAGTTTATTGAGCTACAGAAACTTTGGAGAAGCAGGAGGAAGTCAGATAATTTTTACTGTCTATTTTCTGATTAATTGGACAGAAAAATTAGGAAATTAAATTAAACTTGTGCTTGTCTAAAACTTAGGAGTCCTAGCTCAACAGCTACCTAAGGGAAGGAAGTACTAACTAGAACTTCCATAGAAATTTGTAAGGATGTGAGAAATAGGAGACTATGCAATAAATGATTTTATGATTCTTAGGAGAAAATAACACTGTAAAAAAAGAAATAACTGTATTTTACATATATATATACATATATATGTATATATATGCATGCGCACACACACACACACACACACACACACACACACACACACACACACACACACACACACAGAGTATCACGTTGGAACACAGTAATATTTTGTTTGTTTCATATTTTAAAGTCCATGAAGGAATTTGTTTTTTCTTGGATTATTCTGACATGTATAATATCTCATAATGCAATTAATGAAATAACTTTCTACTATGAAGCCAAAGACATGCCATATTCTCCTAACACTGCATTCTCATTAATCTATTTCAGCTTTCACTTTTTCTCCTCTATCCCATTTGCTGTTCAGACAGGTTTCAGTGAAGTAGTTTTTTTAAATTTTGTTTTGTTAAAGCCTGGTTTTTGCTCTTACCTTAACATGGACTGTGTACATATCCTTCAAATTACATTTTAGGGTTTGCATTTACAATATGTGGTGATACTGGGGAGAGAATATATTCCTCACTAGCAAATATGGTTTTCTCAGTACTCAAAATCCAGCTGTGCACATGCTGTGAACTACCCAGAAAACATCATGCTCAAGACCTGTGAACTTAATGAATAATCTTCTTTCATCTCCTGTGTTGTCAAACAAAAAATAGTCCCTTATGCATTATGAGTCTTTGGGCACAGTATGATGCTGCAGCCCTAGAAAAATATAAGCCATTTTTCTTTTGTCACTAACTACCATCTGGGTATTATCTGAATATTATGATGACCTAGGAGATTCCAAGTCATAAAAATGGCTCTTGCCACAGTGGCTGTATATCTGACAGAAGCCTAGCAGCCGTTAAATTTTCTCTAGGAAAAGAAACAACCAAACAAACTAACAGTACTAAACCTGTGTCTCATTTTATAGACAAAGCTGTTGAAAGAACAGTACAGTCTTTGTAAAATAGATCAGTGTGTAGGTGTGTTTTTAGGACCAAGTTTACAGTAAAACATAATTCAGAAACTTATGAGTTCTGTTAAAACTGATATGTGTCACTCAAAGGGGACTCTTCAGGAGTGAAAGGGAGAGACACTTAATTAGAATAATTAAAATCTCCTCGACTTCAGTTTATTGTTAATTTTCTAAGAAAGAGTATTTAGTAGAGGGACTCACATGTATTATTTTAACTGTCCTCAAGACAACTTCAGAAGTATTACAATGTATTCAGAGTAGAAGGCTTTATAATTGCTTCAAAAACTGGCTGGGTTTTAGTGTTGGTTAACTTAAAGTTATTGGTTAATTCTGCTCTAGTGTGGATTTTGGTTATGTGGTTTTTGCTTTTTTTTTCTTTTTTCTCCTTTTTCTTTCCTCTTTAAGATAAGAATACTTTCCAAAGGAATGTTGACAGTTCAAGCCCAATAGGACAGAAATAAGTGTTTCCACTTTATGTAACCTGCTTTAAATACTAAAAAGTTAGTGTTCAGAATTTAAAAATTCACAGACCTTTAAGAAATGGGCTGCTGATCAAGGCATTAGCAGGGACTTTCAGGAGTGTATTGCTGGAATTTTGCCACTCGATGGCAGTCTCTGTTCGCCTGTTTGCTTGAGGCTCAACGCTGTCTGTCATCCACTCAGCTCCTGAAACTCTTCCAAACCAGCTACAACGCACAGGTCTCTTTGAGGGGGTCTGCAAAATGTAGGGGCAGTGGGGAGAGGAGATGTGCTTGGGAGGGTGGGAAAGGGTTTGCTTCTGGCCTTTTTGCCCTTTCCGTCTATTCCCCCTTCGTCCCTATGTGAAGAGTCAGGAGTTGTCACTGATTCATCCTGTGGTATGGAACTATTCTGCCCCTGCTCTGAGCCAAAGCTAAAGTATAGGTCTCCCATCTTGACAATCAAACTTTCTTTTGTTTTTGCTTGTGACTGCTGCCAGCCAGAGAAGGTGATACTTGAACATGTTCTGCTGTCTCTTCGGTTTTACAGACTAGTTTGAGTGACTTTCCATCAGAGTACTACTAGAGCAAATGCTTAAGCATTAAAACAAACATGAAGACAGATCTCAAGCATTTCTACTTCTGAAGGAATTTGAACATCTAGATCTTAAACAACAGTCCCTGTAAACAAATGTGCCCTTGGATTTTGGCCTACTTCATTAACCCATTATTGTCTAGAGAGGAGAGTTGTTGCAGGGAAACAGGAGGGAGGAGTGGGAGGGGGGAGGACGGGACACAGTGGCACAGGATGGGACTAATAGTTCCCAGGTGATATTTTTATTATTTCTATTTCTATTTATTTCTATTTTTATTTATTTTATTTTTATTTTTATTTTTATTTTTATTTTTATTTTTATTTTTATTTTTATTTTTATTTTTATTTTTATTTTTATTATTTTTTTTATTTTCCTTTTTTTTTTTTAAGCTTTCATACTGCAATCTCATATCCAGTAATTCCATACGAACCCTGAGCCTTTATTAAGGAATTGTAACTTAGAGTTTTAGAACTATTTTCTTTAGACCTGATACTAATTTTTCTTCTGGTTACTTCTGTTTTTTAATTAATTACTATAACCTTGTCAGTCAATAAATACAGGTTCTTCTGATGTTTTTAATTTTTCCAGGTCTTAGTTGAATAAATTAATACCATCAGGTCAGAATAATGTATGATATAAGTTGGTGTGACTTGCCAAACTAAATGTGGTTATTTTGCCTATAAAGCTCTTTAGGTTGGTTATCAAATTTCTGTTTTTCAAGTAAATGAGTTTTGTGGCCCTTCTGCAGTGAGTCTCAGTTGTAAGTTCTATGAATACTAATACGCAGAGCCATCTTGGAATTATTTGTTTCCTAGTTGAGTTATGTGTTAGCAACTGCTGAAAGTGATGCTGAAACACAAGTCATTAGAAATAAGCCTTTTTATTGGTCTTTTGGGCTATATATATTTATATATCTAATTTACTAGGTGCATTGTTTTAGGCATTTATTTACATGTGAAATTTCCTAAGAGTAAGTTTTGTACTAACACATGCAGATACTTCTTATTCGTAAAAACATGCCTGCATGCCTGGTAGATATTATAAAATTTATAAAAAATTATAAACTTAAATAATCACTGTCATAAAGAACTCTGCTCTTTATGACAGTTTGGATACGGTCATATGATCTTACAGAAATGCACTGACACAGCTTATTAAGTGATTAGCAGGACTGTAACACTACTGAGTTGTGGTAATTCTGCTCCTCAGACCACCCAGCCTGCAAAATGTGACACATTAGCTCAGTGTCCTGCTGCTCTATTTAACAGCAGGAGGTGGCAAAGAGCATGTACACAGTAGTTGCTGGAGCTTAGAAAGTTACTTCATCACTACCCCTGTTTGTGTAATTCAAACTGAAAGACATTCAATTGTGCACTCAGGTATGAATCACAGGGAATTCTGTTTCTTTCAATGGTTAAAGAATCATGATAACTACACAAACTGGTTTATTTGGGCCAACAAAATATTATGAAGTCTGAAGTTTAACTTGAGGACAAGAGGGCAAGAAGAATGGTCATTTCTCATCTTGTCAACATGCTAAGATGACAGTGATGACAGATGATTTCCAGACATCTGGTACAACTTCACAAGAATACCTTTTCAATACTATCCCTTTTTAACTACAGTTGAGGGAATATGTGTTCAAACATCACTTAAAATTCATCTGAACCTTGAATGTCAGAGCTGTTCTGGAAAAACTCTGGTGAGGCACCGTCCATGCTTTGCCAGAGAGATGTAGTTCTAGAATTCTTTGGTTAAAAACAATATTTGGTAGATCATTTAACAGCACTCACCTTTATCCTTTTAGAGCCAATCTAGAAGGATTTTAGAATTTAGGATTTTAGTAATCAGATAATACTGGGAGGAGAAACAGTCATGAGCACTGTTGCTCTCCAGTTATTAAACTCAGGAAACTTATCATTGCAGTGAGAGCAATGGAAGTTTCATATAGGCATGAAAGCAGTAATTTCACTTTGGACATTTAATTTCTTCTCAAACTGCTTTCTTTCTTTCTTTATTTTTCTTGATCTAGAGCACTCGATTTATTGGTTTACTGGTTAGACAAAAATAATTCTCATGGTGGTTGTTTTGAGCGTGGTTGGGTTTTTTGTTGTTGTTTTTATTTTTTACTCCAGTACCTAACATGAGTGGGAATGCCTCAGTCTGTCACTGTGTATATGGTGTATAATAGGCATGTGCTCTGACACTTGAAGGGAGTAAGCCTGCAAAGATTTGAGAGCTGATAATTAACCATATGACTACAATGGATGAGAAAAAATACTTCAGTTAAGTTATACATTTTATTTCCAGCTTGTCCTATTGAAAGACTAGGGGGAAAAAGCAGTAAGAACTGTATTTTCATCTTGCCTGCTTAAGTACATAAAAATCAAAGCTCTAGGAGAAATGCAGCTTCAATTTAAAATTAATGTATCTTGAATCATGAGGGTGTGTTTACCATAACAGCCAACTTCCTTTTACATGGAGGAACGAATATTTACCTGCTAATCCAGCAGAGATATTTGTCACGTCCCTATTATGAGACAATTCAATACATTATTAGAGTCTTGTATCATGACAATAATGGGGCTAACCAAAATGTAAGTTAGTACTGGTAAGTTATGAGCTACACAGCATGTTACATAATGTCATGTTTTCTAAAAGAAAAAATGTGTTCAGATTAACAGCAAAATTATGGATTCAAGCAGTAAACAAACATGATTCTGTTACACTCTTTGGCAGCTGAGACAAAGTGATATCGTCAGCTCTGCCTTGCATGCCCCAAGTCACATGTTGTTTGTGACTCATTTCATTTCTACAACTGCCTCTATTGTTCTGCAGAGCACAACAGTACGAAGGGATGTCAACTGAAAAGCAAGAAACAGCTACTGCGTTGTTAGAGGGGAAAAATAAATTCATAAGTAATTCATGCTTCTGTCTTTTATCATCTCTCTCTAAAGACTTTGAAGCTGTTCTTGGTAAGAGATACTTCTCTTGTTTCTCATGAGGACAGCAAATAAACACTACATTTTTTACTTTAGCTATAACTCTTCTTATTTTAATCCCTATTTTAACTTGTTTTCAGTTAGTGATCACTGCGGGTAAAGCAGTTCATAAGGGAAGGGAGGTGGGCTGTGTTTACATCTGAATGACCAGCAACTTGAAAGCACTACTAGTGAGATGAAATAATCAATAGATTATATGAAAGAGGAGATTCTTGCCTAGTAGTTGTGGCACTGGAAAGGAAGATTGACATTACTGCTTTGCTTTCCACTAGGTGCTCTACAGTTTTGGCCAAAACCAAGAAGCTTGCAGAGGTGAGGCAGAAGCTGAGGAGAATTTGGTTCAGAATTTATGAAAGATTTATATTTCTAAAGAATTTGCCAGAATGGTATCAATTGCTTTCTTGCTTTTATTTATCACTTGCAGAAATGCTGATTTTGTTTAAATGTAAATGGTGGTAGTTGACTGCCAAAATATGGCTAGGTTGCTGTTCAAACTGCAAATCTGCCTACTCAATACCTAAAGGAGAACAGCATCAATATTGTCAATGTTAGCATATGAGAGATGCTTAGCTGTCATACCTTTTGCAATGGTGATTTTTTTGCAATAGCTTTAGGTAAATGCTTTAAAAAGGGAAGTTGTAAAAATCACCACTGAGTGATTAAAAGTAGCACTACTCATAAAAGACTTACAGCAGCCAGGATCTGTTTCTGGGAGCTGGAGTGTCAGGTACTGTCTAATACTTGCTCCAGTTATTGTTATCTGCCAGGTGTCAGTAGGTGTCTTAGAAACGACATCTGCATCCTGACACAACAAGCAGTGATTGCAGAGTTCTGGGTGGCATTTTTCCTTTCCATTACACACAGGACTGGAGGATTTAAGCTGTTCTATGGAAATAGAGATAAGGAGCCACAGTAGCACTGGGCATAAGGATAAAGTCATCTTGGTTTAGTTCTTAAACCATGTTGTAACATTTTAAGAGGGCATTTCAATACCTCATCATATCTATAGCCTGTCCCAGTAGATTTGATGCTTTTTGTTAGTGCTTGTATGAATGATTTTTTTTAATCCGATTTTCTCTAAGTCATTTTCAAGATGTTTCATAACTTCAGATTAAAGTGGTTAATATTCTTACTGCTGTCTCGTAACTTACTGGTAGATATGTGTTTAAAGTTGGAAAAAAGTGCTACCCAACTGGAATTTAACAATTGTGAGTAAAACAACCATCTATTTCTTATATCTTGCATGGTTGACACTTAAGAAGGAAGATGATTCAATGAAACACAAAATAACATAAAGTATAAAAATATTTTGTGTTGGAATATTCTGTTTTGCTAAGACATGAAGATCTGTGCACTATTAAATTGCACCCCAATATGAATATTTGGCATATCCAATACGACTATGAATTTCTATCCTTGAATTTCTAATTAAAGTGATGTACAATAGATATTTAGCAGGATATGTGTGTAATGAAGTTTAAAATGAACAAAAAACAAGCAAATATCAACAGCTGAATCTTCTCAAAAATTACTGCTGAACAGGGTTTTTGCATTTCTCTTCTGAAGAAGCTCCTTTCCTATTCCAGAGTTTCATTTTTGCTGTAGCTGTAACAACTCAGAATAGTTATCTTAAAATCTATTTGCCTTAAATCCTGCTGGCAAGGAAGCAGAACTCTAACATAATTAATTTTCATTCTTTTAATCTGCGTTGAGTTTTAAAAGATTTGAAAATATAGAGTCTTTCAGAATAGGTAGCAAGGTGTTAAATCACAAAGGAAATATCATATGTTTGATGATCTCTGTAGGACACAGAGGTTATATCCTGATTAAACTGCAAGACCTTCTTGAGCAAGAGCAGATAGAGCACAGTGTCCTGGGATAAAGCACATAATCAAAGTGGGGTTTTTGTATTTGAAAACTATGTAGTAACTTCATATTTCTCCTCTACCCAAGAATCCTGTCACATGAACTTAATTGTGTGTGATGATATGTTTCCACTTTGTTTCTAACACTTGAAAACAGTTGTGGAAAAACTACTGAAAATCTAAGCAGGAGGTGGATATGTAAATACTATCTGGTAGGAATAACTCCCTTGGGAATGTGAAACGCTGTGCAGAGTTATGTGAAAATAAATTTGGAATAAAAAGCAGAGTAAGTAACAATACGGCCGAATGGATAAAGTCCAGATGCTCATTTGGAACACAACTCTCTGAGTAAGTTATAATTAAAATATGAAGGCCAAATACATGATGAATAAAAGTTATAACATTCCTTGTGACTGAATAAAAAATATTTCCTTTCTAAACATCCATGTATGTTCTTTATCTTGCTTGTTTCATCTATTTTCTCAGTCTTGCAAACTATGAAGTTGCAAGATGTCATGTTACCATGGAGTCAACCATAGAGCACCTAAAGCTTTAGCTTTTAAAAGACAAATAGATAATATTGCACTGTGCACTCTTTTGACTCATTGAATTCTGAGGTCGAATAATAAAGAAGGGGAGAGAGAGGGGAAGGGGGAGTTGAGGAAGTACCAGACTGGCTACTTCTAAACCCCAGCCTGATTTCTTAGAATATGAAAGCAATCTAAGCTTTCTTTCTCTGGGTTTCTTTTTCTTTCACTAAGTCTACCTTAGTAAAAAAAAGAGTTTGGCAAAAAACAGGAAGACAGCTTTTGAAAATACGATGGAAGTTATGGATACAGCCTCCTTCATGTAGGCTATGTACCTAGGAGCAATGTTCAGTAGTACAGAGCTGTATTTAGGTTGCGCTTTGTAGCTTTGTAGCTAACAGATAATGTTTGCTAATAAATCAAGTGGTAAATCTGACTTTTTTTTTTTAATCTTCTACAGTTATATTAGTAGCCTGATGGTGGGGCACTGTGTGAATGGAAGTGACTGCTGGAGCCATCAGCTACAGCTCTTTTTTAAAGAAAGGACAATTTTAAAGGTAGATCAGGTTTTTTCACTTGTCTTGCAAGCCTTCACATATGGAAAATCCAAACTGCTCTGGACCCTTACTTTGTTGCTTAACTGCTTTAATTATTTAGATTACTTTCTTTATATCCATCATAATTACTCTTGCTGTTACTACTGTCACCTTGACCTTTTGCTCTACTTTTCTGAGCATTGTTCAATTTCCCCTATATTTCTCTTCATAGAGTGCAACCAGTTTCTCCTTAACCACCTCTTTTCTAGCTTCAACAAACTCCATTCCCTCAGCCACTCCTCACCAGTGCCAGGTGGAGGGGAATTCCCTAGTTCACCTCTTTAAAAAGCTGCATTCTGTGTATTTAAAAAAAAAAAAAAAATAAAAAAAAAATAAAATAAAAAAATAAAAAGAAAAGAAAATAAAGAAAGAAAAGGAAAAAAAAGAAAAAAAAAAGAAAAAAAAGAAGAAGGCAAAAAAACCCGAACCATTTAAACTGACCAAAAAAACCTAAAAGAACTCCCAACAAAACACACCGTCATCTGTTACACGTTTTTCAGTCTTTGCATTGTCTGCTTGTTGTGCGAATTTTTATATTTTTTTCTTACTGCTACTTGGAACACTGTTAGAATATGCTAGAAAAATTCACTATTTAAAATCAGTTTTAATGCATTAATTACACAGAATATATATAAAATCAGTTAGTCTTTTACAGCTTAATTCAATTAGTTGCCTCAGCCCTTAAGATGGCTGTGAAATAAATGTGTTTAATATTATATGTATCTTAAAAATGCACTCAACCCAAAAGTTATCACAATAAAAGCGGGAGGGATGACAACTTAAAGCAAGTAAACTAGGTCATACAGGTTGTAAATATCTGAAAAACTTTATACCATGATGGTAAAACATAGACTTCTAAAGAAGGCAAAAAAGAGCATCAGGATGTGAACAAAAGAAGGAAGATAATCCCAAATAAGGAGAAAAAAGAGGAGAAGAGAAGAGAAGAGAAGAAGAGAAGAGAAGAGAAGAGAAGAAGAGAAGAGAAGAGAAGAGAAGAGAAGAGAAGAGAAGAGAAGAGAAGAGAAGAGAAGAGAAGAGAAGAGAAGAGAAGAGAAGAGAAGAGAAGAGAAGAGAAGAGAAGAGAAGAGAGAGAAGAGGAGAAAAAACGAAAAGAAAAGAAAAGAAAAGAAAAGAAAAGAAAAGAAAAGAAAAGAAAAGAAAAGAAAAGAAAAGAAAAGAAAAAGAAAAGAAAAGAAAAGAAAAGAAAAGAAAAGAAAAGAAAAGAAAAGAAAAGAAAAGAAAAGAAAAGAAAAGAAAAAAAAAGAAAAAAGAAAAGAAAAGAAAAGAAAAGAAAAGAAAAGAAAAGAAAAGAAAAGAAAAGAAAAGAAAAGAAAAGAAAAGAAAAGAAAAGAAAAGAAAAGAAAAAAAGAAAAGAAAAGAAAAGAAAAGAAAAGAAAAGAAAAGAAAAGAAAAAAAAGAAAAGAAAAGAAAAGAAAAGAAAAGAAAAGAAAAGAAAAGAAAAGAAAAGAAAAGAAAAGAAAAGAAAAGAAAAGAAAAGAAAAGGGGAAAAAAAAGGAGAAAAAGAACAGACTCTAAATATTGGTCTTATTTCTGGTTTTGGCTACATTAATTTTCACAGAAACCAGGAGAGCAAAAAAATTCCCCTTCTCAAAGGTCACTAAGAAAGATTTGAGATGAAAGTCATGGGAAGCAGGAAACTCAAAGAATGTTTCAATATTTTGGTATCAGTCTATGAATATCAAAGTGAAAGTATTTATAATCTGTTTAGGTATTCATGAGAAATGCAGACGCTTCTGCAGCATCAAGAGTTATGAATACTTTTCAGTGTTTTGAAGCAAGATTACAAAATTGTAGTCCATTACTGCTGTCACATGGCCATGTGTTTAGATTTCTTCCATGAGAAAATTATTAAATTTACTGGTCTCTCAGGGTTGTTTGGTTTGTTAGAGCTATTTGGTTGTTTTTTGGGGGAGTTCTTTTGTGGTTGTAGGTGGACAGATATTGCTCATGGGGTTTGGTGGGGATTTTTGGGTTTCTTTAAGAACAAGTACTCTGAAACAGAACATGATGGCTGAAAATCTGTAGCTGTTCAAATCAGTGATAGAGACCTCAATATCACAGAGTCATGATTTTATCTAATAATTAGGGTTCTTCATCCTTAATTATGCTGCCTGTAAGTATATGAAAGCTGGAACTTGATTTCAGGAAAATGAAACTCTCTTGACTTTAATCTCAATCTGTCCATCTTTCCATAAAATTTCAGAACTCTCTTCCTCCTCCTGTCTGAGTTTTCACCTCAGCAGGTGATTTGGACTGCAGTCTGTATTCTGCAGCATGGTGTATGGTTAAAAGCTCTGCTACTCTCCACAGCTGTCTGGTGATGGTCAATAATCATCACTGTGGTTGGATGAACTGCTTGAATTTGAGCTTTTTGTCCAGCAGAGACTTAAAACTTCAAGGATGGAGACTGCAGTGTCCTTGCGTAATTTGCTCTAGTGTTTCCCAGAGGAACAAGCTGTTTTCACATTTCATCCTATACCTCCCAGACATCAATTTTTGGCTATGGCAGATCATTCTTACTGCTCTCAATTTCTCTTGCCTGTAAAAAAATTCTTAACAGCAGTGCTGGTCAACACTGATGAGGAAAAAACAAGAAGCTAAGATTCTGCTACCTATAAAAACTAGATTTTTGTGAACTGGAATCTCCACTACTGTTTTAATATCCAGGCCCATAAACATTCTGAAATATTTTTTTCTTTCTAATAATATTCTACTTTGTGACAAATTATTACATAATAATTTAATATGTAGAAATTTTTTCTTCTTATCTGAGCCTAGCAGTTTTCAGCTGAGTTCTGGTTCATGTCCTAATGAATAAATACAAACAAAAAAAAAAGTCAGTATGATATTTGGAATGTCCCTGTTTTTCCTTTCTTACCTTATTTGTCAGTACATGCTCTGCAGAATAGGTAGTGAGGATGCTTGAAATGTTAAGTTATATAATCAAAGGAAACACATCTGGTGAAACACATATGGTTTAACTAAATGCGGACTCTGTGCAAATAGTATAGATAATTTAACCACATAAACTGAGTGTTCTGACCAAGTAAAGACATTTTCACTCTTCAGTATTCTTTCTAATTCATTATTGCCCTGTGGGAGTTTAGATACAGCAGTGTTTTTCTAGTTTCTCTATCAGTCTGAAACCTAACAACCAGCCTCTGTCTTGGTAAAAAAGAAAGATTTCCAAGAAAATTATGCTTAAAAGAACAAAAGCTATCTTACTCATTTTAATAACTGTCCAACCATATTGTACCTTTTAATTAAATGTAAGAAGAGGTGGTTTTAATGTCCTGTCATTAGACAGGAGGCTAAACTCTTGTAGAAAGAAATCTCATTAAAGTGTATTGGGTTGTTCCCATTTCAGTGCTTGGTTTTCAGAAGAAATGAGATATACAGTAAATTCACGAATACAAGCCGCACTGAGTATAAGCCGCATCTCTGGGTGTTGGCAAATATTTCAGTTTTTGTCCATAGATAAGCCGCACACGAATATAAGCCGCTCTGTCGTTCGCAGCGAGGACCCGCGTGCAATTAGTAACAGAACCGCGGCAGGGCGGGGTTTACTGGCTGAGCTAAGGCTGTGCAGGCTCGGCCCGCTAGGGGCCGCTGACGGGGCCAGGTGGCCCAGCACGGTGCTGCCGCTCGGGGCCGGCCGCCGCTGCCCCTGGGCTCGGTCACCCCGGGTCGGCGCTGCCCCACAGTGGCAGGCAGGGACGGAGCTTCCCCTGCTCCTACGGCAGCGGCGGCGAGCGGGGACGGAGCTTTCCCGCGCCCGTGGCGCCGGCGGCGGGCGCGGACAAAGCACCCCGCCTCCTCCCCGAGCCGCGGCAATGGCGGCGCGCACTTCCCGCCCCCCCCCCGGGCCGCGGCAATGGCGGCGCAGGGCTCCCGCCGGCTCCCCGAGACGCGGCAATGGCGGCGCGCACTTCCCCCCCCCCCCCCGGGCCACGACAATGGCTGCGCAGGGCTCCCGTCGGCTCCCGGAGCCGCGGCAATGGCGGCACCCCCCCCCCGTCGGCTCCCCGGGCCGCGGCAATGGCAGCGCCCCCCCCCGTCGGCTCCCCGGGCCGCGGCAATGGCTGCGCGGCCCCCCCGCGTCCTCCCCGGGCCGCGGCAATGGCGGCGCCCCCCCCCACCCCGTTGGCTCCCGGGGCCGCGGCAATGGCGGCGCCCCACCCCCCATCTCTCCCCTGGGCTGCGGCAGAGGAGGGAAGAAGAGAACTCTCCCGCCTCTCTCCCCGCCCCCCGTGCTGCCTGCAGGGAGCCAGGGCAACACGGTAACACTGTAACAATTGCGAAATGCCGGCTTTTACTGGCCGGTGCTTGGCTCGGCACTCTGGCTGGCACGTCTGGGGTTGTAAATGTCAGAAAATTATTAATATATTAGCCGCACCCGACTATTAGCCACACTTCCGGGTTTCCACCAAAATTTTTGTCAAATTGCTGCGGCTTGTATTCGTGAAATTACTGTAATTATTTTTGCTTACAGTATAACTAGGATGCTAGCACAATGTCCTTGGTGTTGGTAAGAACTGATGCTGCCATTGAAATATTAGATATGATCCAAAGAGAGGAAGCACTGCCCATGCATGGAGGGCAGGAGAGGTTAGATACAACTATTCAGTCAATGCAAAAACACAGGATCCTCACAAGAAGTGTATGAAAATTATTCATCCACAAGCTGTAAACAAGCTTATCCTAGCAACAGGAATGCATTAAGAATTGTATCGACATAAACACCATAATACTTGGGCTTAAGAGCTGTGTTCTTAGTAAAAGTTTGGGAAGCAATTTGTTCAATGTGGTAAGCAGTACATTAGTGCCGTGATGCATCTCCAGAAAAACATTGAAGGAAAAACATGTCTTTTCATTGAACTTTCTAAGAAACATATTGTGGCATTAACTAAAAACCACACTTAAGTCAGTCATGAAGTCAACTGAAAAATGCAGAAGTTTTGCTAGTCTTCTCTGCAGCACTTTATGAGACTTTTCCTCATTCCAGTCTTTTATTTCATATACAGCAACAGAGAAGTATGGTTTAAAAAAGTAATTCAAAAGACTGCAATCCCTTAATGGAGCAAATATGCATAGAGATATTTATTAATTGTTTCTCAGTTCAATACTGTTTGATGCATCCTAGTCTATTTGTAGCATTTTGGTCAATCTTGTATTTTTTTCATCATCTTCTTCACCACAGTTATATGACTTTCTAAAATTATTGTTTCTGTGGAAAGTATGTTTATGTTAAATATGTTGACCTAGTCTCCACAAATGTTATTACTAAGACTGCATTGCCAAACCTCTGCAACAAAAATATTTTTTCAAGGTATTTATGTTATGGTACAGGATGGCATTTTTTAATAGGTTGTCTCAAAAACACCTTTAGGTACACTTTTGCAATCTCTGAAGAGTTAGATAACTCTAGAGTTAGATACATCAGGTGACTCTACAGAGGGTTGCCCCAGGTTCTCTTTTGACAGCCCTTATTGCAATGAAATGTGAAGTATGCTCCTGATGAATCATAGCAGTGGTACTTTTTACTCTGGAGAGGCAACAAGAGCTTTGCTGTTTTCCTAATGATCAGAAGAATTGAGCCTTTATATCACCAGATAGTGATAGACACTAAAAGTGATATACATTACACATTATCAGTATCTTACTGAAATAGAGAATCTATGTGAGCTCAGTGATAGTTGTCCACATGATCTATACTTTAGCACGGAAAAGTAAAGAAAATTGTCTGAGAGTCTGTGCACTAGAGATCCAGACTGAGCTTCTCTGACTGGAAGAGGTAAAGGATAAAAAAACAATTATGTGAGAAGATGTCTTATTTGTGTTAAATGTCATTGAGCCATTATTCTCCTCGGATTTGTTTCCAACAATTGGAGTCTCTGTTTACAGATTGCAGATGAAATGCAGTTTCCAATATCTAAAGTGTTTTGTGTCTTTCCCCAAAAATTGGATTGGTTTGACAATGTGAAGGTATTGCTAAACACTGTTCACAGTTCTATGACACAGTATCAGTAAATCCAATGACTGTTTGCAGAAAGATGGCATTTTATGGAATTTATATTCCTTTACCAAAGAACACTTTCTACTTACAAAATATTGCAGTTTAAGTGATTAAAGAACAACTGTATGGAAGATTTTTATTGAATACTGACTATAACTATCAAATAGAAGAGGTCTAACTGCAAGTCTAGGGACCTAACAGTAGCAAAGGGGGCTGCATGTAATCTATTTACTTAAAAGACAATATCTTAGCTGTCTAGCATTATTTTTCCATGGAGTAATCTGCAAAGTAGGTGAAAACGAGTAATTTAATACAAGCAATGCACAAGGCAGAAGTTGAAGCAACCTTTCAACTGCACATTAGATCAATAAAAAAAGGTCTTAGGTAAAATCAGCCTGTTAGGTCAGAATAATTAAGTTCTAAGGTCTACCAGGGTCCAATTATTTCATATAAGGAGCTGAATCACAGCATTTGGAGAAATCTAGTACATGTGACATGGGTTTTGTTCTGTCAGTATGCAATTCAATCTTACATGCTCCTAATTTTTGCATCAAATTGTAAAAGGAAAACTTTATTTTAGATAAATAGCCTATATTCATTTATGGCTTTTTGGGTGAAGGTAAAAGCTTTCCAATTAATGCATCAAGCATATATTTAAAATTTAATTGAAATGATAAATTATTGTTATATTACTTTTATGTGTCTTATTAACAGGATGCCATTCACACTTCTATTGAGATAAATATTTCCTATCAAAATAATTATTTTTAATATTTTTAAAAATTAAAATAATTACACTTGTGCTTGGTTAAAACTATTTCTGACAACAACATGCCTCATTTCTGACTCCTGAATATTTAGAATTTGTGCAGAAAAACTTGTGTAGACATGTTCAGTTCACCTCACTCAGCCTATGTAAAATCAACTCTTTCTAGACTAGTTATGATACTTTTTTTAACCTGTTCTCAAAGGTTCCCAGGCAATAGGAAGGCTAAAGAATCTCCCTGTCTACCAGCAGATCCACGGATTAGGCATTGGAAAGTTTTTTTCTCTACAATTTCAAATTCCTCCTTGTTATGGTATCTTCTATAAAGATGGGAAACATCTCTGCTCTTGCTTTTGACATAGCTAAATATTATCATTCTTTTCCCTCACTCTTCTTCCTTCACCTTCTGCCCTTTGGGTTGAGCAACTGCAAATTCTTTTCATTTCTCTGGAAATGAAATCCTCTGAATTCTACTTCAGATAATGTTGTTATCTGCTGTTCAGTTAATGCGCACATTTGAACATTCTAGGATAATGTTTATTCTTTTGGTTTGTCTTTTAAGTAACTCAGATTCTTGAATGTGGCATCCCTGTTGGGACAGTTTCAAATAAAGGTGTGGAAAACACACAGATCCCTTCATGACCTATACGTAAAGGCAGTTGCATGGAATTGAGAAATGAAGGTTGCTTTTGAAGGGAAGGGAGTTGCATTTGTTTTTCATACCCTGAATGAAAGCTGGAATTTATACAGAAGAAAGCTATGATTGTTTGTACCTCTTGTGCGTTAGTGAACAAGAAAACTGTAAAAGTGATAGGCAGGTAGAGTCCCTGGAAGGATTGGCCAACCTGACTGACTTTTACAATGAAACAGCTACCTGGATGGATGAGTGGAGAGCAGTGAGTACTGTCTGCCTCGACACCGTCTCTCACAACATCCTCACAGGCAAAGTCAGGAAGTGTGGGCTGGATGAGTGGACAGTGAAGTGGATTGATAACTGACTGAATAGCAGATCCCAGAGAGTCATTATCTGTGACATGGGATCTAGTTGGAAACCTGTCACAAGTAGTGTCCCCAAAGGTTCCATTCTGGGCCTAGTATTGTTTAACTAATTCATCAGTGACTTGCTCAGAAGGTACTGCACTCCTTCATCCAAGTTTGCTCATGCATCAAAACTGGGAGGAGTGGCTGATACCCCAGGGTGCTATGCTTTCCCTTCAGAAAGACCTTGACATGTTGAAGAGATGGACAGAGAGGAGCCTTCTGAAACTCAATAAAGGCAAATGCAGGATCCTGCATCTGGGGTGTAACCCCAGACACCAGCATAGGCTGGGACTGACCTGCTGGGAAGCAGCTCTGCAGAGCTGGAAGTTGATGAGTCAGCTTTGTTTTGCTTTTTATCTCTAAACGAGATAAGGGAAGTGCTGGATGATTTAATAAAGGCTGATAGGCTCACTTAGTCCAGTAATCAGGCCGTGGGACCATTATTCTTACAGCTCCACTGAGATGGTTGGCTGAATACTGGGACCCTTCACCCTTTGTCATATTCCCTGCCATAACCTTGTCAGATGTATCTCTCTTTCATCCAAAGTATCAATTTATGCTTATATTTGTTTTCTCTTATTTCAAGTGACCACACACACTCTCCAAGGTTTTTTGCTCATACATCTTAATCACTATAAACCTCACTGTTCTTGGTTGGAGAGCTTGCAGGAAGCTATTTTTTATATTATTGGGTTAACATATTACAGAGCTTTTTCCTTATCTCTGAGCTGCCACTCTACGCGGGAAATTAGTGATAGTTAGAAGGGTGGGTGTGTATCTGCTTTTTATGCAGCTTATCATTTAGGATTACTATAATCTTAAACCTTTTCTTTTTTTTTTTTTTTTTTTTTTTTTGTTAAGGATTGGCATGATTGACAGGGTTTCTCTTTCTCATATTAAATGGTTAGAATGGCTAATAAACCCAGACATGCTATTTTGCCACACTCCTATAGACTAAATAAATAATTTCTTCATAATGACCTTTTATGACTCTCCTTTTTGCATATATAAAGTGTATACACACACACACATACACACACACACATATATATACACTTTCCTTGTAAAGCATACTGCGGTTTTTGTTCTGTCAAAGCTTTAGCATATAGGAAATACTTGCATCTGCATCACTCCATGTGTGTGCGTGTATTCACTCCCTGCACCTTAACCTAATCATCCAAAAGCTTGTGACAGTAAGTGTAGAGTGGTTTCCTTGTCTGTAGCAGCATTCTTTCAAAGGGAAGATTCCCTGGTGAATTCATTATTGCACAGAAGTCCCACCCCCATGAAACTGCTGTAGACACATAACAGGATTACGGTTCAAGAGTTTAGTAGGATGCAAGTAAAATTGTTCCAGTCAGTCAGCAGCAAGCATCTTTGACTAAGGTAGGAGAATGCTTTCATTTACACTCCTCATGAAAACTTAAGGAAGCATTTCTATTTATTTTCTGTACATAAAATTACTTTACATATTACATAATCAGTTCACTTTATAGGAAAAAATGTGGGTTTTTTACTTATCTGAATCCAACTCTATAAAAATTACTTGTTAAGGTTAGTGCATTCACAGTCAGTCAAAGAGTAGATGTGAAGATTGCTTTAGTATTTGGAGATGATATATAGTTCAAATATATTTTAAAATATTAAAGGGGGAGCTTCTGTACTTAATACATCATTAATGATTTTGACAGCTAACACCGGTGGGGAGTTTGTTGCTTAACATAATTTCCTTGTTTCTTGTAGTTTCATAACATCTAAGAAATGAAAATTTTAGTTTCTAAATATTAGCTGTTGTATATTATATATGGAAAAAAGAAACATATTTTGTCTCTGGAGTTTTGATAGTGGTAGTTCTCAATACTTACAGAAAGGATTTGATACGAATCTTCTAACTTCATTAGCTAATGTGTCAAATGCATTCATGCAATTCTTGGGAAAGAAATTAGCTGGATCTAATAACCTAATGGCATAGAAGTGCTCTCAAAATGTAAAGCTGCCTAATCGATGTGGTGACAAATGAAATGATCTGTGATCTGCAAGGTTAGGAGTTAATTGAATGAAGTGACAGTATTGACAATATTTTTTTTTTAACAGCTGCTCATATATTCCTAATGAAAAGCTTGGTTTTATTCTTCCTTAAAGTAATTGCACATTCATCCTTAATTGAAATTCCTGGGGTTTATCTAGTAAATTGCTTTTAGGCAGAGCAAGGGTCTTTAACATTTATACTTCGGAGATTAAAGTTGTCGATGTGATATATAGAGCACCTACTTGTAACTATAAGTGACTAAAAATCATTTTAATCTGCACTGAAAATTTTCCTCTACTCTCAGATCCTAAAAGCTTGTGTGAGTGCTGGGAAATACCTCAATTTTTGTGAAATATTTCATATTTTAGATACTGTTTACTCTCCACATTACTGTATGAAGAAATATAACACTTTTTCAATTCGTTGAAGTTTTCATTAATTTGCATAGCCAGCTACATACAACATAAATTGTTTCATTGGTAGCTAGATTGAGAATACTATTTAATGACATCTAGATCTTTACTAGAGTCCAAGTCCAAAACCTAGTAAGTCTCCTTACTCGGATTCCAACATCAGAACTGTCACAACAAGTAATGTTTAAATTATTTTCGAGGTCTCAAAAAAAAAAAAATTAGGAAAGCCAGCCTGCTTTTCCTGCACTTCCTACAACTGCTCCATCTTCAGGGAACCCAGTGATCAGAATTAACTGCTTTTTTCTGACCACAAACTCTGTACACTCGCTTGTACTCAGTGAAAGTCCATATCTGCCAATTGGTTCTGGCAACCTAATGTATTTGGAGAATGCTCTTCGCAGAGGGTTGGACTAGATGGTTTTTGGACATCCATTCCAAACCAAACTATTCTATGATTTTTGTCCTTTCTTTGCTCATCCAGCAGCAGATATCCTGAATGTCTAGATTTTAACACCACGTAGTACTGGGAAAAAAGGGAAACAAAGATTCAGAAAAAATGGGGTTCAGCTGCAGAAACGTAAATGGAGTCATTGACTCATGTTTAAATAAAGACACAGTGAAACAGAAAATTAAAACAAGGTGGATAGGAGTTTGGCATGAGGTAACAGCATCACCCGATGCTTTACCACCGGGTAGTTGAATTGACAACATAGGTGATGTAACAATCAGTTATAGGTGTGAAGGCATGCCCAAACCCTGGGATAGAATTTTAATATGGAGATATCTGAACATAGCCAGGTTATACAAGTACAGGATGTCTTGGTAATAACCATGCACCACAAAAATTACTGCCACTGAAGAACTGGGCAGCCCTAGTTTCACCTTTCAGACCTAGGGCCTCTGCACTGACCTAAACATGCTGTGATTCACTGTGTGCTGGAGCACCAGACACGTGTCAAGTAGCCTGCCAGGCAGATTGTTTTTCCTGCCTGTGATTTTGGGGAGCCAGTTATGCTAAGTCCAGAAAACAGTAGTTAATTCAGCATATACTGAAAGTTTGTTATACTATAGATATGTGATAAATAATTTTTTTCATCACATGAAGCTTTAAACAGGGAATAAAATGTTGATAAGGAACTAGAAATCGTTTCTCAAATACCAAGTTCTTTTTAGGACATCTGTGTGGCACATTAATTTTAGCATGTTTTAGGAGTGCATGAATTTTAGACAACTTGATTCTCCTATTGCAGTTCTTACCTCCAGGGCTCTCAAGCAGGGACTTATTAACTTTGGTTTCAGGGAGGTACTGGGCAGTGCAACAATATGAGCAGTGATCTCCACTGATACTAACCTGATACTGACAAAGCTGTCCTGAGCAAGTAGCTGTTTTCTTTTGTGATTTATATAGAGTTTGGACATATTCAACACTAATAGGGCAGCCTGCTGTCCTTAGTGGGATTTAATCTATAATCATGCTTTGGCTATTGCTGAAATACAGTAATTTCATGACCATAAGGCGCACCGGACTATAAGGCACGCCTCTGGGAGCCAGCAAATTTTGCAACTTTGTGCATTATATAAGGCGCACCGGACTATAAGGCACACATTTTTTTTTTACAGCGAGGAGCTGTGCCGCACGCAACAAAGTAATGAAATAGTAATGGAATCGCGCAATCGAAGGGTTTACTGACAGGTGCTCAATTTGCAAACATTTTTCACAGATTGGCGTAGTCTTTAAACGCAACCCCAGGCTCCCTCCTCATGCCAGGGCCTCAGCACTCTCACCTGCCCGCGGTGCCAGCTGGTGAGGCGCAGCTCAGGGCGGCCGTAGCTCGCGGTGGTCCGGGTTGGCTCGGGGTGGTCGCGGCTCACGTCAGGCCAGCGACTCCCTCCCTCCTTCCCTGTGCAGCTTGCTCCGGGCCAGCGGCAGCGGCTTCCTCCATCCCTGCACGGTTAGCACCGGTCTGGAGCTGGCAGCGGCAGCTCCCTCTCTTCCTCCCTCCCTCCCGGCGCAATTCGAGCTGGGCTGGAGCCAGCAGCTTCCTCCATCCCCGCATGCTTAGGACCGGTCTGGAGCCGGCGGCGGTGACTCCGTCCATGCCTCCCCGCGCGGTTAGCGCCAGGCCAGTGGCAGCGGCTCCCTCTTTCCCTGCTTCTCCCCAACCAGCAGCTGCCGCACTGTTTCTCCCTGCTTCTGCCTGCTTCTCCCTGGCCAAGGCCACTGTGCTGCTTCTCCCCAGCCAGCAGCTGCGCCGCGTTCCAGTGTATCCCTGCCCGGCGGCCGCACCAGTTTCCAGTTCCCCCCGCCCGGCAGCCGCAGCTCCCGCAGGTCCCGGATTGGGTCACAGCTCTCACTTCCAGGTTGGCAAGTTGAACTTTGTCCATATATGAGGCGCACTGGCCTATAAGGCGCACTTCCGGGTTCGGGCCAAAATTTTAGTCAAAAGGGTGCGCCTTATAGTCATGAAATTACTGTAATTTTATTTTTACTGCAGCCTTTGGTCCTCTGTTTTCTCCCACTAATCTCACTTGTCCTCCAGTGCTTAACACATATGAACTGAGGAGGTTTCCTCCATTCCTTTAAGTTGGGAACAATACAGCTTTGAGAATATCTCAGAACTTGCAGTGAAATAAAGTCTGCATCCTTTGAAACTTGACAATGAACAATAATCTGTCTTTTCTTCTCACACTTGAATGTCATCCATATTTAATATGTGAAAATTTTCTGCACTACTTGCTATACCTTTTCTGGGTTTTTTTCCTACTGGCCCTCTCTGAAACAAAGCATAAAACATCCAGGTACATGGTTTGGACCTGGGGTGGGTTTTCAGAGTAGGAAACAAAAAGTGAAAGAAAATGGAGGGGAAGAAAGTGTCTAAAATTTGTATCCACAAATAGTTGTTACATATAATTCACTTTTTTGTAGTTAGAAAAGTACAAAGAAAACTAACTTACTCTGACCGAAGTGCAATCTGACTGTATGGTTAGAATATAAATTCTGTATCTTAGAAATTTAGGAGGGATGCAAAACACAAATATATTGTATGGGGAAAGAGGGAAAGAGAAATCCTTCATTGCCTGGCAAAGAAAGAAGCTGAGTTACTACTTTTGTTTACTGCACAATGAACTGCGATCCTGTCCCCACTTACACAAGTCTTACAGTAACCTAGCCAAAAGTGACTTTATGATGAAATTGCCTTTTGCAATCCCTTTTATTGCATTTAACACTATGTAATAACACTTTAAAAATAGAGGGCATTATGAAGTGCAGCTTCAGAGGGATTTTTGGGATGGTTTTTTTCCTTTGGTTTGGGGTTTTGTCTAGGTTTTTGGGTTTTAATGTGTAGGAGTTTTTTGGAGTTTGGCATTTTGTTTTTTATTTAAATCCACTGTCCAGGAAAAAGCTGCTTCAGTTATGCTGTTAGAAGGTAAGAGGAAAGTTAATAGCAGAAATTTTAATACATTGTTGCTCATATTATGATCCTAAGCACCTCAAGCACTTTTTCCTTAGAGAAACAGTTTTGAGCTCTTAAAATTCCTTCTCTGGGTTTCTGAAATAAGTCTGTGCTGACTGCAATAACATTGCCACAGAGGCAAGACTTGGAGTATGATGGAGTGATATTTTCTTTTCCTCTACTTCTATCTCTATTGAAAACTGGTGAAAAGGGGGGGAAATATTTACAAGAATAGAGATTTTACTGATAATGTCGTGCAGAGCCTTGAGGACAAACAGTCATCATAGAGTATATTGATAGCATCTCTTAATAACTCCCCTATATCTGCTCATACAGACCTGGCTAGTAGCTGGCAGCTAATAAGGTAGCTGCTAGTTTGCTGGGTCTGATAAATGCCTCTGAATGACAGGGGAACTTCTCATGCTAATAGTTGGCTTCATAAATGCTTAGTGCAGACCACTGGAAAAAGATCCATTTGTTTTGCTTTAATATCCTGATTTCAATAGATATTTACAAAATTAAAATATTATCCTTTCCCTTTCATTTTCCTAGGAGTGAATCATACAAAAATTAAGATGCATAGTAAAAAAAGCCTTTTTTGAACATATCTTTGCTCCACCATGTTTTTCCCGTATTATTTCTCCTCTCTCGATTTAACTTTAGGGGGAAAATAATGTAATTGTAAATTCCAGAGACCAAATTACTTGTAAATGTAGCAATTGGTCTGGAAATGTCTTGCCATTCAATAGCTTATGGTGAGTGGATGTGCACAAATAACACCTAGTGTTATTTGTCTCAGTCTAGGGTGTTTTTTCCTATGCCTAGCTCCCTCCTAAGCATTTGAAAGAGGCAGTCTTTGAAAGGCAATGGCTGTTCTCCCAATGGAAACCACTCTATAACCCCAAATGGCTTGTAGCTGTGTAGAAGAGCATGGAAGAGTAGCATAACATATAGCTAAAATCTTTTGGGTAATCCTCTTTTGAACAAGAAATTCACAATAAAATAGAAGTGAGATGTTCCTGTAATTGAACAGTGCACATAGAGCCATAACAAGGTAGCAGTAGAAGGAAAACAATTGGCATTTGACCAAATTTCCTTCTTCAGTACCTACTGTCTATAGTGTCTCTCTCACCTCTATTAATCTTTGTTCTCACATAAGCTAACTTCATAGTGATTATTTAGAACTCACCACAATGAAGTATTTATCTTTTAAGTAAATTACTTTTGTGATAAAGCCATTGATGCAGTACAAATACAGAAATATTAATTAGGAGTCTGTATGTGCTACTTGAGGTCTTGTAATTCCAACAAAAAAGAAAAGTTGTTCTTGGCTTGATATGGAAATATTTCATTTTCTATTGTGTATGGATTTATATCACCAAAAAATCAAATGAATGGGCAAGCTTACAAGATTTCAATCTAGTTTTCTTAAAGAAAATCTGTAAGGTAATGAGGTACTTACAACTCAAATTTTACATATGGCTGTATGTTATATAGGTGTATAAATCACGTGTCAAATGTAGAAAAAAAAAGTGCACTATTTAAGGCATATATAAAGATTTCTTTAGATTCTAATTTCATCTTTATATTTCTGCTTTGTTTTTACAGTATAAATATGAGCATAGAAAAGTATGAAGCTGTAAATTCAGATATGGATACATATAGTATATATAGTGTATATATATAGTGTATATATATAGTGCGTATATATATATATAGTGTGTGTGTATATATATATAGTGCGTATATATGTGTGTGTGTGTGTATAAATATATATATATGTATAAATATAAGTATTTATACATAAATCTCCCCTGAAAGTTCTGAAATTAACTTCTGTTATATATATACATATGACGATTCAGATGTGTATTTGCACAAAGGTGAGACTCATTCTTTAATCTTTTGAAATGTAAAAATGTCTTTGAAATACAGTACCATTCATGAACCACTTAAGAAAGATGTACTTCTGAAAAGATGACTAGAGAGTGTATAACAATCTATATTGATGCATGAGGAGCAACGAGGTAGGTATTGATTGTCTAGGTAATAATCCTTTTAATGCATTTGTAGTTTTGCCATGGTTTTATTTACTTGACTTCACTGTAGTAAAGTCCTGTCAAAAGACTTCTCACTGATTTAGCAATCAGTTTTACAAGGTGGTCTGGATAATTCATCTACAGTGTTAATCCTATTTAGATTCCACTAATGCTACTGTAAGCTATCCAGCATAATTTGACCTTATATTCACTTAATTGAAAATGCTATTGACACAGCAAAAATCACACAATTGTAATTATGTGTATCTTTCTTGAAACTGGTGTGATGTAGGGCAATATTTTTTCAGCCAGCTCTCTGATACTCAGAGTTTGTATCTTGGCTTTACATCAGTAAAGTACCAAGGGTATCCTGTCTGGTCAGAAGGAACAAAAGTAATTTTCTGGAAAGTTTGAGAGACCATTTGGCACCTGAGAGATTAATAGAAGCCTAGATATAGGACAGATAGGAATCTAAATTTCTTTATGCAAAGTTTTCCCATTAACAAACTTGTCAGCACATCTTCTTGGTTCATAAATCACTTGCTGGTGAGCTTACTGGGCTACTGATTTGCACTGATCTATGCCTCTGCATATGGCTATCAATTTTTTTTTAAATAAGTCATAAAACCAAAAAAATCCACAAGCCATAAGTTGATTCCAGACTTTGTGAGTAGAAGGGCAACTATATTATTTTAAACTAGGTCAGCTAGACATGTGCAAACATTGATCAAGATACTGCACTGCAAAATAGTTATTTTTTTAAAATGCTGTCTCATTCTAACACTCTGATTGTTTGTCAAGGATGGGAGAAGGATTGTGAGAAGAGTAAGAAGAATTATTGTGATTCTTGAATTAAATGAGGAAGAAAATAATAAAACATTAAGATACAAGGTGCATCTCTTTTTTGTTTGGTTGGTTGTTTTTTTTCTTTGATGTCAAGGCACAGATATGTTACTTTGACACAAAAGAGAAACATTTTCTTATTCTCTTATCCAAGAGCTGTCAAATAAATCTCTGTCAGGTGAATCTAATGTTTGCAGAAAAGCAGTTCCTGTAAGAAGCATCCAATTAGCCTACTTATGTCACTTAGTGCTCTGTGCTTTAGTGTTCTCTGACTATAGATTAGTTTCTGTGCTCTAATTCCTGCCAATAATATTCACCCACCATAATCTTGTTTTGCTATGCATTATTTATCAAGTTTTAAAAGTGTTATAGCAAGTTTAACTAGGTAACAGGAAAAAACTGTTGTCCAGAAAGTGTTTTTAACCTGAAAAATTCACGCACTGAAGAAGATGTGAAAAATGTTTTTTAAAATGAAACAACTTTACAGATACTGGGGATATGTTATTTGTTTTTGTTTTTGTTTTTTTTCTTTCTATATAGCCATCTGTTTCTTTAAATGCTAAGGATGAAAATAAATTTTTATGCAATTTAGTTTGTAAAGAACTTAAAAGTTGGAAATTTGAAAAAATCCTGTAAGTATGCCTAAGGGAATCTTTCCTACCAGAAGGGGACTCAAGTTACAAACTCTAAAAGGGGCTCCTAGAGATACCTCCATAGTCTGTTGGACAGAAGTGCTCTTGCAGATGCTTCTTTAAGAACTATGGTTTGCAGAAAACTGGCTGGATGGCCATGGCCAGAGGGGGGTGGGGAGGGTTCTGTATCCAGCTGGTAGCCAGACACCTATGGAGTTCCAGAAGACTCGATGTGAAGCCTAGCCCTGTTTAATTGCTTTGACAGGATTCTGGATGGGATGGCCAAGTGCACACTCAGTTTGCAGGTGACACCCAGTTGGGTGAGAGTGTTGATCTGCTGGAGGGCAGGAAGGCTCTGCAGGGGATCTGGACTGGGTGGATTGATGAACCAAGGCCAGTTTTATGAGGTTTGACAAGGCCAATTGCTGGGTCCTGCGCTTGGGTCACAAAACCCCCTGCAGCGCTACAGGTTTGGAAAAGAGTGGCTGAAAGCCCAGCAGAAAAGGACTTGGGAGTGCTGGTCAGCAGCAGCTGAACATGAGCCAGTGTGTGTGCCCAAAAGTCCAATGGGACCCTGGCCTGTATCAGCAATAGTTTGTCCAGCAGGATCAGGGCAGGGATTGTCCCTGTGTGCTCATCACGGGAGGTCACACCTCAAATTCTGTGTCCAGTTCTGGGCCCCTCATGACAAGAAACACACTGAGGTGCTGGAACCTGTCCAGAGAAGCTGGTGAAGGGTCTGGAACACAAGTCCTGTGAGGAGTGGCTGAGGAAGCAATTTACACTGGAGAAAAGGAAACTCAGTGGTGATTTTATCTCTTGACAATTGCTTGAATGGAGGTTGTAGCAAGGTGTGGGTCAGTCTCTTCTCCCAGTCAACAAGCAATAGGACCTCATGTTGTACAGGGGAAAAGAAATGGTCTCATATTGTACAAGGGGAGGTTTAGATTGATCACTGGGAAAAAATTCCTCACAGAAAGGAGTGTCAAGCATTGAAATAAACTGCCCAAGGAAGTGGTGGAGTCAGCAGCCCTGAATATATTTAAAAGCCATGTAGACATGATTTGGTCGTGGATTTGGCAGGGTTGTTGGTTGAACTCTATGATCTTAAGGGACTTTTATAAATCTGTTAGTTACTCTATGCTATTTGCTAAATAGGGCCAGTCAGTTAAGTAAGAGTTTAAGATAAATACATTGTTGTTTTCAGGAATCAGAAATTTTTCATGAATTCCTTCATGAAGTTACCTATTTGAGTATTAAATTAAAAGTACAGTAGTTTCACGAATACAAGTCACATCATTTTGACTAAAATTTTGCTCCCAAACCGGAAATGCGGCTAATACTCAGGAGCAGCTAATATGTGAATAATTTTCTGACATTTCCACCCCCAGAAGTGGAAACTGAGGTGCCGACTCGATCAACTTGCCAGTAAAAGCCGGCATTTCGCGATTGTTACAAATTGCTACTCTGTTGCGCCGCGGGTGGAGTCTGTGTCCCTGCAGGCAGCACGGGGGGCGGGGAGAGAGGTGGGAGAGCTCTTTCCTTCCCTCCTCTGCCGCAGCCCAGGGGAGAGACGGGGGGGCCCCGTGCTGCCATCCCCACAGCCTGGGGGGAAGGCGGGGGCTCCATGCTGCCATCCCCGCAGCCCGTGGGGTAAGCGGGGGGCTCCTGTCCCTGCCCACCGCAGCAGGAGCAGGCAGGCTCCGTCCCGGCCCGCCGGCACCGCGGCAGGAGTAGGGAAACTCTGTTCCGGCCCGCTGCCACCACCACGGGCGCGGGGAAGCTCCGTCCCCGCCCGCCACTGTCACCACGGGCATGGGGAAGCTCCGTCCCCGCCTGCCATGGCAGGAGCAGGCAGGCTCCATCCTGACCTGCCGCCACTGCGGCAGGAGCGGGGAAGCTCCATCCCCGCCCGCCGCCGTTGCCATGGGAGCGGGGGGGGGCTCCGTACCTGCCTGTCACCGCAGGGCAGCGCCAGGCCAGGATGACTGAGCCCAGTGGCAACGGCAGCCAGCCCCGAGCGGCCCCGCCGAGCGGCAGCACCAAGCGGGCTGAGCCTGCACAGCCCGAACCGAGCCAGTAAACCCCGCCCTGCCGTGGTTCTGTTACTATTTGGCAAATTTGTTGCATGCGGGTCCTCGCTGCGAATGACAGAGTGGCTTATACTCGGGTGCGGCTTATTTATGGACAAAAGACGAAATGTTTGCCAACACCCAGAGATGCGGCTTATACTCAGTGCGGCTTGTATTCGTGAATTTACTGTAAGCACAATATCCACTGGAGCTGTTTCATTAGGTATCCATTATATATCAAGTGAAGAACAAGCTATCTTTGTAAAGGTGTTAAAACTGTTAAGTAGAAGAATAATTTGACTAAATACTTATTCATATTTAAATGAGTGATATGGTTCTACATATGAATAAGTAGAGAAAAAAATATGTACCCTGCATGTATTCGATATATATATATATATATACACAAAGAGAGAAATGGAGAGAGAGAGAAAGGAATAGTGTAGTTTTCTTTCTCAAAGAGTAACCTAATCATTAGAGCAGTAAAGTGGATTTTTTTTCTTTTCTTTGTCTTATTTTATGCAGAAGAATATGAAATATTTATAGTAGTTATAGCTGTAGTATCTGTTGTATCTATATTTTTTGTAAGTTACATGGCTTGTGATTCTGCTGATCAGGGATGCTACTGAAGGTTTAACCTCAACACATATAATCTAAAAGTTCACATTTCCATCAAAATTTAAGGGGTCTGAGCTGAAGGTACTATGGGAAGCTGGACCCACAGTAGCACTCTTACTGTATTTACTTTGACTGGAAAAAAACTTCTAATTCAGAATATCTGACATTTGAGGAAAAATATGTGATTTGGAGAAAGTGAATAAAGATTTCTGGTCATTAGTTAAACTTTAAACTCATATAGGAATATCTTGGAGCTGATGTAATGCATGAGTTGAGGGAAATTATAAATTGCTGGAGGATATTGTCATAGACTTATCCACATTTGTGGTTTAGGAATACATTTAATGTTGACTTTGTAAAGTCAGTTGGTTCCTATGAGTCACTTTTAAGACACTTAGTATTCATACGACAGTGATTTATTTTTTTACTGATTCCTCTCTTTTCTTCAGCAAATAAGTTATTTATTACAGATTATATAACTTGCTGCACCAAACATAAGTTTAAAATTGTGAAATTAGAAACACTGAATTTCTATATATATGGTAGTCAAGTACTTTCCAAATGAAGCAAAACATAAAGTTGTTACACAGTCACGCCATTAAACCAGTTAAGGGATTAAAATGTTTGTGCTACTTAATTTATGAAGATGCAAATATATTTTGTGCAGAAATATTCCTTATTCTTTAACCTACTTCTCCTGTGAAACATCTGCTTTAATGTCATAAAATTATGCTTCAGTTGATCAAGATCCAAAGCTCTTGAAGATTTAAATATATAACCATGGAGCACAAATGAAAGCAAACCAGTGATGCCTGCAAATGACAGGCTTTATGCTTCTCCTGTGACCTGCCGTGCACCCTGTGAATGATTCATTTTCCAAGTATTAACCTAAAATTATTTTTTTTATAAAATATATCCTCTTAGTTTCTTTTTATTTGTTTTAAACAAAAACAGCAAAAACCCACTTTGTTTTTTCTGCAACATGACCATAACTAGTGCTAATACTGGAACTAAAGTGGGAGGAGATTTTCTGTGCCTGGACTGAATATATTGTACTTTTGAGGTATATCTATACTCTTACCATAACCCCCCAGCCTGTACTAGTAGGTGACTGTGATGCATGGGTGGAATTGTAAGGGACCAAACTTTGCTGTTTCTGGTCAGCTCTATAAGACTCATTTAGCAGCATGCTTCTTTCTCTATTCATAACTGGCAGCCTTGAAACCCTGAAATTCTAAGCTTGTTTCCATGGGACATGTAGATCACCCTCCAGTGCCAGTGATGAGGGGGGTTTATCTGGCTCAGCACTGGAGAGAATCCTTTGCTTCTCAAAGGATTACTTCCTCATATGCAATGCTCAACAATGTTCTGGATTCAGAGGGGTTAAGCAGCATAAGGAGATGGTAAGTGTTGGTTTCAATGCTGTTTCCAATCAGGTTTGATAAAAATTGTATACAAAAGCAACAGTCAAGGGCGATGGGGAGCTGCTTTAGAAGAGAAGAGAAGAACAGATGCTGAAGACAGATTTATGCTCCAGGTGATTGGTATAATAAGCTTCAGGAAATAATGCAAGAGACAGCAGAGCATTTTAAACAATGTTCTGTGAATAATTTCTCTGTGGTGGTTTTTTGTTGTTGTTGTTGGGTTTTTTTTGGCTTCATCATTGTGTGGAACATCTGACATGCTGCAGTTCTGAATGTACCTGCACCCATCCTGGGAGAGAAGCTGTGTCTGAACTGAGACGCTTAATCATTAGCATATGATATATACTGAAATAAGGAATACATTTCTTACCCTATTAGTGCTTTTCTATTTGGATGGAACTTGGAGGCCAACTTGAAAACACAAGGAAATATTTTTTAAAAGATATTTTACATCTTGTATTTTTAATTTATCTCCTTCTAAATTCCCCTAAAAAAAAGCATGAAACAAATTATACCAGCGTGATTTTATATGTGTTTCCCAAAGCTTACAAGAACTACTGGTTGAGGGCCTACTTCCCCCTGCCCCTGGTTTTGAGGATCTCTGTCTTCTAATTCGGGTGTGCTGAAAGGCATTCCTGCCATATGCCTCTGCTGTGCTAAAAACCATCTAATAGGGCAGGACTGGACAGATACAACAGGACAGTGGGGGTGATTTCATTAGCAATGAGCTAAGGCTTTTTACTGGACATTGTCTACACAGTTAGGTCTTTTTGCTATGATTTTACAGTTGTGTCCTCGTGACATGTCCTCCATATGAAGTGTGCAGCATCCTCTGATCAATCTGGTGTTTCTTTTGCTGCTGCAGGACTAGGTCTCTGGTATTGGTACACTTTGGGATACATCATAAGAGGACATGACTGCAACCTCTTCAGTAACTCTGAAAATTCCAAGGTTTCTCTCTCACCATCTCATTAGTAATTTTTTCCATTAAAGCCCTCACATCATCTTAAATGGGGTAAAGAAACAATTTTATTTTAGTGGCTGTAAATACACTGCTTGAGAAGATGTATTTGACAGCTTTCTACACTGTAGCATCAGCCCTCTGAACTAAAGCCCTGATAGGGAATTTCACATCAGTTTTGTCAATATTTTGGGCAATTTATCTACCATTGGAGAAAAGACTGATGATATAGACCACTTGCTCTGGGAGGACTTTTTTTTCATGCTTGAGAGTCCTTTTTTCTGAGCCTGTGGGATAAACAGATGGGTAGACAGTTGCTGTGCCACATTGCTGGGGTGACCAGCAGCAAAAATTCAGGATAACAAAATGTTCTCTGGTGAAGGTCTGTATAGAGCTCACTTCAGAACTGCAGAGCAATGTGAAATCTTCCCAAGCAGTTCAGAAGCACACATCTCTCATTGTATGAAAGATCACTCAATCTTGATGGCAAAATGCCAAAACATTTGGTGCAGAGAGTGCAGTAGATATGGAGCTTAATTTCAAGATAGTAGTGCCATCACACTACTTAGCAATCCCCAGTCCGGTTCTAGCAACCTGGGCTACTTTTAACAGGGGGAAAAAAGAAGACATTGAAACTTCTGCAACATTAATAGTACTGTAAGTCCTCCTTGTTTAGGATAGCAGCAGACAGTCTTCTAGGACAACAGACTAAAGAAAAATAAGGAATTTATTCATTATTTCCCATCAGCAAGCAGACGTTTAGCCATTTTCTGTAAAGCAGGCCTTCAGAACATATAACAGCTACTTTGGAAGACACATACCATAACCGTGTCCCCTTTCCTCCTTCTTTCCCTGAGGTTTTGACTTTTGAGCATGATGTATATATGGTATGGAATATTCCTTTGGCCAGTATGAGTCAGCTGTCTCCTCCCAGATTCTTGTAAGCCTGGCTCTGCTCACTGAGGGAGGCAGAGTCAGGGGGGAAGAAAACCTCAGTGCTGTGTCAGCACTGTCCAGCCATTGCCAAAACTTTGGTGTATCGGTCTGTTATCCACATGATTGTGGGTTTTTTTCCCATGATAGGAATACAAGAAGTTGTGGCAACATGGAGTAATAATGTTGATACAGCTTGGTGCCATGCTCGGGCTCACTGAGGCTGCACTCAATTCCTCTGTCCATGTCTCTGATAAAGACATTAACAGTGCTGGCTCCAAAACCTGCCCTTGAGGAGCAGCACTTGTTACTGCTCTCCAGTGGGCATCCTGCTGCCAACCACAGCTCTGAGTGCAGCCATCCAGAAAGACCTTTGTCCACAGTGTGGTCTGTTCATCAAATCCATAACTCTCCAGTTTGAAGAAAAGTTGTCATGTGGGACAGTGTAAAATCCTTTGCACAAGTACAGGTAGATGTCAGTCACTCTTCCCCCAGCCACTACCGCTGTATCGGTCACAGAAGGCTACCAAACTTTTCAGACACAATTTGCCTTTAGAGAAGCCATGTTTGCTATGACCCATCACATCTTTATTTTCCATGTGCTTTACAATAGTTTCCAAGAGTATCTGATCCATGATCTTGTCAGACATAGACATGAAACTGACTGACTTGTAGTTCTTTGCTTCTGGATCTCTCGCCCCTGAAATGTTGCAATTAAAACACGCAGAGAAAATACTATTTAGAGAGATTCTATGACACACCTTTCATGTACTATAAGAATTAATCCAACTAAGAATTAATCCATAACCCCACTTCATAAAATTGGTTTGTATTCTACCCAAAGAGGATATTGTTATTCCAAGTTTGAGTAGATGGAAAAAAAAGATTGTGCCAAGGAAGTGATCGGCTTGGTAATAAAGACAAAAGGCTGGTTAGGATGCACCATGTCATAGGAAATTATTACAATGAAACTGGTCAGTTTGAGAAACTAGAAGAGCAGCAAAGAGTTGCCATAGAAGGAAAAATAAGAAAGCAGGTAAGGACAGAAAAGTGCTTTTAATGACTCTTGCTTAGGTTCAGGCAGAGAACTTCTTAGAGCACAGAAGGAGATTGTGATTCTGTATAAATCCTGCAATGTAGCTGTCTTTTTACCACTTATACCATGTGGAATCTGCTGTGGTACTTTTCAGAGTATAATGCAGGAAAATAAATGAAAGGTATTAACTTAGCATAAGACCACTTACTTATAATAGAATCTATTATATCAAAAGATAAATAGCTACCAGCTGACACATCTGGGGAAATGGGTAGTCATGTCCACTTTGAGCTCTATGGTACAGCTTCTTGAATAGCAGGGAAGTCTTGGCTCTTAGTCAATATTTTTTTTCAGAGTCAGCAGAAACTGTCTTCATCTTTTCTTTCTTTGCCTAAATTGGTCATATCTGCCCAAACCTCAACCTGCAGTGTGTCTCACAGCAAAATCTTCTTAATGTAGGTTGATTGTTGAAATATTTTATGTCTGGATTCTCATTCTTGTTGAAATCAATGCTTTTGTTTTGGCAATAAATTTTATCCTGGTTATGACCCCATCCTTTTAGCAGGTCTCTCAAGTCTATTTTGGTTCTGTTTCATTTCAGAAGCATACTGAATCTGAATGTTCTTATACTCTGTTGAAGTTTATTTGCAGTTAAAGTTACAAACTCCAGTGTCAGCATAATCCAAAGTCTATACTTGCTTTTAGAGCAAGTACCTCTCATAGTCCAGTCTTGGCTGTAAATTAACATGTAAAAAGGCAGGTGGAATCCAATTATGACTTCCAAAGAGGAGAGACTACTCTTTTACATAGATCAATCCACTCTACAGGGATTGAAGAACCATTGAATGACAGCTGAGCAATACACAGGCATAAGAACCTACCAATTTCATACGCTGTGGTCTTCCTGCACTTTCAAACACAGAATGGACCTGTAAATTGATAATAGTATGTGTGATACCTGAACTGAGAGTAATCTGGGTTGCACATACCTGAATATTCACATCCTCATGTAGATTTCAAATAACTGAAATATATTCACACTGGTTTTCCTGTGGGATGTAGTGGCAGAGCATCACAGTACACATGGAGAATCAGTTTAAATTTACCACTGATCTCAAGATAACTTCAAATGCCAATTGTATCATTACAACAGTGTTGAGTGAGACACACCATACAGGTGGGCAGTACCAGGTTCAGTATGGTTCTTTAGTATTTTGCTGCTGTGAGGTTTTTATTATATATTTTAAGTGTCTCTTCCTGGATTCTATCTTTCTTGTGATCCTCATCTTCCTTAATAAATTGATGATACCTTATTAATCATGGAATGGTTTGGGTTGGAAGCAACCTTAAAGATCTGGTTCCAAAGTTATTGCCATGGGTAGGGACAACTTCCACTAGACCAGGTTACTCAATGCCCCATCCAACCTGGCTTTGAATTCTGTCAGGGATGGGGCATCCATAACACATCTGGACAACTTGTTCCATTGCTTCACCACGCTTATAGGTAACACCTTCCCTCATTTTGCTGTTTGACTTTACTACATCTCTGGGTTTTTTGCAGTCAGCAGAAAGAACAGATTCACACATGCAGCACAGTTTTACAAATCACTTTGCAAGATATTGGAACAGAAGGTTATTTTACCCTACAGTTTGATGGAAATAGAGATTCATTGTTTTCCCCTAAATGCCCTTTTATTGAGGCTGCATTATAACTAAATAATTTTGCAATTGTTCCCTCATGTTATGCTTTCTTAATCTTTTTAGAACTCTACATTATTCATATATTTCTCAGATATCAAAAATATATACTTATATCAATCCTTTTCTTGACTTTTTTTCTCCAAATTCCCTTCAATTTGGTAACAAACTTCTGATCACATTGTGCCAAAGTAGTTCCTGGCTTTGCTGTTTTGGCTGTATGACTTTGAGGGGAAAGGTTATCAAGAATAAGCTATGCAGGGAAATGCTTAAAATCCAGTGGGATGGGAGTTTTTTTTACTGGTTTCCACTTTTTCCATACTGACCATGTGGGACTCTGATCAGTTAGAAAGCAGTTAGAAAGTGCCTGCCTCTTAGTCATACTGGCTGGCCACCCACAAATCCTCAAAAAAATTCTTTAAACCTTATCCATGGTTTTTATTGTGTTGAGTCCAACAAATGGAATGATCTGGATATTAGTCACAGATGTCTGTGCTACTTCATATTGAGTGTGGGCATTGCCCAGATGTTGTGTGTACATGAGCTTTTTGGATTTCCATAGTCCAAAGGAGGAGGGGGAGAAGACAAATCAACACACATGTATATGTAAAAGTTCACTTGTGGGTGAGCTCATCCTCCAGTATATTCTGATGATGGGCTTTGGAGTGATTTAGTGAGGCAGTTATATTTAGGTATATTTAACTTTTTGTGGGCATGCAGACAAATATTTGCTATAACTCTATTTCACCTTTCACATACTATAATATATTAAACCACAAAACCACACTGGCATAGTTAAAGGGTGGATATTTAACATTATGCTCTTCTTGGAATAGATGTGTTTGTGGAGGGATGGGGGAATGGTTTTCTGTGCGCTTTTTTGGCTTGTATGTTTTGGGTTATTTCTCTGCATGCCTCATAGAAACTTCATTTCAACATTGAAATCTTATCATTGGTGACACTGGAACTCAGGGGTTCAATTACACTGGACAAAATTACAAAATGTCATCCTAATTTTATGGTGGCTCTGAAGATGGCAATGCATCGAGACATTTTCTCATTCAACATAGGAACTTAATTCAAAAAATATTAAAACATACCATTCTGTGTTTATTTGCAAAAAGATTTGATGTGAATATTGTTCATATTAAATTTTTATGAACACTTTGAAAAATCAAATTCAATACCAGTAACCTACATTGCAGATACTACTAATTATTTAATACTAATTGGTACCAATCTTAATATGTATTTGTAGTTGCCTCAGGGGTTGCTTCATTGAAGAAACAAACATAGAACAAAGTATTTCCTCATTAGGTTGTTGTTGCCTTAAAATTTGTGTCTTTGGGTCCTATTTCTTGAGTTAAGTGTCATTGCCTAACGGGGAAATCCAAGAGAGAGGAAATGCTTATATTTAGTAAAAGAGACATTATTAGCCTTCAATGTTTTCTGTAAATCTCTTGCATTCACCTCAGGAACAAAAACTGCCAGCAACAGCTCATTTTGTTTTACTTTTGGATCATTTACAACTTTCATTCTTGTGACACCTTCTTATGTCATTTCTGCTGCTGTCTTCTAGCACCCTCAGTCTCATCAGATAATTTCATTGTCATACTCTCATGACCCTTAAAATACAGCAGTGTCTATGCATGCCAAATAAGTCTTCTCTTAGAATCATAGTCACAGACTCCAGCTCATCTCGTCAAAATTTATTTTCTTTGCCAGGAAATTCATCAATCAATGAACTCAAATTCAGGAGACAGAGTTAGGGAAATTTATTCCATACATTATGCTGATTTATTATGCTACATATATTGTTTTTGTGTAATAAAAAACCTAGGTCATGGAGGTAAATTTCTACTTACCTGGATTTACTTTAAATCTGGAATTAATTTGACAGTTCTGTACTTTGATATTTCCGCTAATAATTATTCTAAAACCCAGAATGTTTCAGGCATGTTGCCTCACGGATGGAGGCGTGACGACCCAGTTCGAAAGGAGAGACACATCAGCGTATTTACAGGCCTGACGGACAAATTGCACACTTACACCAATGTGGTGGATGGCGAAATGCGTTTTATTTTCTGCTCGCGTATCCTTTTATATCCGTGAAGCACTTGCGTCATGGCTGTCACGCCACTTGTTACAACGCTATTGGTTAACGCTTTTGAAGAGGGTGGGGACCCTATCTTTCCCGTACACCACGTGATCTTCTGATCGGCTTCCCTGTCTAACCACACAGGTACCTACTGAAAATTTCAGTTAAATCATTAAAATATGTAAAACTTCTCTAAAATATCTTCAGTGTTGTAAAACTTAATAGGGAAAATTTTTATTTGAAATCACTTTAGAAGAACCGAATCATTGCTAATAGCATAGGAGGCTAAAGGCTTATTGTTCTTTCCTCTCTAAAAGCTCCAGTAATACAACAAACTATGAAGCTAGACATGACACTGAATATTGTGCTATCACAGAGCTCTCTACATCTTAACTTCCAAATTTATAGTACCTTGTTCCCTAAACTGAATTACAGTAAATTCACGAATACAAACCGCACTGAGTATAAGCCGCATCACTGGGTGTTGGCAAACATTTTGGTTTTTGTCCATAGATAAGCCGCACCCGAATATAAGCCGCTTTGTGGTTCGCAGCGAGGACCCGCGTGCAATTAGTAACAGAACCGCGGGAGGGCGGGGTTTACTGGCTGAGCTAAGGCTGTGCAGGCTCGGCCCGCTAGGGGCCGCTGACGGGGCCAGGTGGCCCAGCACGGTGCTGCCGCTCGGGGCCGGCCGCCGCTGCCACTGGGCTCGGTCACCCCGGGTCGGCGCTGCCCCGCAGTGGCAGGCAGGGACGGAGCTTCCCCTGCTCCTACGGCAGCGGCGGCGGGCGGGGACGGAGCTTTCCCGCGCCCGTGGCGCCGGCGGCGGGCAGGGACGGAGTTTCCCCGCTCCTGCCGCGGCAGCGGCGGGCGGGGACAAAGCACCCCGTCGGCTCCCCGAGCCGCGGCAATGGCTGCGCGGGCTTCCCCCCCCCTCCCCGGGCCGCGGTAGGGGCGGCCCAGGTCCCCCCTCTCCTCCCCGGGCCGCGGCAATGGCGGCGCCGGGCCCCCCCGTCTCTCCCCTGGGCTGTGGCAGAGGAGGAAAGAGCGCTCTCCCGCCTCTCTCCCCGCCCCCCGTGCTGCCTACAGGGAGCCAGGCTCCACCCACGGTGCAACAGAGTAGTGATTTGTAACAATCGCAAAATGCCGACTTTGCAGCTGCTCGGCTCAGCACTCTGGCAGGCACTTCTGAGGTTGTATTAGCCGCTCCTGATTATTAGCCGCATTTCCGGTTTAGGAGCAAAATCTTAGTCAAATTGGTGCGGCTTGTATTTGTGAAATTACTGTACATTCCTATCCCTGTGTTTTGAACAATACTGGAGGCTTTGTGCAAACATCTTGAAAGTACCTTTTAAAAAATGACACAGACAAGCCATGTGTTAAAGTACATATTATGTATTACACTTCCATTGTTTATTTGTATTGTTTTGTCTAAACACCTTTTAAAAAATCTGTAGCTTCATTCTACTGAATTTTCCCAAGCCACATCAACTGCATCATTTGACAAACTGGCACATGATTACCATAATTTCCATTGGCAATTCATCACCTCATTGCCAATCTATGATTGATGTCACAAAATAATTCTACATTAGACCTTATTTTACCGTGCAAGATCTTATAAGAGAGATCTTATAAGAAAGATATTTATGGATTAAGAGTGTGAAGGAATGACTTTTTCTTCCAGTAATAGCAGGTAGTAGGTGCTGTGTTAGTGTGTGGTGTTTAAACTTCTGTTTGGAAGCCTCATGTTCCTCTGTACAGTCCCTATTTATGTACTTTCTTCTGCATTAACAGTAATTTCTTCAGTAAAACAAAGCTAACTGTGCTACACCAAACTAGGCCTTGATTCATAGCATGATTCATAGCGTAGGAATCTAAATGAGTTGGGTATAATCCAACATAGCTCAACATGCTCTATGGTATCTGTGGAGTTTGTTGGGTACTTACAGGACCCAGTCTTCAGGACGTGTGAGTTTTGCACACTGTGTACCCATATGCATTTTGGAGCTTAAAATAAATCCATAATTGAAAAGTATGGCTAGACTGGATTGATGAAAAGTTATGGTGAGGTGAAGTATGTTTGGTATCTGTTGCTGCTGATTATGATCTGTTTAGATTATGACATGTTTAGACTTTCTTGTCCTCTCTTTCTCCCATCTAAGTATGAAGAATAAGGTAACTGGTAGAAATAGTGATTAGAAGAAATTATAATCTCAAATTCATCTGATAGAGGATTGACCCTGAGCCCTCTGCTCTACAATGTACTTCATAAATCTTTGGAGAGCCAGAAAAAGCAAATGTTTTCTCCTGATTCTCTCATCATTAATTAATCCTGAAGATTTGAGAAGCTTCCATATTGTTCCCATAGTGTTCCCTTGTTCTGTTTCATCTTTACACTGACTCAACTTCTGGCTGTTAGTCAGGCAGCAAAAGTCAAGTCACTGATGGAGAATGAAAATCTCTGTCAATTCTGGACTCACATGGCTTGGGTGTGCACGTTGGACAGCAAGCAGATAACCCACACAGGATCTTTTAACAACATTGCAGATTGGTAGGAGAACTTAAGGGTTGCTTTGGACTGGATAAATGAAGCAAGTTGTTAAGCATTTATTCAAAAACATATTCCATGACAAACTAGAGACTAAACCTGAATTATAAATACTGCTACCCTGGGAAAAAAAAGCAAATTAAAAAACTAAAAGACAAAAAAATAAAATAAATTTAAAAACCAAAAACAATGGTGGGGGGAAGAGAGTTCAAGGTGGGAATGAAACCTTTCAGGATTGAAGGTCTACTTCCAAAAATTATTATCACCTTTCAAAGAATGATATTGGGAGATCATTTAGTTATAAATATCAGGATTAATCTCCAAATCTTCCTGAAGTTTCCTATTATGAATAGGCTTTAAACGTGCTGATTCCAATTTGAACTATGTTGGAACTATGCAGAAAACTATGGGAGAACTTTATTGCAATATGAGCAAAAGCTCATGAACTGAGAAACTGGACCTGAACACTGAGATTATAACTCAGTTGTTCTCAAGATTTTTCATCTTGCAGACCAGCTCATTTTTCTAATTCTCTCAAACCCCATGCGATATGTGATTGCTTCCATCTGCTCATGAGGTTATATTTCTGAACTGCAAGTGTGGAAGGAGAAATTCAGTTATGCATGCTTCTAGCTGAATAGGTCTGCTTAAAAGAGAAAAATGTTTTTGTAAAACTTTTATTTTCTTGAGTTGTATTCACTGTAAATCACTTACTGCATTAAATTCTAACTGTTACATAAATAAATTACAGTATAAACCTACATCCCTCTTTCTGTGTTTTAGCAATATCTGTCATGTCCTCAGAAATGCCAATGGAATTACATCTTTCTCAGGAGAGTTATCTAGGCATCACAGTTCTTTATGACAGCTGCTTTGACTCATGAGGGTTTCTCTTTTGCTTAGGAATGTAGCTTAAAGTCCTGAGATTCACAAGTCTTAAGATTTGTGTTACCTGGGATGCTTACTTCTAAAAAATATTAGTTTTACCTATTTGGCAATTTTCTCTGAACGACCTAACATATAAATATAACCCCCAGCGCTCCTCTCTACCCACTCCCCACCCGCTCTCCCCCGCCCCCCAGTTATTACTAATGTAGAAGGAGTTGAGAATTTGATTATAAAATGTGAGTTACTGACAAAAATAAATGTAAACCATTATATATAGGTGGTATTTAGCTATAAGGCTGTCAATGAGGTGCTGAAATGTTTCAGGTGGTACAGTTGTACTTTGGTTGAAGAAGAACTTGTTTTGCATCACTACAGTTCCTTTTCAGAAGGAACTGGTCTTCCTATGCATTCTCAAGTAAAGTAATTTCACGATTATAAGCCACACCTGATTATAGCCGCACTTCTGGGTGTCGGAAACTTTTCGTTCTTTGTCCATATATAAGCTGCACCTGATTATAAGCCGCACGTCCAGGTGTCGGCAACAGTCTTGGGTTACAATACAGAGTGTGATAAAAGGCATTTATTCTATCACCATTTGTTGAGGGTGGGGGCAGTGATCCTTATCTCAACGGGAGACATTCTGCAAATGGGCCATCCATTGAAACCAGGCAGGGCATTGTTCTTTATCTTTTCACAACCCATCCTTCCTCCAGCCAGTCATTTTCTGCTAATGGCCCATTGAGTCCCACTATGTGACTGATAAAATTACTGCATCCCATTGGAAGTTGCTCCAGCCAGGGGAACGAGCCCAACATTTCTCACCAAGATAAAAACAGAGGTTTTGGGACACTAAGGCAGCCCCTTCTCCACTGGACTCCAGAGGAAAACCTAATTTCTCCACATCATCACTGGACCTTTAGAGGGAAACTGCACCTTCTACAGGAGCACTGCTCCAACTGAATCACATCTGTCACTGCAGGAGAATGCAACCACCATTTACTGGGACTGCTACCAACACCCTGCCTGACGGGGTGTCAGGTTGTACTCTTGACTTTGTCAGGGTTTGGAGTTTGTTTCTTTGTAGTACTGTATTTCTATTTTAATTTCCCTAGTGAAGAACTGTTATTCCTAATTCCCATATTTTTGCCTGAGAGCCCCTTGATTTCAAAATTATAATGATTTGGAGGGAGGGGGTTTACAGCCTCCATTTCAAAGAGAAGCTCCTGCCTTTCTCAGCAGACACCTGTCCTCCAAACTAAAACAGCAACTTTTCATTCTTTGTCCATATATAAACCACATCTGATTATAAGCCGCACTCCTGAGTTCGCACCAAAATTTTAGTTAAAATGATGACGCTTATGATCATGAAATGACTGTATTTTTGTCTAGTTGATCTCTCTTAGGAACCCTGATTCAGTAGCAGAACTCTGTGTCAGACTTGGTCATAATAATTTTTAGGTCTTCCTTTTAGTCCTTTGGTACTAGGATTTTCTTCCTTTGTCCCTTGAAGTTCATCTAGGAAGCATGTCAATACGGGAAGTATACCCAAGAGGGTATTACTGACTAAAGTGAACAGGTCTTCGTTTTATCAGGTTGATAAAATGCACAGTTTACTCAAACTGTTTTAATCACAAGGGCCACTATGTACTAGGAGCACCTTCTCTCCAAAAGGAGTTTTGTGAGAAGGCTAGTTCTTTATAACTGCCAGATGGGAAAAGGATTTTAAAAATCACTTTGATCTTTAGAAATTATACCTAATGTGCTTTGTGGGCTACCCAGATATTCAGGACTGCATATTTCAGTGTTTCTATTTGTGCTCTGCTTTGAATTCTCCTTAGATTAGCATAATAACTTTGTGCTAGCCCTGTTAAGTTCTTACCTTTTGCTTTTAGGTGTCTTCTAGGTAATTATGACAGTCAGCATGGAATCGATACTTGCTATCTTGAGTTGTAAGGAAGGAAAATAAATACCATGGCTCCTTAGCACACAGAGAAAACCAAGTAACTGAGAATTGACCATAATATCTTGTTTAAAACTAAGCTGGCATATAATTGAAAGGGTGAGTTCACTGAAAATAGGATGCCTGGGAGCCTAGTAAAGACAATTAAAACATTGATTCTGGTTAGACAGACAAGAGTTCGTGTCTACTATAAAAATACCGTCCATTTCCAATGCAAAATTTGATATATTAAGGACAAAAGAAACTACAAAAAAACATTGTGGAAATCAGTGGATATGACAGTGCTTGTACCTTATCTTGATATGTATTTGTATGTCTACATTACTAAACATAGTATGGAAAGAGGAACATAGGGAAAGGAGAAAAAACTTGAAATTAAAACTCAATGTAAAAGAGTACAAGGCATGTCCTTGATACATTTATCACTTTGAACACCTGAAGTTTTGTTTGAAAAATTTCTGTGATGTCTTGGAAACATTCCAGGTGCCTGCCTCTCTCTCAGAAAAGCTGGTTTTATTCTCTCCTTTCCCCAGTATGCAAACTAATCTTACAAATCTAGTATGGAGTAAAGGACGTGGAAGTTGTACTCATATCAAATATTGATAATTTTTTATTTTTCTTCTTTGACTAATCAGATGACAAAATAAGGTTATCCAAAATTCTTCACTTGGTTATGTATATCTCTTTTCTCTTGTTACCTTTAAATATGAGTTTGTCATGGGAGGTAGAATAAAACAGTTCCTGTTTTTTACTTTGAATGTCATCTGTTGAATCTTCAGGTCTGATACCAACCAGTTTTAGGTGAGCAAAACTGCTGGAGTCCTCAGATCTTAAGGAGCATATGCTCCTTTTTTTAACTTCCTTTTATTTTTACCTCATTTGTTCTTGAAGAGACATAGCTGGTGTCTTTTTCCCTTATATGTTACTACTCTTTGATCTTCCCCACAAATATTTGCTATGTATAGTTTGACAGGTATATTTTCATTACCATCTTCTCTCAAGTGACTTAAAAAATATACTTTTTTCCTTTTTTACCCACTTTTATAACAGGATGCAGTTTCCCTGTTCCTTTGACATTTATAAAAATCTAATTAGTAAATCAGGTAATGATTTTTTTTAATAGTTTTACAAGTAATGTTGAGTTGATGTTCACTTTGGCTTGTTTTATCAGCATAAACTTTTGTTCCAAAGAAAAAATTCCACAGTTATCAAATTAGTTCAGTTGGGACATTCCTTGCAACTTTAAAATTTGTTTATACAGAAACTCTAATTGGAGTTGCTTTTATAAATGATGGAGTATTTATCTTACATTTCCTTTACTCTTACTGTTATGATGAGAAAAAACTACACATAATGCTATTATTTGCCCTGAAAGGTTTTGTTTCTTTTGTCCCTTGTAATTTGAGATTGCTTCTCTCTGAGGAAAAAAAATCATTGTTTCTCAAATATTGCACACATTTAAAATCTACTGTTGTGCTTATCATGGTTTTGCTCAAGTTAAACATGTAGTCTTAAAAAAAGATGTGAAAACAGTCTTTATCATTGTCAGTTTTGCCACTTCTTAGAAGGACTAGCAGCTGGGAAGCTCTGAACAATCATGGTAGTCAGACTAAGAAAAATAGGGAATGTGAGAGAGAGGGACAAAATGTCTTACTAAGCTAAATTTGGAGAAATGTTCTCTATTTTAGAATACCATGCAAGAACCAAATAGTGCCAATGAAAATATCAAGAATGGAAAGAGGAAGAAAGCATCAGCAAGGGATGAATAGAATATTTATTCTGCAAAAAGGGAAGTGGAAACCCTTCAAGATGAAAGCTGTATGTGAACTTGTTTTCTACTCAGAATCAGAAATGCAGTTTTAGTGAAAAAGTATCATAGTGGTAATTATAATGAATTCAATAAAATTTTAATGCTAATCCTTAAAGAAAGATTAGCATACCACTCTAATGTCTAATCAGGATCAATCAAGGCTAAGTCCCCACCTGCCCTTGACAAAACCAATAAAATTAACCAAAGCATCCCTTGAGAAGGGTTGTTGCAGAACTTCCTTACTGAGGTTTCCTCTTTTTCCAGATACCTGTTATATCTACATTAGCATGTTAGTATAAATCCAAAGCATTTTTTGAGGCAAATATCCTAGTCATTCCCATTTACTATGTTTTAATAGCAAGCTCTAGGAGCATGTGGATGAAAGTAAACTGCATCACATGGAGCACACCACTAGTTAAAGAAACACAGCCCCTGAAATGCATATAATGTAGATCTCGCTTCCTCAGCTGTTTACCTCCATAGGTTTACTTTCATTGGACACTACTCACCAATGCAGACATAAGAGCTATGGCCCAAGATCAGACTAAATAGACCACAAGATCATGTAGACACTGGTACAGCAAGTGCTGCATGAAAGTCTTGGCTTACAGGCATTTTTGAAAAAATGGAAGAAGTCTTGCCAGAACATAAAATTTTATAGGAATAGAATCAAAGCATGTCTCTCTCTAGTTTTTTCATGGTATTAGATGTTAAAAACAACTAATAAGGAAACTTTTAAAAATAAAATTGGGGTGAAAAAAATTTCCATTCTGGAAAAGTGTGGATGAAAATTGTGGCCTGTGAGTTCTTTTTTCTTCCCCTGCCCCCGAATAGTCTCAATGCATTTTGGTTGCTTAGTCTTCTTTTTTTTTCAAAATCAAGTTGTTTAGGCCCAGCTCTTTTTTCAAATTCCTTTCTCTTTGAGGTCAGTTTCTCAGATTAGTGAGATGTATTCAGAGTAGCATACATCTGCCTTGTCTTTAAATTTTGGCTGGTTGCTGCCAGTTTAGGAACACTTGCCTTGGAGAGTAGAAGGAGTGAAAGCTACGGACAGTATTCTGTGAGAGCTCAAAGATTTTTAGGCACTGAGAAACTAAGTGTAAGAGACAACACCATAAGAAATCTCCCTTAATTATCACTGCTGTTCCTGGAGAGTGAAATACTGAACTAACTAAATGGTGTGCAGAAATGTTAAATTTAACTCAGTCATCAGCAGTTGCACATCAGATATTTCATTTCATCTCATGGAGACATTACTTGCATTTTATTTTCTTTATATGTTCTGTGGTCAGATTAATGTAGAAACCACCAAATGCTCTGGTTTTAATTTAAATGCTGAAGGGTTTTGCGTTTTATTGGGTTTTGTTGAGATAAAAAAGAAAAAGTAAGAAATATATAGCTCAGCATAAGCTGAGATGTATACAATCTGGTACATAACATATGGTTGTACCCTTCCAACCCAATTGGTGCTTGTGTTGCAGATATGTCTGTGTTCATATTTATAAAAGAAATGCATACACACCCTTATCCCCTAAGAAAATTAAGATACTGCACTCTCCCAATACAGTCCTATCCCATTCCTGGATGGAAACCACCTTTGAAAAACTTGCGGCCTCTACTGATACCCGTCTTATTCTCATCATTGCATCCTTCTAATTTCCATTGCAATTTAATACTTGCTGGAAATACGGAAAAGAGAGGGAGAAGGAAGAAAAGCCAGGTGGTTTTCTCCCAGCATTATCTGGCTCTCTGCTCTGTGGATCAGTTCTCTCCCTTCATACAGGAGAAGAGACTGGAGGAAGTCTTCCCTTCGGAAGTGTAATGCATGAAGCATGAGGAATTACCTTCACCACGCATCTGCACAGAGTATACCCATCTCACTTGGAAGAGAGAAACAGGCAGACTTGCCAGCACCAGCCCAGATGCTGGAGTGACCAAACACATTCCTGCCACTGCAGCCTCATCCACAGCTCATTACAGTGTGAGCACCTGCCTAATAAAATAAGGAAGTTTATCTCTTCTCTGGGTTCCAGCAGACCCAAGCTTTACTGTATTCTATTTCCAGAAAGATCAATCAGGAAAAAAAATTTGTAAAAAAGTTTTCTGGTCATAAAAAAGTTGTGTTCTCTATTTTTAGTATGTTAGGAAGCAGACAAAATAGACTCTCAACTAAAATGCTAACAAATACTGTAGATTTCATCTTTTGCTTCTATCTCTCCAATGAAGAAATAGAAACAGGCATAAGGTTGTGAGAAATGTTGGGTTTTCTTCAATTTGAATTAGATATTCTGCACAAGGACAGTCATAAGAAAAGATGACATAAGAATGATGGTACTGTACATCAAGGCCAGACCCAATATTCTGTGTCTTACAGTGGCCAGGAGCAGATTCCCAGTAGCAGCCAGTCATGAAAGATTATAAGCACAAGACCACCTCACTGGGAGGATTTCTCTGCTAGTTCTTGTCTTCAGTCAGCCAGTTTCATCAAAAGTTTAGATGAGAAACTCAAGCCAGTGTTTGTACTTTTGTTTAATAGCCCTTGATATGTCTATGTACAGGTGGAGGAAAGGTCGTTCTCACTGTACTGCCTTAGGTTATATGAACAACAAATTGGGACCTTCCTTAACTCATCAGAATTCTGAAAAAAATATAGTAAGATTAAAAATCAACATGCAACATCATATATACTTTTTGTACAAACATTTAAATTATGTTTAAATGCATATCTTTTCACCCTGGAGGCTTTTAACCTCTGTAATGTTATTAAAGTATTGATAATATTTTAGTATATCGGTAAAATATACTAGTAACATGTTAGTTACATATTAAGTACTTAACATGTTAAGATTATTAATTTTTTACTAATTTTACATCTGTAATATTAGTAAAGTATTATGCTGTGGAATTTTCTCCCATAAAGCCTCATTTACCTTTATGGTTACTATCTGCGCTGTTAGAATGTTTAAAGACCAACTTCTTCCTTCTAGTGATCATGCAAACTGCTTTAAGCCAGCATAGCTAAGGTTAATGATATTAAATAAAATGATACAAGGAAGGAATCTGTCAGAAGTAAGCCAATATTCCCTATTGTTTGGCAAGTCTGAATTTATTTTGAGTAACTGGTGGTTTCTACAAGAAAACAGTGATAATTATGTTTGCCTCCTAAGTATTTTCTCAGGAAATAGACAAACAGCCTTGCTTTGTCTGTTTTAAGGACAAACACATTGCCATTATTAGTATTGACTCTGAGGATGAAACAGGTTAGTAACGGAATGAAAAGTGATACAGAAAGGGTAAATTTTTAGGGTGTTTTGAAAAAGAGAATATAAAGGCATAGGTTGCATTAACTTAATAGATTCTGTAGTATTGTTAAAAAGAGTGTGCATATCCAAATAGAAAAAAACATAGCCCCGTGTTTTTCCAGCACTATGTTTCACTAATGACAAATTTACATGTCATTACAGTGAGAAAGAATTATAAGATCCTCATAGTTATTGAATGCTCTTATGCATCCAGGCACACAAGGAGGGTTAGAAGATGGATCAACAGCTGTTGGATTCTTATATATTCTTTATTCTTTATAGTGTTTTATATTCTTATGTTTTAGATAGGTGGACAAATACAAAATAATTGATAGTAAATATAAATACAGAGATAACACAAAACCAGTATCAGTAAAGGGAAAGAGGAAACAACCTCGAGTTCCTCCAGGGGAGGTTTAGATTGAATGTCAGGGAAAATTTCTTATCTGAAAGGGTTATCAACCACTGGAACTGGCTACTCAGGGAAATGCTGGAGTCACCATTCCCAGTAATTTCACGATTATAAGCCACACATGATTATAAGGCACACTTCTGGGTGTTGGCAACTTTTCGTTCTTTGTCCATATATAAGCCGCACCTGATTATAAGCTGCACGTTACAATACAGAGTGTGATAAAAGGTATCAATTCTATCACCATCTGTTGAGGGTGGGGACAGTGATCCTTATCTCAACGGGAGATATTCTGCAAATGGGCCATCCATTGAAACCAGGCAGGCTATTGTTCTTTATCTTTTCACAACCCAACCTTCCTCCAGGGAGGTATTTTCTGCTAATGGCCCATTGAATCCCACTATGTGACTGATAAAATTACTTCATCCCATTGGAAGTTGCTCCAGCCGGGGGGAAGAGCCCAACATTTCTCACCAAGATAAAAACAGAGGTTTTGGGACACTAAGGTAGCCCCTTTCTCCACTGGACTCCAGAGGAAAACCGGATTTCTCCACATCACCACTGGACCTCTGGAGGGAAACTGCACCTTCTACAGGAGCACTGCTCCAACTGAGCCACATCTGTCACTGTAAGAGGACTGCAACCACCATTGAATGGGACTGCCACCAACACCCTGCCTGATGGGGTGTCAGGTTGTACTCTGACTTTGTCAGGGTTTGGAGTTTGTTTCTTTGTAGTACTGTATTTCTATTTTAATTTCCCTAGTGAAGAACTGTTATTCCTAATTCCCATATTTTTGCCTGAAAGCCCCTTGATTTCAAAATTATAATGATTTGGAGGGAGGGGGTTTACAGTCTCCATTTCAAAGAGAAGCTCCTGCCTTTCTCAGCAGACACCTGTCCTCCAAACTAAAACAGCAACTTTTCATTCTTTGTCCGTATATAAGCCGCACCTGATTATAAGCTGCACTTCGGATTCGGACCAAAATTTTAGTTAAAATGGTGCGGCTTATAATCATGAAATTACTGTACATGGATGTGGCAATTGGGAATCTAATTCAATGGCGAAACACAGTTGTGCTGGGTTAATGGTAGAAATTGATGATATTAAAGGACTTTTCCCGCCTTAGCCATTCTAAGGTTCTAGGTCTGAAAATTCTTGTGTGAGTTATCCTGAGCAGACACTCTCTCACATTGAGAGAGCAGCATTCCACAGGTCTGAAAGCAATTAGGAATGATGAATCCAAACAGCTCATACAAGTCTGGGACAACGGGACCTGTCCCTCAACTATTTTAAAATGAAGTATCTCCCCTGAGTTTTGTGCAAATATTTTGATCCTATCACAAGAACACTAACTGCAATAAAATGTGATTTTTCAAGTAAATGTACTTCAATATCCTTCCAATATTCGTATATATAAGGTTTAAGGAAAGAATTGTCTTCGCTGAGAGATGAAGAGTATTGAAGAACCTGGTCGCATATTGTCTACTCATACTCAATATTTAATGGCACCATCCTTAATATTTACCATCTGCAAGCATGCATTCTGCTATATCAGTGCTTGTCAATTCTATGAAATTAAAATGTACCACCTGCACCCATGAGATAATTTTTAATTCAACTTGTAACCACAATACTTTTGTACAGTACTTGAAAACAGAGGGCAGTTAATGTATCTTCATGCTTTTGTTTGAAATTTATGATCTTTAAAAGAAAAATTGTCTTCACAGGGGCTTGATTTAAAAACTAATAATTGCTTGAAAGATATCCCCAAAATAGAAGACACAGTCTTCACAACAGGAAATGTAAAATATAGATAAACAGCTTTCTGAATTTCTTGCCAAGTTATGACAGATATACTGATCTATTACTAAAAGGTAGAAGCAAGGCCAAAATCTGGACAGCATATTCCAAAGAGACTAGAACTACTTTTTCTTGGATGAGCTCTTGAAACTGTGCTTTAACTTCAGTTTATATCATTGTGTAGCACTCTCAACCAAATAGCTTTACAATGTCTTGCTGAACTTTGGTGTTAGTTGTCTAGAAACATAAAATAGTAGACTGTGAAAGGTTTTATTTCCATGGGACCTGCAGTAATTGTCATTTTACGGGTTTTGTCATCAATTTGCCAACACAAGAAAAGATGTGTGCATCAACCAGCATATCCACTAAAAGTTATACTTGAGACCTAGTTTGAGGAAAGTTTAAACATTTTATTGCTTTTGTCTTTGGTGTTTCTAAAATGTTTTGCTCTTTTTAAACAGATTTTATATGAATATTAGTGAAGAAAAGATATTTTAAATACTGACATAGAAATTTCTACCAATATTTGAAACTTGAAAACAAGTGAAATTTGTTTGGAGCAATGGCTAACAATCCATGTTAGGGAAAATGTAACCAACTCTGACAGACACACTTAAAATACCCTTCTGTGTTATTAACAAAATCCTTCTTTTTTATCATTCAAACTTGAATGTTAATGATCAAAAATCCCAAAACAGGAAATAGAATAAACAGTTCTAAAAATGGGTAATCTGCCTGAGTGTTATCACCTACTCATTTGGGAAGTCACTGTATTCTTTTAATCCACGTTAATCTTCATTTGGCATATTATTTTGGTGTTTGGGTCTTCCTCAGCAGCAACCTCAGATTTAAGAGTTTATCTTCTTTGGAAAAGTTAGAATCTTTGAATAAAAGCTTTTACAAAGGGTCTTAACTTTCTTTTTACCTTTTAATGGCTTAATGATAATCTTCATTAATACATCACTGAGAACTAGTGGGTGCATAAATACACACAAGACTAAGGGCTTCTTTAAAAAATTATTTTAATATTTCTGTCTAAACTACTGAATAAAGTCCTTGACAATTAGAATTCAATATTCCAAATTGCAGAAATGTAATTAGCAAATTCCAAATCAACTGTATATTTAGAAGGGGTGTTTATTTTATTTGGTATGATTGCTATAAAAAAATCCTAACTTTATTTCTCATAGAGATGCACATAGATATTGTTGCTTCTCTTAGTGATTTTGATGAGGCTTTTTTCAAGCAGTTTCAATTGTATCCCGTTCATAAAGTCTTGACAGTGAAAAATTGTGCATATAGACGTAGTTTTAATATATTAACATTAATTTCATTTTGCTGAAATTGTCACTTGTAAATTTGTTTCAACTGGGAAATCAAAAAGAGTCTTTTTCAGACTTCCTCATGCAACACATTTGTACAGCAATTCAATGCACTGGGACCTACCAAGGATGCAGGACACATGGTCGTGCCCCTGAACAGGGCTAGTACATCTGTGTTTCTTCTATGCCTGATCCCCAGTCATTTTGTTATGCCACTCTGTGTGTGCCTGATGGATGCTCCTCTTTCCCTCCACTTGCTCCCTCTTGTGTTTTATAATGATTTCATCAAATCCAAAAATCTTCATAAAATGTCTTGGCAAGAACAAAATCATATACTTGATACCTATGAAATGTGGAAGTATGGGATACCTCATGAAATCAGTTAATTCCACTGTGAAACAAAAGCAAACATTGCAAGTTTGAAAATATTTTTTGTCTCTGTGTTGCAGTACTTTTAGCAGTTCCAGGTGTATTTAAACAAATTAGGGTGGGTTGTTTTTTTTCCTATTCTTGAGTTACAATGGGAAATATATCAGGTTTAAATATGTTCTCTGGGAAAAAAGGAAGATCTTAGTGAAAGTTTTCATGTTTTTCTTTAGAGCATATGGCAACCTCAGGTGTTCTTTTTTCTTTTTTTTTTTTTTTTTTTTTTTTTTTTTTTTTTTTTTTTTCCCAGCACATTACTTTCTCAGAAGGATTGTTTGGATTGTTTTTAAAGCATGAAAAGCTTTTTCTGTCTACAAACCCTGATGATTCTGTTTCGCAGAAGTTACTTGAATTTTGGATTCAGTAAACCATAGCTATATTATGTTAGTAATTTCCCATAAATCAACTGCAAGATTTGGATAAATTCTAATTGCTTTATGTAGAGATTTGGCTGAGCAAGAACTAAATTATGGAAGATCTTACCACCATGTCTAGTTTGAGGTCTAGAAAAGACCTTCAGATCTTCAGACAAATAAAGAGTGTCTGAAAATATGCACATCTGCATTATATTAATGTCTGTGTGCTGCTACAACAGAAATTGCTTGATTACTCTGAATTCTTCTTAGTTTTTAATTGTTTTGGTAGTTCATTTTATATAGGATCATGGAAATAACATATTATTGGTTTCTCTTTCCATTGCATGTCATGGAGTGTACTCAACTTACACTAGTACGACAAAAATATTTTTTGTTTGCGAATAAATAATATTATATATGCATGATTTATTCTACATTGATATTATTTTTTATTATTTTAGAAATAAACTATAATGATAATAAGAATAGAACATTATAGCTCTTCAACTAACATTACCTAAATGAAAATTGGCATTGTTTGAATACCTGATTTATACAGCCTAACTTGGAGATATATGGTTTTCTGAGTTGCAGATGTGCCAAGATAAAAGACCACCTTTGTGTTTCATTTAAGCTTAGAAATAACAAGGAGATAAGTTCTATAACTTTAGTATAGTCAGTCTGACCACAATAGAAGTGCTGGTCTTATATAGTGAATTACCTTGTTTCTCAATAGTATTCCATTCCTCCACTTGTTTTTTTCTGTTCTATTTATTGTTCAAGATCTAACAGCATTATCAAGATTCCAGACTTAAATGTTCTGATTTCACATGTTCTTCCTATTCTACCATTCTAAAATTTTAATGAAGCAGCTTTTGAATAAGTGTTCAAACTGGTTGTTCCCCTCCTTTCTGCAAATGTGATATCAGGAAAAGGTATTTAGGAGACAGTCTGCCCTGAGTTTTCTTAGACAGGAAATACACAGACATTGTCTATGATGGTCTTTTTACTTTTTCAGCTATTCGTCAAGTGCTAGAATATTTGAAATGTTTTCTTTTTTGAAACTGTTTCACATAGGAGATCATGTTCTAATAATCTCATACCTTTTAAATATGTCCCCACTTATAAATTTTTCAGTCTGTCTTTTTCCTTGTGACTGGCTTCTGAAAAAATAAAAAAAAAAAAAAAAGAAAAAAAAAAAGCGAAGAGTTTATGATGGAATATTACATGAAGTTTAGCTAAAGAAAAATAATGCTTTTTAAAAATAAGCAAGATTCTGTTATTAAATATTTGTTTACTTTTTTGGAACAGTGTGTTTCAAATTTTCATCACTTTTTTTTTGGTATCATAAAGCCAAACAGTCTTAGTAAATTTTAACTGCAAGGAAATTAAAGGCTTTTTGTTTTATTTTTGTTCCCATAAACATAAATTTTTAAATTGTGCAATTTGTGCAATTGCATAATTGCAAATAAAATGTGCCCTTTCACAGCTGGTAACTTATTCACTAAATTCCAAACTGAAATCTTGCAGGAAAATAGTATAAATCACACTTCACAGTGGAGTAAAAGTTATGGATTCAGAACGGAGAGTAGCCAAATGTAGTTAAAAATAATCCTGAAAAGTTATTTACCTCTGGGGCTGTGCTTCTGGCTGTTCTGAGTTTACCAGCACATGTGCTGCTTCCTTTTATGGGCTTCAAAGACCTCCGTCTTTGAAGATGCAGAGGTTAGGCTGGGAAGTCATTCCACTTAAGGCTGTCTACCTCCACTATCCATGTACATGAAAGCTATTGGGAAAAATTTCAAACCCACTTCCATTTGGGCCTGCATAATTTTGCAACTAACTTTTAAAGCTAATACTGTAATTTTAAGGCTGAAAACTGTATATATAAAATTATATGTGTGACAACGAAGACCACATTCAGCAAATTTAGCAGATTTTAGCAGAAAGTTCCACATGCTCAGATCTAAAGCTTGACAAATTAGCTCCAGATATGGCCATATTAGTGGGAGCTGGAGACAGCTCTACAGGGCTGGCTTTTCTTTGACTTAAGAAATGCCCTTGGAAAGATTCAATTGAGCTAATGAAGGCATTATATAAACAGCTAAAAGCAGTTGTTGGAGGCTGGTAGAAACTCATGTCTCAGCAGTTAGTAATTAAGAAGATCTTCTATCTCCTTTCAGAATACATATCCTGTCCCAGTTGTGGCAGGCCTGCTGAATGCAGACTTTCTGGTCAGTAAATGTCCAGACATCATTTTCTGTATGAAAACATCTGCAGTGTCTTACCTCTGTAGTTTCCTGTGAAAGCCAGACAAAGGCCAAAGATTCCAATTAATAACCTGATCAATAACTCTGAAGTCATTTACTCAGACCAATAATCAATAAAGAGGGTTTACACCAGCCAAAGGGGTTGTGAGAGAGTAAGTGATGTATGAATGACCCACCAGGTAAGACAAATAAACTTAGCAACAGCACTACTTTCTGTCTTGAAAGAAAGTGTAAAAAAAATAAAAATTGTACATGTTGATTGCTATTATAAGTCACACTGACTTAAATGAAATAAATATAAAGTAAGTTATTTCACCTAAACATGAAACCAGTGGCCAAAGATGGGGGTTTGCATGTGTTTATTAGTAGAATTTGTTACGTGAATAGCTAATATTTGTTACTAATAAATACGCTAATTAAAACCATACTAGTAATTTCCATTAGCTTACCCTCAAACTTCCACAGAGCTGTCCGTCTGGTTTTAATCAAAACCAAATGGTAATCCAAGTTCTCAGGCTGGAACAGCTAAGAGGAAGTCGTTCAGAGAAGGCAGAAGAAAGCAGAAAAGATAAACAGACGATATTCACTAAATTTGTATAGAGCAAAGGATGTAGATGCTGTGGGTTACTCTGGAGACATGATTCAGGCACCCTGTCAAACTGGAACGAAGTAGTTACAAGTGTTTTATGTCAGCAAAATACTAATATGATCAAGATGGAGTCTGTCCTTTTGCTTTTGCAGAGCTGGATTTGTGTGACTCTGGAGGATTCTCAAAAGAGGTAAAGCAACATATTCCATTGCCTGCAACATGACTGTATTTAAACTCTAGCATTTGTTTTCTCAGATCTAGCTTATTCTCTTGAGTAGGAAAGCATTTTTAGCATATGTCTTTAAATGGAATCTATCTAACTGTGTATATTTGCTCAACAGAATAGTACTCGACCTTTTGTCACTGTGATGTGTTAAGTTTAGACCATGTTTCTCACTACCTGATGTCAAAGACCAGGTGTTTCAGAGGTGATCTTGTCTCGTTCTGGATAACTGTTACCTTTGCATGAGCATTAGAGATGCATAAGATATTTTTTTAAAGGAAAAATCCAGGACGAAGAGGTTTAAAAACATTTTTACGTTATGTAGCTGCAGTACAGATTTTTTTCTTTGGCAGAAATAACCCAGCAGTGTATAGAGCTGAGTGCCTTGAAACACTCGGTCTTGACATTTTCTTTTCCCTCCATTTCTGTGCTCTCTCCCTGGCGCAGGCAGGCAGGCTCGCTGTCTCTCTCTCCCTCTCTCTCTCAAAGGCAGGAAATACTTTTCAGGCAATCTGGGCCTGGTTGTTGAGGCCCCCTTTCACAAAACATCAGTCTGAATTTAGTAGACAGAAGTCACTGGGAAAGGCTTGACAGGCTCGTGCTTAGCTAAGGCTCCCTCCAGCTGCAGAGGGTGTTTTTGTTAGAATCACACATTGAGCAAAACTGCTTAGAATAGAGCAATGATCTCAGTAGCGAAATCTGAACTTTTATGCTAGCAGGAGCTAGCTGGAACTGGGCTCTTTTGTTTGTTTGTTTGCTTCTTCATTTTGTTGTTTGGGCTTTTTTTCTTCTTCTATTGACCAAAAGATTTTAGGGAGGTCATGTCTGAATTCCTGATTCTCTTCATTTAGGTAAGGCTGTCTTGGAATCCTTCTGTACTTCAAGCTATCAACTTTTTAATTTTTTTTTTAAAAAGGGAAAAAAAGGGGAAAAAATAAAAGAAGGTAAGAAAAACCTCAGAAAAGAAACGAGCAGTATCCAGCACTGGAGTGTTCTGCATTCAGGATCCCAGCACTAGAAACAGAGGTAAAAAAATTTATAATCTTTAAAAATATACATTTAGTTGTAAACTGTGACAAATCTGTTTATCAAAATATGCCAGACCTATAAAAAAATCCATGTGCATTTTTCTTCGTCTTTTAAAAATATGCTTGAAATGCTGAATTTTATTTGCATTCTTATATAAATAGAGCTGTATGGTCTTGCTTGCATATATTTTAATGTACACTAAATAGGAAAGTTAGATGTGTGAGTGATTTGGTTTTTTCACCTCATTTAACAACAGGGAGGGCATTTAGGGCTATGTTTTTTTTCTCTCTCCCCACCTTCCCTTCCCTCCACTCCAGCGTTAATGATGATGAGGAGTGTTTTAGCCTCTGCTAGGCTAGGTCTTTAGCCTTTTCTCAGTCCTAGATGAAATTTGCAGTAGAAGTGTCAATACAGTCTTAAAACTGTACACTCTAAATCTGAAATTCCATGGTTTATTTGTTGGTTTTAGCTAAATTCGGTTATTTTTAGTAATGTATGATTAGGTACAGAGATTGCTGTGTGCTGTGCTAGCAATTAGAAGAGGTAAAGCAAGACTTAGTAAATGTCATCTGACTAAAATTTTTGGGAGAATGTATGGATTTACTTTTTTTCTCCTTAACCTAGTAAACATGTAGCTAATAAAAATAACAAGAATCTACTGTTAAATAGTTTGGGGAGAAAATCAGGATAGTAACTTTCACTGATATATGAATGCATTTATATTTTATGTAAAGTTGTGATTTAATTATTAATTTGTTCTGGATATGACAAGCATTTTTTATGTCAATCTACGTATATAGTATTCTTTGCCTTCCTGAAAATTCTCCTGTAATCTGAAAACTAACTTTCTTTCTTTCTTTCTTTCTTTCTTTCTTTCTTTCTTTCTTTCTTTCTTTCTTTCTTTCTTTCTTTCTTTCTTTCTTTCTTTCTTTCTTTCTTTCTTTCTTTCATCGTTAAGGCTCCATGTAGTTATTGGATAGATTGGTAACTAAAGAGAAGTCATCTGTTCATGTATTTCAAGAATCTTTTAACTTTGCTTTTGCCATTTTTCAAAATGATTGTTGTGTAAGGAAATTGCTTTGTGGTGTGAAAGAACATGAAGGATATTCCAGAATGGGATCAAATATCTCCTCTGTAATAGATTGAGAATAGTACACTTCACTGCCATTTGGGGGAAACATGTTCAGGGTGGTCAGAATTGTCTCTGGGGTGTAAAGGGAATGCATCTGAACTGGACAGGGAATAACCAATAGGCAGTAAATTGTTCCTGAGTATATTCTGGGGTGAATGTTAACATTGCAATCACTTCTTTGCTTATGGACAGGTCTTCTCCAGTGAGGTGTTCTGGTCTGGGAGAGTTGTGATACATAAGTGGTGGGACTGAGAAGTTGAGAGGAATTTGACTGACTGAGCCTTTTTTGTCATTCTCGTGAAATTTGTGCTGGAACGCTGATGTCTCAAAGGATTTAGCTTTAGTGGCTTTTACTGCACTGTGTTCCCATGCTTGCTCCTGCAAGTATACGTGCACGTATTTAGTATTAGTGAGTACTCCAGTTAAAGAGAAAAAAATTTTCCCTACTAAGCAGTTGTTTTCTACAGCACGACTTCTGGTTTAAAGCATATAATGACCTCATCTGACCTCACTTGCAGATGTAAATACTTGACACCTGAGGTAGTTGAACTACAGGGTGGACAACAGAAGAGAACCCAGAAAGTATTTTCTCATTAAATTCTGAAGTTTCTTGTAGGCTATAAGAAAATATAACACTGAGAGATGTCTGCTTGTTTTGATTAGAAGGTTTAAATGAAAGTCTTGGAGACAAAATCACTATTCAACTTCTGGTTTTACTTAGTCTTATTTCTCTGTTATGCTTACCTTGTTTTGGTTTTTTAAGATATGGTTGTTCAAGAAAAAGGTATCACAGAGAAGTTACAGTTTAAAAAACCTCTGAAAATTATTTTATAGATATATAGCAATAATGAACATGGAAAATGAGCCTCTAGAATTTTTTGATTTTGCTGTGTTCCTTCAGAAATGTTGAAGTTCTTCATGTGAAACAAGAAAATAGCACAAGTAGTTGGATCAAATGACTCCCCTGAATGAAGTAATGAATTTATGTCTGCAACCTTGAGAAAAATTAATCCAAATGGTTACATCTATGTATTCAAATAGCTTTCCTTCACCATAAATGTACGTGCCTGAAAACAAATTTTCTTTTGAACTTGTACCTGTTGACCTTCATGTCAAATTCTATACTCAGAGCACTGGGGAAAAAAAACGCTTGTATATTTAGGCCTAATTCACAAAGACTTCTGTAACACAAAGCAATCCCTCCTAGAAGAAAATTAAAAGTACACACAGCAACTTGGGTGTGCAGTTTTCAAATAGGCAAGGCTTGTAGTAATTTCTTTAAAGTGCTGGGTTAAAATCAATTTTAAAATGTTCTTTAGGTGATGGAACAATCTAAGGATTCACCTTTTGGTTTTTCTTAAGTCTCAAAAGTTACAGTAATTTCACAATTATAAGCTGCACCATTTTAACTAAAGTTTTGGTCCGAACCCAAAGTGCGGCTTATAATCAGGTGTGGCTTATATATGGACAAAGAACAAAAAGTTGCTGTTTTAGTTTGGAGGACAGGTGTCTGCTGAGAAAGGCAGGAGCTTCTCTTTGAAATGCAGAATGTAAACCTCCTCCCTCCAAATTATTGTAATTTTGAAATCAAGGGGCTTTCAGGCAAAGCTATGGGAATTAGGAATAACATTTCTTTACTAGGGAAATTAAAATAGAAATACAGTACTACAAAGAAACAAACCCCAAACCCTGACAAAGTCAGAGTACAGCCTGACACCCCGTCAGGCAGGGTGTTGGTGGCAGTCCCATTAAATGGTGGTTGCAGTCCTCTTGCAGTGACAGATGTGATTCAGTTGGAGCAGTGCTCCTGTAGAAGGTGCAGTTTCCCTCCAGAGGTCCAGTGGTGATGTGGAGAAATCCGGTTTTCCTCTGGAGTCCAGTAGAGAAAGGGGCTACCTTAGTGTCCCAAAACCTCTGTTTTTATCTTGGTAAGAAATGTTGGGCTCATTCCCCCTGGCTGGAGCAACCTCCAAAGGGATGAAGTAATTTTATCAGTCACATAGTGGGACTCAATGGGCCATTAGCAGAAAATTACTCGCTGGAGGAAGGATGGGTTGTGAAAAAATAAAGAACAGTGCCCGACCTGGTTTCAATGGATGGCCCATTAGCAGAATGTCTCCCGTGGAGATAAGATCACTGCCCCCACCCACAACAGATGATGATAGAATAGATGCCTTTTATCACACTCTGTATTGTAATGTATGGCTTATAATCAGGTGCGGCTTATGTATGGACAAAGAACGAAAAGTTGCCGACACCTGGAAGTGCGGCTTATACTCAGGTGCGGCTTATAATCTTGAAATTACTGTACTTAACTTTTATTTTTATTGATTGTCAGAAGTATTAAGCCACATTTTATATAATAGTTTTCTGTTGTTCTTAACACGAATTTTGTTTCTGGAATGTGTCTTCTTTGTTAAAAGCTTCCCGGAGGACAGTAGCAGCTAAAGGAGGAAGAGAATTTTCAAATGTTTTTCTCTTTTCTCAAAAAGAAGCTATATTTTAGAGTATCCTCCTTTTTTTTTTTTTTTTAATTAATTTTTCTGGCTCCATTTTCTATTATTTTTTTGTCTGGAGAAAAAAATAAAGTTGGGGGGTTGTTGGCATTTCGTTCTTTTTACAAAAGAAAAAGCAAAAAGACAAAAGCACAAAAACATAAGGGCCAGAGGAATTGAAATAGCATATCCAGAAATGTTAGGTCTTGTTTTCCTTCCTATTAGGAGAGAGCCTACGGTGGTCTCTGATCCAACATGTCAATGAAAGTGGGGTCTGCTAGAGCCAGTTGCTCAGGTCCTTGTCCACTACGGCTTTCAATATCCAAAGATGATGTTCACTGTGAATTCTTAGTAAGGACTTTAAGACTGATGGTATACACTTGTATTTTTCATATATGTGTATGGATATGCGTGTATATATATATATATATATATATATGTGTATACATATGTATCTGTGTATAAATGCATAAATTATACCTCAAAACACAATTAACTACAATTTTTACATGTAAATCCTATGTATATCATATGTGAACATTATTTTATTGTAATAACCACTGATATTGAAGTTCAATATATTTTATATTATATTTCACCATTGATATTTGTTGATGCTTTCAGGTACTACTTATTTAAGAACAGTCTGTTGGTAGATCATTTCAAATCCACTATTACTATAGATGCTTATCCACTTCTTAACAGTCCTGAGAGGCTCAGCATACTAGAAATTATACTGTTAAATTCATTACACATTTTGTTGTCTGCAGCTAAATGGAGAGATATCCCTTTTCATTTTGCTTGAATTGTTGATCTTCAGTTAATGCTGTTTTATCAAAGTTGATAGCTTTCAATAATAACGACTAAAATGAGAAGTTTTTCCGAAAGGACAGTCTCTAAGAGTTGTATCCTCCACAGCAAAACCTGAGCTTTGAGGATTCAATATACAGAAACAATTTTACACTCTAGTACCATCAAATACCTATGTGCAGATGTCACTGACAACTTCCAAACATTGAGTCACTGTCAGCTAAATTGGGTGTACCATACTGGATGTAAAGACTTTTTTAAAGCTTTTGCATGTTGTGAGAGAATTGGTAGCCAGTAAAGGAAATAGATGTGAATTAGTTTTAAAATCAAGGGCAAATCTCCATGTAAGCTCACAAGTAATCTGTTTTATTTTTCCTGTAGTTATGTACTCAGAAACAGCAATTTCCAGGGCTGAGCATATCTTTCCAGGCAGGCTACAGATGCTGAGTAGAAGAATATAATTATAAAATCAGGAGACCAGCCGACGAGTTTGGAATTGAGGCACACTGGAAAATACTGTGGAGAATGGCTGTTGACTATAGCAGATGTATTCACATTATGCCTATGAGGCAGAGAGAAAGGGGGTATAGAGGTGAGATACACATACTCTGCAAAAGTCCTGTGACAGGTTTCCTGAATTCCAAAATAGGAATAATATAATGAAAAATAATAAATTTCAGGGTTAGGTTTAAATGCAGACTTTTTTCCTCCCAATTTCACCAACCTGGAGGATAAATTTTATTTAACATTCCCTTCCTTGGAGGAAGTGGATTTAATTAGGTTCTCCAGTGCATTTACAAGGTATTCAGTGTACATTATTCATTATTTCTCTCTCTCTAGTTTCAAAAAAATAGTGCTACAGGTGCCATTTAGAATAATTTTTGCTTTTCATATCTTCATCTATATTCCAGAAATACTTGATCAGTTTGCTCTCAGTACTTTTTTACAGGTGTAAAATATGGTATTCCAAATGATTCTGCTAATGGTTCATTCCCACCAAAAAGCATAATCACTTCAGTAGTCCTCTCTGTAAACTCTCAATGATAAAATCTTTGTCTTTCTCAATGGGAAAAAATAATTTTCATCTCTTTATGTACAAAGTATAGGCAATATAATGTCAAAAATATTTTTCAGTCATGTCTCCACCAGGAATGAAAACAGGCACCCTACTATTCAGTAAGGATTCTGGTTGCCAAAAGTCATTGTCCATAGAGCCTCCTACTACAGAGATTTCATAGCTCATGGATATAATGAACACCAGGAAATAAAGAAACACCATATTAGAACCTTAAATCTAAAAGGCAACAGGAATACAATCTGGTTAATTTATATTGTTTTCAAAAAGACCTCCTGTAGCTCATGTAGCTAAAAGATTAGTTTTACACTAGAGTTAGCTAGAAAAATGAAATGTCTTCTATTTGTGGGAAGGGGGGGAATATTTGTGGAAAAACATTTCCCTAATTCAGGACCAAAAATAATAGCCACATTTTCTGGACTGCCCCTTTTGTGATCTTGAGATGCTTCCACTTCAACCACGGAGTGAAAGGAGGTGTAAGCAATCTATAAACTGTGTTATCTTTTCAATTTTCTGGGAATAGAGAGCCAAAATTATTTGTGGGGAGGATTGGCAGAATGATGAATTTTCCACATAAACCTCCTATGGGCAAAGAAGACTTTAAACCTTTACACCTTAAATTATTTTATTATGAAGAAAAAAGAAATTTATATTATGGAATCAAGACCGTATCTATAACTTTCTCACTACTAAATTTTGAAGACCAGCAGACTCACAGATCTGAATTGCTAGATGCATCTAATTTTCTTCTTAAAAAGTCTATGCTAGAAACTATTTTTTGGCTTAAAACCTTTTTACTTTTTAGCCGATAGTTGTAAATTTGATGACTGCTGTCACTTTGGAATGATACTGTGGTGAAGGGGATGCTCGTAACTGCTAAAAAGACTTTAATGTTGATTATTAATGTATGAAATTGTCATTAACAAAATTGCAGTAAAGTGGTGTCATTGTGCTATTAAGACTTGAGAAAATAATATTTCACAGTTTTATTGACTATTCAAAATAGGACAGAAACATAAAGTCAGGTATTTTAAATTTTGTGTTTAACTGGTTTTGATTTGATAATTAAATTGGGTGTAAAGTATATAGATCTTTAGTAAGCCTGGATAACTGTGGATCAGTTCGGATCCAGTAATTTCCCCTTTCTCATCCTTGAGGAAGAGCATCAGCTAATCTGAGGCTCAGCACTGGAAAAGAACTAAGTACAAATACAACCAAGATAAAACCCACTGTAATCACATGTTGGATACAAGTAAAAGCTCTTCTTTGTAAGATGATGAATGCTGGTAATAAGGCTGCTTTTTGAGGAAGAAAAAGAAAAAGAACCCCATGATGGGGTTTTCTAGCTATACATTAAGGGATATTGACAAAGTTTGGGCTCATACCTCAGGAGCCAAAAATATTTTCACAAAATGAGTAAGACTTTTGAAATCTCTGAATTATTAACTTGCCAAGTTGACTTTACATTTGTGGTGTCTAATGTATTGAGATCTTATCATGCTGCTGGACAGTATCAGTTTTTATAACAAATTGAATACTTCCAAAAGAAGGATTTTTGCAACCTTAAGTGTGGTAGGCATTTCCAGTGACAGTAAACTGTAATAAGCACATATGACATATGTCAGGATCCGTAAAGAAGAAAAGAAATTAGTTTGCTAAAGGGATAATGAAACTGATCCCTGAAGGAAAGAGGAAATCCTTATCAAATCAGAAGAATTTTTTCAGGTACATGGCTTGGTTAATTTCTTGTGTAGTATTTCTTATATCAGAAATAACAAACTTTTTGCAGAATGATTTGTGTTTGTTATATATTATAGTTTGTTTATTTACATGGACAAGCAGAATAAAAAAATTCTTTATTCTAATATTTCTGCTTTCTATTTCTACTTTGGACTTCTGCAAATTCCTGCTGCATGAGGCACAATGAATAAATGTTCTCCTTCTTCATGATACTATTGATTTTTATACGGTTCTAAATTCTCTCTTTCCCAGGCAGGAAACATTCCTGTATTTCATGAGTCTTCAGATAGAAGCTATACCATACTTTTAATCCTTTCTGTTGTTATTTGCTGTATTGTTTCCTACCCTGTTTCTCTTTCTGTGATGGCATTACCATCATTGCATGTAGTTTTCAGTTCATTGCATAATAAGAATTTAGAAAATACTTTTTATTATGACACTATATGCTCAGCCTCTGTTTTACCTACTGTGTTACATATTTTCTAATTTTCACTGATCTTGAAATCCAGTTGCAGATTAACAGCCATAGTGACTTAGTTTTGAGTTTCTTTTCTGGACTGGTAGAGAATATAATAGACTTTTAATATTCATTTATAACTAGAAGAATTTTTTTTTTTTTTTATCACTGCGTACCATTTTCTTTGGTACAGAGAGCTTCATATGCAGTTTTGTCTCCTAGTTCTCCATTTCAATTTGGTGAAATTAGCAAATTTCATCATTTTACTTCTTTTCCTGTTCAGAATCATCTAAAAAACACAGGTTTTTACGCCTGCCTTCACAAAACAAGTAATAATCTCCCTCTTTATACAAAAAAAAAATAAATAAATCACATATTCTCACTTCTGATTTTCTGTTTAGTTTCTGGTTTTTGTTAATTTTCATTTTCATTATTAATTAGATTTTTTAGACAATTAGCTTCTAATGGAAATCAGATTTGCAAGTATGTCGTTCACAACTGAGTGATTTTTTTAAAATATGATTTTAAACCAGCTTTTATTGTATCCAATCATCGCTTACAGCACCCCAAGGCTAAGTGTGCAGAGACATTCCCCATTTTTCCCACCTTCTCACTCTGTTGAGAGACCACTCATGAGGCCTAGTAGGGAGATGGAGATTTGAGGACTAGAAATTATTCCTCTTTGTCTTCCTTTTTATGATCAGAGAGAAGATTGAAAATAATCTCTTACCCTAGAAAGGCTGTACTTCCCACACCTACTCCAGTCCCTGCCCAGGATCCCTTCTGCCTCTGTGGCTCTCTCTCAAGTAAAGCTCATCTCTGACCCCAAAGGCATTTGCCATTAGCTTGGAAGAATGTCCCTCTTACAGTTCCGCAGATTTTCCCTCTCCACATATCTCCCCTTTCATTCCGTAGTGAAAAGAGGATTACTTGGATACCTTTCAGAGTTACAAGTTCAATAATATTTCTTTTGAGTATTGTTATGCAATTCTAATATTTGGTTCCCGATCACTTTATTTTCTTGGAGTCTCTCCTAATAGAAGCTTCAATAGGAATCTGGTTCTCAAACTTATCAGGGAGGTGTCAGGACTTGTGTGCTGCTTGATCTATAGCTGGGCAGCAATTTTAAAATCCTCTAGGCTAGGGTGTGATGGAAGGAATGTTTTATGTTGGACTTAGTGCTATTTGACTCTATTTCTGTCCACTGATTCATGGCTGGAAACCAACAGTAAGATCTCATCAAAGAAAAGGACAGGTATCCTGTGAAAGGACCCTCTTGGGATGTGTTTGTGTTTATCTGTACAAAAGTCAGCAACACCTATATTTAATAGTCTGTGTTCATATTTATAAGTACATCACATGCATACACATGCAAACCTGACCATTAAAAATTATATAAAATATTTAAATTGTTTTATTATTTCATGCTGAAGATATATTTACCTCAAGAGTACTATGCTTTTTCTGATTTTTAGAATAAAGTTGTAAATATTTTTAAGTAATTTTAAGTTCAAACTGGTTTTAGCATTTGATTTTATGTATTAAAGAAATCAGAAAAAAATGCATCTGATATTCACTAGATTAATACCCCCAGAACAAACAATCTTTTTATTTCTGCTCTATGACAGCAGGGTTTAGCATGGTCTAAAACCCTGCACTACAAATGCTGCTTATACAGAAACTGCAGACAAGGTAAACCTCCACTTCACTGAAATTCAAAAGGTGGTCCATGTCCAGGGAATAAGAAAATGAAGGATTGTATTTTAAAAGTAGGAGATCTTTTAAAATAAATAGCTGAGTGAAGACCTAGAGGCTTATGTTTTATCTCAAATGATTTGTAAACAACATTCTGTGTCAGAGATTGGTATGGATTTACTGAAAGAACTGTATGCAAGCCAGACCAGGAGATAGATGTGAGAGGAGTTTGTAGGAAACAGACCCTGCTCACTTAGACTTCCTCAAACAAAGTTTGTTGACTGGGGTCACAGACCAATGAAGATAAAATAATGGTAACAAAATAAATATTTCTGTTTGATCTCCATTACTTACATACTCCTGCTATGTAAAAAATGCAATGAAACAGTCTTTCATCTTTGTTTACATTCATAAGATAATGCTTTGCCTTTTTTTTTTCTGGGTTTTTGTTTGTTTGTTTGTTTGTTTGTTTGTTTGTTTGTTTAAGAAAAGATCTGCATCCCATGTAAAACATTAGCAAAAGTTTAATTCCACTGGCATCATGGTGGGGCTGTACTGCCTGGGTTGCCTTCTCATAAACTTTCCTGCCACAGACTTTGTAAGCTGTAGTGTGTTCTCTGCAACTTTCTTCCTTCCAAAGCTTTTGTATTTATTGCAAGGTGGAGGTCTCATACGGTGCAATGAATTGTCAGAATGGAGGGATTGGTGGAGGCAGCAGAGATGTCCCACCTGGGTCAGTGACAGTGCTTGCTTTGACCATACAGGGATGCCACCAAGTGTCCTGGACAGCAATGTCTTACTTAGGCCTGCCTTTGCCATAGTCCTTCCCCCCTAATGGCTTGGGGATCAAGCCTCAGCTTGTGTGGTGGCTGCTATTGCTGCATGGCCCCATGTTTCTCTCCTTATCTCTTTCTTCCACTCTGGGAAAAAGAGGGATCCCCTCCCATGTCCTGGAAGTCTGAGGGGCAAGATGTAGGATGTGGTTATGTGCTTCTGCCCTCGCATTCTTTTAACTGGGATGTTTATGTGTCCTGTCCTAAGTCCCAGAAGGGAAGCTGCTCTGGCTGTCTGGGTAGCCATAGTTCCAGATATTTGAATAAATGTCCTTCCTTCTCTTTCCATTCTCCCTCTAGCTCCAAGACTCAGTTCTTCCTGCTGCAGCTTTCGCAGGTGTCAGTCCTAATATTGGGCTTGTGTAAGGAAAGTTCTTGTAAAGTGCCATTTTTCTTTGAGGAGGAAAGCAACAGAAGGTAAAACACATCTTGAAAAATGTGTAGCACAGCCAAATCCAAACGGAATTCCATTATATAAAAGACAATTCTCTCTCTACATTTTGAAAACGTGCTGCAAGCAGTTTAATATGAGTTTTTCTGAAAAAAAAATCATAGGAATCCTAATTGAAGGAAAGTGTTGGACAGTCTAATTGTAAGAGAGCTTACCAGTTCATCATCATTTTTTGCTTTATCAGTTGTAAAGTCACTCTGTCGTGTAAGACTAGACACAAAGTTTTCAAAAGTATACTAACCTAAAAGTTTCTCCTAGTTTTCATTAAAATTATATTTTACAGTGAAAGGAAATAGTCAGTAAATTATTACAGAATCCATCTAAATTAACATCTAGTTTTGTAAACAATGTGAAGCATCATAGAGGGTTCTTGAAAGGGTTTCTGTTTCAGTATGATGATCCACTGCTCAGTTTCACTTTCTTTAGGTCAAGAATCACCAATTGGGTCAATGTTGCCAATATTCCTTAATTCAAACCCAGGATTAAGAAATTTTCCCAGAAGATGTTTAATCCTTTGTATTTTTGTTTCAAACTTTTATTCTTCAGAAAGTTAATAGCACTAAGCAATAACAAACAGTTCTATTGAAAAGTAAAGCAAAATGTATGTCTGAAATACAGCAACAACTGCAGAGACAGTATCATATTGATAGACGTTTTGATCAGAAGAAAAGGTCTTTTGACTCTTCAAAACATTTCAACTGATAATGTTTATCTGACAGTCTTAAAATTCTGCAGAAATCAGATATCAAGGTTTCTAGTTGCAGCATGGCAAGAATAGAAAGTGAGAAAGGGGGATGCTTCTTCCCTTGGGCAAAAGTACAATTGGACACAAGGGGAGCATTTCTCAAAGGGTAGAAGATGCTGAATGTCAAGAAAGAAAAATGAACAGCAATAGCAGAAAAGCTGTGATCAAGACAGGAGCACTTTCTTCTGCAAAGTGGCAGTGCACTCTGCTCTCTGGCAGAGAATCTCTTTCAGAGGTCTTGAGCAGTGAACCCTTCAAGGAATCTCCAAGTGCTTGCATGTGAGTGAAAGGAAACAAATTGTCCTGAATAAATAGGTAGAAAAGAAAGAAAGATTCTTGTCAGCCCTTAAGTGTCAAGCAATTAGAGCAGGACAATAATTTCTAAGTGGAATTGTTTAACAGTCTTTGAGGGGAGGAGAGGGAGCAGAAGAAAGGTAAACTGTCACCAAACTCTGAGCTCCTTCATATGCCATGGGAATGAGATGATTTAAGGAACTGCTGGTGCAGCTGCCTGGGGAGGTGGAATATGTACTATAGATTTTCATATTAATTGCTAACATACACTCATTTTTCAGAGAACAATAAAAATGCCCATGTCATATATTTATTCGTCTCGCATCTCAAGCAAAGTATGTTTCTCTGTTTAATAATTTTTCTGCAGTCTATGAGGCAGCCAAAACTAGTGATAATGCAAGTAAAACAGAAGGGTTTGTAAAGCAAAATTTGTTCTTCATCCCCCGTGAAATACAACTCACCACATCCCAAAAATGAAAAACAGTAACAGATCTGTTCTCCCATTTCTGAAACTCCATGTAGCAGCAGCAAAATTAACACACACCCATTGACTGTCTGAGAGCCTGCCTTCTGCACATTAAGAGTGGCCTAATATTGGGTAGGTGGATGCATATATATCACTAGGAAGTTGCATTTTTTAGCTTTTTACTCTTAACATTTCTAGTATCTTTATTGATTGTTGTCAGAAATGTCCCTATATGGCTGTAGCAGCCCTGTTTAATTTTCTCTAAAGTAGATGAGGGTAGTGTTCTAGTAGGGTAAAAAAGGGAAGCTGCAAATGAGTTGCATCCATATGCGACTCCTAACAATGCTCATGAACAGTAGAAATCATCGAGCGCTTTCTAGTAAGCATGCCTCTTTTCAAAGATCAAAACAAAACACAGTGGTGGCTATAAAATTAATTTAATCGAAGAACTTTAGTGTTCATCAGGAAAAGGTTCAGCTGGAGTTAGAAGTATTATCACTATTGATTTTTCACTCTGGTGATTTTGGACCATGAACAGTTAGAAATGAAGGTAAAAACAGAATAAGAATGTGCTTTAAATTTATACAATAATTTGACTTTAGATTTTAATATTTATAGTTCATCTCATATTTGACCAGGAAATAAGATATAATTATAAAATTGTATTAACTTTTTACTACTAAAATTTGCCTCTGAAAGCAGATAATTTTTTTGGTCTGGCTCTGTGTGTTATTTTCCATTTTGCTCAGCCTCCCACACACTAATGACTTGTGCATGGAATTTCATATACTCCATGAATATATGTTCCTTTTAAGCAGAGTCTCCACAGAGGTGGAAAATGTGAATGTTAATTAAAGCTTGCCATTCCTAAAAGAAGGTTGAAGATCTAGGACTGTGTACAAGTTTATCCTGAAAGTCAGTTTGTCAAGATATAATTTATGGAGGTTCAGTTGCCCAGGCATAATTCTGCATTTCTTTCAAGATAAATACTTTTATACTTACAGGCATGTGATTTGTCAAGGCAGCTTTGTGGCCTGGTGGGCAATCAAAATTTGTCTTAGTGGTCTGAAATGACCCAGAACAAACTCACTACTTAATCTTCTTTATTGCTGAAATCAATAACCAGATCCGTGCTTAGTGCTGACAGTTCTTGTGTAGGGAGTGAAAAGTAGAAGTGTCTGCTCCTTGAACTTCTAACATTTTATGAGCCAGAAGTTTTGCTTTCTTCTTGGACAACGAACTTGTGAATTTTATTTTATAATTCATAAATTAATATGAGATATTTTCTTTGTGCAAATATACACATGCAATGGCACGAGATTAAGGTATCTCAAATGCCATCACACAGAATGTCTAATGCAGCTGTCAGTGAAAATTGCCCACATAGAAACCCAAGCAGGAACAGTGTTCTCTGGCACAGCCAGGCAGTCCAGGTGAGCAGCAAAGCTATAGACAACATGCTGGCTCACAACCTACCCTTCTGGAGAGCCTTGTCCTAAATATCAGTTTTCTCCATACCTTACACTAGAAGATCATGAATATATTCAGCAAGGGGGATGTGTGACGAGCTTCAGGTTTTATAATATATTTGAATGAGGAAATACATCAAAAACTTAAAGTAGTTTTCCAAGTGTTATATTTTAGAGGGTAAGACTACACGACATTTAAAGACCCCTTCAAACTCAAGCTCATCTATGATTCCACGATTAATTTTTTTTTATTACTACACAACAACTAATTTACTCTGCAGTTTCATATAACACTTGTAATTACAACTTGGCCTGAAGAGAATGAAGTAACAATAAAAATAAGAACTACTGAATGGGCCAAACATACTCAGAAGATAAATAGTTTATACATCTGGTAAATTTTGAAAACCCTCAGTTGTTCTCTACCTCTTTGGGAAACAGCCAAAAATTCTGCACTCCACAGGTATCTGTGGATCAGGAAGAAATAAAGTTACTCTGTGTGCAAAGCAGCCATAAGATATAATGTCATTTATACCCATTGAAATGATTATCTTATGAGAGACACAGTAAAGAGGAGCTTGTAAAATTTTGACTCTGGAACTTCTTGCTTGTCCATGTACCTGTTTATACCATTTTTGTTTGCTTGATATTGGAAAGTAATCAGAAAAAAAAAGTTATACTAAATTATGAGTGCCATCAAGTTTTGTATGAAAAGTATTAAAACTTTAAACAAAACAGACTTTTAAATTCTTGTCCTTCTGGTCCCACAGTCTTATCTCGTTTTACACTTTTGTTTAAACTGTTCCTTCCCTTTCAGTTTTTTTTTATTTGGAGTTGATTCAATAATGCAGTCTTTTTTTTATTTCTTGCAGATGTTAAAATGATGAAACCTTCTCTCCCTCCGGAGCAGTGCACAGCAACCATGACATCTCCTCTGGTCCTCTGCAGAAGGTACAGTGCAGTCTGCTGCTGAACTGTTATGACATGTCTCTAGCAATCAGGAAAAAAAGCTGGGAAGAGCATGTGACCCAGTGGATGGGATTGGCTTTGGAGCCTGTGGAGTATAATACAGCATGTCGTCACGGACTTGTAGCTGATAACTTGCAGACAAGTATGGAAAATGATGAGGTTTCGATCGTGGACCGGAAAGAAAAATGTGCTTCATTTCCAGAGTGCTGCTATAGTGGAGAGGTGACTGGCTTCCCTGAAAAGCAGCTGGGAAATATTTCAAAGGAGGTGGATGAAAATGATAACCATGAGGACGAGGAACATTTTCTGGAGGCCAGCACAGAAACTCTTGTCCATGTGTCTGATGACGATGATGACTATCCTGCACTCAACCTGGATAGTGTTAATTACCACATCACTGCTGTAGGAAGTGAACCCAAAGATGAAGGACACAGCTTAAATGGAGCAGGCTCCTTAACACAGATGGTACCAGCAACAGAGGGTAACAAGGCAGCTGAATCATCTGGAATCAGTGGAGATATAAGAGAGGAACCTGGCTGTGTCACAGTTCCTAATGAGGAGAGGAAAGAAGAAGATGTTTGTGGCAGTATTGGCCAAAGCCTGGAGCTTTGCAATTATGAAGTCTTAAATGAAGTACTAGATGTAGAGAAGGAAAATTGTATTAATTCTCCAAATGTGAAAGAAGCTATTATGTCTGGGAAGCAGCTCCTTCATACTGCTGTAATTGCACAACAGCGCCGGAAATCTGATGCTTTCAAAGATGGGCTTGGAAAGTCTGAGTGCAATGTGGTAGAGAGTGGGATTTCTTCTGAATCATACACCAGTAGTGATGGACAACTCTGTTCAGCAGTGCAACCCAGCAACAGCCTTATGCAATCTCCTCCTTGCTCTTGTATCCCGGCAGTGGAAAATGGTCTGGATGAAAGTGGTTTCACAGAACCTCAAGTGGCCCCTGAAAACAAATGCCTTTCAAATGTCACTTCAGCAGAAGACATTCAGTGTTTATATGTAAGGAATCATTTGACCACACACGAATATTCAGACAATCAAGTGAAACTGCGCAAAAGAAAGGTAGGATGCTTGTAGACTGCAGAGTTTTTATAAATATTTTCCCCCAATTTCTGATGATGGTGATATTGTGCCTAATTCACTGGAGAGAAAAAGTGATTGTTTCATTACTTTATCAGGTTCAAACAGTTTCAAGACAAATATGTCTTACAACAACTAAATTTTAGGAGCTTTTTTAAAGGTCTGGAAATGGCTGAATTTGGATGGTACCTTATATTCACTTTATATCTGCTATTTTATATATTTCATATATGCTGGTCAAGGATAAATGAGTACATGTCTTCGTCATTGGTTTTATTTATGGTTTTCTGCTGCTATTGTTATCTGATTCCTCTTAGGAAAACAGATTGTGTCCAGGGGTTTGGAAGCCTTGTTGAAAAAGAGAGTACAAGGAAAAAGTGCAAGATTTTGAAAAAAGAGGAAAAAAAGGATTGGAAATATTTTGCAGTAGTTCTTTGGTCTTTAGCTCAGCCCCATGAGCATATGTTCTTGCAAAAACAAGTATTGCTGAGTCTCAAACAATATTTTGTAATTTTAAACCAACCAGAAAGTTTCACTGTCTTCACCAAGTAAGGAAGGGTATCATTACAAATTTTAATGGAGAGATTCCTTGGCAATAAAACTCCCATTGGCTTTAATGGAAGGGGATGTGCTGATTGTGGCACTATGGAATTCATCTTTAAAGTCTGGCATTCCCAGTTATGCTGCTTATTCTAGCTAACAACCAATTTGCAATTGTTTACTTCTCTCTGCCTTTTTTTATTTGACATCATCCAGCTTCTTTTGTCTGTGTTTTTTGTACATCTGGTTTCTTTTAATTGTATCGGTTTTGTCTGTCAGCTACAGTGCCTCAGTAGCTGTTTCAATAAAGCATAAATTCATATATCTGAAGAGTTCTATGCCCACACAGCATTCTGAGCTGCTGGCCATTGTTTGCTTGTGCAGACCATTTAGTAATAGTAACACTAGATTAACATGGTGAGAAGATGTAAGAAAGTTTTGCCAAAGGTTTCAGAAGCCCTCAAAGCCAGACTTCTTTTAGTAGTTCACGCAATCACAGTTAATACAGCAACAATTTCAATATCTCAAAGTAAGAATATCTCAGAGTTACAAATAAGAAACAAAAATACTACTGCCAGTACCAGAAATGCTAATGAAAATGGTTCAAGTTTAAAAAAGAAAATTAATGAAATTGACATTATAGTTGAAAATTAATTGACTATTATAATCATTTCTCCTCTACTTTACTTTGGCATCAAATTTTCTTTTTAAATAGGGTTATTGGTATTGATGTGCACCTTTCATGTCGTTAGTGAGATGCAGCATGCTATAGATTTTAATAGCTTTGATTTGATGCTAGTTTCCATTTTCTCCTTGGATTATGTTTTAAGGTCACATACTCATCTTTTAAATGTACACTCATTAGAACAATATTTGAGAATATATGTATAATTTCTGTTTGTGCCATTAAATATTTTAAAGGACAGACTATAAAAATTCCACTGAGACTAATAGTGAGAAAAACTGAGGAAGGAGGTGAGCATAAAAAGGATCAAAATAAAGAGTTTCTTCAAGGAAGTTTGAGCATTACCTGGCTGCAACGACTGCAAAATTGTGTGTAATATAAAAGGGGATGGAATCTGTAAATCTCAAGGAGACCTCATTCTACTTTGGTTAAAGAAATTTTTGCCAACCACTGTAACATGAATGGCGAAGGGCAAAAGATATGATCTGCTATTGTTTGTGGTATTATTTACTTCTAAGTTCATAGGACACTTCTACAAGCAACATTCCTGCATAAAGCATTTTCTCACTCATATCTAACCATACGCTATTTTCCCAAAGCCTGTCTGTGTTGGTAATAGTGTTCAATGAAAAATGTGCCTATGTTTACAAACTTCCCCTGAAAGCCACTTTTGTAATTTTAAGAAAACATTAGAAAAAACTGCAGACTTGAAACTGAATCCATCCATAAAAGCCAAGTATTTGCTTTGCAGTGACAGGAAGACTTAAGGGATTGGGAATGGTATATAAAACCTTTTCTCTCAAGGTCATCAGTTCAAACAGTGCAGTTAAGGCCTAAAGCACACCACTGTCTGATTAATGCTCAGTGTCAATTATAGTTGCACATAATCATGTGCCCATAAAGGTCAGAATATGGGAAAAGGCACATGGAAATGAATTGCTAAAGGTATTTGGCATTCAAATGTTGAGGTAGCACCTTGGGTAATCATAGCAAGCTGCTGATCTTCAGGCATTTTCATGACAGTTAAAACTTAGGACCTTTGAGTAGACTTCTGCTCTTGCTGGTACTAAATTCTTTTGCAAATCTGTTCCTCGTTAACATATTTTAAACTGTTTTTAATTGTGGCAATAGAGCATGACCTTCCCTCTTATCTTTAGATCGGCTGTCTTCAAACCAGAGCTGAGGTGAGAGACAGTGTGGATCTGATATGCTTGCTCTGCAGACAGATGCAGGTTCGAGGGCTTAAGGGCTTAAAATTTAGCATCTTTGACCAGCACTAACTCCATTGCAGTAAATTGCTTTAGTCATGATGGATGTACTGACACTGAAGATGCTTTTTGCAAACATGTCCAGCTGTTGCAGCATTCTTTGCTCCCTCAAGTCACCAGAGTTCAAATGCTTGAAGCACAGCACCCTCTTTTCCTTTGCTTCCTCAGAAAGTCTTCCTAAGGCTCGGAAATGGAGAGGACCTGAATTTAATTGTGAGAAGTTAATGATATTAGGTCTAATGGAAAGATACAAAATAATCAAGCTTTCCAGTTTTTCCTGCTTTGATAATAAATTCTGTTCATCCACAGCATGAAGTTTATGGTTATTAATGGTTCACAGTAGCAGAAACATAAATGGATTAAATATATGTGGATAAACCAGCTAAACCCTTCTGTATGCTTTCCTGGGTTAAATAAATTTGGATTTTAAAATAGGCACTTCACAGAATTTTAAATGGAATAATCTTTGGAAGTAAAGAGAAAACTGTAATGCTTGGGGTATCAAAACAGCGCACATGTATGTTCATGTGTAAAAAGCAACAGAGCTTTTAGCAAACAGTATTATACAAAACTAGAAGAGTGCCAACTATTGAGGGAATACCAACAAAAGGAGACTATTTAGTTATTGATTTGTAAATGGAAGAAAATGGCCATTATCTTATACAGAATCTGTCAAATTTTTGCATGTGCTCCATTTTATGTTTTCTCCAAGCTGCTCATCTCATCAAACTTAGCCAAAGACAGGAATATCCCTGCTGGGGCATATAGAGAAGGTTCACAAATGCAACAGAACTCTAACAAATTAATTTTAGTTATTTTTCAACACAAAAAAGAACTACTTTATTCAGCACCAGCATAAAAACGCCCACCTTTTGAGGTATATAGTTTCTCAGTAAATTCTCCCCGCTCACTTCCCAAACACAATTATATCTGTGCTGTTGCAGCCAGTGATAATCAGCATTTTGTAAATGCAATTTTTAAAACAAGGTTCAGACAGCTCTTTTAAATGGTGAATCAGTAAAGGTGCAGAAAATCAGCATTGTTAAGTGTGGCTCTAAATAATTTGAATAAAAATCCATGAAGTTTAAAAACAAGAGAAACATTAACAAACTCCTCTTACAAAACAAATTTTGGCTTGTTCCATGTATTTCATTGTTCTTCCGCCATCCCCTCCTCTTAGATTCTATTCCTAGAGATCATTCAATGGGAAGAAAACAGCCACAGAAACAACTGTGACTGTGCTTCTCTCTCCAGTAGGATAATGTAGTTCCTCATGGCGGTCTACTTAGAAGCTTTCCAGTTTCAAATAGATGATGTGATCTCAAAGTCATGCCTGCAAGGCCAAAGAATATAAGAGTCAGAGTTACTCCTAATGCTCGTTATTATTGCTACTGCTTTAATCCAGATTTCTAGGTCACACACTGTGTGATTTGCAATGGATGCTTAAGGACAGAGCATAGCAGCAACTGCCAGTGTCAATAAGATGAAAATTAATTTAAGAGTAAGATTAACAGGAGACTAACAGTAAATGTCTAAAGAAACCTGGGTAGAAGGTTACCTGGAATGATGCATGTCTTCGGAACAGTGTCTTTTCCCTGCAGGAAAGTTGTGAGTTTCTAAAACACAGTTTTACTTTTCCTGTACTGTTGTAATAAATTTTATTTATTTATTTCAACAATTATAACTATACTAATGTGTGAAAGCAAAAACATTATTTACCTGAATTCAGACTTTTCCATCCACTTTTGAGTATCATGCATGTCCATGAGATGTGAAGGCTAACTGTCTCCCATTACGACCAGAATTACATTTTTTTCACAACACTGAGACTGTTATTTTTGGGGCATAGACTCTTCCAGGAGCTTCTATTTGTATCACCATAAATTAATTTCACAGGAAACTTATGGAGTTTTGCTTGCTGGCTCATACTAAGGTATCTGGGACAGGTAGTAGGAAAGATTCACCAAAAAAAACCCATAAGAGGTACCTGTTTTACTGAAGTTGTTCCTTTGCAACTCCCTCTGTGCCATCTCTTCTATTCTCATGGTATGACCCTTTCCAGCTGAGTACTTAAAAGTAATATGATGTTGTGAACATTAATATCAAACATTGTAGTTAATTTTCATATTTTATTGATGTCTGTATACCAGAGTTTCAATCCCTACCACCAGTATGTCTTTCTAAAGTCTTAATCTCCCTTTACCTCTATTCTATCCCATTTAAATTATGATAATTTAATTATTCATTCTTTTTTTACTTTTTTAAAAATTTAGTTTAAAGGCTCTTACAGTGATTTTGTTATTTCTATTTTATAGAAACTGGTTTCATAGGGATGCAGCCTGAACTATTGCTACATAAGTAGTAGGATGTAAGCTTGTTAGGGTTGCACAGCAACCATAACTTAGACAAAAAAAAACATAGAAGATAAAAACAAGGATAAAAACAATAGGAATATTCAGGAAATCTTAATTAAAAATGGAAGTGTGCATTTTATTTTATTCTGATTTTGAAACAGAGAATTAAATTTACCTTTTTTCTGAGACACAGTCTGCAAACGTGTGTCAGTCAGAGGAAGATGACAGCTTTAAAAGTTGGTGATTTTCTAAGTCAATTATCATTAAGCACTCCTTTGCATAGTATGATAAATGCAGTAATTTCTCACAGTTTGTTTTCCCATTGAGTATTTAGAAAGATAGTCATCTTATGGAGGAATCCAACAACCAGGAAAGAAATCTGTCCTCTAAAATCATAATGATCCTTAGAAATTCTGAAAGTGTGGTCAGCTATGAATGTGGTTTGGATGGCTGTTAGAAGACCAAGGTTTCTGTGCTTCATTATGGTCATGGAAGACTAATTCCCAGCTGCTTAGATCTGTACATTGAAAAAGAATTAATGGATGTCAGTGGAACTGCTGTGCTCTTAGACTGTGTTTAAGTGCCTTACTGAACTGGGATGTTATAAAAATTAGTAACTTTAGAGACACCAGAAGCTAGTTACTATGGAGGTATTATCATAGCAAAATTACTTTCAAATCTTATGATTCTCTAACTATATTTCCTGTACAATTCAAACCTGCACTTATGCCAGAGTAGCTTTATTTCCATATACAGAGGTAAATAATATAATCTTGGCATCTAGGACATTATTTTCTTAGTTTTGTAAAGGGTAATTGCAAATGTAAATATTGGAAATATGATAATATCTTTTTAAAGATGGTCTTTCAAACAGTGGAAATCTATTTTATCAGGTGTGAAATTTGGATTTGTTTTTGTTCCATTTCTGCATCTCTTATAACTTTCAAATTTATATAGGTATTTTTAAAGATTCGCAAACTTTCTAAAGGTTTTGGAGAAGAGCATGGATCTGTTTATCCAAATTTATAATGTAAGTGTGAGGACCATCAAAAATTAGTGAGAGATCTTAAACCAGAACAGCTTTTTGAAAGGTTAACTCCTACCCACAACTCAGAACTGCAGTCTGTAGTATTAGTACAGTGGGCAATTATTACTGAAATCCAGTTACTTCACCACAAGGAATTTGCTGCATTTGCACATTGCTAATAAACGGTCATGGTTTTGAAGGCATTGAGAAGAATCTGGCAAGAGATGCAAGTGAAGCAAAAAAATAGAATTATTTCTTTGAAAAAATAATGAAATCTTCTTGGCTGTCATGAATATTTGTTTCTCTTTTCTGCACTGAAAACTTGCTTTCTGAATTTACCATTCAATAATGAAAATGTGGTTCAAAAATATAAATGGACTGAAACTGTAGGATTTACATTTTTTAAAATTATGTGTCTTTTCTATGGTAATTAGTAGAAAGTGGTGGTCATAAAGCACTCCTATTATTGTGGTTACATGACCACGAATTTTCTCTATTACTTTCATAAAAATATGTATCATAAATATTATCTCCATCTGGGAAGCTAAAGAATGCTTTCCCACACACTTCCTTTATGTTTGGACTGAAGTATGATGTATTTCAAACAATGTGAAAAGTATTTAAAACAAGCTCAGAACAGGATGGGATGATTGCCAGGCCATTACAGTATAACCTTTATGCAAATTTTACTTTGGCACATTTTTGTGACAGTGTTCAGCAATAAATTTTCAAGGTTGACAGTGTTGTCTAGACTGCAAACCAAGAGACTGTTGCACATCAAATTATGCTTGGAGCTGAACTACCTAAAATGGTCATGAAAGTATTTGTATTTATAGGCAGTTTGTAGTCACACACTGCTGCTTCAAAAATCATCTACCAAACCATCTACATGCCTCTAGCGACTAGTCTAGAGGGCTTCAGTTTCATGCAGTGCGCACTCAGAGATTTCTCATTTTGTCCAGTTCTGCAATACTGATTGGAAGAAAACTTCTAAAACTTTTTTTGTTTTGTTTTTTAAATTAATCTTTAAAAACTCTTTACTGGTCAATTACTTACTCTCTGCACTCTATAAATCGTCACTTGTAGATCTTGTTAAATGGGCCAATGACCACTTTCTAAAATGACACTAGATTTTTAATTAACATCAAACTTTTGAGGGAAGCGGTTTTGGAAGGAATGACTAGTATGTAAAACCTTTAACAAACAGGAAGTAGAGTTAAGACACTTGGACAAAACACCCTGGATTACATGACATCACTGTCCACACTTTCTGTTAGTTAAATAAAAAAAAAATTAAAAAGGAATTTGCTTCCTAGAGCTGTTCCTCTGGCACTTTCACAAGCATAATGTTCACTTTGAATTAAGCTTCAAGTGAAAACAGAGAGATCCAAGAGGCACACTTTCCATCCTAAAACAGTATTTACAGTAGTAATCAGAAAAGACAGTATTAGAGCACTGCTACCTACATTAAAGAGCTTTTGATACCATAGCTATGGTAGAACAGCTTTGTTAAGCACAACTGCCTACTACAGACATGACCTGTGCTAAAAGTAAAAGTTTTTTTAGTGTTGCTGTGTCAAACAAGAGAAGAGCAGCCTACCCTGGGCAGCACTGGGAGCTGAGGCTTTACAGCAATAGTCTTTGCTGTTGCTATCAAGGACCATTTGACCATAGAAGTTTGGTGGTGACTTAGTCCATAGGTATCTGACCAATTCCCATGAGATAGTTGAAAATGAACAAAGAGAACCAGTCCTGTGAACCGAACTGCAGCAAGGTGGGAGCCATCTGCAAAGTTTAGTGTGGGATTTTTTTCTTGGTGTTTTATTTTGGTTGGAGTTTTTTGTTCATTCGTTTTTTCTTCTTTTTTTTTAATGTGTTGCTCATGCTTATCTCCTTTTACTGCTCTCTCTCAAAGGTGACATAAGAGGTTTGTAAAGGCAAGGAGGTTTATGCCACAGAAAATACACATGGTGTATTGAACATGTCTTTACAAAATGAAACAATACTGCTTCTGCTGCCAAAAGCTATTCCAAGATCTAGAGGATATGGCCAAAAATGGTTATGAATTCAAATTTACAGGGATATTCTTCCTCTTTTGAAAACAATCCAGGCAGCAATACATGCATGAGCATCTGTGTGTGCTGAGGTAAATGTATGGCAAATGTATACCAGATATTCTGTGCTTTTCATAACCTTGTCACAGTTGATGTCTAAATCTTTTACAACAATGGAACAGAAAAATTTGGTTTATGCACACAATGCTAATGAGAAATTGACTCACTGTAACATGAAGATGTCCTTCAGTATTACAGCAAGAACTGTTATATCTGAAGTTTCGCGTTCCTTTTGCAGCCTCACCTTATGTAACACTTAGAATATCAAATGCAATATGTATTGTTGTTAAATAGAAGTCTATTTATCCTTTTCTGTTAGTTGTCTCCTTCCCAAACCTATTTTTCACACAGCACATGCAATTAAACAAAGGTTTCTATTGGAATATCCTTAATATTTTGATAATGTATTATCTCATCTATAAAAAAAAATCTTTAAGGGACTGGTTATATTCTTGCACTACGTGTTTTAGTCTCTAGGATGGTATCCTCAACCTTCTTTAAAAAGATGGTTTGCATGCACTACTAATCACTAATGTGATTCATGGTTGTTTGGTGGTTTTCATGAAGGCATGAAAAAATTCAGCACTGTTAAAGCTCATGGTTTCTGTTATATGCAATTTTAACTTAAAAATATTTTAAAGGCTGACACCTTCATTACACTAAAAATGAAAAAGTGCAGTCAGAAGCCAAACTTTGGTAACCTAAATCAAACAACTTTCCTATGTCCAGATTCCCTGAAAACACTTTTCTTCTGATAAATGCCAAATTTTATTTATCTCACACAGATTTAGTAGTGGTTCTACGTGCATATTACACCTCAATACATCTACTGAATTTGTTCCAGCATGTTAAACTCACTTCTTTACATGAACACTGTACTGTTTGGGCTTTTTATAGGAAGCAAAGTTGACAGAGAGTAAATAAGAGAAGAAGAGATAGTCTCTCAAGACCTGTTTTTTTTCCACTGTCTTAGAGGTGGGATAAGACTAGAAAATAAAGATGTGAAAAACAATTCATTTTCTATGCAAAGTGATAATTCAACTTTTAATTGCACAAAGATTTCTCAGCTCCTGAAAATTACTCCCAGTGGACTACTTTGTTCCCAAGTCTTTTTCAATATTACTAGTATCAAAGATAATTTGGGGAGAAGTACTTCTATATTAGTATCTTGATTAAAGTTCTTGTGCATGAATCTTCTGCAGGACACCTAATTTATTACATTTCACAAACATCTTATTAAGCTTTTAGAAATGTTGTGTTTTAATTTTTACTGTGGCTTCTTTAGCAAGATATGTTTTAAATTGTTGGATTTTGCTTTTGCAGGCTGAAACCCATGACAGTGACAGTTGTGACAGTGGGAAAACCAACTTTAATCAAATTCAGAAGAAATACATACATTCCCGAATTTTGCTTTCTTGGGAATACTAACAGTAGCCTTAGATTGGAATATCCATGATTTTTTTTCACTAGATCATCCATACTCTTTGTCAGACAAAAAAATCCTTTTTCATCCAGAGTCTTCTAGTCAGGGTGTTAAGAACATTGATTCATCCCTCTACTCTTGCCTTTTCATAAATGCCTTGTTGTTTGGGGGTTTTTTCCCTACTTCATGTACAAAGCTGAGTGCAATAGTGGGAATTTTAGCCATTTGGATCTTATATGCATATAAGGGAAAGATTACTTGGTGACGTGAAAATAATATGTATTTTATTCCTTGCAAGTGTCATCATTTCACTGGGTGGGTTTGATTTCAAGGCAGCAACCAAGCAGAGCTCTGTAGTCACATACAGAGATTAGGAAGAGAATATGAAGTTGTTGGCAAAATGGGTCAGTGACTTCCACAACTCTGCTCCACTTTGGTATGAGGGGACAGTGGTCCCAAACACTCTCAAACACTACTTCTGTAGTAGACCCCTTTTCCGTCATTCATTCAGTTGCCTAAAATGTGTCCTCAAGCCTAACTATGATGTGTTTTTTTCACAACTTGCTGGGTAGGCTTTGCAGTATCTTTGTCCCTGATTTTGGTGTCTCTCTCAGCCCTTTCCATTACGTTTAATTCATGGAGGACAAACTTTCCTGTGTCAACAGCATTGCCTCATGAAGCATAAAACGACAGTTTAAATGTCAGCCCTGTTAGTCACCGATGATTGTCTTAGGGCTTAAATAGAAATTTCCGACTTTTTAGCCACTCTGTTCAGAGGGAATGTTTACCAGCAACATATAATTGTGGAGCTTTGATCTTTGCTTTGAAATGTCTTTTTGAGTGTAAAGAAAACTCATCTATGCTGAGAACAACATCAGAAACTATTTCTGGAGTTAGACCAGGATTCTGAAGGTGAAAGGACACTTCTCCAGTTCTCTCAACAAGTCCTTGGGAAAGTTAAAAATAAGTCTTGCTGAAAAAAAATTGGCACTTGTTATTTGAGAAAATTTCTTTATTCCAGGAACTGCCTCATGTAGCAGAAATTTATTTACCATCTGTGTAGACTTGAAAAATTTTCCATCTTACCAGATACACAACTGAAATAGCAACACATTTTCCGTCCCAATGGTTTCCACCACCCTCCGCTTTAAGGGAGTGCTGTAAAAACTTATGAAATTTTTGTACTTTCTGAAGAGAAGTACCTCAGTTAATAGACCATCTGTCAAACTCTGATTGAGTTCTGATTGTGACCTCTAATAATGTCACCTCACTGTTGCTAAAGTATGTCCCTTGGGGGAGGCTAAGGAGGAATTCATAGACCTAGCAGCTGTAAATTTATTAGGTTTTTAAATTAAAGTTCAATTTTTAATTAATATTACAGTACTGACTTTAAAAAAATAATCACTTGAGAAATTTATTTACTTTGAGTACAGATGTACTTCCTTACTTCTGCAACTGCAGGAGGAGAGAAAGAAGTTGGAAAAAAAAATAAAAGGTGCCACCATCAAAAAATCCATCCCCACTGATTCTTGAAGTAAATCTAGTCCTTTAAAATATGAAGCAAACTGTCTATAAATCTGAATATCACTTCTGGGTATTCATATAAATATGCAGGCTGGAAACCAATGCAAACAATTCCTGGGAGGCAGTAAAAAAGAAAAGAGTTCAGGAACAGATGTCAGAGTACACAAGCTTAACTTTTGTTTGTTGCTTCTGCATTGACTTCTTTCTCTCATGTGTTCAGTGGACACATTTTACTTTTGTTTTTAATGCACATCAAGAATGCTCAAGAACTATGGGAGCTGATTCTTAGTTGATGCTTAGATGGATTTTTGGATCCCATCTACCAAAATAATTTTTGTGTGATTAACAAGCTTGGTGTTCAAGGCAGTAATAAAAAGTTTCCTCTCAATTCAGAGGTCTGATTTTCTAAAAAAAAATTAAAAACCCTATCTACTATTCTTATTATAATGGAAAGGCTTTTCTGCCTTATGTATTTTTACCTGCCATGCTCAGGGTATTTGACTGAATCTGTTTAATCCTAAACAAGCATCCTATCAAAGATGCTTTTGCTTTCACAATTCTGAGTCTCTGAAAAAGCAAAATTGTACGATATGTGATTTTTTTAAAAACTAAAAGTCTACTGAATCCTTTAATCTGACAATTCAAATCTGTATTTTAAACTTATTCTATCTATTTTGGATCTCTCTTGGATATTAGTTTTCTATTTGACTGCATGTGGTAAGTAAGATACTGTTGTTTCAGCAAAATTGCATAATTGTGAAAAAGAACAGGTCTAAGTTTCAAGCTGTTATGTATTCTTTCTTGCTGCTGCTAAATCATCTACAATGTATTGTATTGTATTATCAGCATTCAACTGAATGTTATTCAACAGCCTGAACTTTAAAATGTGAGTTGTAGTTCCCAGGGTAACAGAAGGTTTTAGTTAGGTTTGTGGTGGTGGGTTAAGGTACGTGTGCACTGTTGTGTTGCAGTTTGGGCCAGGAACATTCTTTTGAGGGGACTTTGCTGAGTGACATGATATAAAGCATGAGAGGTGAATGATATCAGATGGTGAGAATAAGTGTGCTCTCTCTGCTTGATAGCTGCAGGGCAGATTTGATAGATCTAATGCATTGACTCACAAAGAAAAAATATATTTTAGAATTAGCAATAGTCAGGGAAAATTTTTCAGATATTAGGGAAAAAAATGTACCTTGGAGGGTAGCAGATTCATGTCTGCACAGGGCAGGAAGTATGAACTGAAAGACATAGTCATAGGATTTTGCATTCCCATGACTTGCAATGTGAAATTGTCAACCTCTGTCCTCGCCCCCAAACAAACTGGTTGCAAGATACACAATTGTTATGACTGAGAATGACTACCAAAAAATAATCTTCTGAAGACAGATTTTTAAAATAGATCAGTACATCACAGTTTCCTTTTAGGTGAATTTGATAAATAGTCCCTGCTAGAAGAACATGGATTTCTATCTATGGAATATAGGTTTAGCCCCTAAACAAACTAGAGAGTCTCTTGAGATTTTTATAGGTTTTGCTTTATCAGTCTGAAATATATCAGATGCAATGTAAAACTAGTCAAGAATATTTTCCTTCTGTGCTTGTGCTTTCTAGTTTTCTTGCTAATTCCCAGTAGTCTTGTGGTAATGTGTTCATTCTGTTGGCCAGCTGTTCAACTCGCCATGAATGCATACTCCTGATGTGCATTTTTCCAACATTTTACAAGTCATTGTCCTTTTCCACTTCAAAATACAACTTTTTTGAAAGCAAAACTGTGTGCCATTAGGAATTGAGACAGGGAATCTAATGTAAACATAATCAAACTCAGTGAGGAGTATAAACACTAAAATGCTTTTAATGTGTGTTTGAAGTAGCAAGAAGATTGTCTTTTGTACTAGTTTTTTGGGGTTGTTTGGTTTTTGTTGGGATTTTTTTAGGGGTTGTTTGTTTGTTTGTTTGTTTGTTTGTATTCAGTGGGGGTTTTTTTGTCTCTGACACAATTACCTTTATTTTGCTCTTACTGCCTGTAGTAGAGAACTCTTCTGTTCCTTTCTCTAGGTCCTGGGTAGTAGGACCCAATAATAAGAAAATAATATCCCCCACCGTTGATATCCATTGATATTAACTTCAGTCTTTGGTAAGGACAGAGTTGTGAACATCAAAGGTAAAGACTGTCTGTACATGGGAAATAGAAAGTGTACAAGCAGACTAAAACAGAATGAACTGATTTCTTCCCTCTTGGAACATGTTCTTCACCAAAAATGGATTGTGGAATTATTAAAGATCAAGTGTTAAGAGAGCTGAAAATAGAGATGGTTGTCTCCCTGGTGCTGTCCCTGATTCTTCAAGACAAAAGAGAAATCTAGCAGCAAGAAATCGTTGTACTCTCTGGTCATCCCAAGACAGTTGGGGGTGGGCTGTGTGGGGCTGTGCTACTCACAAATGTAAAGGAAGTGTTTGTGTGCAATGTATTTTAGGAATCTTTATTTGTTTATTGTGGTAAAACCTAACATTTCATTCGGTGGTATACAGCTCTTGGATTCAATTTGAAATTTAATTCTGTGCAGACAGGGAAAATACTGTTGTGCGTAGGACTCTGAAATAGTGTCATGTAGTTTAGTGGGTGTTTTGAGTTTGGGCCATTTGTCTAATTTGAATTGCTCTTTCTTATTTAACATCAACTGGGATTGATGTCAACACCCAGAACACTGTGGTGTTAACACAACACCCAGGCCACAGTTTCAGCAGACAGAGAAAATGTGGAGTGTGACTTAACTTAGTAATGCATGAGGAGTCTATGTGTCAAGAGGAATCTATGGCATCTACTTGATAACATTGTTGTTCATTCTCTGCTTGAGTGATTCCCATTACTCCATGACAAATAGTAAGATTTGTCTTTGCTACCATGACCAAAGCATAAAATCTGGCCTTTCTCTGTGAGTCCCCATATCATATGCACACGTATTTTGTGGCAGTGGTTTTTTGATCATTTTTGGCAGTATGTGGAACAGTTGTTTTGTGATTTTATCACTTCACATGTTCTGTAGGGAAATAAGATAAGTGCTCATTTGTTCTAGTTTTTTCTGTCCTGTATAAATGATCTCCATCTGTGTATTATTTGTGTTTTTAAAAGGCAGCAAAAGAATTCAAAGAAATAATATTTTATTAGAAGCTTTTTTTAAAAAACAGTATATAATATTTATCACATAATCTCCAGTAAACACCCTGAAGTTTTTGTTTTGTTGTTTAGGGAATATAAACAAAATTTAGCAGTCTGGGAGAAGAGTTCCTGATAACAATATCAGTGAAAGCATGAATAAATAAAACCAGAGGAACTACATATTCTCAGTCAAAGGCTGAGCTGGTGTCAGGAGTTGCCAGTACTTGAATTTCAATATGCAATAGACTTTGAGAACATAGGATTCAGGCAATAATTATTTACTATTATACATATTTTAAATAGTCAGTAGAATAATATTAAATATGTAACTTGTAAAAGGAATATCTCAGTTGAAATAATATAATGTACAGAAACTATCCGAAAAGCAGTAGAAAGACAGTTTGGATGTGTTCTGGAGGTTTTTTTTGCAAGCTTCAGCCTATTGACTGACCTTTTGTAGCCAGAAACTTAGGTCCTGAACCAGGTTCAGGGCAGCACAAGCACAAATACAGTCTGGGCAGAGAATGGATGAAGACCAGCCCTAAGGAGAAGGACTTGGGAGTGCTGGTAGATAAGATGTTCAACATGAACCAGCAATGAGCACTTGCACGCCAGAAATCCAGTGGTGTCTTGGGCTGCATCAAAAGAAGTCTGACCAGCAGGTCACGGGAGGTAAGTCTCCCTCTCCACTCCACTCCCATGAGATACCCACCTGGAGTGCTGCATCCAGTTTTGGATGCAACAAAAGTACTCCCCAATATAAGAAGGACATGGATGCACTGGGGCATGTCCAAAGGAAGCCAAGAAAATTCTTGGAGGGCTGAAACACCTGATGTGAAGACAGGCTGAAAGAGCTGGGTTTGCTCAGCCTGGAGACGAGAAGGCCCAGTAGCACCCTTCCAGTACTTGAAGGGAATATAAAGGGAAGATGGAGGAAGATATTTTACAAGAACATGTAGTAATAGTACAAGGGGTGTAGATTTAAATTGAAAGAGAGTAGGTTTAGATTGGACATCAGGAAGAAATTCTTTAATATAAAGGTGATGAGGCACTGGAAGAGGCTTCCCAGAGAGGCTGTGGACTCCCCATCCCTGGAGGTGTTTGAGGTCAGGTTGGATGTGACTTTGAGCAGCTTGTTCCAGTGAGAGGTGTCCCTGCCCATGGCAAGGAAGTTGGAACTAGATGATCCTTAAGGTGCCTTCCAAACCAAACCATTCCATGATCTTTTAGGAGTGCTTTGATTACGTCCACATTTACCAGATATTTAAAGAGAGTTGTCTTGGCAATTGCTGGAGCCTTCCACATTTCCTGTCACATGGAGTCAGAAAATATGTTTTCTAGGTAGTGATGGAGATATATTTCAGATGGGTTTTATCTAATGTCAAATGAACCACCTCACCTGGAACAGAATATGGCTACTTGCCATAGCAGCACAAAAACTGGGTGTATCAGTGAGGAGGACATAGACAAAAAATTACAAATCTTGAATGGTTCCCATTTATTGTCTACTACCATACCTTCACCATTCACATCAACATAGTCATTCAGAAGAATCCTATTCTTTGTCATTTGCTGGATTGACTAGGTATGATAATTGTTCTACAATCTGTTTATAAACAGTAAAAGGGTTTCATGACTATGACAATATATACTGATAGAAGGACAGAGAAATATTTATTAAGAAGAAACAGATCCCCAGTGTTAACAAGTAACTTTCATGATTATGACAATATATATTGATAAAAGGACACAGAAAAAATTATTAAGAATGATCTTAGCATTTTATTTTAATGAACTGCCTCATGTAAGCCAGAGTTCCTACAATTAGGAAGTATTTGCTAAAGGACACTGCAATGGAATTTACTAACCAGAAAGATAATGCTCGTTCCTTGAAAGAAAATCTCAAAAGATTTGATAATTAGCTCTCAGAGGACTCCACTGGTTATTTTACAGCTGTGGAAAAAACAGTAGAGACCTATTTATTGACCTAGCTATCTGATAAATCAGGAAGAGATCAGTGTCATGGAATCTTTTTGAACAGACCACCTCCTGACACTGGGAAAGATGCAGATGAGGTCAAAACCCTCAGCTTCCTGTCTCAGACAGGAAAAGGAGAAAAAAAAATCTGATAAACATAAAGCTAAACAGAGTTGCTTTGGAAGTCTCTAGAGATAAAGGGAGCAGGGGAAAACACTTTTTAAAAAACCAAACCTCTTGTTAAATGTAGCAAGACAATACATGCATTCACTGAATATGAAAGAACCACTTACGCTTTATATTTTTTCCGATTTGATTACACTGTCAGAACTCAGCCTGAAGCATGAAAAGCAGTAATGAAACCCCCCCCAAAATCATAGCAAACACAGTCATTACCCCACTGACCAGCGCATTAAATGTACTTTCAAATGTTACCACTCCATGGGTGGATCAGAGAAATAGGGTTCAAAATAGAGGGGTAGTCAGCATTGTTCATCTTTAGCCTTGGGAAAATCCTTACCTTGCCAGTCATTTTCACATCCTTAAAAGAGAATTAATATTTTCCCTTGTCATATGAAATGTGAGTTTAGTTGTATTAAAGATGCACAGAAATGTTGTAATAAGAACTTTACAATTACCTGAGATACATAGGTGAAAGTGCCCCAAGAGCCTTAAAACCTTAAAATAACTCCCGCTTGTTGCACTTCCTTCTGTTCTGCGTTAAACCTCATATTTTTGTCCAAGTGAGGACAAATCTCCTGTTTTTACAGTGCCTGTGCTTTAAAATCAGATTTAGATGGAATTAAGCAGTTCCATGTAAAACATCTTATAGATGTACCCTTACTCATTTGCATGTGCTTTCTGTCTCTTTGAGACAGTAACTTGAGGAAACTACATTTTCCAATGCCATTTTCTCTCATTCTCTGTATGAGCCGTCCCTTTTAGCTCTCTATTTGTCCCTTTCAGCTCTCTATTTGTCTCTCTTCTTTTCAGCAATATAAATACTCAACCTCTTTTGAGATTGAATCAATGTAACAATTCAACTTAATTGCACGTTTGGAGATATTTATCTTATTAAACAAAAACATCTGCAGAGCAACTGTGCCCTGGACATGAGAAAAATAAAGTCGTAGAATGAAAAGGTTTCTCCTGTTTGCCCTGGGTGACAAACATAGCAGAAGGATGCAAATCAGATTGGTGAAATCCTAATTTTGTTGCTAGCAGAACCTGGGTTATTTCATAGGGCCTCAGATTTTACCCACAGTCATCAAGTTGCCTAAGCCTGATAATAAAATCTATTATCTCATATTTTAAACAAAGAAGAGCCAAATGGTATTTTGCTCCTCTTAATAAATTCACTGACTTAGTGAAACCGCCCTATTGTGATTTATGTCTCACATTGTTATGAGTCAGAGGAAGTAGGATTTAATTAAAGCAGTGATGGAACTCCAGTTTATATTTTATTGGAAATTCTATAACAGTTATGCTTTTTTCTTTCTATGCAGAAAGATGTGTCTGATAATAGTGACATTCATTTCAATATTAAGTTACTGTATAGTCAAAAATACTTTTAAATTACAAAAGTCCTATACTTCAAATTGAGCAATCACCAGTCCAGCACCACTCACCATCAGATGCTTTGAATGCACTTGAAGTCCAGAGTGTTCTCAGTGCAGCTCTTCCTTGGAGAGTCCAGCTGGTGGTGAATAGAAATTCACTACAGCCGGTCTCAGCGCTGGCTGTGGCCTGAGTCAGGTCCTCTCTCCAGACATGTATTTCTGCTATGTGTTTCTGAGACTGTGGTTTTACCCTTTTGGCCTCACTAGTGGATCAGTAGCCAGAGTTCTCATGCGTTTCCTTCTTCCCCGCAGCTGATTTTGTCATGGTGTGTTAAGGCAGTAAAAGTTGGCATAAACCACAGATAAATATCAAGCCAAATAACCTGATATTAAATATATATATATATATCTATATATATATAGATATATATATAGATATATATATATAGATATAGATATATATGTATATATATAGATATATATAAAACAGTGTAAGGTTGGTAATTCTTTAATTCTACTGGGCCAATGCAGTCATACCTCCTGAGATAATACTTGATTAAATTCAGAGAAAAAAAATACTGGAGTATACTTGAACGCTCTCAAGCTGGTTATCTCAAGTTCTCTAATAGAAACATTTTGATTGTATGAGGACATAGGGTAATCTGTGCCAGCTGTTCTGCAGTTAACTATTCCGAAAGTCTCATTCTCCCTTCTCAAGCAATTTTTTTTCTCTACAGACATATTTCATGCAAAAACTATGCTGACCTTTAAATATGTTTCATGTTAATGTCACAAAATATGGTGACAGTGCTTATTTCTTTTAATATTAGGAAACCTCACATCTAAAAAGGTCTTTCTTAAAGAGTAGAAAATATTTAGTTATTTCTAGCTTTGTGAAGGGTAAGTAAAAATAACAGCTCTATGGTTATTTTATATAGGGGAGTATAAGGAAAGTATTAAGATGGTAATGCTAGTATTTCATCATACAGAAAAGAAGCATTATTTCTAAAGAAGTTAGTAAAATTTCAATCAAGAATGTATCAATTTTTTAAATTCCTCTCCACTGGACATGATGGCTATTGTTTGCCTTATGAATACAACTAGAAATAATAGGTATAGTAACAGTATTGCTCTGCTGACTTAAGCAATTTTCAAAGATCCAACCAGTAGATGTTCTTTTCACAAAAATCTACAGTGTGACTTTTGCACTTTTAAGTACAGAGTATGAGATATATGTACATACATGTTTGAAAAAAAAATCCTGTTCAAGAAATATCCCATTAACAAGGGCAATGTTGTACTGGGAGTCTTCTAATATTCTTTTTTCTGAGATGTAAATCGTAGTAAGATCAGTCAGATTTTAACCCAGAAAAGTAAGGGATTGAATCTAAAATTAAAAGAGGTATTTCAACTTGTTATCAACAAAATATTACTTTATGGTAAAGGACAATAAAGTTAAAAAATTATATAACTGTCTCCATTTAGGGAATATTTTTAAACACATGTGTATACTTCATTTTATGGTGGCTTTATAACTTTTGGTGAAGACATGTTATTGTTACTGCATCATGTCTTCTTTTCTGTACATGGAAGTGGACAGTGATATACCCTAGGCTGTCTATTGCATAGCTTCATAAGGGAATGAGCCGCCTGGAAAAATCCAGCTGCAATAAAAGTGTGCAAACTTCATTTTTGTTTTGCTTTAAAAAAAACGTGATAATTAAAGTGGCATGTGCTTGCGTATATTAAGATACTGAAAAAATGATTAATGAGACACTTCCAAGCCAATATAATTATAAATGCAAATATTTTTGAGACTTTGACATTTATAGATATATGAGCATAAAAATTTGCTTACAATATTTAATATTTGAAATGTAATTTACTGCAATCCACCTAAGCTGGAAAATGCACATATGCAGATAGAAAACTCTAATGCATATAGGCTGCTTCCTATCCCATGGTAATTCTTCATCATCCTTTAGGAATTCAGTTTACCAATACTCACTGAATCACTTCTACAAAAAGCTGATGTATGCATCTGATCATGACAGTGTCTCCATTTCAGTACCTAAACTCCACCAACCTGAATTTAATTCACCAGATTATATTCAGAGACTAGTCTCACTGGAGAGAGCAATTGGGAGGAAATGAAAGGCAAATTATTTTTTTTTGTTAACTTGAAGGGTTGAACTACTGAAAATGAAGTTCAAACAAATGCTGAGGTTAACTTCTGGACTTCTAAATCTCACTTCATCATTATAGCAAAAAAACTGATCATTCTTATCTTCTGCAGTGCCTTACTCTTTAAACTTATAAGATCAATTAGGATATCATACTCTTGACTTAATTATTTAAGGACCAGGAGGCTTTGTTCTAAATATTACTGCTAAGCCCAGAATTACAGTAATTTCACCACTTTTACTTAGCACCAGTCTCTAGTTGCATTGAATTTCTATAGTGTCATAATTTTTATTTAATGGCAACACCACATAGGCTCACTAAGATCCAAAACTATAACCTTATGAACCATTAGAATCTATATATTTGGATTTCAAAGAGCTGTAGGGGCCTTCCCATGATGCTCATAAACAGTAAAGAAAATACTTTTACATCCTTTATTTCCATCAGTTCTAACATCTATTCTAGTTATAGATTACAGTAACATTTTGCACTATTTGAAATGTAAGTAATACTGCAGAGGCCTAAATTTTTCATTAAATATCCTGGTCACTGATCTAACTGATCATATGCTTTACTCACTGATTTTCCACTCAGTTTTTAATCAGCTGGGGTCTAAATCAGACACTAACTTCAGAACACAAGAGATATGACTGACTCAGTAGATCCATCTGGCACATTGGACCTGCCAAGAGTTTTCCTGCTGTGCCCACCGTGCCCATGTTTATACCCAGTCCAGCTGAGTCACACATGGGCAATGCTGACCAACATGTCCTCCTCAGTCTCCATGTTTCCCTGAGTCCTGTAGTTCCCTTTGAAAACTGGAAGTTCTTCTCAGAACAACACTTTTTTTGCTTCAATCTTTCTGCAATTAAATAATGAAAGTATTAATAAAACACAAATGTCGGTAGTACTCTCAATGACACAATACAGACTTTTCCTAGAACATGTAATTCAAAGAGTCAAGGAGGCAAAGTCAAAACAGACTTAGAAAAAACATTTTTCGTCAGCACTCTTGAAAAACCATGCTCTCAAAATTTTGAGATTTTGATAGTAATATGCTTCATGAGAAACATTTATTTTGCAGAAACTCAAGCTGAGGAACTGAAAGGAAAGTTCATTGTGCAATTCTCCTTACATCTGGGATGTCTTCCTTAAAAAAGAGAACATTTGTTGAATTCACTTGAGGGTAGGAAGGTTGAATTAGCCACGATTTGTGATCATTGCCTCTTAGTCTTAGAGATTTCACAATCTATGTTACTCCTAGTCCAACTGGCCCTTCGGTGAGACCATGTGGATCATTCAGGATTTGTTTAGTCAGGTGGACTCATTTCAGTAGAGGATGGTTAAAATTTTTTCTACTGGCCTGAAGTATGGATGAATTATGGCTAGCTAGAATTTCTGAAAATGCTTGAAAAACATATGTACTTTTTACTTCTCCTTAGTTGAACTGTTGATATGGGTTTCATGCCATTAAGACATGGCAATCACACCATGCTGAGTTTCCCAAACAGATACAACTATATCCAGAAGAACAAATTTTCCCTGCAACATATTCAAGCTAACAGTCTTATTGGATACCTACTCAAAATGGCAATGTTCACTACTTTTAAAATATCCCTCGCTATTTGATATTCATATCTGAACATTTTAACATTTAATTGATCACAGGAAACATCAGGCAAATTGTGAAGAATAACAGAAAGCCCAAAATTATGAATTTTATATTCTTTTTAATCTTCATGTCTTGAATGCTACTTTCTATTAGGCCTTATAAAATTGTGTTTATCGCAATAACTGTTTTGGGGAAGAGTTTGGAATTGAATACAAGTTTCTTGAACATTAATTTAAATATGTGATTTAATCCTGGCCCAGACACGTTTGTCTTTTTTATTCTATCACATCTTTGTTATAAGCCTTGAACTCAAACCTTCCATTTGACTTGGTAAAGTCACACTTGACTTCTGAATCTGTTTTCCCATCTTTTGTATGCCTGTATGTTTGTGTGTTTGTGTGTGTATCTCCTGCAGTGCTGTGGGCATATTTACAATATAAATATTTTGGATGTTAGTCAAAATGAGAACTTGCATCATCCTCACCTCACATTCAAATTGCCCAGCTCCTACTCACAGTCTGCTGCATCCTTTGTGGACAGACACACTGACACAGATTGACGGACTGAACCCAATTTGAGCAGCTTGTACTTCCTGAGCTGCAGGCAGTTCTGCTGCTCTGTTCCTGGAGACAGCAGCTGTGAAGGGAAGCTGTCAGTCATCAGCTCACCAAAATGGAGAAGAGATGTGCAGGCATGCAGAGGTGCTGTAGGCTGAACTGGGAGGCAAGAACTCCCCTCTTAGCTGGGTCCAAGCAGGGCAGGATGCTTTTCCTTCCTCCTGGTGCAGGCTGTCAGAGCTGAGCACTAATGCCATTCCCTGCCACAGCCTGGCTGAAACTTTCAAGGACACAAAGGAAAAAGAAAATGATGTGGCCACAACCAAGCCTCAGCTGGACTCAAGTCCAGCTAGGGCATCTCTAGTTAGCTCCTCCCTGAGGGTAGAAGCTCAGATTTCGGCTCAGGCTGTCATTTACTGCGGTTACTCCTTATGACTCTCTTGATTGACAGTGTAAACACGGTATGATACACAATAATCTGTCACATCTATATTACTCATGTGTTGGGTTTTTTTCCTTTGATATTTTTTCCTCACCTCAGTGAGATATTTTCAGATTTTATAGTAAGAAAATCTGAGTTTTCCTTATAATACTGATGCATACAATTTGAAGTCGTGTAGTTTGGTTACTGCTGATAGAGAAAGTGAAAATTATCAAACAGTCCTTGTATATGTCACACAATACTGATCATGTCTGAGCTATGTTGTGAAAGAAAATAACAAGGGGATAACCCCATGGAATTCTATTGGTGCTGAATTTTCAGTTTAGTTGCAATCAATTATGTGTGTTTTTAACAATATTATACTATACTATTTGGTTTTGAAGGTATTTTTCTCATCTTCCAAAGATTATTTATCATATAATGTAGTATAATTAATTTGCTGGAAGATATGGCTCCAGTGTATGACTGGTAAGTATAACCTGTGTGTGAAGGCCATATGCAAAAGCAATATCTATCCAACAGCAGTACAAACACATAGTGGAACACACTAAAAAGTAAATCACTGAGCAAAATACTTAGCTGCATTCAGTTATAATACTTTCTACGCAACCTGATTTCACCAGAAATTTTTGTAGATAACAATTAATTTCCATCCACAAAGGAAAAATTAATGGTAGTAACTGGTTGGAAGGGACCTCAGGAGAAGTCTATCGAAGCAGGAAGAGATTTGAGATCGGAGCAAGTTTCTCTGAAGTTTAGCCAGTTGAGTCTTGAAAGCCTCCAAGGATGAAGCCTCTAGAATTTCCCTCCAAGAAAAGTTTGGCTATACCAGAGTTCTTCCTGTCAGTCAATCATTCATCTCACCTGCTTGTTGCTACCTGCACGTCTCAGTCAGCTGCCAGTAGTTTGGACTTCACAAATCCTGGGAGGTGAAATGGCTTCAACTGATATTTACTTGCTGTCACATCAGAAAAAAGCCCTGAGAATAGTGTGCTTTTCCATTCCTAGATATTTGCTTTTTACATCAGCTTCACCTGCAGTGAAGGCAGAGGGTTTTGCAAGTTGCTCTTCAGGAGGAGAGTCCAAGAGAGATAAAGAATTGTGAGAATAGCCAGAGATGGAAGAGCATCCCTGCACTTGCATTGTGGAAGGAAAGGGATGCACCTGAATATGGAGATGGAGGGAACACAATATCATTTCCAAGGAGAAAAGTCTACCATGCAGAACAAAAATTAGTAAAAATAAGAATTAATAAATTTAATCTAGAGAAAGATTGTGGTTCCCTGTTAGAATTAAGGATTTAGTACTAAGGAAGGTAGCACTAGAACAAGACCTTTTTTGCTTGGGGCAGTTTTGGTGGTTTGTAAGTAGAGCTGGAGAACCTTACATCAACTATGACAACCTTGTCATTGAGAGACAGATAACATGTCATTTCAAAATCACTTCCAGTTGTATATTTTGTGAATCTATGACTTTCTGTTGTTAGCTCATGAACAGAGTACCTAAATGTGTAATATTTATTAATGTGTAATATTTCAAGCAGTTAGTGTCAATGATTTCATATTAAAATAGTCACCACTTTTGAGAAGCTCATCTTACTGCTGAAAAAACCAATGAATGTTAAAAATGATAATACAAAATGTATTCAATTAAACCTCAATTAAATGGAAAAGTTGCGTTTTTTTGCAATTATGTCCTGCAACTTTGGGCCTCATAAGGATTTAGGATAGAAATTTAAAAGAAAAATTAGTATTTAAAGTACAGTAATTTCATGATTACAAGCCGCACCATTTTGACTAAAATTTTGCTCCCACTCCGGAAATGCGGCTTACACTCAGGAGCGGCTAATATGTGAATAATTTTCTGACATTTACAATCCCGAAAGTGCCAGCCAGGGTGCCAAGCCGGGTACCTGCCAGTAAAACCCAGGATTTCACGATTGTTACAAATTGGTTACTGTGTTACGCGGCGGGTGGGGCCAGCTCAGTGCCGGAAGCGCCAGAGGGTGGGGGGAAGGAGGCAGGGGAGCTCCCTCCTTCAGGCGGGGGAGAGGCGGGGGGCTCTGTGCTGACATCCCCATGGCTCGGGGAGGAGGCGGGGGCTCCGTGCTGCCATCCCCGCGGCCTGTGGGGTAAGCAGGGGGCTCCTGCCCCCACCTGCCGTGGCAGGAGCGGGCAGGCACCGCCTCCAACTGCCACCGCCACGGCAGGAGCGGGGGTGCACCTTCCCCTCCTGCCTTCACCGCCGCGGGAGTGGGGAGGCTCCATCCCCGCCTGCCGCTGCGGATGCCGGCAGGCTCCGTCCCTGCCTGCCACCATGGGGTAGCGCCGGGCCGGGGTGAGCGAGCCCAGTGGCAGCGACGGCCAGCCCCAAGCAGCCCCGCCAAGCAGCCCCACCAAGCAACCCCAAGCGGGCCGAGCCTGCACAGCCTGAGCCGAGCCAGTAAACCCAGCCATGCCGCGATTCTGTTACTAATTGGCAACTTTGTTGCACATGGGTCCTCACTGCGAACGACAGAGCGGCTTATGCTCAGGTGCGGCTTATTTATGGACAAAGAACGAAATGTTTGCCAACACCCGGAGATGCGGCTTATAGTCCGTGTGGCTTGTAATCCTGAAATTACTGTAAATAAAAGAAACATATAAGCTGCAACACTTTTAGTGGAGAATGAATTCAAGGATTCAAAAAGGTAGTTGCAGAAAATTGGGGTTTTCAGACTAACCTTGTATTTTGGTTCTGTGTTACATGGATTCTGTCCTTTGATGTGAATGGAGAGTGAACCCTAAAGGCTATTCTATACCCAGTGTGTGTGTCTGAGCAAGCCCTCAATGCTGGGCGCTGTGGACAGATCAGTCCCCTTAAGAAACCTTTAATAGCTAGAATAATTCCAGAGTGCGTAAACATATTTCAAAGGCATACATGAAATAGCTGAATATATTATAAAGAAAAGCGGAATTCCTTGTCTGAACCACAGACTTCTCCAAAATTCCAGTCAACCACTTACCACATGGTCAGACACTTAGCTTTGATGCATTTCAGACAACAATATACAGAAGACAGTTGCTATTAAGGGATGTCTGAAGTAAACAAGGGAGCTTTGGTATTTTTTTACCAAATTTACACCATTATCAGCTCTTCAGAATCATCTCTGCAGAGATGGTGAAGTAATTGTTGTAGAGTTTTAGAAAAGCTTGCGTGACTGCAACATCTTGGTTATTTATTTCAGGAAGAAGTTGTAAAATACTGTGTGTGACATATAAAGGATTATCCAGCTTCCTTTGATTCTGTATTTTCTCAAAACCTCTAATTGCCATTCATTACTATTTGCTAAGAATTCAAAAAGAAAGAACAAATGTCAAAGTTTTTTGACAATTTTTTTTGAGCTATCTAGAATCTTTCTAAATGTGGTTGAAAAGGAAAAACAATTTCCTCGATCAACATTTGCACTCCCAACATGTCTGATCCCAATCCCAGTTTGGGGGCTTGTTTTGCTTGTGTCTAAGCTTCCATGTAGCTAAACTGAGAAATCTGGTATGAATACCTAATTTTGTGACCCTTTTGTTGAAACCCTTTCATTGAAGAAAGCTCTGAACTTTCACGTTTATTGGGCATTAACCGAAACATGAACGTCTTATTCACAAACAGAAATTTTATCCCCATTTAAGATCAAGACTTTTGCTACCACTTCTTCAGTAGCCAATTACAGCTTTCATAAATATCAGTGTGCAGTGAATTGTGATACAAAAGTAACCTTAGTTTAAATCTCATGGTGCAGAAGTAATTTAGTAAAAAGGTAATTGTCACTGGGACAATCCAATTTTCACATGGAAAAAAGTGAGCTCTTTCCCAAGAATATAAAGCACTCAAACTTCTTCTTCTGAATATAAAAAATTAGCAAGTGTTTTTCTCATGCTATCATGTTCTCTTATAAACTTCTGACATAAAAAAAATATTTTTGACATTTCTTCAGCTGCATAGGTTGGCAAAGCTAAAGAATAGTGGGTGAATTAACAGACAGAGGACAACAGTTTGCTGCTGCTTTTTGACAATACACCTCTCTTTCAGACCCTCAGCAAGTTACTAATGTAACACTCTCTAAATTATTTGTGTTGGTATACTGAGGAAAAACATTTGAGAGGACATCAAGACCGTACAATATCTGTAAAATCAGCTTAAACCCAGTGGCAAAAAACAAGGTTACAGTTAAGTGATCACATTGCACTTTGAAATTAAATTCCAAGCTTTTGCAAAAAAAAAGTGAAATTCAATACAGCTCTTTATCCTGCTTTTTTTAGTCTTCCTTGGCCAGCACTGATATTTGTAGGCTTGCACAGAAGGCATTACACCTTTCCCAGGGACTGTGTTCAGATGGACCCCCAATGGCTTTCTGGAACTTTCTGGAAACCTGTGCTGGTACAGGGAGAACTGAAGGGTAACCTAAGTAAATAGATGAGTGAACAGGAACTTGTTAGAACCAGGAATTTGGGGAAAATAAAAGTAACCATGCAACCATGACCTGTATTCAATAATGATTTAGATATCTGGTTTTTAAAATTAAATTTGGAGTACGGCTATAAAGAGAACAAAGTACAAAGTTACTAAGTGATTGTCTTCTGATCACCTCTGATTTTTGAAATAGTAAACTATTGTTAAAATCATGTAGGATGAAAGTATATTTTTAGTCATTGTCTACTTTAAGGTTTTATAGAGGATTTGCTATACTATAGCAAACATCCGTTAGAGTTGTCTGGCAACAAGAGAGTGGATTGAATTGCAGTGCGTTCATAGTAATGATTTCTAGCTCTGTAATCTCATACACCCAGGGCGCTTATACCTAAGAGTATGAAACTGAATATTCTGATAAAAATGCAGAATAATATCTTACTTACTTGAATATTTTGTTTACCTAATATTTGGTATCTCAGAGAATCAGCTGAGTAGCCTGAAGTAGATTATGGGGTTCAAGAGACCTCACTTACTTCTCTATATTTGGAGTTTATTTTCCCCACTGTTTTCTCATTCATCTCAGTTCTAGTGACAGATCTACTTTATGCAGAAAGGATATATTTTTATTTAGATTCTTGTCTTTCCCCTAAATATGCTGAATGCTTACTCAAATAAGTGTTTGGGTCACCATCCCTGGAGATATTTAAAGGATGTGTAAATGTGGCACTAAGGAACATGTTTTATTGGTGGACTTGAAGGAGGGTGGTTTATAGTTGGACCTAATAATCTTAAAGGTCTTTTCCAACCAAAATGATTCTCTGATTCTAACTAAACCAATTGTGTTATACAAGTCTTATGCAAGGGTAAGTAGCATTCTGAGAATCTGTTACGGTGGTTTTGTTACAGAATACCTTCTGCCTCTGAAAGAAATAGTGCTATTTTGAAGTTCACTGTTTCTAAACAAATTCAGTCTTGTTAGAGAAAAGTTAAAATTCTCAGCTTTTCTATTTGTCATGAAACGTCTGCACAAGATAAAGATGACTGTGCCATAACTTCTGCAAGTTTACAACAACCTTTATGATCAATCTTTTGTGCTTTGCTCCTGTGTGTCCCTTCAGACACGACATTGCTTAAGCTCCATGAAATTCAATATGGTTGGTATATATGCTGTCTATATGCTCAATCTTTCCATACAAAAAATTACCCCTTCCTCATTTTTTTTGCCACTAACTCTGAAGTTCTATTTTTTATTTCTCTACCAAGGTATTAATAATCTAGTCATGCTCCAGGGTTCAGGGAAAGAAAGATTTCTTGTTGAATGCACCATATCTAAGCTTTCCATGATTTATTTTGTCTTCTTATGGCCTCCTCCAGATATGGGACATATTGGAAAATGTTTGTGTCTGGCACAGAAGCCTGGTGAATCTCTCATGCAAGCTGCTAACCTGAGCAAGATTACGAAAACCAGAAGGATAAATGCAGACTTTTGTGTTCCTACCTAGATAACTAAATAACCTACCAGATTCTCAAAAGCCATAAGCACTGGGTTGATTTCAATAAGTTGCAGGCTGTGACAAAGTCTTCCTACATTTTTTCATTCCAGATATAAAATTTGTCAGTCAACTCCTGATACTGGGCCAACCAATCTCTCTGGTTAAGTAACCAACTACAGTAATTTCACAATTACAAGCCGCACTGACTATAAGCCACATTTCCAGGTGTCGGCAACATTTTGTTCTTTGTTCGTGCAAAAGCCGCACCCAATTATAAGCCGCTCTGTCGTTCACAGCGAGGACCCGCGTGCAACAAAGTTGCCAAATAGTAACAGAATCGCGGGATTGAGGTGTTTACTGGCTCGGCTTGGGCCATGAGGGCTCGGCCCGCTCAAGGCTGCCAATGAGGCCAGGTGGCCCAGGTCGGCGCTGCCGCTTGGCGGGGCCGGTAGGGACCGGTTGCTGCCGGGCTCGCTCACCTTGACCCATTGCTGCCCCGCGGTGGCAGGCAGGGAAGGAGCCCCCCTGCTCCCACAGTAGGCAGGGATGGGAGCCTGCCTGCTCCTGCCGTGGTAGGCGAGGACAGGAGCCCCCCGCCTTCCCCCCGGGCAACGGGGCCAGTAGGAGGGAGCCCCCCACCCCTCCCCCGGGCTCCGCTGCCTGAAGGAGGGAGTCCCCTGCCTTGCCCCGCCCCCCGCACTGCCAGCACTGAGCTGGCCCCACCCACCGCGCAACACAGTAACCAATTTTTAACAATCGTGAAATCCTGGGTTTTACTGGCAGGTGCTTGGCTTGGCACCCTGGCTGGCACTTTCGGGATTGTAAATGTCAGAAAATTATTCACATATTAGCTGCTCCTGAGTGTAAGCCGCATTTCCGGGGTGGGAGCAAAATTTTAGTCAAAATGGTGCAGCTTGTAATCATGAAATTACTGTACATCTTTTCCTCTTCTATGAGAGTTTTTTAAAGGGTTTTACAGGACAAAGAAAAGTGAATAAAGGAAAATTTCTGTAATGTGTTAACTGGATTGGAAACACTCAGTGGTGAATCTTCCCCACCACCTCACCCTCACACACTCTCACACATGAATATGCAAATTGTTAAGGTATGATTAGTAGGGACATTGTGTTGTATATTTTTAATAAGCTGTTTTTTCATTTACTGATGTCACAATCACATGAATGAAAAGATATCTTATTTTAAAAGACTGAGTACAACCTATATTGTCAAAACTCTTCATTTTCTAGGGTAGAATGAAAACTATTTAGGACAACTCCTGTTTCTCACTTATTTAGAATGTGCAGAGGTTTGTTTTAATTCTCATGTCTGTATAAGGCCTGACTGAAAGTCCATTGCAATTGTGGGAAGAGTTGTCATCATTTCAGGAGGCTGCTCAGTACTAGTATTGCTCTGTCTTCAGGTATTGTGGGGTAGAGTGTCAGTAATAGACTTTACATAGATGGCAAGCATTTCATAGATTCTATGTGCTCACTGGTAAACTGGAGGACAAACTAGGTTTTGTATCCCTACTTCTTCCTCCATTCCCTTTGCACTGCATTCAGTGCAGTGCAAAACAGAAACTACAGTAATTTCACAAATACAACCCGCACAGACTATAAGCCGCATCTCTGGGTGCTGGCAAACATTTCGTTCTTTGTCCATAAATAAGCCGCACCTGAGTATAAGCCACTCTGTCGTTCGCAGCGAGGACCTGCGTGCAACAAAGTTGCCAAATAGTAACAGAACCGCAGCATGGTGGGGTTTGCTGGCTCGGCTCAGGCTGTGCAGGCTCGGCCCGCTCGGGGCTGCCGACGGGGCCAGGTGGCCCAACCCGGCACTGCCGCTCGGCAGAGCCACTCGGGGCTGGCCGCCGCTGCCACTGGACTCACTTGCCCCAGCTCGGCACTGCCCCGTGGTAGCAGGCAGGGATGGAGCCCCTCCGGCCCCTGCGGCAGCAGGTGGGGACAGAGCCTGCCTGCTCCTGCCGCGGCAGGCGGGGACAGGAGCCCCCTGCTTACCCCACGGGCCGTGGGGATGGCAGCACGGAGCCCCCGCCTCCTCCCTGAGCCGCGGGGATGGCGGCACGAGGTCCCCCCATCTTTCCCCACCCCCCGTGCTGCCTGCAGGCTCTACCCACGGCACAACAGAGTAACAATTTGTAACAATCTCGAAATGCCGGTTTTTACTGGCAGGTGCTCAGCTCAGCACCCTGGCTGGTACTTCTGGGGTTGTAAATGTCAGAAAATTATTCACATATTAGCCACTCCTGAGTATAAACCGCATTTCCGATGTGGGAGAAAAATTTTAGTCAAAATGGCGCGGCTTGTATTCGTGAAATTACTGTATTTGCTTTGCTTTCCGTTTGTAAGCAATTCCTCACTTCCATGTTTGAAATGCACTAAATGATAGACACATAACGTGTAAGTACACAAAGCCATTCATTAACTGTAATGTGTTTGTAAAACACATGCCAACAAACACATATCAAAGCTAAGTTTCATGTCACTGATGCTGATTTAATTGCTGATTAATAGTATGGTCTCTATTTTTCCTCATTTCAGTCTTTGATTTACAGTATAATAGAAAAAAAAACAAGATCACTAAAGTATTTTCTTCGTGATTTTTCAACAAAATTTCTAGATGTGAGGTGTTTTTTCAAGAATATAAAAAATGTAACATCAGTTATCTATTGCTCACATTCACATCACATTTCTATTTAATTACTGTATTTGTCCAATCTGATAATTAGTGTTCAGATTACTCTCATAATATTGTCCACAAAGCAAAGTCTTTCCACTCATAAAAACGCAAAGATAGACATACCTTTTTGCTTACTTTGTAAGTCATAATCATTAAATTATAGTCAAAAAAATGTGATTTTAGAATAATTGCAATGCTAATTTAGAAAATATCAAGAAGAACAAAGCTTGAAAGTAACTGAATTTGTTTACACTGGAAAAAGCATGATTAATTACATTATGTTTAACTATGCTTTTTACCACCCAGTGAACAGAAATTACATTCATATTGTGCTCTGTGTCTCTATGGAATTTGATTTTGGCAAATTTCTGTAGTTGTAATCCTGATAAGATGCTAAGTCAGGAATGCTTACTGGGAGCTGGATGACATCAGGCTGCTTACTGTAATCAAATGTAACTCCAAAGACAGAGAGCAGGATTTCATACATCATTTATACTTTATTAAACTGTAGTGAAATTATACGATAATTTTCTTCTACATTTCTTCTACATTGGACAAGATGTACCATGTTGTGTTGGGTAATTTTTTTTTTTTTTTTCTTGCTTCCATTAGTTCCTGGAACTACTGCCACCACTTATTTGCATTAATATTACAGGAAAGTTGATATCATTCTAGTGTAGAAATGGCAGTCTGAGAAGTCCATGTTTTCCATTAATAGCTACCTGTGGTAATAGAACATTAGCTATAAAGTGATCCTGACTGACTTTGTTTAGTACAGAGCTGCTCTGTTTCAAGAACAGGAGTGACTACTACCTGCCATCGCTGCTCAGTTAACACAGCTGGGCAACATTGCTTCCTCAGATTGTTTTGCACCAAGATTTTTGAGTGATTTTCCATTTCATCAATACCAAATTGCTAAATTTCATTATTAAAACAGCATCTCTGATAGACAGTTTACTCAGCTGACATGAAACATGGAAAACTAAAATGCTAAAAAAACCCTAAAAATACTAAATAGTCTATGGGTTGAGTATGTCTTTAGGCAAAAAAAAAAAAAAACAAAAACAGCTGTAGAAAGGAAATTACCATAAAGGAAAGCTTTTGTTAGGATTAAATTAGCTTTCGATGTGAAAGATATCAAGTTTTTGCAATGGAAATTGGGTTAAGTTCAAGAGACCATATCTGTGAAGACCCCATGAGTTTAAAAGACCTTAGGAAAACTTAGGTAAATTCAGATGCTACACTTCACTTCTAGAACTGAAATCTCCTTGTCCCTGTAACCTACCAGTTGAGTACAGTAATTTCACAATTATAAACCACACCATTTTGACTAAAATTTTGGTCCGAACCCAAAGTGCGGCTTATAATCAGGTGAGGTTTATATACGGACAAAGAATGAAAAGTTGCTGTTTTAGTTTGGAGGACAGGTGTCTGCTAAGAAAGGCAGGAGTTTCTCTTTGAAATGGAAAATGTAAACCTCCTCCCTCCAAATTACTGTAATTTTGAAATCAAGGGGCTTTCAGGCAAAAATATGGGAATTAGGAATAACAGTTCTTTTCTAGGGAAATTAAAATAGAAATACAGTACTACAAAGAAACAAACTCCAAACCCTGACAAAGTCAGAGTACAACCTGACACCCCGTCAGGCAGGGTGTTGGTAGCAGTCCCGTTAAATGGTGGCTGCATCCTCCTGCAGTGACAGATGTGATTCAGTTGGAGCAGTGCTCCTGCAGAAGGTGCAGTTTCCCTCTGGAGTTCCAGTGGTGATGTGGAGAAATCCAGTTTTCCTCTGGAATCCAGTGGAGAAAAGGGCTCCCTTAGTGTCCCAAAGCCTCTGTTTTTATCTTGGTAAGAAATGTTGGGCTCTTCCCCCTGGCTGGAGCAACTTCCAATGGGATAAAGTAATTTTATCAGTCCCACAGTGGGACTCAATGGGCCATTAGCAGAAAATGACTCCCTGGAGGAAGGATGGTTTGTGAAAAGATAAAGAACAATGCCCCGCCTGGTTTCAGTGGATGGCCCATTAGCTGATAATATCTCCCATGGAGATAAGGATCACTGCCCCCACCCTCAACAGATGGTGATAGAATAGATACCTTTTATCACACTCTGTATTGTAACGTGTGGCTTATAATCAGGTGTGGCTTATGTATGGGCAAAGAACTAAAAGTTATCAACACCCGGAGATGCGGCTTATGGGCAGTGCAGCTTATATTCATGAAATTACTGTATATTTGGATTTTGTGTTCTCCATCATTTTTCAGCACATTTTATTCTTTTCCCAAGAGTGCAGCGCTATCCCTGCTAGTACGCTACTCTACAGAAGAAGACATATTTTTTTGCCTAGAAGTAGATAAACCATTGGTTTTGTTAAGACAACATGTCATTCAGAAATTGGTTTTCCAATATAGTTGGGTTTTTTAAATTGCTCTGAGGATACAGTTGTGAAAGTCACAATTAGAACATTAGATAGAAATCAAGGTCTTCTGAAGACTTCATTTTTACAAATGTAACTTATTTGTGTGTTTTTAACACAAGTTTAAAAGCATGTGTATACTAGTGCTATTGAACACTTTATATTTGAAAAAAACTGATCAGTGTTCTAAGGTTCTTCTAAGAAAAATGAGAAGAGAAGCTATTCTCTCAATAGCAATGTGTAGATGAATAGCTGCATGAATATATGAGCATGTCTCCTCACCTTTGGTGTGTACCCCAGTGTCAGCCTATATTATTTATTACTTTTTCTATCTGTCCTACATATCAGTTCAAATATGATTTATAATAGTAATATTACTGTGATTTTTCTGGTGTCTAGGCCTTGTGTCTTATGTCAAAAAGGAACAGAATGCTTTACCTTGTGTTTTAACGTTCTGTCTGCAATCCCTCCCATAATAAATATGACCCTAGTAATAGAATCATAGAGTGGTTTGTGTTGGAAGGGACCTTGAAGATCCTCTAGCTCCAAAATCCCTGTCATGGGCAGGTATATGATAAAGTATAGCATAAAATTTAGAGAAAGATACCATTCTTAGGTATTTTTCAAAGTCCAATGTAGAAGGATGAAAATTACAACTTAATTGCATATTTACTAGTAAAAAATCATCAGACTGATTTCAAAACTGCATATTTTGCATTCTTCATTTGTTTCTTCCCATGCAAAGGTTTATAGTATTAAATCTGTAATATATTATAAAATTCGCTTTTCTCAAAAAGGTTATTTTTAGCAAGGAAAGACAAGAATGAATAATTTAATGCCATGTGAAATATATAGCATTAATATAAGATTTTAACTCAGTCCAGCTGGTTGCAGATCAAGAATACCAGGCAAAACTCAGCCAACTCTTTCCATAAATGATCCCTTTCTTTTGTTGGTATTCCAACTTGCCTTGTCAATTGTGTAAAAATTTTGCATCTAAAATCCAAGTATTCCTTTTCAAAGCAATTATGAGCATCTTGACACCAGAGTGTCAGGAAGGAGGTGCTGCCCTGATGGCCCTAGCAGGGAGATGTTTAGAGTGGGATTTCTCTCCCCTCTTTAACCCCAGGGAACCACTCTGACACTGAGACTATCTGCTCAGTCTGGGAGCCAGCAAATGCTTTCAAAGGGAGAACCTACTGTGGAGGAGGAAGTGATTCAATCCCCCTGAGGGTATTAAGACAGAGAACAAACTTAGTTTTGAGTACCAATTTTTTCTGTACAAAATCTTTGCTATGAAAATTAAATAGGTTTTACACTCAACAGTCTAAACCCTTTTCAAAAGGTACCCTTCACTTCAGCTCTACTCAGCCAAAAGAGGTTTGTGGGAAAAGGGACTGCAGCAGGGACTGTGTGTATGATGTAAAACAGTGGTTAGAGGTGAAAGGTAAAAACACACTTGGAGAAATACAGGGTTTAAGAGAGCAAGGAATTGAAATTCATCCAGTTCCATTTTGCCATGCCTGGATAAAACAGAATGGATGTATTAAATCCAAGTTTAGGGTCATGCCCTTCAATTGGTTTCTTCAGTCTGAGTTGGTTAAAGTAATTGTAATTTATTGCTAATATGAGTAGGAGATTCTTGAAATCATAAATAAAAAGAAGGGTGTAGGTTCTTTCTAGAGATACTGCAATTAATGCTGCCTTCATACAGGGTTTTTTATTCATTGAGTATTCAAAATAAGATAATGTGCAGACAACATTATATTCAGAAATTGCCAGGTCTCCTCACACATTGCACAAGGCAACTTGGTAGTAAAAAGACACACAAGCACAAGATACACATGGGAGTACATAGGGGAAAAATGTAGTGCTATTCTTGTCAATAACATGAGCTCCAAATTCACAAAAGTGACTAAAAAAACTGGTTAAATCCCATTTGCAGACATGTTCTCAAAAACATTGACATTAACATTGTTTGCTGATGATAGCAACAGGACTTGTAGTCTGTTTACTTGTAAAAACATTTGGGGTTTTATAATTTATGCGTAATTCAAGCATCCTTCATTCTAGCAGGAGTTACAATGTTTTCTGTTCTAAACATATGGATATATTCAAATTTAACTAGCTTCTTTATCACACCAGTGAGGATACAAATTAAAAGCAATTTTTTTTTCCAGTTCATGACCTAGATTATTTCCTTCTGTGGAGACATGTTAAAATCTCTAGACAAATAACATCTAGAGTTTGACCTACTGTTTATATTTTTGATGTATGCCTGTATTGCCCTATGCAAATGCCTTAAGACAGAAATTTAAGTTTTAAGGGCTTTCTTTGACCAGACATCTTCTAATGCCTAAATTTTGACTTCATAATGGTAAAGGTAGGATTTCTGTATAATTCTATAAGTGTTATTTATATTTTTGCATTCTAATTTGGAAGGTAAATACCAATCATTGGGAAATAATGTGAAAGACTGGAAGCAAAGGAAATACTGTGTTTTCAAAAGAAAACAAATTAATTGCTAATACGTTGCTGGCTATAGATCATATCATACTTCGGGAATAAAATCTCAGAATATACACAAAAGGGACATACAAAAAGATAAAAAGATTCTAAAACTCTTAGAAATTAATTTGAGATTATCAAGGCTAAAACTGTCTAAACATAAATTGATCTTATAATAACATTTGTTTTATATGTTGTGATGAATTTTCAGCTCGTGACTAGCCCTTTTTGTTTTGTCTTAATTTTTTTTGTATAATGCTTAGATTTGCATGTATACAAATTGATGCCCTAGCAAAGCTCAGAAACTGTAGTTAAAATGTTAAATTTCTCATGTTGATGTGAACAGCAGCCAGAACCACAAAGTTAGGGCTTCTAAACAGAATAGCTAAATTCCATAATGATAATATTATTGTTTTCTGAAAGCAGTGTTTGCCTGCAAAGCCAGCACATCGTGTTAAGCCTGAGTATCACTTTGAGCAATATTTTTGCCACCTCTTCATTTCAGCAGATTCTTCTCCAACATTCTCAATCTACTGCATACAAAGCAAGTTTATATTATTTATGTTATTTGGGGCAAATTCAAATTTTTTTTTTTTGTCTTTTAGTGAAATGTCTCATATCTTTCTAGCCTGACTAAAAAACAAAAGCCAAAAACAACCACAAAACAACCAAACTAATAAAACTCACCCGGTCATCACCACTTCCTTCGTTGGGGTGTGGCAACGAAATTCTGTGTTTTAAGTCAAGTGTAAATTTTAGGTGGATTAACCTCTACAGTGGTGCATTTCCAAGCAAAACCAATAGAAATAAAAACACAGTGAGGGGACTGTGTAGAAAGCTAGTTTAGTAGCAGCACTGGAGTCCTTTGGATGTGTAAACTGGAGACATGGTCACCATGGCAAACATGGCCAGTGCCACAAAGGAGCTCGTGTCTACTCTGTTAGCAGACATTCAGCTGCTCCACTGGGCTTGCTGCACCCATGCAGATTAGATTAAATAACCATTCTGACATTTGTAAACCTCAGGTATCAATTTAACATCAGTTAAAATGAAGATCCATGCAGTGGCAATGAATCATTTGGGACACTGTGTTTTCAATTTGAAAGAAAGTGAAACTTGATCCATTTTGGTGATTTCTAAGGTATTTTGAGGTGATATTCTCTCGCAGTCACTCTAAACTGAGTTCAAATTCATCAGGGGATCCTGCAAATTCAACAGCTTTTTTAGAAACCCAATGCAAAATATCAAGTTGTAATGCAAAATTAAATATGCAGTTTCCTTTAGTGTAACCTTTGTATTGTACATTGTTGATAACTGTGCTTTGGTCTGACAGATTTGTATTTCTACTTTTCTAAGATTTGGTTAAGTAACCATCACTCTATCTTCGCCTAAAGATCACATAAACTGTGGTTTATATGACTATTTTATCTATACATGTCCTTTAATTCTAGCAGGAATTATCTAATTCATGTTCTGCAATGCCTTTAAAGCAGTCTATGAAAATCTTGCTAATGGAATCCTAACAACAGTAGTCTCTGTATAGCCTGAAAAACAGTTCAGTGACTATAAAGTAAAAGGCTAATTTGGACACATACAGCGTCTAGTACTTAGGCACAATGATGCAACTGTAACATCTTTGCATCCATTTCTTGAGAAGCGAGCTGCGAGCCGCTACAAAGAAACAAACCCCATACACTGACAAAGTGTCTTGAGTTACAATACAGGATGCGATCAAAGTATCTATTCTATCACTATCTGTTATGATCAGGTGGGGCAGTGATCCTTATCTCCATGGGAGATACTCTGCAAATGGGCCATCCATTGAAACCAGGAGGGGCATTGTTCTTTATCTTTTCACAACCCATCCTTCCTCCAGAGAGTTATCTTCTGCTAATGGCCCATTGAGTCCCACTGTGTGACTGATAAAATTACTTCATCCCATTGAGAGTTGCTCCAGCTAGGGGGGAGAGCCAAGCCTTTCTTACCAAGATAAAAACTGAAATTCTAGGACACCGAGTAGCCCTTTCTCTACTGGACTCTATAAAAAAATGGGATTTCTCCACATCACTACTAGACCCCTGGAAGGAAACTGCACCTTCTACAAGACCACTGCTTCAACTAAACCACATCTGTCACTGCAAGAAGACTGCAGTTACTATTTAATCAAACTGCTACCAACACCCTGCCTGACGCAGTGTCAGGTTGCACTCTGACTTTGTCAGGGTTTGGAGTTTGTTTCTTTGTAGTACTGTATTTCTATTTTAATTTCCCTAGAAAAGAACTGTTATTCCTCATTCCCGTATCTTTATCTGAGAGCTCCTTGATTTCAAAATTATAATAATTTGTAGGCAGGGGGTTTATTTTACATTCTCCATTTCAAAGAGAAGCTCCTGCCTTTCTTAGCAGACACCTGTCCTCCAAACTAAGACAAAAAGTCAGAGCACAACCTGACACCCCATCAGGGTGACACCCATCAGTCAGGGTGTTGGTAGCAGTCCCATTAAATGGTGACTACAGTCCTCCTGCAGTGACAGATGTGATTCAGTTGAAGCAGTGGTATTGTAGAAGGGTGCAACCTCCCTCCGAAGGTCCAATGATGATATGGAAAAAAGTCCGGTTTTCCTCTGGAGTCCAGGGAAAAGAGGGCGACTTGGTGGCCCAGAATTTCAGTTTTTATCTAGGTAGGAAAGGCTGGGCTCTGCCCCCTGTCTGGAGCAACTCTCAATGGGATGAAGTAATTTTATCAGTCCCACAGTGGGACTCAATGGACCATTAGCAGAAAATGACTCCCTGGAGGAAGGATGGGGGGTGCAAAGATAAAGAACAATGCCCTGCCTGGTTTCAATGGATGGCCCATTAGCAGAGTATCTCCCACAGAGATAAGGATCACTGCCCCAGCTGGTCACAACAGATAGTGATAGAATAGATACTTTGATCACATCCTGTATTGTAACTCAAGACAGCACGGTTGGTGTGATTGTTACTACTTCATTACTCTGCTGCATGTGAGTCCTCGCTGCAAAAAAAAAGTGTACCGTGTAGTCCAGTGTGCCTTATATATGGACAAAGTTCGGAAATTTGCCAACTCCCAGAGGTGTGCCTTATAATCCGGTGTGCCTTATAGTCGTAAAATTACTGTCATTAATTTGGAATTAGTATTTTGAGGAGTGTTTAGAATCCATAGCTCTTTTAAAATATGTGTATCCAAGTAATGATGCAGTTATTTCAAATTATTGTGCTTTTAAAAAATTTAATTTCTATAATGGATGTATATTAAGTATTAATATAAAATATTTTCCCAGCAGTACATCAGTACTCAGTAAACAGGTTACACAAAGCAGTATTTTTTTAATAGTTTCTGCTTATTATTTGGTGTGTTTTCCTGGCAAATTAAGAAACAGAGCTTTCATAATTTAAGGTTATTCTTTCCAATTAATACCATTTCAGATTTATCACTTGTATTTTCTGTTTCATAGGAAATAACAGAAGATCGGGATCGTTCACGACTGGATTCAATGGTGCTGTTAATTATGAAACTGGACCAACTTGACCAGGATATTGAAAATGCTCTCAGTGCAGGCTCTTCCCCATCCAGCACCCCGACATACAAACGGAGGCACATACCTGTAAGCCAGTTTGGTCAATTTTTTATTATTATTCTAAATAGATTTTTTTTTGCTTCACCACCTTCTTTCAGTCCTAACATTTTTCAGCTCCTTGACTTAGAACTAAGGCTCTTTTTGTAAAGAATTTGACTTGGTTAGTTTTTCATGTATATATAGACATATTTTGAAGGCAATGATATTCATTATTTCCTTTTAGCATGCTTTCATAAATGAGAGCTTCAGAACTCCTGATGAAACAAAGGGAGATCAACAAGATTCAGAAAATGTCTGGATCTCTAATTATCACCTACTGTAAATGCAGAGCCAACATAGTTTCAGGGTCACACCAGTCTCAGAACATGAGTATGTGTCATTTGACATTGCGTAGAACTGAAAGTAATTCTGAACTACGGGTCTTGTTTTTCTGCTAGGGGAAGACAAAAAGTCTTTAGTCATTCAAAGTAAGATTCAGGGCAGAACTTGAATTACTTAATGTAGGGGGTGAGGGGTGGTTTATTCACTTAAAGGGATCATTCTTTGCTGCGAGTAATCCAAAAGGAGATGAGACAACTCACAAACATGACTGATGCATTCTTTTTTTTCTGTAAATTGTTTACACATGTAACTCTGACTAACATGAAATGGCTGATCCAAGGTATTCTTGTGCAGGCTTCCTGTTAATTTCACCCACATGTGCTCCAGCTGTTTTTCAATTCAGGAAACACTGCCTCAAGATCTCTAGACTAGCATTTGTATCACTTGTTTTGGTTTATGATTTTTTTTTTTAATAACAAGGAGTTTTTCCTTTGAAAGCCAGGCTTCATTATTATTAAGTGAGTAATCTATAGGTGAGAAAAGCTGTATTTCATTTGTCAGGTGAAAATTACATGATGTGTAATTTTTATAGGAAATCACATGATTCCACTTTTCAACATTAAACATTTTCCCACAGAAAATCAATGTTCTCACAGTATCTCCTTAAATGCTGATGACACAGGAAACCTGAAATACAAGTTAACATCTGTTCTCTGTCTCTCACCAATCTATGCCAGCACTTCAGCCAATTTCTTACAGCAATAAAGGGAGTGCAGGCAGTGTGTATAATCAGAGGTGGTACCTGTTCCCATGCTGCAAAGCAGCCCTGCAGAAAGACAGCTTGCATTGAACATGGAATATATGGTATCTATGGATGATGACTTCCTAGGAATTTTGAACCTTTGATTGTTGTGGACCAGAGGATCAAAATATCTGGTTTTCAATATATATATCATTTGAATATGATGTAAAAACCTGAATAATGCAGCAGGAATCGTGGTTATCATGGTTCTGCACTGTGGCAGCATAGCCCTGCTAGCCAGAAACTTCTGAGAGCAGATGTAGCCAAAACAACTGTGCAGAGGCTGCTCCATGGCTCTGCTGCATTTCCCAGTGCTTCACACTTCAAACTCACTTGCAGGAAATATCTGACTCAAATACAAGGTCCTACCTGGAGTCCAGATTTGTCCCTAATTTCTGACCCTCTTCAGAACACCACACACTCATGTACATGGCATTAGAAGCACCTGTTTAAATGGCAGCTTTGGCTTGGCAGGCCAGAGAAAACTGGAATTAATGAATCAAAGGGTGCTGTATCTTTTCAGTTCAGAAGCAGAACCCCTGAGGTGACTCTGCCCTGTATTTCACTCATTCTAGGAACCTGGCATTAGAAAGCTGAGGCTTTGTCTGCACAGAGTTTTCTGGGATTAAGAGTTCAGGAGATTTTTTGCATACTGTATAGCTTTATTCACACAGGCTGCACCTCAGCTAATAACCCTGACAGTATATGTATATATATTGGTTCTAATTCTACACATAGCCAGGTCTTTGCCAGATGTGTCACAATTTATCTGCAGACAATATAATACCTTGCCCTCACCCTATGCAGTAAATCAAGCATGCGGTAAATTTTTACTTCCTCGACAATAAAACATACTGTATGTCGTCTTTTTATTCTCAGAAAGAGGAATGTAATCAGTGTCATTAAAAGTAAGGGTATTTTAACCAGAAATGGTATTTGGCTGATAAGTGTCTGGTGATTCAAAAAAGCTTAGGAGCTGTACCTCTGAATTGTATAAACTGCTGGATGGTGAAGTAATTTCATCTGTGTAATGGCTTACAGATGTTCACTAGCTTGCAGTGCTGCAGAGACAGAAGGTGGGAGCACACAGGAAATACTGAATATCAGAGAAAAATGTCAAACTTCTGCAGCCCTTTACTGATTTTTCTTACCTTGCATTCTACCCTTTGGGGGAATTATAGCTTTGATGTTAGCAGTGATTTATAATTTCAGAACAGCAGCTAATGCAAATCACCACATTGAAAGATACAGCGAGCCTATGTATTTAAATATTTCCAGTATTTAGCAGAAATATTATTTTATTTCACATTCACGTTTACTAAAGAGACTTGCAATATTTTTCTACAGGATGTTGAATCTGGTTCTGAAAGTGGAGTGGATGTTGCTTCAGTAAATCACTCACAAACAAACTTGTCTTCTAATATCCATGCTCCTGACCTAGCATCTCCCTCTTCAGTAGCCAGCTCTGGAGCTAAACCAAAGGCTGGGGTGAGTACAGAGGTTATATTTTTTTAAACTTCTTTCATGTTTCAAGTTTGAAAGTTAAATAAAAAAAAATTCTATTCATTACTTGAATTGTACAACAGAATGTGTGTCACACTGAGGGAAAAAGTGCAAGTAGTCTCAAAGGGCCATTTTAGTGCCAAACAATGCTAGAAGTTTCACATTTAAAAACACACTATTAACAGCTGATGATTACAATAAGCTGATTTTTTATAAGAGAAAACAATTTAAAGGAGCTATGCTATTTAGAAAGGTAGGTTTTTCTGAAGTGGTGTCACTCAGACCATTTCCTAAATCTCATTAAGGATGCAGCCAGAGAAAAATTGTGGCTGATTTATGATGCCCAAACCCAGTCATCCTAGTGTTGTTGAAGGTCCTTACTACCCTACTGACATGAGAATTTCATTCTAAGGCAAAATTTGGCAAGTGGTTCCAGATGCTTAGTGTCAGAGCGGAGCCTCTGAGCAAGCAGATACTGTTCTGCCGGTCCCAATGCATGCTAGGTGGTGAGGAAGGGCTGGCCTGGGAGCTCAGATATGGCAAGGAACCTACTTCTATATTCTTTCATAGATACACAGAACTATGAGAAGCATGGTTCTTTCTTCTGCTGTTTTCTATCTTTTGAAGAATTATTCTTTATAATGCTTCAACCATTGATGCGTGCAGAAATGCTCGAATGTCCTAGAAACTCCTAACTTACCATCTGCTCCCTCTTGAACTTGCTTTTTCCACTGCCTCAAGAAGCACAGAAATCTATACTTCTAGGTTTTGTCTGTGCTGAAAAGTCTTAGCTTAACTCCTACTCCATCTGTTCACTTATTGAAATATTTCTGGTTACCAGACTAGCAGAAAATCTGGGATAAAATATTAAAATAAAAAAGTGTAGCTAGCATAAATATATATTTAGAACAAGTCTATAAAAAGGAAAATAGAGGCCACCTGTCATTTATTGTACTGCAATAATAGCAAGTTAACTAATGCCTTTGATTGTGGCTAACAGAAGTTCTAATAAACATTTACATTTGGGATTGTTCACTTGTACAAAAATAAATTCACTTGTAATTTATCATCAGTGCATAACTACAGCAAATAGAGAGCTCTGTACTCTGTCACTGCATACATAGCAGCACAAATTCTCAAATAAGTACATATGCTGGAAGGTAATATCCCATTTTACCAGATCCTGAGAAGAACACAGACATTTTTTCACTTTTTAAGGTATTAAACGTCCCTTTTAAATTTTGGTTTCTCTGCTAGTATTTGGCAAACTCTTAACACCTTGCTTTGCAGAAGTGTGGGTCACTTCCTGGGAGTTGGATATTATGTGTCAATTCAGCTTCAACAAGTCTGGGATCTTTAATTTTGATGAATATACGATGCTGAATATATATGCAAATTTTATGTTATTATATAATTCTGCAATTTTTTATAAGCGAAGTTAAATTTTCTCCAAACACAACTCTCTTAGAAGTTTTGCAGTCTGCAACTCCTCAGCCCCTCTAGCAACCCATATAGTGATCTCCTCTGAAAACCCACAATGTGGTGTTTTTCTGTAAAGGAGATTATAGTTTTGGAGGTTTGTGGAATTTTTTGTTTTGTTTTTATTTTTCTAGTTTTGATTTGGATTTTGTTTGGGGATTTTTTTTGGTCAGACTATATATAGGAATGAAATAATTCTGCACTTTTAACTCAGTGAGCTACTTTTTAATGGTAGTGGACTGTTTCAAAGATTTTACTCCCTTTCTGGAGTTTGTAACTGCAGATCTCCAAGGATTCCAGATGCTTAGTCTCCAAGGACAACTTCTTTTGTTGTGTTTATTAATAGTACGCAAACAGGAGTGCAAGGGTGATTAGTTATACTGTGGAATGATTTGTGGTTTTTTACACAAACTATGGCAAACAGTTGATTGCATCAAAGTCAGACTGTAAAGTTAAACACCACATCATATGCAGACCTGGGTAGTGGGAATACCAAGGCAGGGCAGGGAGACATGAGTTTGGATCTAGTTCCCGACAAAGAAAATGTAAAAGATATTAACTACACAGAATATAGCTCATAGATAGAAAATTTTTGTACAGACGAACCATGCCCATCCATGTTAATTCAGGTTTATACCAGTTTAAACCAAGCAATTTCAAACAGTGTCACAATGTGTTGGGGTATCCATAAGCATAATTTGGTTTGATAGTCCTAGTGAAAATGATTCACTCCTTGGTTTATGGAAGAGGGATATTTTAAATATTCATGAGAATATTTTATAAAATGTTAAACAAGGATTGTATTTAAAATTCAGCGTCAATTAGAATTTTCTCTGCAAATTGATAATAGATACTATTTTAAATAAAATTAAGGTTATGTGTGTATATTTTTATGCATAAGTTATTTTACATTTCATGAAGGTTCACTTCTGGATAGTCAAACCCATTCTTGCCAGTGTGAATGCCTGTGTGCAGTACATACCCATGTGTATAAGCACACACCTGCTCACATGGAGAACTCCTTATAGAATACAGGCATGACAAGGAAGAACAGGATTCTCCACAGAGCATTATGGAAAGCTTCTCTATGATCCTGCAGCATGAACGCCTTTGATATGCAGACGTACTCGATATTTTGGGCTTCTGAGAAGCATACAGCTGAGTAACCTCCATCCTAAATTTAAGATGCCACTGTGATATCTCATGATCAGGGTAAAATAGGATCATGTGACCAATAGGGTGTTTAGCCACAAATTGTACATGTTTGGAAAGATGCTTTTATGGACAATCCTTGCAAAAATAAGGATTCATGTGACTTAACAGATACATTTCCTACATAGTTTAGGGTGGGATAGTAAGAAATGGTTTTGGGCATCCTTATGTTACTCATGTTTACAGAGTGAAAAAAAATCATGCTTCTATAATTAGCACATCTTTATGTTCTGGGGGTTTATTAATCAGTCTCCAAAACAGACAAAGATTTTTGTGTATTTACATTTGAGAATATATACTTGGCTAGCCCTAATCACATGAGAGTTGAAATCAAGTAAAAAAAAAAGTAATCAACAGTCTATTGCCCCAGCAGCCATGAGAAACACTGTAAAAAGGGAGTGTCTTATCTGGATTTGGAGAGAAAGGAATGTAAATATTCTATTAATTGCCTTCTACAAACCAATGGTACACATCTGGACAATTAAAATATTCTTAACAATAAAACCAGAATTTTTTTTTAATGTGGTTTAATCATTATAGAAACAATATGGGACTACAGTATTTATTAATAACTAAAGGCAAGCTAGCATATCCTTCTCCAATGCCGAGCTAAAAGCTAACCAGTTAAGGAGAACTTGAATCAATTATCATTGTCCTTTTTTTCTTTTACTTCCTCTGTACAAAAATTGGCTACAGGACAGCAGCAACTAAGGCCTTAAAGTTGTGGCCAAAATTTTGTCCTTGAATATCTACTCTGCAAAGCCTGTTTGTTTTCTGTTCAGGTGAAAAAAACCCAGCCGTGATTCTTTTCTACTCCTTATTTTGGCAGTCTTACCCTCCTGCTTCAACAGTGTCCAAGTTAACCTTAATCTCACTGTACAAAGGTAATCAAGCACTATTATCACCAGAATAACTGGTACCTAGGAGCAGATTGTTTTTCAGATTAGCTATAATGACTCATTTAAGATGCATTGAGTTCTCAAAGTGATTTAAGGCATCAGTTGTGCCTGCAAGTATAAAATTACCTAGTCTGGCTGAGCACTGGAATGGGCTTCAGGCATAGCTGCTGGTAACACTGAAGCCTTGGGTGAGCTCAGGAGTCCACTTTACAAATCTTGTTACTGGATTGGGACAAAAACTTGTATTATCTAGATGACAGATTTGCAAATTTTTAATTTTTATGCAGTAATATAATTTAACCAAATGTGCTTTTGATTCATAATCATATAATTTAAAATTTGAGCTTTTTAAAGAAAGCCAAATCATTTTGTGAAAAATAATTTTGAGATTTGAAAATAAGAAAGACTTCAAGTTTCTTGCTTCTTAACAGTATTGTTTTTTAATTATGAAAGAAGATAAAATTTAATGTAAGTACAAAGAAACCTTTATTTCAAATCAAATATTAATGATGGAGAATTATCAAAATATTTCAAGGATTTGAAGTGTTTACACATTGTACCACATTAGACTGTATAGTAAATTCAGCAAACTATGCAATATGCAAACACATACAGAATATGTCAGTTCCTTTGTGATGACCAATCTTTAGCAGTGAGCCATGCAATTTGAAAGATGATAGATTTTGGTCTCTGAATTATACTTTTATGTTATAATTTTTTATTTATCAGAGTCCTCATATAACTAAATTTTCTAAATTTTGCTGCATTTTAGTATTCCTTGAATTCTTATTTTACTCATTCATGCAAAATTGAAAGTTAATCTGGTAAGCATCAGGGAGAAAAAGCCTTATAGTGCAACATTAATTCAAATACTGCTTCTTTAAAACTTGATAATTTTTGTGAATACAAGATGAGAAAAGTCTTCTAAGAACCTGATCAAGTTGATTAATTTAGTATTGTCTTTCATACCTATGTTGAAAAGAAAATGCTTCAGAAAACAAGGTAAGGGAATTACATGTAATTATTAAATTAACTTTTCACACAATCATAATTTCATTTGAATTCTAACAAACTATTATTTTACCCTAGAAAAAGTAAAATACCATGAAGTTACATTTGCCAATAATCTATAAGAAAACAGCAGAATGCTGTATTTGTTTTATGAACTTCTCAAAAATTTTCTTGACCTTTGTCTTGTTCCACAAAGGAATCTCTGTTCTAAGTACCTCTTCCTACGTTAATCCTAACTGTACTTATTTAATCTCAAATGAAATGAGAGAGTTCTGTGGAGTCTTTGACGCACTGAAAGTCTTAAAGATGAGGGGGGGTTTTGTTGTTGCTGTTGTTTTTGGGTTTTTTGTTGGGGTTTTTTTTGTTGTTTTTGTTGGGTTTTTTTTCAATGAGCAAGCTACTCCTACAATATGAAGCAAAATCCCTGAATCCAGTTGTGACATCTTTGACAGGTGTCACCTTTGCTGTGGTCAGGGACAGTCTTCCTTTCTCCCACTTTTTCTCTCCCTCAGTATTGATCCTGAGTGACCAATGTAAATTCACAATGCAAAGAAAGATTTGTAATTTTATGCAGGTACAGCATGACCCAGGAAATACATATATTGGGTTATCTGCTCTCAGTTCCAAGTTCAATCCCAGCAAAATATTGGTAATCTAAATAAATACACTGCTTCTGAAGTGCTAAGCATGAAGTCTTTTGAGACTTGCCACAATGTCAAGTTGTGCATTTATATTTCTGCCTCTTCTTGCAACTTGTTTATTACAGCCATGCCTATATACTGTTTTTTCCCTCATGTTTTCTGCCTTTTGTAGAGTTGCTGACACCGTCTTCAACACTGTCCACATCTGGTTATGTTTGATAATAATTTTTTATAAACTGAAGAAAAAGTTTATGACTTCTTCAACTGTAACATCACTAATTGATTGTGCTGTTAGAAATGTCAAGTACATTTTTTCACTGTATGCTGCCACCTGGTGTCTTTCTCTTTTAGATGAGGGGCACTGCATGGGGAACATCAAACATTTGGACATAGGCAGATATGTTTTTGCAGAATTAAGGCATTATGCAGCAGTTAAAAAGTTTAATGTTCAAAATTAATTACCATAGTCTACTTTTCATTTATGTTTAGAAATGACATATCATAACTTTTATACCAAAATGCTTTGACTGAAGAAAAAAACTGTAAGTGAAAATTTCGAAGTCACTTATTTAATTAGAAGTTGTTCCCAAAGCAGTGCTTATATTTGAAAAGTAAAGAAATATGCAGACATCAATTTGCAAGTGGGGAAAAAGGTTTTTTTAATCTTCTATGCATGGATTAAATAACCTGTTCAGTTATTTGCACTCCTTTCAAGTAGATGCTTCTCATGATGACGTACATATTGCCAGTGAAGTCTCTTGGTAGCCTTGTGTCTTTCCGATGGTTTATGCCTAAACTGTCTCATTTACGGAATCTTCCAGGTGAAAATTATGGCCAAATGCCTTCTTCTAAAAGCTATTTCCAACCATTATGTTAGAGGCTTAAATATTGGGGTAATGGTAACAGTGGGTGGATATTGATGTTTCCTTGGTTTAAGACAAAGAGCCTAAATAATTGTCAAAGCACAGCAAATAGAAAATTTTATGTGGGTCTGCATTAACACTATGTTCAATACTCTGTTTTATCATACACAATCTGATTTTAGCAGTGTTGAGGACCAGGATTCAGTCCACTACATTAGATATAAACCTTCGAAAGGAAGAAGGCAAAACTATGCTGTTTAAAAACTTAGGCATATTTTTTAAAAATTAAAGATTATTCTTCATCAGTAAACCTTCTCCTCTTGTGAAGCCAATAGTAGAAGGCTCCATTTCTTTTGACATGATAGGTTTGATATAATGTCAACTATCAGCAATTTTTTTAGTTAAACAACTCTGATATGGGGCTGGTTAAGCCTAAATTTTTGAGAGTTTGCTGGGCTTTGCTTTCCATGACAATATGTTCCAAATGCCAGGGGCTACATAAAATGTTCCCATTTGTTGTCCAGTTTTAATGCCTGATAAGTTTAGCTCAAGTCTGTCTTCTGTGCTCTTCCATATGGACTCAGTTGAATCCCTACCAAGTTTCCTTTTTCCCTGAAGTTACTTAAATATGTTTAACTGTATGTCAGTATGAAATTTTAACTCTTTTTCAGCACCTGCCAAGAAAAGCTTACATGACATTTATATTACTAGAGTTTGTTTTCTTTTTTAAATACTTTGCAAATTTTCGCTGTCGGTATGTAATCTATATAGGGCATTTCTGCATTGAAGAATTTCAATTCTGCGATGGAGTATGACATTCACGTTGCATGCATGTGGAAAGATGGGCAAAATTCTTTAATCATTTTCAATTAGAAGCCTGTGAGTGCAAAATTGCTGTTACAGGCATAAATTGCTTCTTAATGTTATTGGCATTAAGAATTTATTTCTCTGAAGAAAAACAAAATCCACTAAGCACTGAAAAATTTTGTCATTATTTTGTTGTTGTTGTTTAAATTGCTACAACGCAGATGTGTATACATCTGTATGGAATTGCATTCCTTTTAGTATCAGCCAACCCTCGCAAAAATGATCACCACAGGATATAGTGATTGGAAAGGTGAAGTACACAGCAAGTTATCGTCACTTCTTTAAAAGAAGGGACAATCTTCTTTTAAGGATTAAATCTGTGAAAATTACTGATATTTTGGAATTTAAAAGTAAATTGATCTCAAAACATACTTAGGCATTTTTCTGGGAAAAAGTTTATAGCCATCAAAGCAACAGATGTTGCACACTGGCTTCCTGTCATTCATGCAATGAAGTCCTAATGCAGGATTTACATTTTACTCAAGAGTCACAGTTTGTCGTTGGAATTTCCATGTTTTTATATGCATCCTATAGTCTACTGCAGGTCTGAGGAGAGGAAAGTAGTCTGGATGGATCCAACACAGATGCGCTCTGAACCACTGACAGCTGTACATGGAAGCCCGTACGGGCTGTTTCTCTTACATGGAAGTTGTTTCTCTTGCACTGAGTTTTATCTCAACATAAATTCTCCTAGTGACAAATGCCTTCTCTGCTTCATGCCTGATAGTGCCTTTCACAGCAACTAATAAATGCCAAACATTTCTGGGAAACTGTTGAAAAGAAAGAATCTGAAATTTCCTATTAAAATTTTACTGAGATATGTTGCATCAGTTAATACATCTGTACATCTCACCATTTTTAGAATTCTACCTCTTTGAAAGGAAATAATTGGAGAATATGGTGGGGGATTAATTACACCATGTGCAGACTAAAGTAAGGATTTTAATGATGTAATTCCTTAAAACAATGTTGAAGATCTGTGTCAAAATGAGAAAAAATATTCTGTGTGAAAGTCTGTAATAAACACCATAGAAAATTAAGTATTCATACATTTGTTACTGTTTTCCCATCCTGTTCAGTAATAACTCAAGACACCTTCAAAATCACCCAGAGTAGACTTTCAGAAGGGGTTGCTAGGTCCCCTTGCTTGATAGTACGAAGGAATGGAAAGCAAGAGAACTTGGAGATTTGCTGCAGAAAGCTAGGTTCCACTAGATTTAGTGGAAACTGGGGATAAGGGACATTAAGGCTATGAAAAAACTTGAACTTTTTGCGAGCAGACCGTAGGTGACAAAACTCTGCAACTTAATACAGCCCAATAGTGTTGCACAAGACTTTTAGCTGGGACAAACTGTTGTTAGCAGCTGAATTGTTCATTAACTCATAGTTTGCCAAGGACACCTTTAGTTTTAGTTTTGGATAGCTCTATGGAGAAATCCTTTGTATCTCTATCAGACTCTGTGAGTACTTATTACATCTCCAAGGACTTAGATCACTGGGAGAGAAGCAGTTAAACCAAATAGCACAGATTGAAGACCATCTTGTGACTGAGAACCTTTACCTTATCCCTCAAGCAATTCAGGAGATGGGAAAAGTCAGAGTGTTTTGAAGATGGAAAAATTTTGTCATTTCAGGAGTTCATTTGTAAGATAATGCTTAGGTTTAGAGGTGCAGTTCCTCTCTGTCTCTTCCTTTGTGTGATTCAAGTAGGGGGCTCAAACCACCCAGGTGTGCCATGAAATACTGCCATGTAAAGGAGCTGCCAAAAGATTACTGAGAAACCTACTGCTTTGGTTATCTGCTGTGCTAATCTCCAAGGTGATAACAACTATTAGTGACCGTTTAAACTAATATTAAAAAACAGTTGTCTTGACAAAATAGGGATTTTTCTATTTATTATAGTGTTACTGTAAAACTGTTTTTAAGTTATCCTCTATTATTCATATCCAAAAGTTTGGTGCTTGATGGGATTTTGGCCCCTTTGAGATGTTATGAAATTTAAATCCCTTTTGGCATAATTGCGTATATAAAAACAGGAAAGATCAGAATTATTTTTAAATTATGATTTACTTTAACTTAACTATGCTCCTGAATCATTAAAGTGTCTTTGTTCCTGTTTCTTCTTCTTTCTTTTTGTTTTTTCTTTTTCCTATTTTTTAATTCTTCTTTCTTCATCCTTTATTCCCTTTTATCTTTTCTTTTTTCTTCATTTTTTTTCTATTGCTTTCTATTTTCTTTGCATTTTCCACCTTTCTGACTTTTACTCTGGATCTGCATCTTGTCTAAAGTCACTGTAGTTACTTACACCAAATTGTACCCACTCTACTCCAAAGAATATTTTCCCTCCTGCGTATTCCATGGCTGTCTTTCACCAGATCACTCCCAATAAGATCACTGGAATGGTTGTGCAGCCGCAGACTTGCTCCTTTCTGTAAGCATGTGAATTTCTTCTCTTCTGATATACAGCTGAATAAAAAGTTTACCTGTGAATTGAACAAGGTAGAATATTGCCACTTAGTGCAAAGATAGGTATTTGATGTTTTCCCAGCCAAGGACTGAAGACCAGTGCCCCGGGGGGACAAGTACATGACTAATAATTGTTTATGCTGTCAGTCTTGCTAGTATTGAATTCAAACTCCATAAATTCACGTCTCTGCTTGTAGTTCTGGTTATTTTAAGCGTGATTTGGTGGGGAGGAGAGGGGGAGCGGAATAATGTGTATTTAGCTGAAAAGAGAATATGCAAAACCTCAAGAAAGAAAAACTGCATGAAAGGGGAAAGAAACAATGTAATATGTAAATATATCTTTTGGTGAGAATTTCCTGTGTTTTATCTAAGAAAGAATTTCAGGCTTGAGTCCAAGACAAATAAAGGCATACAGAATGAGGGAATGAAGACAGAATTTGAGTTAGTAAAACAGTGACAACAGTTTAATCTTTCTGCCAGTAGATGGAGAGCACAGGAAAGTAGAAGCACACACATAAAGAAAGAAGGAAAAACTTTGCATCAACTTCTTTGAGGGAGTGAAAGATGAAAGAAGAAAAAAGCAAGAAGCAGGGTGGGGGGAGGGAACAGACTGTAAACCAGGAGGAAATTGCAAAAAAAAAAAAAAAAGGATTCTAAAAAGTAAAGAGGAAATGACAATTCCTAAAGTATCAGCTTGATCAAATCAGTTTGTTGGCAGCAAATAAATAATTATCTTTTTTTTTGCCTTGTACACAGTATTCTTTACTTCTGGAACATGGTTTGAAAACGTGGCATGAATAGTTTGCATTACTGAAATTGAACAAATCTATGTCTGCCTTTTCAAGTACTTTTCCAGACACAGACATGCTGGGAGTGACATCATGGAAAACGTTTATTTTTTGGTCCTTTACATATACCTCTCTTGTAAGGAATTTTCTTCCTCCTGACCTGTCCTTCCCAGCTATCCCTCAGTCTCTTCTATGTCACAATTCTTGCTTGCTTTCTTTCCCTTTTTCTTTTCTTTTTCTGGTCTTTCCTTTTTGTCTTTTCTTTTTCCCTCTATTTTTTTTTTTTTTTTTTTGGACTTCAAAGCCAGGGTGGAAGCAAGGAATTTGGTTAGCTCTCTGTTTAATAGTTGAAAGAGCGTGGTTTGGGGTTTTTAATGCACAAAATTCCTCTCAGTGGGACATGCCACACATTCTGATCTCTCCCCTTCAGGCAGTTACACACTATTAAATATGGGGTTGGAAATGACACGCGTCTGGAAATACAGAAATGAAACAACCTTCCACTTTCTGCACTTCACTATACAATGAAGGTGTTGTAAATTGTTAATCGAATGGCATGGGCTTCTAATTAGTTGGTCTTTCCATAAATAGAAACTGTACATTCCAGTGTGTTGCCACTTTTTTATTTTCTTCAAACTAACTGAACAGCCTTTCTGTGTTACATAGAGATTACCAAAGTTTTAAGTTGGTCTGTTTTTATTCCCTAACACATAGTTTGTGCTCTGAAAGTTTTTTTATATTTACCTTCTCTTACCAAACTGCCTTTATGACATTTTTGTACTATTCCTATTTGAAAAGAGAAGTAAAATCCAAACAACCTGTAATGGTACTTGACAATCCCTGTATCCTGCCACCCAATAAATGGTGAAATATGATTACTGCATTTTAAATACTGCAAATATTACATAGAAAATAATAGTAAAGTATTGCCATGAAGAAGACAGAAAGGAAAGCAGGGTACTGCTTGAGATGGAAAGATAAGAAATCCTTTGACCTTCCAAAGTTATTCTGAAGTTTTGGATTCCCCTTCTAAGACAATATTGTCTGTATGTGAATGGCATTGGACTGGAAAGCTTCTTCTCCCACAACAGTTTGATAGGTGACAAAAAACTGCACGTGGGAGATATCAAGTTAGGAATTGTAGGCCGCTGAGTCTGAAGACTGCAATGTGAAACAAAAGTAAGCTTTAATTTCAAAAAAGGGAGAGGAGTAGATGGTGGAATGAACTACTCAGAAGTGTGTGATCCTTCAGAAAGCACTTTCTTTACAAAGCCATCACTCTTAGTCCAGCATATTTTAACTGCAGTGCTATAGCCCTAGGAGTGTGAACACGGTTTACAATTATCAATGAGTAAATGCAAGATTATGTGGATTAAACATGCTGGTCTTTTGAAAAGTGATGAGTCTCAAAACACCTCAAGAGATTGACTGAGATAGGTGCCCTTGGAAGCCTGATGGAACTTTCAGACAGAAATATTTTAAATTTAAAATATTTAATATTTAAAACATTTAATAATTAAAATTCTGAATTTTCTGCTGTTAAATTCAACAATTCAATATCTGATTGGAGGAATCATGGGGTGATAATTTTAAGGCAGATAGCAACAATCATGAAAGAAAGTGATAGAACCAATTTAATATCCAGCTTTCAAACCATTACACCAGAACTGTGTTGGCTCATTGTGGAGGTTTGTTACACAGTCACTTACAATTTGTCTAATTCTTCTTTTGCTGCTTTGCCAATACAAAAGCAATTCAAGAAAGATCTAATTTTGCTGTTACCAGCACTGAGTGATGTTTCAACATGTTTAGGGATTTCAGGGTATTTTAAAACCTCAGTATTCTCAGGAAAGGAAAAAATCTTTAACAGGTTTCTCACGTAGTTTAGCACATCTTGTGGATAATGTCTTGGAAGTACAGAAATTACAAGGAAAAATCAGAACATATGGATTCTATATAAAGAAAATTTTTTTTTTTCTAATTCAGAGAAGCTATCTACCTAGAAGCCCCTCTGCACTTCAGGAAGACATGTGGTTGTCAAATATTGTGAAATATTGCCAAGAAATAAAGGAGTTTGGGGATTTATATATTCTCTTCCTTAATAAGGAAGGATTTATAATATCTTCCAAGAGCATAAGTTCTGCCTTGAAAGTATAACAAAAATTTCAGAAGTCTAGTTAACTTTATGTTAAAATTTCTCTTCTGTATGCAACATAAGAGTTTGGGAGTCAATGGGATTAGGTTTATAAGTACTTCCAAAAGTATGTTGCTTTCTTCCTCTTTTTCTTTTCATGTCCCAAAGATGTTTGCACTTTTCTGGAATAGCTGTTCCCTTCATCCATCTGAACACAACACACAGTACTGAATTCAAAACACAGTTTTTTTAGTCACGGCCTGAGGTTTGTGCATACATAGAATGTAGGTAGTTTTTCCAAAGTACTACCACAGACAGTCTCTGATAATGTTCCCCAGCCCCACATCATGTTTACACCTCCATTTTTAAATATTTATACAGATTTATCCTTTTCTTTTCCTTTTTTCTTTTTTTTCTGATGGGTCCTTTGACACACCTATTGGCAAATGCTTAGCTGATAGATGAGATTATTTGTCGAAGGAATTTTGAAGACCAAGAACATTTGAAGAGCAAGACCTTGAGTCACTGAGACAGAACCGATATGTCCTGTAACTTTATTCAGAATTTCACAATCCTTGCTAAACTGCAAGATAAGGGCCAAAGGCAACAAACCAGCAGGAGCCAACTCAGAATGTGCCAAAGTTCATAGAACAGTTGCTTCGGGCTAAAGTTTGTTGACCCTTAATCACTTGGGGTCATCAGTGGCTCTGCTGCAGGGCCCTGTAGAACGTGAGCCTGATCAGATCTCCCCCTGCTGCTGCCCAGGCTACCCGTAGGGTGGAGTGAAAGCCGGGATACATGAATTCCAAGGCAGCATTTCATCGGTGTCTGCCTGCAAGAATGCTTTTTTGGGCTACCATCCTTCCGTAACATGTGTCTTCCAATTCTAAACTTCCTTAATCTCTTGCAAAGGGTGTAGGTGGGGTAAATCACAACACAGGCAAAAGATTCCTTTCAGTTAGCATACCTTGTATGCTTTTGGTACTGTGTTTTGTCATTGATTGATATTAATGTGAGCACATTCGTACACAGTTTAAGTTTTAAATCATTTTTTGTTAAGTCACAGTGTTGAGAAATGCCCTTTTCCTGTTAAGTCTCCCTTTACTATCACTGTTACCTTCAATAACTGCATTACAATGAGTATATTACATTGCTGCAGAATCCTGTGAAAGATTGTAGAGAAACAACATTTCACATTCTAATCTTGCAATAAATTCAGCATGCAAGCATGCCTGAAAAAAAAACATGCTTTGGTCTTGTGGTCTGTAACTAGACACCCAGTAGTAGCTACTAATGAGTATTAACGTAGCAATGATGCCGTTCATGATATAGCAAAAAACTTTAATGCATATTTTTATGAGCTGTACTATATATTTGGACAGTTCACAAATTTTTACAAATATAATCTTTATGATAGTGATAGAAAAAGTCTCATTCCTGCAACATAAAGGCACTTCAGTATGGTACATGAAGAGCATAAATTTCATTAAAAAGTTCTTCAGAAGCTCCAGAATTGTCATAATTCTCATAATCCTTTTGCATATGAAAGCAGGAAAAGAGAAAAGAGACATATTGACCCCCAGAGCAGAAGTGGCCTGAAGGGGCTGAATATTTTGGAAATGGATGATCCTCTTCAAATGTTAAGTGGAAATGGGGAAAAGGGAAGGATAACAATAGTTCATGTTTCACTAAAAATTAAAATATGAAACAGTTAATAGGGAAAAGCACCAAAATATTCTAGATCAAAAATGTTCTATATTTTATAATATTTGGTATTATGAGATCCTAGATACTTCAGAAAAAAAAATTATAAGATAAGATTCACAATTGTGAGAAAAGCCAAAACACAGGGGGCTGAAATCCTTCACCCTTTTTCTCATGAGGGTCATGCCACGTACATCAGCAAAGCTGCCTCATTGACTGTTCCAAGTGCTTTCAGCGCTGTACTCTTCTGCAGGGGTGTCTGAAAACCTTTGGTATCAGTCAAGATCCCAGTGTTCCCAGAATAATTAGAATGTTATTTATATGACACAAATGATAATTTTCCTTGTACTCCCACACTGGTCTGCATGAGGATTGTTGCTTTATTCTGGTTACATTCCTCCTGGTGTAAGGGTAATTCTTCTGCCCTGTTTGTACAGGATCTTGCACAATGAGGTTGTGGTCCAAGTCTGTGGCTTTTGAGTGCTTCAGTAGTACAAATAATGTTGTCACTACTTAAAATAGGTTTGTGAAGTGTAATCATGTCTGATCTTGATGAGAACTAAAGTAAAAACACTACCAGGCTACCAATATCACCATTATTCTTATTTTTTCAATTGCTGCAAGTATGGTGTTCAGTTTCAGTAACAGTCCTATTTCAAGAAGATTTCAATCTAAAGACCAAGGTAAGGCAGTTCACACTAGGAGACAGACAAAAAAAACCACAGAATTGTTAATGAATAAAACATTTTTTAAAGTGTTTTCTCACTATCTTGTCTTCAAATAACAGTGGGCTAGGGGCAGCATATGACATGGGAAGGGACACGGGAAGGGACACTTATAAATCTTTTGGGAAATAATTGCTGGATGCAACAACTGACTGTATTTGACAGAATAAGCCAGGGAGCAAGGCATCTATGAGCATGTCTGATCCAGGAAAGAAGGCATACTGTGAGAAAGAAACAAATAAGCATGGTCACAGTCTTTGTAAGAGTTCAGATCCGAAGTAGGGAATAAAACAGTAGCAATGCAGGTATGGATTTGGACTATGTTAGGTGAAATATGAAGATGATCATTGATAATTTTCATCTGAAATTGGTGGGTGTTCACTATCTCTACAAATGAAAATAAAAACAGTTTTAGACAGCAGATACAATGAAAATTTATATTTAACATTATGGAAATGGCATAAATATATGTAAAAGCATCGTTTCATAAACACATATGATATGTAGCTATGACGGGAAAGTGTATATGAAGACTTAAGTAGAAATTTTAAATGCAAAACTATTTTTATTGATACAGGATGGATTGAGGAAATTATAAAAAGAAAAAAAAATGTCTGGACATATTTTTTCCTATTTAAGGGTTTTTTTTAAAGATTCTCCCAGCTGTTGAAGAGTGGATTTTTTCATTAATTTACATGAATAAATTATACCTTTATCTTCTTCCACACATCATTGTTATCTTCTAGCAGATAGTCATTAAGATTTACTTGAAAAAGAAGGCACAAATTTGCATTTCCTGCTGCTTGGTGACCTTACAGTACTATTAGCAAATTTTACTCCAAAAACACTATCAATATCACCTTTCAAAATGAGAAATTGACTCAGTTCTTCCCCCTGGTGTGAATCCACATGGAATATGCAGCTTCCATAAAATGCATGGGAAATTCTTTCTTAATGCCTGTTGAGGTCTGTGTGGTCATCTGAAGTTCCCACAGAAGCTCTATGAGCTATTAAATCTCTCCTTACTGTTTTCACTGAATTCTAATAGCTAGAATCAAAGTAGTAATTACACTGTTACTGTGTTTTTGTCTCATGGGTTGTTTATGTGCATGGACAAAGTTCTCATTCTTGCAAGAATTGGTGCAGGCTGGTTATAGTGTCCAGCACTGCGAGCTCTGGAGTTTACCAAGCATTTTATTTCCCCCTCTTCAACAAAAACATCTGCTCTGTCAGTTTCTGAATAAAATAATATTTTCCCAAATGGTGCAGCTGTCCTTCCACAAAAAGGTAGCACCTCAGGAAAATTTTACCAGTTGTAACTGTGACTCTTCCAAGTCTTGGCCTGATCAGCTGTTCATCAAAACCATACTGATCCCACTGTGCTACAGAGCTGTGTTCCTCACCTGCAGGAGGAATTCATCCAAATGAGAGAGACATTTCATTGTAGGACTCCTGCTCCACTGCCTATTTTATTTTGGATTAAATAAAGTAATTTTAAAAGATTTTGGTAATTTCATTTATAGGTAATAGTTGTTCACACCAAAGTTTGTATAACACATAGAAATAATTCCACGCAATAAGATCTTAAATTACTTTGAGAAAATTACTTTCAAGTAGAACAATAGAATCATTTAGGTTAATCATCTAAGATTCAACCATGAATCTAACACTGCAAGTTCCCCCACTGAACCATGTCCCCAAACACTATTTCTATGTCTTTTTTGAACACCTACAGGAGTACTAACTCCACCACTTCCCTGAGCATTCTGTTCCGATGCTTCATCACACTTTCAGAGTGGAAATTTTTTCCTTATATTCAATCTAAACCTCCCTTAGTGCAACTTGAGGCCATTTTCTCCGATCCCACTGCTTGTTATTTGGGAGAAGACGCTGATCCTCACTACAGCCTCCTTTCAGGTAGTTTTGTTATCAGAGGCTGCATTATGTTACTAGGCATTTTAAAAAAATTGTTCAAGATTGCTTTTAACATGGTTCCCCTTACTAAGCACTATAAATGCTAATTATTTTTTTATTACTCCTTTTAATATCTGGCAGCAGGAAATGGACTTTGTCTTGTTGGATTTGTGACTTAGGTGACATAAGTCTTTCTGAGCATGGTGGCTGAACAGTTTGCTTCCTTCTCACATGAGGTACAACATCACACAGGCATGTCATGACCCTTCTTTGATGGGTACATTCAATTGGTTCCCAGGCACCAAAATTGGTTCTCAAACTTTATTTCAGTAGCAGCTTGTAAAACTGACAGGGTAAATAAAGCATCTGATGAAAGTGGGATTGAATTGACCAAAGAAACATCAATTTCTTTAGAGTTTGAAGTCAGAAAATATTTGGGAAGATAGTCTTCAGTTATCTAGGGAAGGGTTCAGTGCTTGCCAAAGTCAAGGAAGGCTTCCCACCGACTTCTCTTCAGTTTAATTAACAAAGCTACTGTGGTAGATCTGTGTTCAGGGTTTTACATGGGATCATGATTAGTGATAACTCCTGGAAAAGTTCATTTATCTACTGGTAATTTGAATTAAATAAATACTTACAGATGGAATAGAGGTCAATTTTGTCACTTCAGAAGTATATGCTTTTATAGTATATCATATCTTTCATTCCTGGCAAGCACTTGAGAATCAGTCCAAAGTATAGCAAGTGGTTTGATAACTGTATGTAGGAATGTGGAAAAGATATCTAAGAGTGACTGGCTTTTAAGTCTTGCCAGCAAAGGCGTGAGAAGATTGAGTAATTTTCTACAGAATGCAGAAGTTCAACTTTGTATTGCATTAATGGCAAAAGGACAGCTAATTGTTGCACCGTTTACAAGAGAAAGTTGCAGATTGGAGTCATCTCAAGTATTTAAAACAAATTAGGTTACTTCCTAGGAAACAAGATTGGATCCATCTTTCCATGTCTTTGGAAAGATGTGCCATGATTTCAGAAGTTCACCTGTTCCAGCAGTTCCCATCCATGGCAGTTTCTTTCTTAGGCTCTGAAAAGACTGAGATTTGTTCATGATTCAGTATGTCGGCAACTTCCTTGCTTTAGTTTTTCAGGAAAATAATAACTAAAATAAAAGCTCACACTTTATTTCATCACCTCTAGGCATCGGAGTGGAATGATTATCTCTGGCTAGTCAGGGATTTTCAAAGGAAAAAAGGCTGGCTATATTCTTGTCTGAAGCATTCATCACAAATAGAAATAAGATACAGACCAGAGAAGCTCAGGAATGGTATGAAGACTCTTCTCTTCTGTTTAGCATCCAATCACATTATTAAACAAATCTACAAGAGGACTCATTAGACACAGCTAGCTGAGATACTGATTTATTTTTCTTTCCCTTCATCATAATGTCCTACACTAAATTTTCTTTCTTTTTTTCCATCTGGTTTATTTAAATTAATTTAATAAATTCATTTACTTTCAAATACTTTTGCCTGCAACCTGAATCACTCCTGAATATTTTAGTCTCCTGAAGACTACTTCTTTGAAATGCATGGTAGATAATTGCCTATAAGACATAGAGGTCAAGCTAGCTCCTCTCTTCTACTTTGTTTCATGCAATGTTTGAGAGGGAAGGAAAGAAAGAAAGAAAGAAAGAAAGAAAGAGAGAAAGAGAGAGAAAGAAAGAAAGAAAGAAAGAAAGAAAGAAAGAAAGAAAGAAAGAAAGAAAGAAAGAAAGAAAGAAAGAAAGAAAGAAAGAAAGAAAGAAAGAAAGAAAGAAAGAAAGAAAGAAAAGAAAAAGAAACTACGAGAAAAGCTAGCTAACTACATTGTTGAAATCCTTTAAATTTTGCAATGCATGAGTATGTTAACTTGCAAAAGAAACTGGACTAACAGGAAGTAATATTTTTCAGCACTTTCAGTACTTTTTAATCAGTGATGGTCTGAACAGTATCTAACAGCTTTCAGAACATTTTAATTTTCAATGGAAGCCAGAAATCTGTAGCTGCAGCAGCTTTTCTACAGCTTCATATGAGAGAACAATTGTTGAAGATAGAGACTATCCTGAAGTGCCCCTCTAGTAATGAAGCAAAAGATCAATCTTTTGTGACATTTTTTCCTTAGTCTCAGCTTCCTAATAACTTAACTATGGAATTTTGAGCATGGGAGGAAAAAAAAAACAGAAAACTTGGTGCAATGTATTTGTTTGTACACCAGGGCTGTTTCTATGTATATACAAACAACTTATGGTTTTTCCAGAGCCAGATGCTTCTAGTGCCAGGATTTCAGGGCTTCTCTGTTAGGAATATTCAGGAATATGAATAGAAATTTCATAACACTCATACCAGTCAGGAGAGTTAGTGTTAAAATATATGATATTTGGTGTTTGCTAAGCTGAAAGTTTGGATTGTTTAGTCCTGTTCAAATATAGCTTTGAAGCTATGTACACTTGTAAATGCTGACACATTCTCACAAACAAAAATTTAGTTTCCTCAGACCGCTTGGAAACCCACAGAAATTTCTTATTACTATTTATGGCACCACCATCTCCTTCCGCTGCCATTATTTGTTTTCTTGATGTCTGTGGAAAATACTTGAAGACAATCTGTCCTATCTGCAGCAACTTAAGGGTATACTTTGAGCTACCATCTTTTTCCTGCTTGGATTTCAGGATTAAATTTATGCATTTCTTTGATGTCTTCACAAGAAATTCTTACACTTTGTAAGATTCAGTGCCCATAGCAGGAGATATATCAACTTCCAAAGGTTCCCAATTCTTTGCATTTTGGGAAACTCCCTGAAATATCACTGATTCCAGTTTTCATAAAATTTTATCTGTTCCTCAGCCCAAATGCAGAACTGATCTTCTGTGTTCACCGATGTTTGGCATTATCTTCTCAGCCTTTTGTTCTGCATCTAAAAAGGGCATCCAGATTCCATTAGGAACTCAGAACAAATTAGTTGTGCCACATTCTAAAAACTCTAAGAGATAAATAAGCTGGTTTTGAACTAGATATCTTAGGTAAAATATCAGTTTTAATGGCTTGGCAATTTTGAATTGTGTTAGTCCAGACAGTTTTCAATACATCTTACTGTCTGCTCTTCCAGCTCATACTTCCAGCATTCAAATGAGACTGCTTTGGGAAACACTGTAGAAAATCTTATGAAAGTTAAGCTATATTATCTGCTCTCTTCTTGACCACATAGCCAATGATTCCAATTTGATAGACAAATCAGGTTGGTCAAGGATGATTTTGTTCTTAGCAAATTGATGTTGTTTGCTCCCAATTGCCTTCCTTTGATTCATATCTTTGGTAATGGATTCCAAGGTCTGCTCCATGGCTTTCCCTGGTCTAAGATGGACTTACAAGCTTAGAGTCATTTCTTCTTTGCCTCCTTTGAATACAGGTGTAAGTCTTTCCCAACTATCAGGAATTTCAGCTGTCATAATTTTCCACTGATGTAAGCTGCCCTGCAATCATCTCTTTCAGCATGCCTGGGTAGGTTTCCTTTAGTCTCACATGTTAGAATACATTCAGTTTTTCTAAATATTCCCTAGCCTGTTGGGTCCTCACATCTGGATGTTCCTCTCTTTTCTAAATCAGGTTAAACTCAGAGGTCAGGGAGTAGGATTTGACTATGAAAAGTGATCAGAGTAGTGCAAATTTTGACTAGACTAGCAGTGCAAAACAATGGAGAAGCAGGCATTAAAAAGGCAGACAGAAAAATCTTGATCTAATTTAGCTATGGGTTAGCTTATAATGGCTATCACCACATTACTTAAAAAACAGGCAAATATGAATAAAACTTCCATTTTATACTACTGTTTTGAGAGACAGCAAGTTTTGCAACTTGCTGCACACACAGCCCGTTTCTTCCTGAACTTTGTCCAGGTCACAAACACTGAGTTTGAAGGTCCAAAGTACATGGGTGGTCAAGAGTATTGCATTCTCCCATTCTTTCCAACGAAAAACAGGCACTCATACAAGTATTGGTACAGTGTTGTTGTTTTGTTTGTTGGTTGGATGGCTTATTTTCACTGAGCCACATTTCTGCTAACTTTGCTGCCAAGACACAAGAAAGAATTTTTTTTTTAAAGAGATATGTACCCTTCCTGCAACCAACCTGTAATTTAAATTTATGCAAAACTAGGGATTAGGATGGGCGGATACAAAATTTTATATTTATCTTACTCATATAAATCTTTCCACAAAATCTTTTTATGTGAAATACAGCTATTTTGTCATAAATCTACTCCACTGGTCAGTGGACTAGCCGCTTTTAAAAAAGCACCTCTTCTTTTTGTGTGATGAAATGGGATTTACAGCCTTTCAGAGTCTTTTTGCACTATTGTAGTGGTCAGGATTTTTAAATGCTTGTGAAAAATTAGTTCTAGACAAGTTGAGTGTGAACATAAGATTCAGTCAAAAGTGTATTGGCAGAAAATACTTCATACTTGCAATAGTCCCTCTTAACTAAAATACAGAATAATTCAAACTCTCCTCAGGGAACTGGTATTGGTATGAAAGCCAAAAGTGTACTTGGACTCTTGTGTGCTGTTTCCCTCTGGAAAGTTTTGAAAGCTTAGAAACTGTGAACTACATTTGTGTAATATACCACACAAAGTTTGAGAAAGTTGGAACAATTCAGGAAGAAACTGTATTAGGAAGGCAAAATCCTGGGTAAATACAGGAAATGCTCAGCACTTCACAGAATTGGACCCTCTTAGTACTCTCAGGATCTGCAGTGCATCTGTCTGCAAGCCTGAGTGAGATTTTCATGGGAATAGCGTGGGAACACAGACATTGATGAGATACTTCTTTGCTCAGAAACCAAAAATAAAATTCAGAACAAAATAAATAAAGCAATCCTGAAAGAAGAACAGTTTTAGAATTTCTGGAAAGGGAAGGAGTTTGTAGGCTCTCTTCATAGTAAATGCAACAATTAGTAAAAGTTTTGATAGAAATCCTGCCTTTTTATTACCTTTTATGCCTATCCATATACACCCACACAGAACTGTGTCTTTAAAAAGGAAATATACACAACATAGACAGGAATATTCTGAGCCAGGTTGCCTCAGCTTGAGGCTTCACTTACTACAGCTCTGTATTGTGCTCTGTATCAGTAACGATTTCTTTTTTCTCATGAATGAGAAATGTATCATGTATAGAAAACAAAAATGTTCAGAAGTTACGTTAGATAAATGAATGGCAGTGTTGAATCATCTTCAACTTTTAAGTGCCCCATAAAAACAGTTCATAAAATAAGGATTTTTCAGACAAAGCATATCCTCCACCAGCTCCAATTGGCCATTCTTTGAATACAATATTATTATACCTGTTCAATAAGATAAAATTTGCAATATCATTTTTATACATATATCATTTTATATCACAGTGATATATGGAGCTGTGTCTAACTCTCACTGGTTCTAACGACCAAAATCTCATAAATAACTGAACTAAAATATGGAACTTCTTCATGGAAAATATTTTTATATCAGAATGCAAGCTACAGAAACGGAAAACATGCTAGATCATTCAGAACAGAAAAACTTAGCAATTGTAAGAAGAAGGTGTATATGTTCAAAAATAAGATTAATTAACTGTTTCAATGTGTTACTCTTGCAAAATACTACACTTTTATGCATGGGGCATAGAAAAGTCTATAATGAAAATTAGAATATTTTTAAGCTCTTGAAAACCCCGAAGCATTTCTTTTAATGGTAAGGAATTACTATTTACGTTCTAAAGATGAGAAAAATTGGATGTTTGTAAGATTAGTAAGTGGCAAAAAAGATTAGTCAGACTACTATTAATGTGTTAGTAACAGACCATGACTATCCCAGTAGTCTTGCTCTAAGAAAAGGAATAACTACTCTGCCATCTTCCCCATGCAGTAAGCTCATCCTAACTGTAACCGGCAGCACATACAGTTGATTATTAAGTTGTTGAATGGAACTCAGAATCCCCAAAAGTCAGCTGAAAAACTCCTTCTTCCTCCCCAATTTTTAAAATATGCTAGCAGCATGAGCAAAACTTCACAGATGTATTTCTCCTGGTTTCTGTGTTTTTATGGCATCAATGATCCCAGATTGGCAGATAGTTGTTACTGTATGTGGTTCCTAGCGGTGAAAAGAAACAGTAACATGGTGACTTTCTTACATGAGCAAGAAAGGGCATTTATTTAAGGAAGTTATGGATTTAAATAGTGTACATCATGAAAAATAATTTAAAGAAAGTTCATTGGACAGAGCAGAAGACATCTCTTTAGAAACACACTCCATGACTAGAGTTACATACACTGCAGGTGTTATAATCTTTGTTTTGGGTTTCTGTCCTTGAGGAGCCTGAGAGCAAGGCTCAAGCAGCCTGACAAAAAAATCCTGGCTGCTTTCTGGTTCCCAGGCCGACAGATAGTACCTGAGAATAAAATGGAATTACTGCAGAGGTGAAAGGCACGTAATGTGCGTGTTGTCTGTACTGGTGTCTTTCCATGTAGGTGTGTACTAGGGAATGTTAGCTCAGGCATTACTCAGTTAAACAAGGTGTTAAAAGACCCTGCAGACATGTAATAGGAGGTGATCATATCACAGACCTGGAGAAATGATCTTACAGTAGTGCTTCCAGCTGAGGAAATTATATGGCAGACAAAACATATATTTCTCTGATTTATTAACTGTACCAGAAGAACCAGGTATTGGGAGCTTTGAGCAGAGGAAACTTCATACTCAGTTTAACCAGAGTTTAGATAGTAAAATCGAAATAGCTATAATTGGATATTTTTCTCAAAAATAAGGAAAGATTTGGGTTTTAGCACAAACACCTGTGCTGATGAGACTTTTGTTTTGTAAAGAGTTCCTTCAAGGGCTTGAGGTATTTTTTAGAGCTTTCATTTTTATCTATGGATATAAAAAATTAAACTCTCCCTCTTTCTCTCTCTCTCTCTCTCTCTCTACATATATATATATATATAATAAAAATATATTATATATTTTTACATATAAAATATAAAACTACTTTGCATCCTTTCCACAGGCCCTTTTTGGAGTCAAAGCTCCCATTTCTTTTCAGAAACAGAAAGTTTTCATGTTTACTTTTAACACGATTTTGTTTCCTTTTTTTCTGTCTTTGCGTTGTTTTCATATAAGCAGTATCTTTTTGATTATTTTGGAACTTAACTATATTGAAAGACACAAAAATTCTTGAATGAACTAAAATGCCAATTTTCTAATTTTCACCCAAAAACTTTAGTTTTTGTATACTGACTCTGTCATACAAAACCTTGACAAATGTTTAAAGGTTAACAGACTAGGTATGCAAAGAGCAGAAGAAATTGTTTCATTTCACCTCTTTTTCTCTTGAATGACCTAGAAATATACTGACTTAGTAGGGTCCCAGTATTGCTGTTTGGTTATTTTATTTAAGCTCCTGCTTGTTACATGTCCATGCTGACACATGAACAAGCTGAGATTCTAACAATATTGGCAAACAAGCAAATGAGGTCCAGGTAGCATATTTTAATTTTTATTCCCCTCCTTTTTACTTCTATCTCCTGCCTAAGATAAAAACACTGTCATCTTGTGTGCTTCTTGTCATTTTTCTTCTCACTGTAAAAGCAAACACGGTCGTTTATGCTAATCTATGTTTTTCTATCTTTTAATGAACCAAAAACAAAATTATAATTATCACATTTATCAGGGCTGATGATAACTTACTGGAATGCATTAGTTTGACACTTACTCTCCTATGCTCAACCCTGCTACCTTGCAAAGTTAGATGTACTTTTTTCCTTAATGAAACACACCCTTGATGCTCCCAAACCCATCACTGTTTTTGTCAGGCATGCTTCTCCTCTCCTGTCTCTATCATCCCATGATTAGCATCACTTTTTTGTGACTGTGCAGCTTTATGAGCAAAGAACTGCGAGGCTCTGCAGAAAGTAAAGGTTTCATCATGCTAGAGGAAATGTAACTTTTGTAGAAATTTATTCTTTTATGCCTGAAATAAATCTCAAGATCAAGAGCCTCCTGGAGGATCTGCTTTAGATTCTTTCCCAGCTGGTCTAACAAATGTAATATCACGGTGACTGAATACCCATGAGACTGTAAGCATCAATATTCATTCCAAAACATACATACCATGTTTTAAAAACTAGCTTCCTGGGGTTTGCTTTTTTTATTTACAGTAATTTCACGAATACAAGCCGCATCGTTTTGACCAAAATTTTGCTCCCACACCGGAAATGCGGCTAATACTCAGGAGTGGCCAATATGTGAATAATTTTCTGATATTTTCAACCCCGGGAGTGCAAACCGAGTCAGTGCAAACTGCAAAGTCGAGCACCTGCCAGTAAAACCCGGCATTTGCGCGGTTGTTTCAAATTGGTTACTCTGTTGCGCGGCAGGTGGAGCTGCTCCATGCAGGCAGCATGGGGGATGGGAAAGGCGGGGCAGCTCCCTCCTGCTCTGGCCCCACGGCTCGGGAGGAGGCAGGGGCTCTCTCCTGCTGGCCCCGCAGCCCGGGGGGAAGGTGGGGGGCTCCATGCTGCTGGCCCCGCGACCCGGGGGGAGGCAGGGGGCTCCATGCTGCTGGTCACCCAGCCCTGTCGGCAGCCCCGAGCCCGCACAGCCGAGCCGAGACAGTAAACGCCGCCATGTTACTATTTGGCAACTTTGTTGTACACGGGTCCTCCCTGCGAACGACGGAGCAGTTTATACTCAGGTGCAGCTTATTTACGGACAAAGAACGAAATGTTTGCCAGCACCCGGCGATGCGGCTTATACTCAATGCGGTTTGTATTCATGAAATTACTGTATTTAGTTAGAGAACTCCAAACAGTTGTAATAGCCTGCTGTAGCTAAAAATGGAAATAGGCTTTGCAGCTGGGATTATCTGCAGAGATTCAAGACAACGAACTCACGCAGGATTGATCTTTGTAAATCTCAACAGTTGCTGCCCTCCCAGTAGGTGTCATCTGCTGCAATGCTCTACAACTGATTTTCTTTTGCAGAACTTAAAGCTGAACACAGTGAGATCTCTTTGACCAGCATAAATACCAACCCTTCATACATAATGTTACAGAAACTATTGTGGAGTTATGATCGCTAACCTCAGTGATATTTGAGTCCAGGAGAAAAACATTAGTGGAATACAAAAACGTAGATAGCAATCAACCACTGGATTTGAGCTGAGTATCAGAAAGGTCATTAGAATCAGATTGCTAACTTACATGGCTGATGATTTCTACAACTAAGCTTATTTTCAATTAGTTCATGAGGATGCAGCATGGGTGTTATGATAGATTCTCGCACTTGCAACCGCGAGGAGAGCTTCCTCATTTTCATATCTGCACCCTTCTAAATTAGTAAGAATTACTTGCTTTTCTCAGGATGAAGGACAAAGGACTCCTTTGTTTTCTTTGTGGTGGCTAAGGAAAGATAGGAATGGAAGAATTCTTCTGAGTTTGAATTCCATTTTCTTCTGCAAGTAGGTGCTCACAGTTGATTTGTAACTGGGATTCATCATGTAGCATACCTTAGTTTCTATAATCACATGGTACTATGAATTTTTTTGTTTACATGAAACGTGTTCTAAGGTTGTAGGTATTATATATACAGTAATTTCACAATTATAAACCGCACCATTTTGACTAAAATTTTGGTCCAAACCCGAAGTGCGGCTTATAACCAGGTGCGGCTTATATATGGACAAAGAAAGAAAAGATGCTGTTTTAGTTTGGAGGACAGGTGTCTGCTGAGAAAGGCAGGAGCTTCTCTTTGAAATGGAGAATGTAAACCCCCTCCCTCCAAATTATTATAATTTTGAAATCAAGGGGCTCTCAGGCAAAAATATGGGAATTAGGAATAACAGTTCTTTACTAGGAAAATTAAAATAGAAATACAGTACTACAAAGAAACAAACTCCAAACCCTGACAAAGTTAGAGTGCAACCTGACACTGTGTCAGGCAGGGTGTTGGTAGCAGTCCCATTAAATGGTGGTTGCAGTCCTCTTGCAGTGACAGATGTGATTCAGTTGGAGCAGTGCTCCTGTAGAAGGTGCAGTTTCCCTCTGAAGGTCCAGTGGTGATGTGGAGAAATCCAGCTTCCCTCTGGAGTCCAGTGGAGAAAGGGGCTCCCTTAGTGTCCCAAAACCTCTGTTTTTATCTTGGTAAGAAATGTTGGGCTCTTCCCCCTGGCTGGAGCAACTTCCAAAGGGATGAAGTAATTTTATCAGTCCCACAGTGGGACTCAATGGGCCATTAGCAGAAAATGACTTACTGGAGAAAGGCTGGATTGTGAAAGGATAAAGAACAATGTCCTGCCTGGTTTTAATGGATGGCTCATTAGCAGGATGTCTCCCGTGGAGATAAGGATCACTGTCCCCACCCTCAACAGATGGTGATAGAATAAATGCCTTTTATCACACTCTGTATTGTAACCCAAGACTGTTGCCGACACCCGGATGTGCGGCTTATACTCGATGCGGTTTATAATTGTGAAATTACTGTATGGGGATGAGTAAAAACTGAAATCATCTGGGATTCCTGTCAGCCACACAGAAATATTCCTCAGACTCCAGGACTTTAAAACAAAATCACATTTGTAGACATTACATGTTGTTGAAACTAATGTGAAACATGAGACTCTAATTATCTTTTACTGTTGACTTATAGAGCTGCATGCCTTCTGGTTCCCAAATAGTTCAGTTTTGCCAGTGTTGCAGGGTTTATTGATATGTTTGTTATTGTAAAAGGTTTTATAAGATAAATATTAGCCAAAAAGTTACTTGTGAGCTTGGGAAAAAGCTCTCTGTGTAAATGAATCTTAATAGAACAACTGGTGATTGATGAAAAACATGAGCACTCTTGGGGCTGCTCCACTTCTAGACATAGTGTGTCACATCTCAGCTTTGGTGTTAACATTCATGGTTTTTTTAAGGAAGAGATACATATGTTTGGGGAAATGGAAGGAAGAGCAGATTTTTGTTATTGCCAAAAGCTATATGCATTCAAATATATATATATGAATGTACATATGAAATCCATATGTATGTATTAATTAAATTGAATTAAAATTTAACTGACTCCATTTTCAGGTATTGTCTGTCCACCCCAGAAAGTAGAGTGCAGTTTAAGTGGAAATCAAATTCCTTATTTCATGAACTCCTGGGAAATATAAACATAGATTAAGCTTTTATTTCAAGTTGAATCCTTATATATAAAGAAGTCGAGGTCTAGCAACTGCTAATTTGAAAAAAAGAATTGTAACTGCTAATTTGAAAAAAAGAATTGTTTCTCTCAAAATGTGTGACAGTAACTCTTGGGGTATCTAGGAACCCCCAGATGCTGCTGTGAAGTCTTTAGTATCTCTATAAAGAAAGAAATTAAATCTTTAATATGGCCAAACTGTACTTAATGGTCTGGACAAACTGCGGACAGGCTTTTGTCATATCTGTTGTATGAACCAGCTTTATGTGGTCCTGACAGATTTCAGAGCATTGGGAGCTTACCTTAATCTATGGGAAGTCTGTGATAACACCAGACAGACACAAGACAGTTATCCTGCATCTTTGTTTTGTGCTTTCATTCCAACAAGAGTCACACTCTGCCAGCTGAATGACGAAGACAGAGGAAATTATCAGACCACCCCAAATGAAGGCTCTTGGCAATTGCCTCATGGCAGGAGAACTGCCAACCATCCAGCACTAACTATAAGAGGTCTCTGTGCATGACCTGAGTGGCATAAAGAGGCTCAAGCAAACAGAAATATCTAGTCAGAAAACAAAGTGTAGAGAGGCGTGTAACAGACTGGAGGAGAACACATGCAGGCAAGCATACAGTTTTGTACTTCCACTAGAATTAAATTCATAATGTTGTCATAACCTTAGCCAGACACATCTGAATGTGACATTAATTTCTTTTTAAAAATGAGATAATTGATGCAGCTTTATTGTTGGGTGGATTTTATTTGCCTTCCGCTCTACTCTTCAGTAAAATTTAAGACCACAAAAAAAGGACTTGCTAAATTCCCTTTCTAAAGCTAGTCTGTCCTGAAAGCTGATGGTTTTATTTTTTCTCTTTCCTCATCCAGACTGAAAAAACAATAAAATTGTGGGAAACTGGAAACTTAGTTTTAAAAACTGCAAGTTTAATAAAATGTTTTATAAACAAGAGTGAATGATAAACTAATAATTCTTGGGTTTTTTCTATATTATTGCTATGATTTCTGTTCAATATGAATACTAAAATATTATGGCACTTCAAATTAGTTAAAATTTTTGAAAGGATTTTCTGTGTGTACTCCCTGATCTGATTCATTAACATGAAAGGCTTTGGTTTCAAAAGATCAGAATTTACCACTAGAGATACTTACTCAGTATTTTGGTGTAATGGGGGTATATTACTGAGGAAAATTCTGTATATGGATGTCAGTATTTCCCAATTCCAAATCATCCGAATGATCTTGGATTTTTTCTTTCCTAAAACAGGCCAGTTAGTAATTTCATGATTATAAGCCGCACCATTTTGACTGAAATTTTGCTCCCAAACCGGAAGTGCGGCTTACATTCAGGAGCAGCTTATATATGAACAAATTTTGGAAATTTCCCAACCAGGAAGTCCGTACCAGCAGCAGCTCTGAGCCAAGGCGGAGCCCGCCCAGCCCTGGGCGGCAGCAGGGCAGTGGCAGCGTAACGGCAGCACTGCCCAGCCCCGGGGGGAGCGGTGGCAGCACCAGCCGGGCACGCCCCTCTCCCTTCTCCCGGCGGCACTGGCCAGGGACACCCCTCTCCCTCCTCCCAACAGCAGCAGCCAGGCAAGCCCCTCTCCCTCTTCCCGGCGGCAGCGGCCGGGCACGCCGCTCCCCTGCCTCCCAGCAGCAGCAGCGAGCAGGGCTGGGGCCACTCTCTGGCGGCCACCCTGAGCAGGGCTGAACCAGTAAACCCCGTGATCCCGCAATTCTGTTACTATTTGGCACACGGATTCTCACTGCAAACGAAGGTGCGGCTTACAATCTGGTGCAGCTTATATATGGAGGAAAAATGAAATGTCGCGGACACTCTGGACCTGCGGTTTATAATCAGTGCGGCTGTGAAATTACTGTACATTTTGTTAATCCAAATTAAGAAAATTCGTGCATACCTTCTAGAAAAAATAAAATTAAAAGTCTATTTAAGGACTCCAGATTGTACAGAACATTTTCTTTTTAATGATAAACTGAATAGTACTTAAATTTTTTTCTCTGTCTGAGCATTTTTGACCATAGTTTTCAGGTACAAACTTCTTGTTTACTGGAATAGAGCTCTCTGTCCTTTGGTTCACTATCCTCCCTTGGTAATTGTACATGGTGTTAATATTACCTCCTTTCTTTCATGTTAGAAGCTCAGTGCAACATCCATATTTAGAGGATTTTAGAGTTTTTGTTTTGATCAGTTGAGTAGAAAGAAGACAACAGCGATATATTTCAATCTACATAGTTATTTCTGGTCTTAAAATTAAAGATCCTCTCTTAAACATAAATATAACATTTTCTATTTTTGCAGTGTTTGAAGGTTGATCTCTTTTCTGCTTCTATTGCAATATAAAACTTCTAATTTTATAGATTAGGAAAAGGATTTGGTATTGAAAAAATTATTTCAGTGAAAACCACAGTTTTTACTATCTCTATTTTTCATAACAGAAGCATACACTAAGGTGGAGAATTCTCCATAGTGTAAATTTACACTATGACTTTCAATTGCAGGAACAAGAAGTGAATAACATAAAAGTGATTCCAAAAAATAGGGTAAGGTATTTATAACAACTTGAGGTCAGCAATTGTGTGTCACCTCTGAAGGCTGGATTTTCTCTTTCTAGTCAAATCCCCTTATGTTAATCTTTGCCCTGGTGTTTTCCCTTCACTCTGGACAGTAAAATATATTATCTCCTCATGCAAAATTATACAGAAATGTGTACAAATCAAGATGTATCGAATCACTAGCAAGGAAATTTCCCAGCATTTCTATTCAAATACCTGAAAGAAGCTGACTAGCTGGCAGGCTTTTACAATGAAAGAGCTTTGTAGAATATCCACTGTCAGTTGGATGGCAGCAAATAAATGTGATTCGCGTAATGCCAAATGCACTTTACCTCCTTTCATAAAAAAATAATTTTTTAAAAAAGTGGATTTATTAATTTTTTAATAGAAGTGCGATATCTTTTTTGTAGTATTGACATATAGAGACATTCCAATGCGTTTATTAGATAATACAACAATAAATAGATGTAACTGGAAAGTTATTTCAGAAATAGTTTGATACATGCTCCTCTGCAATAACTTGCCAGTTTACACAAATATTTGCCATCTAGTGTAGCCATTTGCAAACTAGTCATTCATGATAGAGCTGTTTACGTTATGTGAGTGCAAGGAACCAAAACAAAAGCTAGTTTAATTATATTTGTAGTGGCTTTCTCTGCGGGTTTGGAGTCAGTACACAAATACAGTAATTTCACGAATACAAGCCGCACCAATTTGACCAAAATTTTGGTGGAAACCCGGAAGTGCGGCTAATATTCCGGGGCGGCTAATACATTAACAAAATTCTAAAAGCTACCAACACGGAAGTGAGAGCCCGCGGCAGCCCCAAGCCAAGCTGGAGCCCGGCCGGCCCCGGCAGAGGTGGGAAAGCCTGGCAGAGGCGGGGCCAGCAGTGTGGGGGGCGGGCGGCAGAGCCTGAGCCAGCAGGGCGGGGCAGGGGGGCGGCAGAGCCGGGTCAGTAGGGCGGGGGAGACTGGGAGAACTGGGGCTAGCAGTGCAGGGGAGCATGGCAGAAGCAGGAAGGCCGGCGGGTGGGGCTGCCTGGCAGCGGGGGAAGCCCAGCAGAATCGGGGCCAGCAGCATGGGGGAGCCTGGCGGTGCGGGGGCCTGCAGTGCCGGCCAGGGCGAGGAAATGCGACGGCGGTGCAGACGGGAGGGGGCGGCTGGCGAGCCCGGCGGCGGCAGCCCGCCGGCAGGGCTAGGGAACGCAGCAGCGGGGCGGTGCTGACGGGAGAGGGGGGCCGGTATGCCTGCCAGCGGCGGCAGTGGCTGGTCCGCCGGCAGGGCGACTACGTAAACAACGCAGCGGCGAGGCGGCCGGCATGCCTGCCAGCGGCGGCAGTGGCTGGTCCGCCGGCAGGGCGACTACGTAAACAGCGCAGCGGCGAGGCGGCCGGCATGCCTGCCAGCGGCGGCAGTGGCTGGTCCGCCGGCAGGGCGACTACGTAAACAGCGCAGCGGCGAGGCGACCGGCATGCCTGCCAGTGGCGGCAGTGGCTGGTCCGCCGGCAGGGCGACTACGTAAACAACGCAGCGGCGAGGCGGCCGGTATGCCTGCCAGCGGCGGCAGTGGCTGGTCCGCCGGCAGGGCGACTACGTAAACAGCGCAGCGGCGAGGCGGCCGGTATGCCTGCCAGCGGCGGCAGTGGCTGGTCCGCCGGCAGGGCGACTACGTAAACAACGCAGCGGCGAGGCGGCTGGCATGCCTGCCAGCGGCGGCAGTGGCTGGTCTGCTGGCAGGGTGACTACGTAAACAGCGCAGCGGCGAGGCGGCCGGTATGCCTGCCAGCGGCGGCAGTGGCTGGTCCGCCGGCAGGGCGACTACGTAAACAGCGCAGCGGCGAGGCGGCCGGTATGCCTGCCAGCGGCGGCAGTGGCTGGTCCGCCGGCAGGGCGACTACGTAAACAGCGCAGCGGCGAGGCGGCCGGTATGCCTGCCAGCGGCGGCAGTGGCTGGTCCGCCGGCAGGGCAACTACGTAAACAGCGCAGCGGCGAGGCGGCCGGCATGCCTGCCAGCGGCGGCAGTGGCTGGTCCGCCGGCAGGGCGACTACGTAAACAACGCAGCGGCGAGGCGGCCGGCATGCCTGCCAGCGGTGGCAGTGGCTGGTCCGCCGGCAGGGCGACTACGTAAACAGCGCAGCGGCGAGGCGACCGGTATGCCTGCCAGCGACGGCAGTGGCTGGTCCGCCGGCAGGGCGACTACGTAAACAACGCAGCGGCGAGGCGGCCGGCATGCCTGCTAGCGGCGGCAGTGGCTGGTCCGCCGGCAGGGCGACTACGTAAACAGCGCAGCGGCGCGGCGGCCGGCATGCCTGCCAGCGGCGGCAGTGGCTGGCCCGCCGGCAGGGCGACTACGTAAACGTAGCGGCGAGGCGGTGCTGACGGGAGAGGGGGGCCAGTGAGCCCGGCAGCGGCTGCAGCACCACCCGGCCGGCCCCGTCAGCAACCATGAGCGGGCCGAGCCTTCCTGGCCCCGCCCCGAGCCAGTAAAGCCCTCTATGCCGCGATCCTGTTACTAATTGGCCAATTTGTGAAAGCTGCGCACGGATTCTCGCGACGAACGAAAGTGCGGCTAATATTCGGGGTGCGGCTTATCTATTGATAAAGACAGCAACATTGTCGAGGCACCGGAAGTGAGGCTTATAATCCATGCGGCTTGTATTCGTGAAACTACTGTAATCTAGCTTTGCCTACACTTCAGGGAGAGCCAAGCAATTTTCAGGTCAGCCTGGGTGTGCCTCAGCTTTTTACAATGGGAGTCTGGCAGCCCAGCATACCCTCACCATTGCCCCCAAACATGATCTGTCTTCTTTGCTGGTGATGCTTTCACCACAAAGACACTGCACACATTTATTGACTACACCACTTCTAATCTGGAAAGCTATGGCTCTAATTTTTAATTCAAGATCAGAGATCAAATATGTGAATGTTGAGACTATAATGGAAGCAATCTAATTTAGAGAGTGGGGAGGGATTCTTTCTTGCCTAATTTAATATCAAGAACTTCTCAAGGCAAAAATGAATGGTTTCTCTGTGAAATTTTGGGCTTTTTTTAATATTTAATACTCTTTCCTGCTAAAATATTCTTCAAAACTCAAAAAAAAAGTTTTACTTTGGTCAAACAAAACTTTTAATTTGTGCAAAACTTTTATTTTATGTGTTGATTTACCAGAATTTTCACCACTTTTTCTCTTGCTGGAAGACAACTTGTCCACAAAACATCTAATAAAACTTACAGGAAGGGGATATTTAACCCAGTATTATTAGGTAATAATATCTATATGTTCAAGGTAACAGCAATTTTAAAGAAAAATGTCCAATATGTGTTCAAAATGCTGGAGCCCAGACTAAGATCATGATGATGGTGAGAGGGCTGGATACCTCTGCTGTGAGGAAAGACCAGGATTGCTCAGGATGGGAAGAGAAGGCCCCATTGTGGCCTAAAGGAAGCTTATAAGAAAGATGAGGGTGCACTTTTTAGCAGGGCAATGGTATTGAAAAGAGGGTCGATTTAAGATAGATGTAAGGAAGGATTGTTTCAGAATGAGAAGGGTAAAATACTGGAGCAGGTTGCCCAGAGATGTTGTAGATGCCTCATCCATTCAAGGTGAGATGGGACTGTGCTCTGAGCAACCTGATCTCGTTCAAGAGTTCCTGCTCATTGCAGAGGAATGACCTCTAAATGTGCCTGCTAACCCAAATTATCCTATGGTTCTATAATTCTGTAGCATTTTACATACATTTCACAGCCATATTTGCACACACAATATGTTTTCAGTGACACAGCTGCAATACAGCAAGGATGAAAACAAAAATTTTGCATAACGTGTCAAATAGTATTTTCATAATTTAAAAATCCCATCCTCTAATTTGGAATAAAAACCTGAATATACAGTAATTTCACGAATACAAGCCGCACCAATTTGACTAAGATTTTGCTCCTAAACCGGAAATGCGGCTAATAATCAGGAGCGGCTAATACAACCTCAGAAGTGCCTGCCAGAGTGCTGAGCCGAGCAGCTGCAAAGTCGGCATTTTGCGATTGTTACAAATCGCTACTTTGTTGCACCGCGGGTGGAGCCTGGTTGCCTGTAGGCAGCACGGGGGGCGGGGAGAGAGGCGGGAGAGCTCTCTTTCCTCCTCTGCCACAGCCCAGGGGAGAGACGGGGGGGGGGCCCGGCGCCGCCATTGCCGTGGCCTGGGGAGGAGAGGGGGGACCCGGGCCGCCCCTACCGTGGCCCGGGGAGGGGGGGGGAAGCCCGCGCCGCCCCTGCTGCGGCCCGGGGAGGAGGGGGGAAGCCGGCACCGCCATTGCTGCGGCCCGGGGAGGGGGGGAAGCCGGCGCCGCCATTGCTGCGGCCCGGGGAGGGGGGGGGAAGCCGGCGCCGCCCCTGCTGCGGCCCGGGGAGGAGGGGGGAAGCCGGCGCCGCCATTGCTGCGGCTCGGGGAGCCGACGGGAGCCCCGCGGAAGCCATTGCTGTGGCCCGGGGAGCCGACGGGAGCCCCGCGCAGCCATTGCCGCGGCTCGGGGAGCCGACGGGAGCCCCGCGGAAGCCATTGCTGTGGCCCGGGGAGCCGACGGGAGCCCCGCGCAGCCATTGCCACGGCTCGGGGAGGGGGGGGGAAGCACGCGCCGCCATTGCTGCGGCTCGGGGAGCCGACGGGAGCCCCGCGCAAGCCATTGCTGTGGCCCGGGGAGCCGACGGGAGCCCCGCGCAGCCATTGCCGCGGCTCGGGAAGCCGACGGGGTGCTTTGTCCCCGCCCGCCGCCGCCACGGCAGGAGCGGGGAAACTCCGTCCCTGCCCGCCGCCAGCGCCATGGGCGCGGGAAAGCTCCGTCCCCGCCCGCCGCCGCTGCCGTAGGAGCAGGGGAAGCTCCGTCCCTGCCTGCCACCGCAGGGCAGCGCCGACCCGGGGTGACCGAGCCCAGTGGCAGCGGCGGCTGGCCCCGAGCTGCAGCACCGTGCTGGGCCACCTGGCCCCATCAGCGGCCCCTAGCGGGCCGAGCCTGCACAGCCTTAGCTCAGCCAGTAAACCCCGCCCTCCCGCGGTTCTGTTAATAATTGCACGCAGGTCCTCGCTGCGAACGACAAAGCGGCTTATATTCGGGTGCGGCTTATCTATGGACAAAAACCGAAATATTTGCCAACACCCAGAGATGCGGCTTATATTCAGTGCGGCTTGTATTCGTGAATTTACTGTATTTCAGCAGTGATCTAGTTTTTTTCTCTTTTTCTCTCCTTTTCTCTTTCCTTTTCCTTCTTGGTGCTGCTAAGAGCACATACTATTAGACACAGAAAGGAGCCTGACTTTGGGAGATGTTTGTTGAAATCTTTGAAGGGTATGTGTCTGCTTTGATCTGATCATACAGAAATTGTTATTCCAGTTCTTCAGTTCTGTGAAGAGAGTGAGAAATAATCTGAAGTTACAGTGAACCCATCTGGTCAAGCAGGAAAATCCGGTTTAATTGCTCTATTGCCAGAAATGTTAAATCACTTCCTGGGAATGCAATTCATTTAGAACATATGGAACTCATTGGAAGGTCTCCAGTGAATTCAAAACTGTACTGAAGATGAGAGCATTTCTCATAAGTAACAATCATGTTTTCCCACTGGGCAGCATGTAAGCAGCGTGTGTAACTGTATTAACAAAAAACTAAACAATAGGAGGACTGTCTGAGATCTTTTTCCACAAGATTTACTCGTGGTTTACTTTATTTTAAAATTTCAAGACATACTATTTCCATTTAGGCTTCTTTCTTTCAGCAATTGAGCAGCAAAAGAAAGTTCTGATGCAACTTCTAGCTCATTTTGCATTTTAATTCAGAAGCACTGCACTCTTCGGAAGACAGATATTTGAAAGTACTCTACCTCACTCTACCTTTCAATTTTCTGGAACTGAAAGTGCTTCTTCATCCTACTAAACAGAAGTAGAAATTTTGTGACTTCCACATCTGCCCTGAGGCTTGATGATTTTACGTATTTCCTGCAACAACTTTTTACCTGGGTTAAACCCACTAAGCCCTAGCAACCTTTAAGACTGTCATCTAACAAATTCACTAAATTTACTATATTTCATTGTACATCAACATATATTAATGATCATCAATTATAAATACTGTATATTTCCAGGAAATTAATTGATGTGACCAATGGCATTATTAACAATATTTAAGTCTGCTATGACTATATGAATAAATCTACATGTTCATGTGAATGATGATGACAGCTTTTTAGGAAGAGTTCATTCAGGCTAAAGGCACTGCCAGTGACTTGCAGTGCAATTATAAACATGACCAGAATCCATTCAAGTCTGTCATAAAACCAGCAGAAAATGATCGTCTCTACTTGTCATTATCATATCCCCTTGGAGTCCTCTAACTGCTTCCCCTGAGCTGTTTGTTTTGGCTTTGCATTTTAGACCTTCCAGAGGCTGTCTCATCAAACTGTTATCTTTTCCATTACACAGCTTATGATTTCAGTGCAGACACTCTTGGTTGCCACATCTTCAACCACCTCAGTGCTCTCTAAGCTTTCCTTAGAGGAAACCATCACACCTTTTCTAGCTAACAAAACTCACCATAAAGTATGATGTTAACCTGTTCACATCTTTCATTCTTTTGTCCTGATCCTCTCATTTGATTCACATCTGATTATCTCTTTCTTTCTTTTTGTGCCATTAAGGGTTTTCTTTTTCCTATTTGTTTACTTGTTTTTCACTTTCTCCTCTATATAAAGTTCTATGTTTACAAATTTCTTTCTTGGACTAACGTGAATAGTGAATCTCCAGTTTTTTTCTTATTTTCTTACTTGTCTTAGCCAATGCAACACTTAAGTCTGGGAAAGAGAAGGAAAAAACATACTCATTTTCAAAATAAAATCAACTTTTTTTATAAAAATTCATACATAATACACTTTCTCTTTCTTGAAACTAAGACCTTGATTCACTCTCTGATTTTATTGTTTCTTTGGCTCATTGATTTTCCTCAGTCTATGCTTCCTCAGACTTTGCTAGATTATTGGTCCTTCTCCTGAACAAATTTAGGTTTGTAAAATGCAAGGAAAATGCTTTTCCAGCAAAAGGCTATTGTTGGTTTGAATAATATTAGTCTGATTGTGTAATATTTTTGAATGTCAAAATCAAACAACACACAGTTAGCCAGGCAGAATACAGGTGAAACAGAAAGAATCACAAAAGCCATATATTAATGTATAGCATCTAAGACATGTTCTCGTTGAAATTTTATCTAGTAATTTATATGAAGCACTATTTTATATCACAGGACAAAACAAATTAAATTTTCAAAGTCTGTTTTGAGAAATTCTATAGCAAGTTTAAAACTAGTTGGTTTATTTCTGGCCATCTCTCTCCTTTTTCTTTTTCTTTGAATCTGCAGCAGGAAAATCTGCTGAATAAAGGCTAGACTAACATAAGTGAAAAGGAGGCAAAATTGATACCTTAACTCATGAGGCAGTTCTGCATACATTACATACCAAATCCAATTTCTCATCCAGTCTTTCTTGCCTGTATCCTATATGCACATTTTAAAATTCCTTTTATATGTTTGAGATATAAATTTCACTTTACTGTTCATTCAATATATAACCTCATTTTTTATCAGAAAGTTCTTCTATATTGGTCTGAAAGAAAAGCATAATATGAAAAAAAATTTACGTCCATTGCAAAAAAGAAGTCTTATACAATTTTCCAAGTCCAGAAACAATTACACCCAATAAGAAAACAATTCTATTACTTGTCACTGAAAATTTATATAAAAAGTAAGAAACTAGTATATCATAGAACAGCACATATTTGAGCCTACTGAAGAAAGATTTGGCATTTCAATCTAATCTTCAGTCACACAGATTTTGTCTTTCTCCCTCAAAATTATTAAATAATTTCCCAGTGGAATTTTGTGATAATGTGTTTTAGGATGATTATTTCAAAATGTAATCATAGGAATACCTTATCAACTCCATCTCCTCCCTTCTCTCTTAGTTCTTTCTGATGGTAATTAGTTTCACAATAGATTATAAGACATTCAAATGGGAACTGTATGTTTCTCTCCAGAGTGCTTAGCATGGTGAGACCTCAGTTTTTTCCAGATCTTCTAGACACTCACGAAATTTACCTCAAGATTTCATAATGTTTCCCTAATATTAGCGGTATCCCCTAAATAGTCCCTAATATTTTTTAATAGTGGTATTTTGTTTTCTTTCAGGCTATGCCAGTTATTTCAGAGAAGGAGAAGGCTGGTGAGTAAATATTTACTCATTTTCTCATTTCCTTGTTGTATTTGTTTTTGGAATACCGTGTTACTCAACTAAGTGATAAAAGACAGGCTTCAACTGTGGGCTTTCAAACATATAGGATTACAGATCTGACCAGTGTTTATGTAAAGGCTATTTGTTGTTTCCTGAATAGACTAATTTCTCTTTCTAAAAAGGAGTCCAGTCTTCTGTCTCATATTAATAAGAATGTTTGAAACTGTCCTACAAAGTTGAATTGCAGCTGCTCCTTACACATCCATATTCCTGTAGTTACTAACTTGCTATTTGGTGGTAACGTGTATCATGATTTATTAGGTGTCTCAATGAACAAACGTGGATGCAATGAGTTTTCCCAAGTCAGTGGAATTTGACTTTTGTCTTGGTATAAACTTTACAGTCTATCTTTAAATATGGCAAGAAATTTCAGTTACCTGGAGTGTTTCACTGGAGATAGTAACATTTGCTTTGGCTAAGTACTTCTACAATATTGAAAAATTGTTTTTCCGTTCTTTTCTAATATATGTGTCCTCTGAATGCTATATGTACTTTGGTGTTGGTTTGTGAAATCTATTATAGATTTCCTGCTAGACACTGTGGAATTGGTGTACTCTTGTGACAAACACTAGGGAACACTCCACTCACCACTATCGCTCTCGAGAATCTCTGTTGGTTACTTGTCTTTTATTTTAATTGATAATTTGCTACTGAACTTTGAATACAGCTTGAAAAATACCTCAAAATATCCAAATGCCATCTGGCATTCAGATTTATATCTGATTTTTATTGGTGAGGTTTTCTTCCATTACCCTGGTTCAGATTGTTTCTTTTCTTTTGGTTATTAAAGGAGAGGAATAGGTTAAAAATGTTTCAGAGAAAATCCACAGTAACACTCGTACTGTGAAAGCTATGGAGCTGACTGTTTAGCATGTTGCTAATTTAGCTGTTGAAGTTCAGAAATACAGTAATTTCATGACACTAAGGTGCACCCTTTTGACTAAAATTTTTGCCCGAACCCGGAAGTGCACCTTATAGTCCGGTGTGCCTTATATATGGGCAAGAGTTAGGAAATTTGCCAACCCAGAAGTGTGAGCCACAAGCCATGGGGGGAGCCGGCAGGGCCGCGGCTGCCGGGTACAGGCGGGCCCGGGGGCCCGCAGTGCCCCAGCAGGCATGCCCCGGCCCTGGGGAGGTGGCATGGAGTGGTGGTGGGCATAGCTCAGCCCCGGGGAGGCGGCACAGAGCGGCAGCAGGCATAGCCCGGACCCGGGGGGGTGGCACAGAGCGGCGGGGGGCATGGCCCAGCCCCGGGGAGGCAGGGCCGAGCAGTGGCAGGCATGCCCCGGCCCCGTGGGGTACAGGCGGGCCTGGGGGCTGATGGCTGCTGGGTTGAGGCAGGGCCTCGGCCAGCAACCATGAGGGAGGAGCTGAGGGCGGAGCCTCACTGCAAAAAAAAAGTGCACCCTATAGTCCGGTGCACCTTATCTGATCTACAAAGTTGCAAATTTTGCCAACTCCCGGAGGTGCGCTTTATAGTCCGGTGTGCCTTATGGTCATGAAATTACTGTAATTCCCAAACTCTGACACATATTTAATAAGATTTTTCTTTATAGATTTCACAGGCAGCATAATCTGGTGTTTCTTTTTCTGAGGTTGCTCATGTTTGACCATATCTTCTAAATTATGTCAAAACATGCAAACTGATTATAACTGGTTGTACCATTTGCAGCTAATTTTAAATAAAACTCAAAGATCTATATTTACTTCTTTAGTGTCAAAGTTACCTATCATGTCAGTGTTAATGATGTAAAATGAATGTATTTTTTGCATACACTTTATACCCCCTACACATGCATATGAGCCTGTCTCTCTTTTCCTTCTTTCTGATCAGACTTCTGTGCTATGTTTTTCTGTGGACAGTATTATATTTAATATTACAAATATTAAGTGGACCTTAATGCCACATGAAATCAGTATGCTGATATTTCCATGCACATGAGCACAAGCCAGACTGAGGATGAATATGTGGTTGCCTTTTAATCAGTTTTGGCTTCTGTTTAACTCTACAGCTCAGAAGTTCCTGAGGTTATGATGGGTTATTTTGCAATAATAAGAATGCATGAGGGAGATGATTATTAATCACTTGGTTCTAGGAACAGTAACTATTATTTTAATTAAATGTAATTGGATCTTAATTCAGTCAGATCCCATGCTTTGCAAGGTAACTTGCCAGTATTGAATTATTGCTGCTTTCACTTCACCAGAATGACATAACCTACAACCAAAGAGGTACCTAAGGTGTGAAATCCTTCAAAATAATATAACATACTTGCTTGTCTGCTACAAGAGAACATAAGAAATACTAATTTTGATATTTATTTGGCAATACCAAAAAACTAAAGTTTTCTAGTTTATATTATCACAACAAACTAAAATGTATCACAAAATATTACAGAACAAAAATAAGTTATTTATTTTATTACTGGAAAAGCTAATAACATTGTAGGTTAAGAGACTGGTTGGCATTGTATTACAATTGGGATGAAATGCACTCAAAATTTCTAGTGAAACATCTTTTCTCATTTTGAGAATTTGAACTAATATTCTCTTGTAAGTCACTCTTTTCTACTTAGTACTATTTGTTGCCATCTGGAACTGGAATGAGAAATACAAGAAAGTAGAAAGGCTGTTATTCCAATGTTTCTGGTTTAGAAATTATATATATACAGAAATAAAACCCTGTTTTAAGAAGACTTACTATTCTGTAGACTTGAGCTACCTTGATATTTTCAAATGTTTTCCTATAGGCAACCAAACATTTAGATCCTTAAATGGACTAAGCTACCTAAGCAACTTAGAAGTTCACATGCTACTGATTATGTTTACAGCATTTCTTAATCCTTGAAATTAAATAATTTTTCCATTTTATGTATTTTTTAACATGCAGTGAATTTTGACATCAAACACAAACTCCATAAGATGGACTACCTATTTGAAAAAAACCCACACTCAAATACCATTTTTAGATTTGGAGTAAAGCCAAACATCTGAAAATATTGTTGCTTTTGTCAATTAATGACTCAAGAGTTGCATAAAAAATTTATTTCTTTTTTAATAGTGGAAAGAGCAGTAAAATATGCAATTGCAAAGTGCCTTTGGTGAAAATCTATAAATGATCAGTATATTGAGCAGAATGTTGGTCATGCCTAAACACGTAAACGATTGCTTCCACTTGTGTGAATTAGGGCATTGCAAATGATGTGCTGTGGCATCAGCTATTTCTGAGTAACGCACTTTTCAGAAGTCTCAATATTGTTGACATTTCTGGAAATGTTGAAAAAATAAATCTTTCAAAATAATATTTAGAGGTAGAAGTTAAGATCAAGCACTATGCACTGTCAGAGAAAACAGTGGCTCAAGCCAAGAGATGACTCAGGGCTAGTAATGTTAGCACCTACATTAAGAATGCAACCCAGAAACCAGATTCAAAACACTATTTTTTCAGATTCATCTGGTTTTCTTTTGAGCAAATTACATATTTGCATGCCTTTACTTACCTTGCTGACTGTTGTGATTTATATACTCAAATTCTGTCAAAAAAATTTGAATTATGGAGAATTAGCATGTTTAGTTAATAATGGAGGTGTCTGTGTCATTTCTAGGCTAAAAATAATCAACACCTGAACCTTTGGTTCACATGGCTGTATATCAGCATCTGTTTTACTGATGCAAATCACATATGAGACTTCATGAATGGCATTGGTTAGCTCTCCACTAACTGCAGATTTGAGATGGCTCCTGACACAGATAACAACTGTCAGTACAATGAATCCACTGTGAGATTCCTAACTCAGGGCTAACTTCTGTTTCTGGAGCAGTGTTCCCAAAACAAAGGTGAAATTACTTTAAGCCAATATTAGAATTATTGCCCAAGTCCCTTTGTGTACCTGCTTCATGCTTTCCCAATTTATCCTCAAATATTTGTAGGGAATAGTGAACTCTGTTTAAAACATTGCTACAACAGAGCCAGTGGGAGAGGTAGAGCAAATATCCACATCTGGTCACAGATTAGAACAGATTATTTCTCTTGAGGTGATGGAACTATGTGCTATCAATAAACAGGGTAGAAAGTTTAGTCTAGCCATAAACAAATTTTAAATAAATATTGACATCATTGGTCCATAATGTTCAGCATTATAATAAATAAATTTTTCCTATGAATAAAACAACTGCCCTCTGGTAATTTTTAGTTGAGCATACATTTAGAATAGTTGCTGCTCTAAAAGGAAAGGAAGTTCTTTTAATTGAGAATAGAAATTGAACCTGCTTTGGAGTTTTCATTTTTCTATCAAAATATTCCCTTGTGCTTTAAAAATACACTGTGGGAAAAGTACACAGCCTCTTCAGGTAAATCTCAGTATTCTCCCTATCTAGTAGGTTACACAAATAAAGCCCAAATAAAAGTGAAATATAAAAACATGATATGTAGGAGAAGAGATTTGATAGCCCATTTCTCATCTGTATTTTGATGATCAACAAACCAACAAGAGGATAAAATAAGAAGCACAGTAAAAAATAGCAGCATCAGTGGATCTCTGGCCGGCTTACAGTGCTTGAAAGCTCCCCAGTGTCAGTATTATGGGCCTAGCAGCGAACAAATCCCTTTTTTTTTTCCTACATCTAATCTGGATTTCTGGCAAAGACCCTATTTAATAAAGTGCAGGTACTATTCTACTTTGGTGTTAATTTTCCTGGTTGTCTTTTTGATTCAGAAGGAAGACAAATACAGGGATGATTAAAGAGACCTCAGTGGCTGGGTTTTTCCTCTCACAGGCTCTAATTGTTAGTGTCAGGCAGCAGAGGACACTTGGTGCTCAGCCCCACGGTGAGATGAGCTGCAGAACAGGAGGTGATGGAGTGATGACAAGGTGGGTCGGGCTGTCTGTGACAACTCACAGCAGAAGGACCTGGAAAATCCAGTACCACAGGTTCACGGTCATGTAACAAGGCACAGAAAAGACCGACTGCTTGGCTCATTAGATAGAGGTTTTTTCATTCCATTTAATTTAACTGCAGGTCTAATCAAAAGGGGATTGCAGTCTTCACTAGATTTTACAAACATATTCTAGATCCAGAGAAAGCAATTCTTTCTATGAGCAATATTCACTAGATGTTCTGTTTTCATAAAGTCGTTTTGAACCTAGAGCTAACATTTAAAAATTCAATTGGCTACAAGATATCAATTTCCACATAAACTAGAGAGAAATACAAAATAATTGGCACCATTACTAGTTTTCGGGCTACCTTACAATAACTTTAGCCAGTATTGTAGAATAAACTGGGCAAAATGAATTATTAATTGTTCCATTTAGCAAGTGCTTTATCTGGTTTTAGTAGAACTGTCTTACTAATGTTTTTGTGAGACCTTAGTACGAAGTACTAGCTTCTAGTTAGTTAAAACTTCTTTATTGTCAGTGTTGCAACAGTTATAAAATTTTCTAAATAACAATGTCAGGTGAGCACTCATACTTCAATCTGTGAGACTGAAAAACATTTAGAGAAGCTCAGCCAGAAAATGCATGGATGGCTGCCAAATAGATGTTACACTAATAGATGTTACTGGATATATATTTATTCCACTGCTATTCATTTCATTGCTAGAAAAAATGATTATGCAAATAGATACTGAAAACTGACCTTTTCATGATAAGATTCCTAATCATTTTTGGTTGTTTCATTTTCTTTATTTTTTTCTAAATGCAGTAAAATAGCTGATGTTAGGATTTTTGGTATTTGATTTTTAGTGGCTTATTAACCACACACTAGTGCAGTTGTTCTTCTGAATAAATTACTTCACTTTTAAAACCCACACCATATTCACCATGGGCATGTGGACATAAACACACAAACTTTAAAATCCATATAGCTCTGTATGAAACGAAAGGTGCTGTTGCCATTTTCTTTACATTTTGGAGGAAACAGGAGGTCCTAGGACTGCAGCTTTCATATAAAATTCCCTTTTAAACCATGCTAAATGCACTAGAAGCAGGATGACACCTTAAACTCCTCATGGTTGCCTCTAGTATATTACTTTTGCTAGTCTTAAAGTTGTTTTTATCACAGAAATTTTGCCATTATTAAAAATTACCAAACATTAGCATTGAATTATTTTAAAGGTATTTGATATTAACAATATTTTATCACAGATTGATAAATTGTAAGAACATCTCTTATGAGAGACTTCATCACCCATAAGTGAAATACAGTTAAACAAAGATTAAGTCTCTTCAGGGAGACTATTGGAAGTTCTTTCTCCAACTTTCTGTTCAGGAAGGCCACCCCTGAGATCAGGCAAGATCGCTCAAGTCTTCGTCATGTCCAGTTTTGAACACTTCCAAGAGCAGAGCCTGTGCAGCCTCTGCAGGCTACGTGCTCCACTGCTATCTTGTCTCCACAGAGGAGATGATGATTTTCCTGATGTCCAGTCTGATCCTTTTTGGTTTCATCTTATGCCTCTTGTCTCTTTTGTTGTCTTCCTCATATGTACAATATGAAGAGCCCAGTTCCATCTGCTTGTTGCCCTACTACGAAGTCCTGGGGAGCTGCAGGTAGGACCCCAAAGCCGTCTCTGCAGGCTGAACAAGTCCTGCAGCCTCAGCTCACAGGCCAAGTGACCAGACCCTGACCCGCTTGGTGCTGTCCCTTGCACGTCCCTTTTATCCATGTCTTTCTTGTATTGGGAGGCTCCTGGAGCTGGACTCACTGTTGCAGATGTGCAAGCACTGCATAAAGAGGGATAATCCCTTCCCTCCATCTACAGGCCATGCTTTTATTGATCCACCCCAGGCTGCTGCCAGCTCATTTCACTGCCAGGGCACGCTGCTGGCTCATGCGCAGCTCTCTGGCTGCCAACACCCCAGGGCCTTTTCCACAGAGCTGCTCTCCAGCCAGGTTTTATTATTTATTTATCCACCCTTACAGACTGCAAAATCTCAACCTACAAACAAAATTATTGTGGAAATTGTGCTCTTTGTTGTCAAAACAGAAAAGAGAGCAGGAGACCCATGAATTTGTTGCTTTCAGCCAATTCAAATTTATTACATTATAAGTAATTATAAAATGTTCAGATCTTAGAACATCATGAAACAGACTGTAAACTGGTACTCAGTATACAGTAATTTCACGAATACAAGCCGCACCAATTTGACCAAAATTTTGGTGGAAACCCGGAAGTGCGGCTAATATTCCGGGGCGGCTAATCTATTAACAAAATTCTAAAAGCTGCCAACACGGAAGTGAGAGCCCGCGGCAGCCCCAAGCCAAGCTGGAGCCCGGCCGGCCCCGGCAGAGGTGGGAAAGCCTGGCAGAGGCGGGGCCAGCAGTGTCGGGGGCGGGCGGCAGAGCCTGAGCCAGCAGGGCGGGGGAGCCCGGGAGAACTGGGGCTAGCAGTGCAGGGGAGCATGGCAGAAGCAGGAAGGCCGGCGGGTGGGGCTGCCTGGCAGCGGGGGAAGCCCAGCATAATCGGGGCCAGCAGCGTGGGGGAGCCCGGCGGTGCGGGGGCCTGCAGTGCCGGCCAGGGCGAGGAAACGCGGCGGCGGTGCAGACGGGAGGGGGCGGCCAGCGAGCCCGGCGGCGGCAGCCCTGCCGGCGGGGCGAGCCGCGAGCCGCGAGCCGCGAGCCGCGAGCCGCGAGCCGCGAGCCGCGAGCCGCGAGCCGCGAGCCGCGAGCCGCGAGCCGCGAGCCGCGAGCCGCGAGCCGCGAGCCGCGAGCCGCGAACCGCGAGCCGCGAGCCGCGAAAGCGCCGCCGCGAGCCGCGAACCGCGAGCCGCGAAAGCGCCGCCGCGAGCCGCGAGCCGCGAGCCGCGAACCGCGAGCCGCGAACCGCGAGCCGCGAACCGCGAGCCGCGAGCCGCGAGCCGCGAACCGCGAGCCGCGAGCCGCGAGCCGCGAGCCGCGAGCCGCGAGCCGCGAACCGCGAGCCGCGAACCGCGAGCCGCGAACCGCGAGCCGCGAACCGCGAGCCGCGAACCGCGAGCCGCGAACCGCGAGCCGCGAACCGCGAGCCGCGAACCGCGAGCCGCGAACCGCGAGCCGCGAACCGCGAGCCGCGAACCGCGAGCCGCGAACCGCGAACCGCGAGCCGCGAGCCGCGAGCCGCGAGCCGCGAACCGCGAGCCGCGAGCCGCGAGCCGCGAACCGCGAGCCGCGAGCCGCGAGCCGCGAACCGCGAGCCGCGAGCCGCGAAAGCGCCGCCGCGAGCCGCGAACCGCGAGCCGCGAAAGCGCCGCCGCGAGCCGCGAGCCGCGAGCCGCGAACCGCGAACCGCGAGCCGCGAGCCGCGAAAGCGCCGCCGCGAGCCGCGAACCGCGAGCCGCGAGCCGCGAGCCGCGAGCCGCGAGCCGCGAGCCGCGAGCCGCGAGCCGCGAGCCGCGAGCCGCGAGCCGCGAACCGCGAGCCGCGAGCCGCGAGCCGCGAGCCGCGAAAGCGCCGCCGCGAGCCGCGAGCCGCGAGCCGCGAGCCGCGAGCCGCGAGCCGCGAGCCGCGAGCCGCGAGCCGCGAGCCGCGAGCCGCGAGCCGCGAGCCGCGAGCCGCGAGCCGCGAGCCGCGAGCCGCGAGCCGCGAGCCGCGAGCCGCGAGCCGCGAGCCGCGAGCCGCGAGCCGCGAGCCGCGAGCCGCGAGCCGCGAGCCGCGAGCCGCGAGCCGCGAAAGCGCCGCCGCGAGCCGCGAAAGCGCCGCCGCGAGCCGCGAAAGCGCCGCCGCGAGCCGCGAAAGCGCCGCCGCGAGCCGCGAAAGCGCCGCCGCGAGCCGCGAAAGCGCCGCCGCGAGCCGCGAAAGCGCCGCCGCGAGCCGCGAAAGCGCCGCCGCGAGCCGCGAAAGCGCCGCCGCGAGCCGCGAAAGCGCCGCCGCGAGCCGCGAAAGCGCCGCGGGGCGGGCGCGGCGCTCGCGAGGAGCGGCGCGGGGCGAGCGAAAGCGGCAGCGGGGCGGACGGCGAGCCCGGCGGCGGCAGCCCTGCCAGCCGGGCGAGCGAACGCGGCAGCGGGGCGGTGCTGACGGGAGAGGGGGGCCAGCGAGCCCGGCGGCGGCGGCAGCAGCAGCACCACCCGGCCAGCCCCGCCGAGCCGTGGCGCTGAGCTGGGCCACCCGGCCCCGTCGGCAACCATGAGCGGGCCGAGCCTGCCTGGCCCCGCCCCGAGCCAGTAAAGCCCGCTATGCCGCGATCCTCTTACTAATTGGCCGATTTGTGAAAGCTGCGCACGGATTCTCGCGACGAACGAAAGTGCGGCTAATATTCGGGGTGCGGCTTATCTATTGACAAAGACAGCAACATTGTCGAGGCACCGGGGGTGCGGCTTATAATCCGTGCGGCTTGTATTCGTGAAACTACTGTACTCTGGCTACTGTCATATAATAAATTTCAATCAAGTGGCTTCTCAGTATAAAATTAGGTATCAGTTACACAGTGACTTGGTAGCATTTATATTACCCAGGCCACATTGTAGTCTCTTTTTTAATTGGACACCAGAAGCATTCTAAAAAAGGTGTTTTCCCTGACCAAAAATAACTTTTCAATCAAATTAAACACGATCAAGTTATTCTTTCTTTCCTTTTTTGGCTGTAACAAGAGTAACAGAGAATGGTGATAACCAATTAATCAAGTTAGATCTAGGCTAATTTTCTTCAGCCTGAGTTCATGGCAAAGACATGTGCTGCTTCAAATGAAATATAAGCTAGTTCACTTGGTCCTAATTGACACTGACATGCAGTCATTAGGTCATGGTTTCCAAAGTAATGATGTGACTGTTGATTTGGAAATCAGGTGATGGTCTTTCTTTTTCAGTGTCCAGAAATAGAAACAGCTTCTGAAAAGCTGAGGTGCCTAAGCCAAATTTTTAAATTAACATTTGACTGAATTTTAATAGTTGTTTAGGTACCTGAAGATGAAAAACAAGGCCTCTGTGACACCTGCTAATTTTGCACCAATTTCTTGTCAAGGTTACTGCTGGGTAGTAAAGTCTGCACATGGCACAAAACTATGATGATACCTAGTCATTTCTAAAAAACTTAAGATGTTGTTCTACTTTACTTTTCTGGGTTCCTAGACAACATTAAAAAGATGTCTGGAATGTATTATGCTCCTGTTTTCATATTTGAAAATAAGACTTGAACTGCTGAATTGTGTCAGAGTTGTTGAAGATGAACCAAAAAAAAACTTGAACAATTTTAAACCATGTTTGACATGAAGAGCTTAGAGTACTTAAAATTAAGTGTGCCAAGACAACCTCTTTTTGCATCTGTTAAAATAGAAGGGTAAGAAATGGTTTCAGTTCCAAATCACTGGAACATGAGCTTGTTTTTGTTGCTTGTACATTTGAGGTACTTAAATGCTCACTTTGCTAGAATTTTACTTTACTGCTATTCAAAAAGTCTTAGGGAAAAGAGAGAGGTCTTCAACGTTTGATGAAAAGGCATTTCTCTAAGGATATGCTGAAAACAAAAGCATGCTTTGGATGAGGCACACCTGGAGGCAAGGTGTCTTCCTGATGCAGAACCATCCTTGGCAGGACAATGAGGTCTGGATGTAACTGCAGTGTCACAGATGGCTCAGACTGAGGTTATTCTTTTCTTGGTGGAAACGTCAACCTGTGCTCTGAATGGCTTCTGCTATAGCAAGTTATGTTTGAGAGAATTAAGGCTTCTGCCTATAGTGTGATCAGCCTGAGCAACTAGACTTTTTATTTTCTATAAACTGAAAGATATCAACTACAAAAAGTATTTTTCATCATCCTGAAGATTTTAAATAGCTTGTGGTATCTAGTCATCAAATTTAACCATTTTGTCAAATATTCTCTCCAAATACTCTTGTAAAATTAGATTACTTTTGCACACATCAGGAAATGGTACTTGAATGAAATGCTGATTTTCTAACATATGGTAGATACCCATGGTCTTTAAAATACACCAGTGTACAATTCTTATATGCAAAGTCAGTCACCTGCCTCATGCTGTATTACCTCTGTCAACCTACCTCTGTGTTAATTATGACTGTTGATGAATTTCCCCTTCATGATATTTTGGGAAATAATAAGCTAACTACTTGAAATGTTTGCTTAATTTATAAGTATTGCAAATAAAGAAGTAACTGAAAAAAAAGTCTATTGGTAGACAAAACTGCCAAATGTTCTCTAAACTATACATCTTCAAGGAGTTACTCCTGCAGATAATCGTTCTAGTCACGTGAGTTTGGATTAAACATGGAAGTAGGAATTTGCTAAATCCCAGTCTCAAATTATTTCTCTGAAAGTTTCTGCATGTGAATATTCTCTTTAATTCATTTGGTAGGTTGGTAATGCAAATACCAATCTATTCTGCATTGAATTGCACCTGCTGCTGTACATTGCCCTAAAAGAAGAGGAAATAGTTGGTAACCAATTTCAAAGTGTTAGACAGGTAGATCTTATCTCAGTTGCTGCTTATGAGCAGAATTGAAAGGCAAAAAGGAAAGTAACCATGGATTTGAATACATATCAAAATACAGGTTTGAATTTAGAGAAGAGCAGTTGAAACACCTGTTAAAAGGCTAGCAAAATAATTAAATAAACCACAACATCCTCTAGGTTGGTGTCTAATTTACAGTGTTATCCTGGAATGTGTTTTTATATTCCAAGGAAGAAAAAGAAAGACTGAGACATTAGACAAGAATTCATCAATTGGTTAATATAGAATACTGTTTACAGAACGACCCATCCATACACTAGAAAGATTTTTCTCATGTAGTTACCATGGGAGGTTCTCAAAACAGGGATGAAACTACAGAATGCTCAGAGAATGCCAAGGCCTTGTTATGGTGGTTTAGCTTACACTAACCCTTTGAGAGGGATAACATTTTTTGTGTCAGCACAAGCGTGCCTTCAACAAGTCTCTGCTCCACATTTGTAACTCATATACCTGGTATACCTGGTCTGGTATAATTTCAGCATGTGTATCAGGTTAATCAATTTTAACAGTAATAAATTCATAATTGTTAGTGAATTTTTGACTGGAAAATTAAGCTATATAGTTTCCCTAAAAGTTCTTTCCTGCTTTTAGAAGATCTCAGACTGGTGCTTTTTATACAGACTGGCCTTCTGGCCCTGTGTTTTGAACCATGGATCCAGCCTAGCACTTGTAGGGAAAATGTCTTTTAGCAGCCATTCAATGAGCTATTGCAGGATCAGACAATAACAATGAACGATGCAGAAGACACTGTTCCTGGCAAACTAGTTAGAGTAGGATTTTCTTCTCCTAACTTGGAAGTGGCTTTTTCAGTCACAGATTTAATACCTGCCATTCCTTTCAACGGTTAGTTTTTGCGCCTCATCTTTTTTTTTTGTTGTCTCCTAGTACAATAGCTGTCCATGTTTGATCACTCTGTGTTGGTAAAAATTTATGTGCAATTCCTTGTCTCTTCCTGTAAAAGAATGAGAGGACATCAAATAGAGTCAAAACAAACAGGGGGAGGCAATCTAGAACTGAGCTATGGAGCTCCTCACCTCAGTAGACTGCAGAAGCTAAAGTTGTACACAGCTTTAGAAAAATACTAGAAAAACTAGTAGCAGAGAAATTAATTAGTATAACCCTTTCTTCAGTAAAATTAATAAAAGTTCTTACCAACTACTTTTGCAGGACTTACCCAAATCATAACCCTTTATATAACAAATCAAAACTTGCCCAGAATGCCAAATAAGTAATGCAATACATCCTCTAAGTACTGAGTTCAATTTTAATGGGTCAAAACCAGTATTTTGTAGTAAAAGTATACTAAATATTCAATCCTAATATGTACACTGAATGTACTTTTATTGCATGGGTGTTTCTTTTCTTTTGTAAGAGGCATGGATTTGCCCCAAGAAACATTACTGATTGTCCACCATAAAATTAAGAATCCTATATAGCTTATATAGCAACAGCAAAAGACGTGATAGGAAGTGTTGGGATATGTTAGACATGTTAGGAAACTTTCTATCAAAAGCTAGAGGGATCTCAAAATTTGCTGAAAACCAATCTATTATCAGAATAAAGTAAGTCAATGCAATTCTTCAGCATAATAAACAGCAAAGAGAAAAAATACGAGCGTATCTCATAAGAATATAAAAACAAACAACTATACCAAATAAACATAACCAAAGAACACACTAAAACCTGAAAAGATAGATAAATAGACAGATAGATAGATAGATAGATAGATAGATAGATAGATAGATAGATAGATAGATAGATAGATAGATATTGCAGTTGTAATCAAAACTGGGCATCATTTTGTCTTTAACGAGGAAATGGATGTTGGAAAACTAACCAAGAACGTTTCCAAACTAAGGAATTGCTACATGTATTAACTTTTGCAATACATTTCAAAGGCATTTCCAGAGAGGCAACATATGCCACATTAGACAAACTAAGATGAATAAGAAACAGACGTTGTTTCATAAAGCAAATCTATAAAAATAATCTTCAGCAACGTAAATTGCATATATTTATATTAAAAGACTGAGTGATAAGAAATGACCCAAGTTTTTTTGTTTGCTTGCTTGTTTGTTTGTTTGTTTTTCTCAAAATGATCATTATAGCTTAAGTAAGTTTAACTCTACTGATCCATAGAAAAAATTCCACGTCTAGAAAATCTTTGCTGCATCTGTCTTGGGGTTTCATGCTTTTTGGTGCTACGTTCACCAGTTCCCATGACTCTATCTTAAACCTTTCCCTTATTTTATTAAGAGAATTCCAATTCAACTAAAGATATAGTGATCATTTCATTTCCTGAGATATGTTATTTAAGCTTCCCTTAACTGTTTCCCTAAGCAAAGGAAAATAAATCCTCAAAAATAAAGAATTTTAAAAAAAAAAAAGGGACAATGTATCTTTGTAGCACGCTGCAGTATGGGCAATTATTTCAATAGATTGAAGTAATTGTCAAAGATAACAGAGAATTAAATTTTTTGTAATTGTAGACTTCTAGCTGTTTTTAGCAAATAGAAGTTTAGACACACTCCAGCACCAAAATCCCCTCTTTGTCATGAACCATTCACAAGCAGCACTGCTTAAAATCTGAATTAAGGATTGGCCAAATGCACACACTGCAGACAACCAGTAAATAATTGCCTCCTGTATTCCCTTCTGGTTGTTTCCTACATAGTGCTACACAATTTCTTAGAAGTATTCATTGCTTCTCTATTTAGAAATCCAGGACATAGATTTAGAAATATAACTATGACAGAAACAAAGTAGCACAAACAAAGTACTTCCAAAACTGGTATTTTTTCTCTCTTAAAGGAGCTGTGGGCTGAGTCCTGAAGGTTTGTTCATATATATTGTCAGAAGAAGGTATAGGCTAAATAACAAAATAATTTGTAGTGTACACATCCAGCAGTCACCAAGGTTTAAAGGGCGCCTGTTTCAAGACCACAGTCACACAGAAGCATCTGAAAAAGTAAATTAAGCAAGACAAGGACTCAAGCCCTGACATATAGTTATCCCAGTTCTTTAGTTATTATGCTTCCTGCTCTAGTTTTGGCCCATGTCATCTGGTAGTTTTTTAGAAAAGACCCACAAATGCTTGGAAGATAAGAAGATCCAGGAAGTGTTTGAAACCAGCAGTGGTAGGAGATTCACACTTACTGTCATTGAGTGATCTTAATCAAAAAGGTCAAAGACATTAATTGATTCTGACATCCTTTGTCTACCATAGACTTCTCCATGTTTAGTCCTTGCTCAGAGGATTCAAAAAGAATTTACGAGAAAATCCTCCTCTCTATGGAAAGATCTTTAGTCTCTTGTAATGCATGGAAAATACACCTCAGTGAGATTCTAGCATAAGAATTTGAGCAACTGCTTTCACCTACCTCTTCTCTCCACTTTCCCTCCTTCTGACAAACTATCTTCAAGGTTTTTAGTTTTGAACTTTTATTGAAGTTTTTTTTTTGTTTTTTTGTTTGTTTACAGACAACTGGATATGATAATTGCATTTTTGCCTTTTAATTGTTTTCCTGTTGTGCAATAGTTACTAGCTCAGGAGAGGAAAAGAAAAGGAAAAACAGTGAGCCAGAAAATTAGCTAAGCTGCTGCACTGTTACATGTACCTGGAAAGTGGGTCACAAATGACTTTCAGCAGCTCCCCTAAATGGCAGGGCAAGGTAATCCCTGGCATAACTGTAGGGAAAGGTGTGGCTGACAGTGTGCTGGCAGGCATTAGCAGCTGTCCCAGATTATGCTCCCTGTAGAGCAGCTTTTTGTACCAGAGATTGCTGCTCCAAACTCTCCCTCCTCTGAGACAAACCTGTGCAATGGGCAGAGTCCTGCTGAGCCCTGTTTAGCACTTGCTACTCATCTATCACTCCCAAACCATGCTGAGTTATTACAAAGGGTAAGTGGAAGTCGCTGTAGCCATAATTATAGCCTGCATGCATATTGTTATCTGCATGAATGCACTCTACCAGCAACCTAACAACAAATTGATGAAACTTGAGAAAGCCTTACATGTGTGTGACAGAGAATAAAGAAGCTTAGGTACAGGGCTCCACGATAATTCAGTGGAAAATCATCCCACTTTTAACATCCTGACCCTCTCAACACTGAGTAAGCATTGCCTTACCAATGTCCTCACACAGCAGGAGTCAGGATGGAATTTGCTTTTATTCCTAATGGACCTTTGAACAGCAGATTTCACTGATAAGAAACAGAAGATTTCACTGATTCAGTCAAGTGACTCTCAAGTGAACTCAAAAGCATATTACTTTCCTAAGCCTGCAGCAATTAGACACTCACCCATTCATAGAACAGTCCTTAAAGAAGCAAGAAAAGTGTGCTGTGCTCTCTGGTTCATGCTGTAAATAGTAAATATTTTGGAGCAACAGAAAAAAATCAAAAAGCTAATTCATATTCCCAGACATTAGAAATATCCCTATGTTAACACAGAAACTATGAGCTGATCCTATATAACTGTAACTGAGAGATAAAATCATTTCAGAGGAGCACTTATCACCAAACTGAAATTATAAGATGCCAAAATTTAAATTAAGGCTTATTCCTGAAGAGCATCCAAATAGATTACAGCAAGAAAATCAAAGAGGAATATTTCTGCTCTTCAGTGATGTTAGAAAATAGGTATGACATTAGGATTAAACTATCATCATTTCTGTAATATCTGATTATCCTTAAGTGGTTTTGAAAGTGCAATGCAGTATTTTTTCATTCCTACTTTGCGTGCTCTGGATCTGTTGAGAGAAACACAGTGCCTAACTTGCAGTCCAAAATCAGTAACTCCTTTTACATCAAATCCTGAAAGGACACACACTACTCTGTAGCTTAGGCTGCAGTGCTTCATGTTGAGAGCAGTATTAATACATGAAGGAATGTGCTAAACCTTGTAGGTCACTGATTCAGTTTTATTGAGACATGGTTACACTTCCTATGCACCCTTCTAACTTATTCTGGACATTTTGGGACTTTTTAGATTTCACACCCAATGAATTTCATAAAAAATAGTGCCTTTGTTGCTACTTTCAAGAATAGAACTGGACTCCAACCCACAGGACTTCAACCCTATGCTCCTCTCCAAGCTGTTCTGTTCTTCATTGCCTTACCCCAAACATCTCCTGATGGATTTTCCCAAGGAAGGCCTGTGCTGCTTCCAGCCTCCAGTCCCAAAGCTGACCCCAGCTAGCTTTCCAGACCTCTGACTGTGAACTCACATCTTCATTCTAAGGGACAGTTAATTCTTCTAGGATAGCTAAAGTTTTTAAGTGAACCAACCAGTTTTCCATAGGGTTTCAGGTATTTTAAAACAATATTCTTTTTAGTTAACTTACACAGAAACAAAAGTAACAAATGCAGCATTCTTTTTCTTGAAACACTTCCCTTACTTTTGTGATATATACTTCTGGCTTAACTCCAGTCATCTTGAATAGCTTGGGATCTCACTGTAGGTCATGTTGTGTCACTTGAATAGGGGAGTCTTTCCAGTTCATTTTTCAGAGCATTTTCAAATTCACTAGCACAATCATCAGAAAGCAATGGCTCAGTCTGCGATAAGCTGTCAAACTGAGTTCATCTCTACTATCTAGTGCTAAAGTTTTCTTGACACCTCTTCAACAGTTCATTTCATTCATAGTTTCTCTTTGATAAGTTTCCATTCCCTCAAGCGTTTTCTTCACAGTTAGGAAAGAAATCTGGTTCCCCTGGGGCTATTTGTCATAAATTCTCTATCTGGTAAGAGTCCATCAGAAAGCGTACTTGAGTCTGAACCAGAGCCTGGAATGAAACTTCCTCATTCAGTAGCACCTACAAAGGCTCACAAGCACATTCCTGTTAGCATATAGAGCAGACAGTAGAGTCTACTGTTTCTCATAAAATGTATATCTTCGTATATCCCTTTTCTACTTTTCCTATAGGCAGTTTTTCATGGGTCTTTTAGAGTGTTCATTCAACATGCAACCAGGTGAGCACACTCAGTTGTCTCATGTTTTATATGGAATAGCTTACCAGCTGGAGAACATGAAACTCTTCAAGGGGAGCTGAACTCTTCACATTCTTGCGGTGTCTATACTTCATTTTTCACCTCTTTGTCTTACAGCAATCAGCTGTATATAGTTAGTCACCTCTGGGAAGTCTATCTACCTGCAATGTTGAGATAGGCACGTGAATCCCTAAAAGTTGTACTGGTTGTCTAGCTACATATCTCAACCTGGATTTGTGTTCAAATGCATGTTGCCAGTTTTTTAATGGAATTTATAGTCTGGTTTACAGTTCAAGCAGTAATTCCTGGGTTTCATTATGCATGAATCTGCTATGTTTGCAAAATACATATATCCTTCTTCATGTATTCAGTGGGCCAGACTGTGATTCACCTTAGCATAAATAGATTGAAAGTTGTAACTGCCTAAAAGAGAGCTTTGTTTTGAAGGTGAGTCACTGTGCTGCACTCCCAAGTTTATTTCACTGCCTTCTAAGTTCAGGAATTCAACCATTTGCTGTAAACTGGATCATTGAAATTATTCATATTAGGTCTATTTTTTACCCTATGTTGTTTTAATGAGCTGGCTTTCAGTGAGCTATGCAAACAGTTGCCCCAGTACCATATGAGAGGACAGTTTGGTGCAATAAGGGCAAAAAGACTTTGAAAAATGAAATATTTCTTGTAGCAGCCTTTTGCTGCTAGTGTCTTGGGAAATAAGTGCCTTAAAGAGGTTGCACAAGACTTAGAGAGACATAGAGAATTTTGTATAGAAAATGTATTTAAATACTAAAATATGTAATTCTAACTGACCAAGAATAAGGACTATGTGGCTGCACAGCCATTCAGATGATACTGCAACAGCTTCTGTTATTTAATAGAAACTATGGAGTCCCTTCAGAAATTTCAGACTGTTACAGACAGTCTTTTGCAGAGTAAACATCTCCCCCTCTACCCTCGTGTTTGCTGTGCTGGTGTATATGAGCTGCACAGACATCCTCATCTGGACTCCTGGTACATGTGCCTTGCCTCTGTTTCACTGCCTTTTGTGACTCTCCAGCCTGCACAGTGCCCATTGCACCAGACATCTTTTACTTCCTCTCAGGCATAGAAAGATCATGTAACCTTGGTGCCGAGAGTGCTCAGCTGGGAAGTGTAAAAGCAGTGTGTGTTTACAGTAACACTAGACACTGTTTCAGAATAAGTCAGCATTTTTTGCCCAACAGGAATCCAGCACATCGGTTCTCAGGCAAGGAGGAGCAGAGTGGACTAAGGTCAGCATGTACTTGCTGTTAATGCACAGCTCAGTTCTTTGTTTCAAGTTTCAACCCCACAGTTGCCTGCCCTTTTTTGAGCTTCCTTTGCTTGGTAGATGTTTAGGAGTTAACAGCTGGTCTCCCCTTATTTTTCTGAGAGCTCCTTTCATGGTCTTGTCATTTATAAAATAAATACAGTAGCTGCAAAGGTTTGCATGAACTTTTTTGAGTTTCACAGATTCATTCATGTCTTTACAAACCCTGCACAACAATGTGATTAAGTCCATTTTTCCGTAAAAGGGTATGGAAACATCTAACCTTTGACAGATTATGAAGTTTGGCAACTAGCACGAAGTTAGATGTGACAAGTGAGGAAAGCATTTATACAAGAAATTACAATTTTTTTTAAAATTATACAATCTAGACTTCCTTGGTCAAATAGAAAATATATGTTTTGTTTATATTTACATTTGCTCCGTATTGCCTCTTAGAAAGAAAAACTTTACTGAGGATCAAAACATGGAGTGGATTTCAGTGAGCTATACATGCTTAATACACCACAGGTAGTTATGGTATCTATATACTGGCCTTATTTTCATTGATGATCAGTAGTACTTCATTGAAAATATTTTACAAAATGCATGGGTAGAGATGGGGAATGTACATTTGAAGTCTTCAGTTGAAATAAGAGTGAAAACATTTTTTCTGCAGGCTTCTCATCTCCAAGGTACGGTAAGCTTTAAAAATGGCATCATTCCTCTACATGAAGACTAATAAAAGGTGCTTAAAGTTTGAAGGCCAAAATGTAATCTTTGATCTAAAATAATTTTCAGTGTCTCTCAATAATTTTCAGTGTCTTTCTTGAAGTGTATTTTAAATTATACATTATTAATAATCCTAGGTGCTAGAATTTATTTTTAGTTATTTGGTGGTCCAGATGCTGAAATCTTACAGTTCTTACATAGAGGAGGAGGCTTTCAGCATCAAATATCTAGGTTTACTAGGTTGAAATGAGGTTAATTAGTAACTGAATCTAATCCTATTAATTAAAATTCAGAGCTGTCATGACTTGATAGGGACAGAGCTTTTCAAAATTTAATGTTGAAGGACTTATATTAAAACCTGGGTTTTAGTTGCCCCTTTGGTTTTTCTTATGCATTTTGATACACAGTTTAGATTTAAGTTTTGACCTTTTGAAATATATTTGTTTTATTTGTGACTTTTATAGGCAGTTATCCAAGCTCAATTTTTTTATCAGTACACTGACAGCTTCTCACTTCAAATTTCAAACAGTCTATAATCAGTCTTTTAAGAAAAGTACATCAAGAGCAGAAGAGTATTCTTGCTTGTTGTACAAGAGTATGTATTCTCATATAACTTATTGTGGCAGTTTTCATTGACTGTAAAAAAATTAATGCCTCCATACACAATTCTTCCAGTACTTGACTGAAGGATAATAAGTTTAGGTTAAAAAGATGTCTATGTTTTGACATCCAAACATGTCATCATTTTATTGCATCTCCTGCAGAATTTTAATATTTCTCCTTATTTTGGTTCCTTATACATAAAGTGTTATAGAGCACCAATGGCATTAAAAAAAAATCTCCTGGATATCTTTCAAAGGTCTCCTAAAGATATACTTATTCTATATGCCTTCAGAAAGTTGCCAGTTTCAGCAAAAAGGGCAGAGATTTAAACCAGGAAAAAAAAAACATCCAATGAAGTTTTAATTACACTTTCAGTTATGAGTGAAGTTTTGATACAACAACTTTTATGTCTGAATAGCAGGTTCTTTTTCACAGGGAACGGGTAGCAGGTTATCAAGGAATGACAAAACTTCCTAAGCAAAGCAAACCTACTTTCAGGAGAGGTTCTTTCTAAAGAAATTAAGTACTGTGGTACTGATACAAGCTCCCTCTAATATAATGTTTTCTAATTTTTCATATTAAATCTCTTTTTTCAATTTTGATCTTTCTAACTCCAATGTATAAATACATACTGCACCGAGTACTTGCATCACATCATTCTGCTTTACACTTACATTTACATTTGCAATGCATTTACATTTGCATTTGTTTACATCTACATTTTTCCTGTTGTATACACAAATTTTTTTTGTCCGCACATAAGCTCCACAGATTAATTACCTGAGTTTGGAAGAAAAACATACTCAAACTCAATACTTGCCCCAATACCAAATCAGTATTTTGAAATCTTGTACCACCTTAAAATATGTCCACACTTTCCTTGATGTGCTCATGCTTTAAATACTTGTTGGTTCTTATCATTACTCTTCCCTTGCATTATTAGCTGTCATTTGGCTGAGCAGAAAAGGTTTTCATCTTTTTCTTGTAAATCAAACTGTCTAGCCCCTTAATAATTTTTTTTTGCTGTTACCTGAATTCCTTCAAAACTTGTTGATGTCTTCATGGTACTGGAGAGACTAAAACTACTACATGCTGCATTTGAGAAATTTGTGCCAGAGTATGTCTGGTTGTTCTTTATGGAAATACTGAGAAAGTAAATAATAGTTATTTTTTATAATATAGATACATAAAAAAATTATGATGAAAACTTCAGAAACCACACTTCTCAGTCAAACATTTGACATTGTCCTTTCACCATTAATGCAATACCTTATTTTTAATAAATATGCTTAAAAATATTAGTTTAACCTGTCAGTCTCAGGTGTAACTCTTGTTTTCTTGTCTGTTTTCCTCCTCAATGTTTTTGGGAGTATTTTATTCCCCTTTTCCCAATATCACACTTTTCCAATTTCTACGTCATCTACTCATAAATATGAAGCAACTTCTGTATTTCACCAGGTCTCTCATGGCTTCCCTCCCCACTTCTGCTATGAAGCACTTAAAGAAACACTTGTACTTACTTGATTTTAGTGCACATCAAGATTTGTAAGTAGTTTTTCCATGTATGTGTTGCAGTTGCTAATTTAAATACATTTTTTCAAGGCCTAATTTGAATTCTTTCAGAGCCATTAATATCTTTCATTGAACCTGAGTACAAGACTCATATTTCTTATTTTATTAAGAACTGCATAAATTCACTATGTAATGATGTCTCTAAAAACTTTCAGTTTACAGAAGGTAAATAGAATTCTAGAATTCTTCTCTAATGTAACCCACTTAATCATCTAGATATCTTTTTAACAAGAAATGACAAAAGTGTGTTCAGACTGAAGAAGAGCAGGGCAGATAATATTCATCATATGGGGATGCCACCATCTACGTCTATTTTCAAAATTACTTGGCAATAGAAAAATATTAGGTCAGATATAGCAAAACACAGATTGGGCTGTCAGCCCTACAAACACAAGGGTCACCTTGCTTTTGAGACTGTGAAGTGTACAGCTTGCTAAACATATACTAGTAAAATTTACTACTAAAATAATTTAGGGGAACTTGCCAACTAGTAAATAGTCTCAGGACATAAAAGTTAGACTAAATACTGCTGTATCCTATCAACCTCCTTTTTCCCAAGTCATCTAGTCCAAGCTCACTATTTTTCCACAGCCAGCCTTCAAACACAAGTGTTATAGCTTGAACTCTAAGCGAAGATTTTCCACGAGCTGCAGTGGGACTCCACAGGGCAGATATGGCATGGCTGAAAACAGATGCCAGCAAGAGCAGTAAATTTCTTAGGGAAGCAATTTTGGATGTTTAGTTGTGAAATAAATTAAGCAAAAATATGGAGAAATCCAGTTCCTAGAACAGCAAACTAGAATTTCTTATTAAAACCTCATTTAATGGTGTTGCTAACTTCATGGAGTAAATATGAAACATTAACATCTAATAATAACTTTAACTAGAGTTTTAGATTTCTTTTGTAAGTTTTTATGATATGCTGTATACATTCAATATTCAAAAATACTTTATTAATACAGAATGTTTGTTTCAGTTGAGATGATGATTACTTTAATCTTCCAGATAATTATATTTGACACAGTCCCCATAAAGCTTCAACTTGTATCTGTGATACATTAAACTTACAAAAGGTAACGTAAAATATTAGATTATTCATCTTTTAAAGGTTAGGCATTAGAACTTCTAGTCAGCAAGATTTCAGTTCAAATAACAAACCCCAGAAGAAAGATATGTAAAAAATTGCATGCAACACTTGGAAAAATCATGGGTTTGCTTTCAGATTTTTTTTAAGAAAAAGTAATCTAATTGTAGCCAATGTTCTGAAAAAAAAAAATCTGTTCAGTGACAAGAAGCCAATTGTACGAAATTAAGTTTCTTTAGTTCCATCACAGTAGAACTCAAGGAAAGTCCTCACTAGGGATGAAGTAGCTGAATTTTAGTTCCCAAATGGAAGCATGCAGTTAAAACTGCAGTAGATGACAGATACACTTGCACTCTCCTCCCCTTGCCTCTTTCCCTCTGTTCTTGTCTCTCTGTGTTGACATTTCATGAGGGACCAACTCTTTTCCAACCCTCTGTGAAATGAAGGTGGGGCAAGTAAAGGCCTGGGGGACACAGGTTCTCTCATTCTTCTTGCAGGGCTGGCAGCAGCCTGGAGCTGTGTTTGCAAATACTTCCCAGGCTGTACATAACCCAGGAGAGAAAATATCTTCTGAGCTGTTGGTCACTGACATCCAAGGTTGCAAAACTTCTATGACATAGAATTTCTCAAAGGCTTGCCAATGGCTACAACAAATGAACTTCCAGACAGGTGAAAATTAGTTATGTCTACAAAAGAGCAAATTGCCTTATCAAATCACTATCAAGTATTTAGGAATAAGTTGATAGAATTTCTCAATATCAGGAAAATATCTTATCCTCTCAAAAAAAATATATATATCTTATATATCTTATCCTCCAAAAAAACCTGGTTTTAATATGAACGCACAAATAAAGCACCTCAAAATCATGTTGCAAACAACTCCAGGACAAAGAATCAAAGCATGGCACGTACCTCAAACAAAAACCCAGAGTCTGAGGAAAGTAAAGCAGCTTTAAAAATAAATCCCCAATTTAACTATGTAAATGAACATTTGCTCAAAAATGCCACAAGGAGAAGTTACCATTAACAAACTTTCCATCAGTGCCTTCATTAGTGAAATCTTGAAATCTGTTCAAGGTTTGGTCCAATACCTATTCAAAAGTTTGTATCTTACTTTCTGTGTCACTGCTCCCTATGAAAATTGTGTTTTTTCTGCTGTTTTCTCTACCAATGAGGCCACAAAGCAGTGGATGGTTATTACATCCTGCTTGTCTTCTCAGTAACAATCTCTGTACAGATTGTGTTTCACAGCGCTGCAGTGGTAGCAGTAGGGATGAGAAGGCAGGATGACAACTCTGCCTCTTTGCATCACTTAATAAAACACACATTACACAGGGCAATGATAATTGAAGATGACTTATATGAGACTCCTAAATCTCACTAAATCTTCTCAGGAATAAGCATTTTCCATCTTTCCCTGCAAGCACTGGGACTTTCTCTTTGATTTAAAATTTCTTGCCGCTCTTTGATCTCTCTGTTCAGAGTGATCTCTACTCTGAATTATCTCCCTGCTCACCCTCTGACTTCAATGAGTCTAGCTTGCAAAACATTCCTCACTCTCCCATCCTGCTCCTTTCTCTGTACACAGACACCAGTCTGCCACCATTAGATTATACAGAACTCATTGAATCAAATCTGCTCTACCCACAATCATGTTGGTCACTGCAGACAAGCTCTAAGACTTTATTTCTTTGATATCTTAGTGTGCCATTTTGTATGAGAGATGTCTGAAGAGGAAGATCTGTAATTGAAGGAACTTACCATCTTAGTATGACTGGATAAACACCATCTTAGTATGACCAGGAGGGACAGAGAAAGTGAAAAAGAGAAAAAACAGAAGAGAGGGAAGGAAAATTTCCAATTATGAAAGAAGACTGTAGAGAAGATTCTGAATAGGTAGTAACAATAGCGAGTTGGGGGATTTTTTGAAAGTGTTGGGTTGTTTGTTTTGCTTTGGGGTTTGGGAATTTTTTTTGTGGATTCTGCACTTTTCTATTACTGCAATTTCCAATTTCACATATAGCCTAATTTGCATTTGCATTGAAAGAAAGAAATATCTTCTGACATACCTTTTATTCGATGAAATTTTATTCATCCTGCCCTAATTCCAGTGATGGGAGCAGTGAAGTTGTAATGTATTACTCAGCTAATAAAAAGCTATGTATGGGCAATTTGCCTGTCAGGTCACTGAAAGAAGGAGAAAGAATGCTGTTTAATACTCTCTTGCTGTGGTGAAGCACATGAAACACGTGGATAATGCTTAAAACTAACCTCAGTTCATAGCTTGTTGCCATCAACTGTTTTGTAACCAAGAAAATTCTGTTGCTCAAGTTTAGATATTTGGAAGTGTTTGGACACTCTTGTAGATTAATACTCCCGAAGCAGGTGCCTATGGCTAAACAGAATAAAGCTTTAACGCTTCCTTTCTCATTTGAATTTTAAACTATGCACCAGCACTAATGTCTCTTTTTTTTCTTCAATATGCAGTTTTTCAGAAAAAATTTGGCTGCAGGGCAAGAACTTGTGGGTTTTTGGTTTTGTTTTTTTCTTTAACGTAGGAATATTTTATAACCAGTTGCATTAAAAACAGGTTAAAATGGAATGATGTGGAAATGAAACTGGAAGCACATCTTCTTTCATGTTATTCAGTTAATTATTATTTTGTATTTATGGCTGTGATTAGAAATGCTTTCTGCGTTCCTGTGTTGGTTTATTTATTATTCTTGGAACACACAGTGATAGTGAGACAGAAGTTCAGAAAGAGCCAGATAAGCTTGTACTTTGAAGTGCACAGAACTCTAATTAAGTTGTGGAGCTGTTTACAAAGCAGGGCCATAATCACACAATGTGGATTGTTAATATTTATTTGTGATCATGTTTAATTTGAGGTTCATGGATGTATATTAGAAGACTATGCTACTCAGTTTATATAAACCCATTAGTATGTATTTAACTCACAACAAAAGCTAATAAAGGTAGATATTTTGACAAGAGCTTCTCAATGCTCCACCAGAAGAAGGCTGCAAGGTTTAGACATTGAAAAGTTCATTAAAGCAACAGCTGTAGTTTGCATCATGTACTGCTGCAGGGGTGGGTGGATTTTGCACAATTTTTTTCTTAAAATTTTACACCCTTATTGTTCAAAAATACAGGTCTGGACCATGGCATGAGGCAAAAAGCACATGCATCTTGCAAAAGCAGTGTGTTCAGAGGCAATTATGGTCACCTGGAGAGAAAGTGATTGTCCTTGGGGCTTCTCCACACCTCTCCTTCCATGGGGAAGGAGAATGCAGAGATGCCTGGTAGGGCACTTGACATCACGGAGGAGACTCGGGAGACTTTCTCCGTTGGACTACTCTCTCATGGTCTACCACCTCTTCTCCTGACTGCATCCATTTAGCCCCTAGGCTGCTGAAAGGTTAACACCAGGGTGTTGACATGAGTCAATGGGCACTTTTCTGAATGCAAAATATGGTAGGACACCTAGGGTTGAGCCCATGGACTGATAAATTGCCCAGGTATTTGCACAGTTACAAAAGGATACGTATCTGCTAAATGAAACCTCTGAATATTTCTACTTTACCTAACTGAAAGATAGTTCTTTTTTAAAAAACAGATCCAAAGGAATCAAAATGTGGCTTTGTCATATCAAGAATTTTGTTGAGATTTGTCAAGCTTCTATTGAAATTTTTATGTTTTAACAGAATACATTTTATTTCCCTGCCTTTCCACAGGAATTTCTCTAAATCTTTCCAGTCTGCTCTGATTGGTGGTTGGTTCTTAACCTGATACATATCAAATTTCTGCAGATATTGCAGAACCAGATTTTCTTTTGGAAAGCAGCACATGTAAAATTCAAAGTGTTTCTTTCCTAGCCTGGTCTCCTAGATAACATTTGGAGACATCTCCTGAGACATGAAATAATGACACATGCCATGTGCCCAGCAGCCTTTTTTAATTAAGTACAAAATTCTGATTCTGAATGATTCTTTTGTTTTATGATACTTTTGGAGAATCATGGCATTGCTTTTTTTGTTTTTTGTTTTTTGGGGTTTTTTTTGTTGTTTTTTTGGTTTTGGGGTTTTTTTGTTTGTTTGTTTTTTGGTTTTTTTGGTTGGTTGGTTGGTTGGTTGGTTTTTGTTATCTTCTCTAACAAGGGGAAAGATGTTTTCATGCATCAGGTCAGGCAGACTGCATAAACCACTCAGCAAAAATGCTCTGGATTTGCCACACCATTTTGCAGTCTGTAGAGAAGTCATAACAAAGCTCAGACTGGCAACATGTTTAAAAAATTATGCATTTCTCACTGCCTGTGCACATTTTGGATAGATACATCCTTCCAGACCCAAGGGGGCCAGAATCACACAGAAGAGACAGATATACATAAGAATTTGCACATTCATGAAGAGTCAGAGGAGAAGTTGATGTGTTTTAGAGCAAGCTTGAAGAGCATGAGGCTTGCACAGCTGTTAGTTTATTTCCTGAGAGCAGCACTTAGTTGCCAGAGCTAAAAACAATATCACTGTTCATCCTGGTACCCAATGCATTCTGTCTGGTCTTTGTCTTAAAGCGCAGAAAGGGTCTTTGGTATTATCTTTGCATACCAGGGTATGCATGGAACACTAAAGGACAGAAAACAGATAGGTTTGGCAGGTGTAGGCACTTCAGCTGGAAGTGCTGAGCAAGGATAAGGTTATAGGGATTTAGCCTCTGCCTCCTGCCCTTGGCTGGTTTGAGAATTATGTGTTTAAGGACGATGAGCAGCACTTTACAAGTAGATTCAGCCTTGAAAGGGAGATTGGAGAGGCACAGCTTTGCTTATGCTAACAAGAGTTTCTAAAAATATTTCTAAAACAAGAAATGGGAGAAGTCAGTGGTTGAAGCCCCAAGGCAGGCCAGGCCTGGGCGACTGGAAAGACACTGCCCTGGGAGAAGCAGGGTTGAGCTGATCTGGACTGCTGGGAGGGCTGGCAGGGCAGGGAAGGTGGAGTCTGGTCCCTCCAAATATTTGCTTCTGGAATTACACAGAGACTCTCCCTGGGCACGCATCCTGCTCCTCATGCACGGAGTGGGCAGCTGTCTTTCCTGAGGGTGTATTATCCCCTCACTCCTCTATGCCAGCTTCTGCAATCCCCTCTTGTCAGCAACAGAGCCCTCTCCTTCAGATTCCTCTCATACTATTGTCGATTCAGCACATGTCTTTGTCAACCCATCCCATTTTTAAGAATTTGCTGTTTTGAGGTTTTTTTCATCCCAGCCATTAAACAGAAAACACTGAATAAAATGAGATTATTCTGGAAGATAGCTGGAGTATTGACCGCACTATGACTGTGATCAACCCCAAAATTATTCAAATACAAAATTATTCAAATACAAAAACCTGTGTCTGATAGTGGTCATTCTTAAGTTTCCAGACACAGTGAAGCCAAAAGATAGAGCTGCATCATAAATTTTACCTCGAGGCTGGTTGGTAATTTAGGACTTTGCTTATTTTTGTATGCATTTTTCTGTAACATCTGTATACTGATTGAATTGCAGATGTAAGACATGAAAGGGTACATACAGAAAGGGTATTTTTTTTGTCAGGATATTTTCCAGGACATTGTCAAATACAGCAGTGAAGCATTTTGCCAGTTTCTTTAAAAATATATTCTTTGCCAACCCATAAATCTCAACATTAAAGCCTTTTGCCCTTAATGTCATTCATAGTGCTCCAGTTTAGCTGTTTGATTTGAGAATAAATTAATCTAGTACACTCATGTTGATCAACACCAAAGATTCACTTGGTGAGGTTTGTACTGTGTATACCCTCTTCCAGTTCAGACTGTAAGCATGAGTTCACCAGAGAAATGGAGGAAATTCTTCCCCACAAACAATCTGCAAATAACTGCAGATTGCCTGTGATATCTCTGTGAAAACAGCTACACCTTCAAGGGGAGCAGGAACAAGACTGAGCTGAAATGGAAAATATCTCCACATAAGCAGACATCATTTGGGCAGTAGCAACTGGGAATGTGGGAGGAGCTTGCCTGAGACTGAGAGTGGGGCTCTCAGCAAGGGGATAATGGCACAGTTCTGGTGGCAGCTCAGCAGCTTTCCCCTGAACACATGGGTGTTCTCCAGCACAGAACTCCTTGTCACTGTCACCCTGGCCCTGCTGCCACCAGCTGCCTGTACACTGGGATCCTGGATACCTTTTCAGCACCGTGGGGGTTTTGAGAGGTGCAGACCAAAACTGAGTGTGCTGTTCCACAAGGGGTGTTTTTAAAATAACACAAGAATGAAGATTGCAGCACAGCTCTGCCCTGATACCATCTTTTAATATGGTTTTAAAAATCCTTTAAAATCATGTGCTTTCATATTGCATGGCCAATTCTCATCTCATTTTGTGACTGTATAGGATCTCAGATTTCCTTTGCTGGTCATATGTATTTGCTTTTAACTGTGTTCCCCATTATATCTCTGTCTACACTTTTCTAAAATTAAAGTCCTTTATTTTCTAGCCATATTACTTGCCTATATATATCTAACTATTTACCTGCACATGGCCCATTAAAAATTTTCTATTTATTAATAGAAATAGACTATTTCTGTTTATTAATAGAATAGACATTTAATTTTTGCACAATCTTACTTAGATTACCTACTTATTTGTGTTGTAGTATCACACAAACACTTTTAGCAGTATTTCTCTGCTTCACTACAGTTTATTCCTCCTTTGCCCTTTTCCATTTTCCAGACCATTTTGCTGAAATGGTTGTAAGAACTGTATTAAATATTTTAAATATATTTTTGTCGACATGTGTAATATAACCCACAGTAACTCTCAAAGAATCAAACCCTAATTAGAAATATATGTATGTTGCTGATTTTATTTTTAAATTCTTAAAAGTTGTTTTAGCTTCTAAAATGAATAATGGTCTGCTTGCTTTTATTGATACTGTAGCCTGGACTAGGATTTTGAAAAGGTCCCTCAACAGCACTCTGGTTCATATCTTCAAGCAGTCTTGCAGCATGAGAATGGGATGGTTTCCAAATGAAACTAAGCCAGAAGATGCACCCTGGTAGTGTGCCAGTGATCTCCAACCCATTCATGAAACCCCAAGGATTCATTCAGTTCACAAGATGCAGGTAGACCAAAGTAACTCTACCTTGAGATGTGTCAGAACTTTGGTACCATTTATTCTGTTGCATAAATCCATTCTTTCTGGGCTGTGTTGTTGGTAGCATAGACACTGCCAGTGGTAGGTAGAACCCTGTTGAGACTGTCTTCAACCTTGTTGCCTTTTAAAATAGAGAAATTCAGGTCTTGATTAAGTTATCACCTACTGCATCTTCATTTAGAAATGAATAATGCTCTTCTGAGCTGTTCACTAATAGAGCAATAACAGCAGATCTCATCTGAAGAGCATGTACATGTTTCAAAACAGATATGTCGTGTTCTGGTCATCGTGTCAGCATTTTCCTGGGTAAGCCTATGTTACTATCTGCCTGTGTAAGCATTGCAATAATTAAGAAAAATACAAAACACAAAAAAAAAGAAAACACAAATAAAACCAAACAAATAAAAAACACACAAGACCGTGTTATCATATTGAATTTCTCTAGAGAGTTGGCTGTTTCATTTTCCATCCGGCCTCAGAAAGAAGGAGGGGTGTAATGAGGAAAGCAACTGCAAACTTTAGAGATCACTCACTGTTGTTTTGTTCAAAGACACAAACAGGACATTGGTGTTTGCTGATGCTCTATAAAGATAAAGACTAAGGCCTAGATGGGAAAAAATTTTGATCTGCATTAAATAGATGGTGAACCAGTCATTCTCTCAGTTACACTATTGCAAATCCCATACATTTATTTTCATTGTCAGCATGAGTTAACGATTTGTCTTAAAGGAAATGAGGACTAGTGAAAATAAAGAAACTGAGAAGATACCAGAAAAAAAAATTACAACAACTAAGAAAGCATGAAATAAATTATCCAATATTATGAAAATAAAAACTATCTTATTCTAGGAAGAAATTCAAAGGGAGTGAAAATCCCTTTGTTAAGGGTTAAAACTCACAATTCTGTAATTTGGTCTTTGTATGCCAACCTTGTGAGAAGTTAATCAAATTTAATGATAATACTTCTAAAGAAAATAATGGTATCTAATATTAGTAGCTGTAGTTGCTGTAAAAAAAATTAAGGACTACCTGTAGAATGAACATGAAGACAACTTTATCCAACAGTTTTTCCTTCCCATACAATGGAGGGCATCAGGTTTTTAAACTGGCATCTCTCATCTCTTCCCACATTACCACATAATATTAAAAAGGGAAAGAGTCTCAGGCACTCTTTTATTCCTCCTGTTCTCCCTCAGGGAAGCCACAGGACACAGTTATCAATTTAAAAGGTCAAAATAAGCAAGGTCAAATGGCTTCATTTACTGTGACAGTTAATCTCAGTTACATTCGTAAGTATTTTTCATGTGGGAACTTATCTTTCCACTCAGCAATGATGTGGAGGCTTAGTTCCCTCTCCTTTTTTATTATCTCCCCTTTTCCTCTCACTATTTTATTTCCAGCATTTCATTGCATCGTCATGAAGTACTAAATATAGGGAATTCAGAATTGGGCCCTATTCTCTGCCTTAACTAGGGTAAAATGCAAAAAAATTTTGGTAACAAAATAAAATACCTGACCTCTAAATATTTAAAATTACTTTATCTCTCTTCTATTTCTTACCTTTTTCATATCCAAACATGAAAGATTACCTTAAATATCAGCTAAGCAGGGAAATATTATCCTAATAAATGAGCATGCAAGTATGTGCCTGGTAAGTTATTTGATTAAACAGGAAGCTAGAATCCTATAGATATCCACAAATAAAGCCCCAAATCTAAATGACTGTATCGTTAGCTCATTTGTAAACTGTTCCAGATGTAAGATTTTGGCAGCTTTCCAGTAGGCTGGCTGCAGTCTGAGCTTTCCTGCATCCGCAGTGAGAACTGCAATGCCTGACTCTTCAAGGAAAAGCTCCACAAGGCTGATGACAAATTATATAAAGTAACAACCTGCCTGCCTGGCAAAGAGAAATCCAAACAGATCCCCGGGCAGAGAATGCCCTTTTTCCTGGGGCTAAGCTACAGCAGTTTGACCTGGATGTGTGATCGATCTGCATTATGCATCACCCGGTGAAAGCCCCTCTGAGGAGATCATTTAGTGATCATATCAGGGACTCCACTGCTAGAGCCTTGGATGTTATCTGGAAAAACACGAGAGACAGACGACTGGCAGGTGAGAAGGACATTACAAAAAGATATTTTAAATTCATAAGGGATCCAAATCTGTAACAGTAATTAGTGGTATCATTTGCATATGTGTCGATGTAGCCACTGAGTATTTCTCCAGCCTTTTGTTTGTGTGTCATGTTACATCTGTGCTGTGCCTAGGGTGGAACTGTTTGTGCTCCTCTAACTAGATGAGACAAATTTTGGTTAAAAGAGAAGCAGCAGTGAATTTTGGTCTGGTATAATGGCACAAACTCCTCAGACTGAAGTGTGCTGAAGCATTTTATTTTGCTGTTAGGTCAGACCTTGTGCTTTACTGTGATGTGCTTCAGTGAGTAGCGTTACGGAGCGTTTTGTAGCCAAGGAGTGTGTCAGTTGGAATATCTGGGCTGTGGACTGAGCAATTACTGGTATTTCCTCTGGCAAGGATTTCAGTGCTGTGAGCTCCAAGTGAGTGTCAGGTATGCCAGAGCTAGGCTGCTGAGATATAAATTACCAGCCAGCTATGTAGTTTCACTCCACATTTTTATTTTGACTTGCAAATATTCAAAAACTCAGGACAGACCATAACAGAGGGTTGGAGAAGAAGATAATTTAACTCACTTTATTTTTCTCTTATATTATTGTCTGTTAGATGAATGCTTCTCATTCACACTGCTGGGGTTGTTACTTTTATTTTGCAGCATTTAAAGATTTTTTAAAAGGCAGCAGAAATGCACAATGGGTGTGACTGCCAGAGGGTTCATTTTGGTTTGTTTGTATACTAACAGTGGGGGTGGTTTACTCCAGAGGGAGGGAAGGAGGGAGGAGAAATGTGAATAATGATAAGATCAAGGATAAGATGACCAAGAGGCAGACTTTATGACTTACTAATGTAAACTGAACTTTTACATCACTCTCCTGCGTTTACGTTTTGGAGAAATAAGAGTAGCTAAGTGCATAACCAACATTTGGTTGAGCACTGGTTCCAAAACTGATTACATTGGGGAATCAGGCAGTGAGTAGCCATTGCCTATAAAGAAACACATGGGCAAAAATCTGCTCTGAATTGACCTACTCATAAAAACCTTGTCCTGCCCACTCGTATAAGTGACTGGATTAATTCTGTGCCTATTCCCACAGATGTCAAAGGAAAGTGAATTTCCTAGCCAGAGGAACTCAGCTTTCCACTGTTTTACAGTAAAAGCTCATGGTCACAGGACATGGGGGCACCATATTTACTTTAGTGCTCTGTAGATGATCACAAATATGGCAGTGTCATAAGAGCATTAGACATTAACCTCTCTTCACAGCAAACAGAACTGGGCAGACAGTCCACTTTATCTCTCAAATGTGTGTTATAAAACTGGGATTCTTTGGTAGCCTTAACCGCTGCAGGACGTGGAGCAGCAGTCACAACACAGGTCCTGATGCTCAGGACGTTGCTGAAACTCCACTGGAAGAAGCACTGAGAGGAATGAAATTCTGAGTGAAAAGGCATGGATGTTACACAAATCTATAAAAGGGAAGCCAGTGGAGCCAAGTCAGCCTTTGTTTAATCTGCGTGTTGCCTGGTCAGCTGGACATTTGTTTACCCTGACATTCATTGCCATTCTACCTGCTGGAGATGTTTATGTGAATGCTTTGAAGTAAGCTTTGTGATTTATTATTAAGCTCAGAATGGCATTTGCATCAACATATTCCAAGTACCTCTGGCCTGTGTCCACATACAACTGCTACCAACTGTCTTCTATAAAATTGTTTCCCTCTCATCAGCTGACATAGGAAAGCAAATAATGATATGTAATTTATACCTTCAGAATGTGACCTACATATGAAAGTATGCAGATTTTATCAGGATACAAAGAGAACTTGATAAATGTATATATTTAACCTTGCATATGATTATCAAATATTTGGAGGCTAAACAACTGCTAATTATATTTCTGGAGACTCTGTCACATTCCTAGAAATGGGGAGTGAACGTGAACCCTTTAGCCCCTTTAGCTGCACTGATAAGAGTCGGCATGGTTTCATTCTACTTGGCAGCTGGTTATGAGCCATCACAGTTTTTATCAATACAAGGCTTAGATGTTACAGGACCCTTAAAAACAGTGACAGTTCCATTTTCCAGGCTGTGCTGGTGATGTAGACTTGTCAGTCCACTAGTATATTTGAGCTGCTGTCAGTCAGAAAATGTAAAAATCGTCAGGCTAAACCCCCAGTAAGAATTACAGCATGTAGTTGGAGTAGATACCAGGGTGTATTCCAGAAAACATTCATGATTCAGGAAGACAAACAAAACAGCAAGTTGTGTTGCTGTTCTGTTTGTTCTCTGGGATATCAGCAGTTTAAATTGCTGACCACCTGAAAATAGTCAAGAAGGGTCATGACACTGGAAGAAGAAATCCTCTTAGATCAGCAATTTGTGTTATCAGGACACGCCTTTAAAAAAAACATTATTTGCAAAAGAAAGAAGAAAATCTGAAATATGCATTCTTCATGGCATATTCAAGACAAAGTAAATGTTTTGCCTTCAAAAAAATCCTTCCAGCCTGCACACAGAAATACCACTTCATGAAATGTAATTTGATATAATCATCAAACAGGGAGTACTATCTATTTCCGAAGTAGGAAATATATCATGGAAAACGTTTTTTCCATTAGATAAGAATGGCTGGAGAAAAGAAGACTTTGGGAAGGCTTTCTGGTATCTAAAAGGAGCTTACAAGAAATCAGAAGAGAGGATTTTTTCACAAGGGCATGTAGGGAGAGGACAAGTGGTAATGGACTTAAGCTGAAAGACAGTAGATTTACACTAGATGTTAGCAAGAAATTCTGTACTATAAGGGTAGTGAGGCACTGGCACAGGTTGCCCAGAGAGGCTGTGGACTGCCTGTCCCTGGAGGTGCTTGAGACAGGGCTGGATGGGGTTTTGAGCAGCCTGGCCTAGTGGAAGGTGTCCCTGGCCATGGCAGGGGATTGGAACTAGATCATCTTTAAGGTCCCTTCCAACCTAAGCCACTCCATCATTCTAGGATTCTGTGATCACATAGCCTTACTGACACAAAAGAAAGGGAGCAATAGTGCTGTACTAAAGGTGTCAAAAATAATTGAGATGCTGTTAAAATTGCTGTTAAAATTGCTGTTAATATTGTATGGAACTAAATGACTGTAGCTAAAAACACTTTGATTTTGAGTGGATGCAGTAAAGGAATGCAAATGAATGCGGACTGCCCTCTCAGGTCACTTCTGTGTGCTCTCCTGTGCTGGGCACTGTAGAGCAGCATCCTCATGTTGCTTTCAAACCCCAACGCCAGGCCGGAGTTACTGCCTGTCCTTGCGGTTCAGCCAGCTGGGGTGGAGCACACTCATATAAATATGGTGTATTACGATACCATATTATGGTATACTGTTACTGTTGTATAAATTAAATTTGGTATAGCATATAAATATGGTATATATTTATAAAATACCTATCCTGAGGAACAATGAGCTGCAGCTCATCGTAGTCACATCATAACAGCACAGGTCATGGTTTTCCACCTTTTTTTTTAATCCTCCTTGATTCATGTAGAAAAAGGACATCTGGACACATGTATATTGTCATATCTGGTGATCTTAAAATGTGGAAAATCATTCACTAGGTAAATCATTAAATATTTTTAATTTCTGGGACATCTAAAATGCCCACTAGAGATGAGAAAATATTTGGATAACAGGTAATGGAGTGAACAGCAAAAAATAAGGACTAAGGAGAGAAGACTGAAGTTGACAAAGCCTGTAAATGGCCAATATGAAAACTGTAACTTTTCCTGTTACTGCATTCACAAGAAATAGATGTATTTCCTTTGGAGTTCTGAGTTAATTCCCCTTACTAATGTCAGACCACATCCTCAGCTGGGAAGAGAAGAGCATTCTGTCTTCCTCAGTGGACAGACCTTCCAAAGAGACCAGGATTTCAAGCACATGAAGGGCAGCAGCTCAGAATGAGCTTTCACAGAACAGGAAGAATCATTCTCAGCTCTCAAATGCACAAACCCTCAAAACATTTTAGACAGATTTCTCCTAGTGCTTTCACTGTTGTCTGAATTTACATCACCCATTTATTTGCATTGTACTAAGAGCCATTATGTGCATCATTCAGCATGAGTAAAGATCCTGGCTTTTTCATTTTCACCAGCATTTTTTGGAATGCATGATCAGACATTGAGTACAAATAACTACTAATGTGTCTCTCTTTTAAATTAAGGGTCTTTTTATGGTGTAAAAGTTACATTGTCTTCTGAAATTCTGGTACTGCAGACAAAAAAAAAAAAGAATGTGTAGGTAGTCCAAGGTTGGTGAATTACAGACAGTTTTGCTGCAGTAGTTTAGTCATTGAAAGTCTGAAGCAAAAAATTTTTATTGGGTAATTTTAAAAATAAAATTTCAGCTATTCTAGTTGAAATTATATTGTTTCTTTACCTACTTACCATATCTCATATTTAATTGTCTTTTTTTAATAATTTAAAGTTAACTTTCTCAGTATTGTATTTTACCCCAGGAATAAATTTAATTTGTACCTTTTAGGCTACTTAAGTGGTCTTTTGCCACCATTGTTTTTCTTGGTTTTGTTTTATGTTCATTGTCAAAAAATGCAAAATTACTGAATTTCTGAGATCTGTTACAGACCAATTCTCATTATGTCTACTTTGCTACTACTTGAATCATCCAGAAAGATTATATATGTCCTTGTAAGTTATTGCTAAAAATACAGCCACAGAGGGAACTCTGGGGTTGGTGAAAAAGTAATCCCATCAAACAATTAATTTCCATTTAGATTACTTTTAGAAGACCATCAGTCAATTTTCATCTAGTTTTCATGGTTTTGGTCCAGGCTGGGTTATTTTTGAGTCTCCTAATGAAAAGTTTTACTGCAGGACCTTTTGGGTAGACCTTTAATTCTTTAATTTATGATGATTAGCTAGAATTATACCATTATTTAAGTTTTTCTTTCTACTGGCCATTATCAATTTGCAGGACATGTCAAGGAACGCTGTGTGCATCTGCTACATACTCTCTGTTCTTGTTCATGCTTCATTTGTTTTCATTATCAACATCCCTGTATTTCCAGTGGATTTATATTTGCTGTTTTCTCTTGTATTTTCCTCTCATCTCTGATGCCTTAAAGCATACCCATGTACAGATTGTGCAGTCTGTAATTATATATATATATAATAATTCTTAAACATTTCCAAGATATTGCTTATACATCAAAGCATGCCTGTAGCTATCTATAGCAAGTAAAGGAAGGAAATAAATGAATTTTTACCCTTTGAAATTTTTTAAGCCCCAAGTTAAGTTGAAGAATTTTGCACCACATTTCAACTGTCCCCAAAATTTATGCTCATGCAGAAGAGAAATTACTTCTTGAAGTGTTTGCTTTGTTCTGAGATTGGAGAAAGATTTACAGTGTGTGTAGGTGAAATAAGGTCTTAAAAAATGGATATGTAGCAGAACCCAAGACCCTTGATATACAGCTTCAGATATATCACTGTTAGTTTCTATCAGCATTTTTAGGAAATTACTGACCCCCAATCTGGAGACAATCTCCTACGGGTTTGGTGTTTTACTCAGACTATTATATAAATACTAAACATAGCCACCTACCATGATGTAGAGCATGATCAGCTATTGGTTTGATACATAAATAGACCATAATTTAAGGAAAAGAAACAGGAAAACAATAAATAACAATTGTCAGAAAGTAGTTGTATCTGTAATAAATCAAGTGTAGCATATCCAGTGCAAAACACACAAATAATTTATTTCGGTTGAATGTTTAAATATCATTATCATATACAGTTCCCTCCCGTTGAGAGTGCTCATAAGCTTTGCTGTTATCTGTATAATTACTAAACAAGCTTATAGCATAAGCATGTTTTTTGAGAAAACATGACTTTTTGAGTTTCATTCCTGTGGTTTATTATTCTTCACATCTTTCAAATTCAGATATCAAATGCAACCAGAAATAATACATTTCATAAATAGCACATACTTATCTAATTTTTGAAAATATTGCCACACTAAATTCCAATAAGATATCAAAAGTATTGTATGCCTTTTTCAGCACTGGTGTTTTTGTCATGGAATGACTATAATTCATTCAAGGCAAAGTCCTTCAGTCAAAATACTCAAAATGACATTGGGAATTATATGAATGACTGGGTTCTTATTCCGTATTCTGTTTCATAATTTCTTGCTCTCTATATGAAAATGTAGAGAAGTGCCAGAAAGGTTGTAAGTGCCTGTAGTGTGAAACTGGTGTTTATTTTCAGCTACTGGAATGTCTTGTTTCCAGCCCTCTCCTGCTTCTAATTTGAAGTCTAATACCAAAAGAGGATGGAGCTCTCAAGAGAAGAGAATGCGTGCATACTCTGTCATCTTGTCTATTTGTAATAGATATTTTCATACAACAGAGCTAAATTGCACTGTTGGGAGACTGGACAATTGGAAAGTTTTATACATGACTTTCCCATTTTCTTCCATTAGTGAAATTTTAAACATTTATCTCATGGAGCTCCACCATCATTTCTGTAATCAGGCAATAACAATGGCTCTGTTTAGTCCAAGTTTACAGTAAGAACATAGTATACCAAGCATATTGTAAAAGTGGTTGCTACAAAATCCTCATGCATTCAAATTGCAACAGCTGGAGAGGATTATGGGAATACACTCTTTTTTCAGTGGTCTGCTTTTCCTGCAGTCAATTCTAGGAGTGCAGCGCTCAACCAGCAAGCCCATGTCCTGTCCTGGCTGAGATTTTAGACATGTGCAGAGGAATGCAGTCCCTGGACACTTCAGCAATTAGGAATTTTTAGAAATAACTTCACTATTTTCTTGGGGACTCCAAACTGATTTTTTATTAGCATGGGTCAAGGAGGAAGGGGGCACACCCAGAGCCATCCACAAATGATGTCCAAGAGGAACTGAACAACCCTGTCACTCTGCACATGGAGAATGAGCACCTAAATGAGAAAAATATCACTCTTCCATCAGGCAGCTCGGACAGGAGCGGAAGGAATAATGCAATACACCTGGCAACCACCTGTTAGGAAACCAGCCTCATCATTTATACTTTTCAGCATGCAAGGCTTGTGTGCAGTACATATTGTCAAATGGGTATTAAAAATGAGTGAGAAAGATGAAAATTATGGTCTGCTCTCTCCAGGCCCAGTTTTGTAATTCATCATTTGTGGATACTGTTAAACTCTAGTCTTAAACACTGGATACCACAAGATAAGCAGCTTTCTGTCTCTGCTAGAAGTCTATGCTAATGACAGACAAGGAGGAGGCCTCATCTTCTCCAGCTCTTTGAACATTCATGTGCACTTACCAAAAGCAGAGGCTCACAATTCCCAGACCCGGCTCCTGTGTATTCTTCCGGCACTGAGCACATTTTGCACATCTAAAAGACCACTATATATTTGAAACATTCCTAAAAACTGCTGAAAGTGCTGAACTGCTTTGCATCTGATTGCTTGGAGGGAGTCTTGCTCACAAAATATTTCAACTGCTACAGTTCTGCTAACATCTGGACATCTTCCTTACGTCAGAGGTGGATGATGAGATCCAGATGCTGTGACTTACTGATGTTTTCATTAACTTCTTAGCAGTTTTGTCTTTGTTTTGTTTACCAACTGCAACTTCTTAACTCCAACTCACATATGTGAGTGTCACTGGAGAGAGGGGGAAGAAGAGCTGGAAAGGGGGGGGGCAGCCAGAGAAATTAAATTAGTCTTTGGCCTAGATCCAAAATAACTGATTTCTCTTATTACAGTACTCTGTTCCAGGACATGCAGTCTGTGGGAAGGTCAGCCCCAGATGATAAGAAGCATTTCACCAAGCTGCTATTTTCAGTAAAAATGGGCTATATGATTTGCTAATTATGTTCTAATTTAAAAGTAAACATGTTAAGCTATGGAGACAACAGGAAATGAGGATGTAAGATAATATTAATGGCAACCTTGTGAACTTTGCATTTACAATCATGCCTAAACCTAATTGCCATATAGAGAATATTTGTTACTCTGAGGGAATGCCACTATTGGAGCAGACACAGGAGGGAGCCTACTTATATTGTAGGCTACACATTAGGAGCTCACTGAATAATTCTTTGGCAACAAACAGTTAATAAAAAAAAAAAGGAAAAAATCCCAACAGATCCAAGAAACTCTATAGTATCTCTGTGGCCTTATATTTGATAATTTTACAAATTATTATTCTCTACATATTATAGGATTGCTTTTATAAGAATTTAAACCATTTTCAAAGACTTGTTCCTCCAGCTTTTTATGACTGAAAATAGAACTAATACTGGCAGAACAGCTTTCCTTGCAATGTAAATCCTATTAAGAGGTTGAAGCGAATATTAAAAAAATTACTAAACTTGCATTTGCATTTTATGTAGCCATGCACTTAAAATTTTTGAGGAGGATCAGAGAGAAACATCACTCAAGTATCAAAGTACTCAAGTACTTTGATTGCCTGACTGATCAATACCCTTATTCACTAAATGTTGCAGCACTGTGAGATCAAGATCTTGATCTTGAGATCAAGAAAATCCTATTTTGAAGAGATTGTAATTTATTAAACAATCACTGTCAGTGCTCAATAGGAGGAGGTAAAATCAGAATCCATAGAAGTGTGTATTATGTCCCCAAAATAATGCAGCAGCCACTCAGACCAGCACAGACAGAGAACTTATCAATCCACTGAACTTCCTTCTCCACTGCCCTGTTCACCAGCTTGCAGAAAACAAAAAATGGGCCAAACTATCCCAGTGCAGGAAGTATTTCCCTGTACTGGAGTTGGCTCATTGATATCAGCATTTCCAGACTGTTAGAAGGTCAATTAGCAGTATAGTTTATTTTTTGGATTTATTGATGTGTTTGTCTGAGGGTGCACATATCTGTGTTAATCTTATACAGAGGTACCTAATAAAAATAACAGGAGAGAAGTGTTTACGCAGATTCTACTTCCAATTGGTAAAATTAAAAAAAAAAAAAAAGAACAAGAGAAATTGATAACAGCTAACCAGTCAGTCGGTTAGCAGTTAATTGGGCAGCAGAAAAAATAACAGTAGCACAAATACATAATTGGGCAGCTATTTTCAAAGCAATGTATTAAAAAGTTGTGACCAGATGTGCAAAGGTGTTACAATATACGATTTTTTTTTTTTTACTTCATCCTACTTCACACCCATGTCTCTTGTGATTTGACTTCAGACGCATCTTTAATTTCCTGTGTTCTCTCATGTGAAAATAGAATAGAGCCCATCCATGTCTGTAGCTTTTGGATTATACTGTATTAGAAATTAGAGTGTCTTGTGTTTTGCAGTTTCTCGCAAATAGAGACCAGAGTTTGGCACACTTTTCTGAGTGATCTGAACTAATAGAAACTAATTGCTGAAGAAGCATAAGGAAAAAGGAAATCTGCATTCTGCTTTTCTTTCACATTTTGTCACATTTGTCAATGTCTTCTTTCACATTTTGAGGTCTCTCTTGTGTACCAATAAAATTTCATTTGGCAGAGAGGTAAGACAGAACCAATACAAGGCTGTTCAGTTTTAGATGAGCTATTTGCTGATGCTCCAAAAGGCTCTTAAGTCTTTATCAGTATTCTGCTCAATTTCACAGCATTCTTTCAGAGTTTCTGCAAGAGCTACTTGATGATGAAGTTCTGTTTTGGCATCCATCCTGCAGTAGCAAAGCATCTGCCATGTGAGCTGAGGGAGCAACTGGCCTTCCCTGATGAGCCATGGGCAAGAAGGGATTGATGGATAACTGCCTGTAACTGCCAGTCACTGCCAGCAAAAAATCTCAAATTTTAAACTGATGCTGGTCCATAAGATTGAGGAAAACAAATTTGTATTGTCTCATGTATAGTTTATACATCATTGAATGTACAAGATGGTATTTTTCACTTTTACTTTGTTCATTAATCCGATAGCCTTCCAGGTAGCTATCTGTGAAATACATAAAAGAAAGCATGATTTTGAAAGGCTAAGTAAGCAATTCACTCCCATCCAAGATTTTTGTATAACATCTTCTTTTACACAACTTCTTTGTGCGTTGTGCTTACCTTGATACACTAGCTCTTATGATGCCTAGTTCTCTTCATCCCAAACACATTCATTTAAAGATGGTAAATTAAACCTTCAAGCACATGAGATTCATCTACCATGGTGTTTCCTCTGATCAGTTCATCAAATATTCCTGGTTTTTGTTGAATACCACACAGAGGCAAAAAGCAAAACGTTTGTCAATGCAGATGAAAGCAACTTTACTGAGCAACCTAATTAAGAGAGGGTTTACTTTACTATCAATTAGTTTGTTAAGAATGCTTAATAATTTGGGGGAGATATAAATTTGAGTGATCCTGCTATAAGACAGTTAAGACTAAACTGAAGGTTTGGTAGTTTCAAAAACCTGAGAAACCTTGGTTAATAATTTTGCAAGACAGTTGCTGAAGTCAAGAATACTGATTTTGTTTGCTTCTGCTTTTAATTGATGACACAGTGAAAGAATTTCATGTAACAGACCCGAAGAAGAAAAACTCTTGTCTTTTTCTTAACACGAAAAGGTACTGCCTAAAAATCTCTGATTGTGGAGAACGAAGACAAACAGGATTGCAATCAGACCTTTATGTTGATGAATTTGTTTGTTTTTCTGCTGTAAGAATTTGCTGAATGGACATATCCACAACTCCAACTTCTAATACAGAAGTGCTGACCATATTCTGTGCAGCACACATTTTAGAAGCCTGAAAACCTAACGAGGCTTACGGTATTGATAAAATCCTGACATTCAGTCTCTTAGCCAGAACTAGAGTGGTTTTTTCACAGTTGTATCAACAAAGAAAAGGAAGACCATGTTTCGATATGGTTTTTTCAGTCTAGTAGGTATTCATACATACAGGGCATACATATACACACACACACATATATATATATATGCTTCTTGCTGTGTTGATTAATCTCCTGGACTTCTGCAATAAAATGAATGAGATACGAAGAATCCTTAAGCAAAAATAATCTCATAGTCAGAATTTTTTAGGTCCTCTAATAAGATTGCTCCTTGGCTTTAAATCTGATGTTGGGGTCAATCCAGAATTCCCTGAAAGCTCTTTGCAAGTTGACTGTGAGTTCATCTTTTTGTGTCTCAGATCATATGGAATAGCCACAGTTCCTTTTCTGAGGCCAAAAAGAATGTTATGACCATCAGCTCTAACCTTCTACATTATAAATCCCATAAAATCTCACACAGTAACTTGCATATTTGAGAATTCTCTATGTTTAATTTTAATTTATGAGTTCAGATATCTATTTTCTGAATTTTCATACTCTAGCAGTAACCTCTATAATTTGATTTTGAGCCATTTGTTCACTGGAAGATGAAATTATCTGTAGTCTTTTAGGACCCTCAAGCAAGCACTCAGATACTTCAAGCAGGAGGGAAAATGACTGCACAAATATTTATCACTGGCATCAGCACAAGTATTGTAGAAACACAGATTCCTTGGCTTATTTCCCAGCCATGGCAGCTTTTAAGATAACTTTTTTTTCAAGAAGCCACTTTTCAGTTTGAGTCTGTCCTTTGAAAGTACTTGATAAAATCAGTTCCATTTCTTATGGGTGTATATTGTCATCTATAGGCTTTGAGGGTTTGGCCTGCAACCTGACATAGTAAAATATTACATATGTTCACTTCATATAATTTCAAAAGCAACCTCCTTCTGTACCCCTTAGAATTGTCATAGTGCAGTGAAGTATGTGCATGGTTATGTTCCGCAGTATGTTAACCTTACTGAAGCTGACTGGTGTACATCTATGTCAGAATCCTCTGGGGACTTTTTTCTGCAGCTGAATATGCAGAACAGTTAAAACAAGGGACACTCAGTGAAAGTGGAAAAAATGAGATATTAGGTTAGAAATTAAACAACTCAATTTGTTGGTCAAACTGTAGATGTTGCTAATGAATTTAAATTGGGAAATTTCATAAGTATCTTGTAACAGGCTATTGGATGTGAAGCAATAAAATTAGATGATCTCAAATTGAAATACTTTCTCCTTACAGAAAATTTAAATACAGTAATTTCACGAATACAAGCCGCACCAATTTGACCAAAATTTTGGTGGAAACCCGGAAGTGCGGCTAATATTCCGGGGCGGCTAATCTATTAACAAAATTCTAAAAGCTGCCAACACGGAAGTGAGAGCCCGCGGCAGCCCCAAGCCAAGCTGGAGCCCGGCCGGCCCCGGCAGAGGTGGGAAAGCCTGGCAGAGGCGGGGCCAGCAGTGTGGGGGGCGGGCAGCAGAGCCTGAGCCAGCAGGGCGGGGCAGGGAGGGCGGCAGAGCCTGAGCCAGCATGGCGGGGGAGCCCGGGAGAACTGGGGCTAGCAGTGCAGGGGAGCATGGCAGAAGCAGGAAGGCCGGCGGGTGGGGCTGCCTGGCAGCGGGGGAAGCCCAGCATAATCGGGGCCAGCAGCGTGGGGGAGCCCGGCGGTGCGGGGGCCTGCAGTGCCGGCCAGGGCGAGGAAACGCGGCGGCGGTGCAGACGGGAGGGGGCGGCCGGCGAGCGTGGCGGCGGCGGCAGCCCTGCCGGCGGGGCGAGCGAAAGCGGCGCTCGCGAAGCGCCGCCGCCGCGAGCGAAAGCGCCGCGGGGCGGGCGCGGCGCTCGCGAGGCGCGGCGCTCGCGAGGCGCGGCGCAGGGCGAGCGAAAGCGGCAGCGGGGCGGGCGGCGAGCCCGGCGGCGGCAGCCCTGCCAGCCGGGCGAGCGAACGCGGCAGCGGGGCGGTGCTGACGGGAGAGGGGGGCCAGCGAGCCCGGCGGCGGCGGCAGCACCAGCCGGCCAGCCCCGCCGAGCCGTGGTGCTGAGCTGGGCCACCCGGCCCCGTCGGCAACCATGAGCGGGCCGAGCCTTCCTGGCCCCGCCCCGAGCCAGTAAAGCCCGCTATGCCGCGATCCTGTTACTAATTGGCCAATTTGTGAAAGCTGCGCACGGATTCTCGCGACGAACGAAAGTGCGGCTAATATTCGGGGTGCGGCTTATCTATTGACAAAGACAGCAACATTGTCGAGGCACCGGGGGTGCGGCTTATAATCCGTGCGGCTTGTATTCGTGAAACTACTGTAGTTTCTGACTTACCAGAAGTAATGACTTTTGCTGATGTGCAAGCAACAATAACTTCACTGAGGAAAGAATGTAGTCCAGCAGTATATCCGTGTGTTGAAGATAGGTATTTTGATGAGATTTCAAAGACCAATAAAAAGATAGCCCACATTTCTCAATCTTTCCAACTACCACGAGAAGTAGAAATGATTTAGCAAACCTAAGTAAAAATTCTTGTAACATGTACGCTTACACTTTACTGCCATTGCAACATTTATGGGTTACCATAAAACCTAATTCCTTTCTCACTATCCCACTATCTGAATTCCTATATTGTTCTATCATCCATCAGACCTATGTGTTTAAGAACAGAAATAATGACAATCTCCTCTCTTTACTTTTTTTTCTCAGACTGCAGAAAGCAAAAATGATTGCTAAGAAACTTGTCTTACTTCTTCCATGGGTTCATCTTCTTCTTCCATGTTTTAATTAGTACTATTTATAATACTTCTTTTGCTCATAAGACATCTTATATTGTAATGTCATTGGGGTTAGCATCCTCACACAGCCCATTTGAAAGCTGAAACCAGTAGTTTCTGATCCCTGAGAGCCCACCACTGCTTTTAATAAGATCTACTGAAGCTGTTAGGAATTAAAGGTCATTATGACTTTGTGTATATTTGGGCTATTTGGCAAAATTAGCTTGCCATGGTGGCCTGGTGGATAATGATGAGCACATCTGGTTCCATTTCTTTGGGGCTACCACAGCAAGATGTAATTTCAAACATGAGGTTTTAGTACTTACCACCTGGGGAAATCCTCACAGGGATTTAACTCTTCTATGTCCACTTTAAGATCCTTTATCCTGGTTCTTGCTTTGTCTTCAGTGCATCCAACCATTTAATTCCCACCACTTCAGTTTTCTGCCAGGGGCCAGTTCACAATATGAAGTAGAAGATTGTTTGTGACAAGGATAGACAGCACCATGTGTTCATGCAATGCCTGGAACAGGTGCTGGACACACTCCAACTTATACATCTCTCCATAGAGTGACAGTGCTGTAGATTAAATTTTGCTTTAGGACAGGGGGTTCACAGCAATGAGCAAACCTGACTTATTTTTCTGAATGGCAGAAAGCTTGCATACTGTATAATGTGTTACAAGAAAGAGATGGACCACCAGGGAAATTTATTTTAAATAATGAAGAGTATTTAAAGAAATTATTTAATTAAATATATTAGAAACTATGATTATTTTTTATATTTCAAACACAGTTCCATTAAAATGTTAAGTCTGGTAACATAAAAGAAATAGCAAAAAAAAAACCTCACAGATGACTATAGTACAGTTTCTTAGTGCTAGAAATAGGTGCAGTTACCTTTGCTACAAAAATGGCATCAAATTTAAAATATTACTAAAATCTACTGTTCTGTACATCTATACTTTTTTGTTGTAATTGTTATTTATTTTGCAGCACAGATGTTTAGTTACACATAGGAATATACCAGAACTTCTATTTATATTTTCCTGTATTCTCAAAGCAGATAAGGTTAGATTAGACACCTGAATGTTTTACCATTAATGATTCATAGAAAGCATGAGAAATAATAAAATACTATTCAGAAGTATAAGAGGAATTTATGAAAAACAGGAATAGCTCCACAGGACAAAAATTAATTTATAGTTGTTCTTGAAAAACTGCATTTTATACCCAGCAAGTGTAGGCTTTTTTATCTTCTGTTTCAATTATTTACATGCTTCTAAATAGTCATGAGAGTAGTAGAAACCCCTTCTCCTATACATTTAGCAACATAACTGAAGTCTCCACATGGATTTGTTCCCCGTTTCTTCCTATTTGTGTGAATGTTGGCATATAATGAAATTAAATTTCATTATGTGAAAACAGGCACTTGGTCTTGAAGCAGGAAAGCAAGTAGGGTCATCATCACTCTTATGGGTAATCCCATAAAACTGGATTTGATTTCAGGTTCTTAATTGCCATCAGACATCTGGCCCCTCCTGGAACGTGGCAAAAACATGGTGCTTTTAGAAGAGAGGTGCCCCAGCACAGCTTTTGGAAGAAAGCTAGAACAGAAGATGGATAACTCATTAAAAAAAAAGAGAAAATGGAAATAAAATTCCTGTACTGTACCGAATCTTATCTGTCTGAGACTCGCTCTCCCATTTGCCTAATGCTTTTCAAAAAATTTCTCATGAAACGTCTGCAACCTGCCCAAAAAACTAGTCTCAGAGTAATTTGTGTCATCATCCTGAAAACACTTCTTGTACTTATGACTAACACAAATAAATCAGTATACCAGAACTAATTTATAATGAGAAAAAAAATCACACTTGTCCCCTCCTCTGATGTTTAATTTGTTTACTAGGTGAAATCATGCTACTAAAAAGCTCAATACATTACATAACAGTACTTATTTTATGGGTACAGAATAATTAATACTCAGAACTGGTGAACTGGGATAAGCAGAAATAAACTTTGCCTTTTCATTAGCAAGACACCAATTTCAATAGTATTTTAATTTCCTTCACCATTAAGGGATTATTAATATAATTCACAGCTTAATTGAGGTTGGGAACATCATATGATGATCCAATATGGTGTGTTGAATATTGCAGGGAAGTCCTACTCCAAAATACAGTAAATTCACGAATACAAGCCGCACTGAGTATAAGCCGCATCTCTGGGTGTTAGCAAATATTTCGGTTTTTGTCCATAAATAAGCCGCACCAGAGGATAAGCCGCTCTGTCATTCGCAGCGAGGACCCGCATGCAACAAAGTTACCAAATACTAACAGAACCGCGGCATGGCGGGGGGTTTACTGGCTCAACTAAGGCTGTGCAGGCTCGGCCCGCTAGGGGCTGCTGACGGGGCCAGGTGGCCCAGCCCGGTGCTGACACTCGGGGCTGGCCGCCGCCTCTGGGTTCGCTCGCCCCGGCCCCGCTCACGCCGCGGCGCCGGCCGGGCACGGAGAGCACGCCCCACTCGCGCCGCAGCGCTGGCCGGGCATGGAGCACCCCCTGCTCCCGCCACGGCGGCGGAGGGCGGGGGCAGAGCCCCCCCCCGTCCTCCCCAAGCCGCGGTAATGGCGGCGCAGGGCCCCCGTCGGCTCCCCGAGCCACGGCAATGGCGGTGCGCCTCCCCCCTCGTCCTCCCCGGGCCGCGGCAATGGCGGCGCAGGGCCCCCGTCGGCTCCCCGAGCCGCGGCAATGGTGGCGCACCCCTCCCCCCCTCCTCTCCGAGCCGCGGCAATGGCGGCGCGGGGCCCCCCCGTCTCTCCCCTGGGCTGCAGCAGAGGAGGGAAGAAGAGAGCTCTCCCGCCTCTCTCCCCGTCCCCCGTGCTGCCTGCAGGGAGCCAGGGCAACACAGTAACACTGTAACAATCGCGGAATGCCGGCTTTTACTGGCAGGTGCTTGGCTCGGCGCCCTGGCTGGCACGTCTGGGGTTGTAAATGTCAGAAAATTATTCACATATTAGCCGCCCCCGACTATTAGCCGCACTTCCGGGTTTCCACCAAAATTTTTGTCAAATTTCTGCAGCTTGTATTCGTGAAATTACTGTATTTTTCCTTTTCCCATAGACTCAATGTGAAGCATGCTAAGCACCATACTGTGGCTGAACTGGTTTTCTTGTCAAAGAGAACATTGTTAATTTTAATGGAGTTATAGCGAATACTCAATAGCAAAGTGATAGTAACACTAGAAGTGATCCAAAATACATGAGCAAGTCTTCCTTTTCTCTTGTCCAGAATTAATAAAGTCCCATGTGTAGTTCTGCTGCCATTCCAGTGCTCCACCTATGTATGCAGGAATAACACTTCCAACTCTGAAATGCAATTGTCCAAGAAAAGACAAAGAAGAAAAGTCTGCACATTCAGCAATTTCAACCTTTTAAAGCTATTGTAAGCCCACCCTGTCCAGAAGAGTGTTCCTTGCAAATTCCATGCTGTTCAGCAGGACCTCCTTTCTTAATGCTTTTCCTGCAACATGCATATGTAGTGACATCATCCCATAAAAATTCCCCCGGCTCAGTCTGCTCCCAGTGTAGGTGTGCAGGATATGAGTACAGCCACGGCTCCAGAGAGCTCATCTCACATGAGGGCAGAGGAAATTTTGTAATGCTTATCTATAGCTCTGTCCTTTAGTTACCGTCTGTTACACAAATTAATTCAGAAGCATTTTTGTGTGCATAATGGTAGAAGGATTCCAACTTTATTCTCACTCCCACTTGAGCCCTTTTAACAGTGCTCAATACTCTGCTTCTTTGAGGTCCCTTAAAACTCAACAGATTGATAGAAATACCAGTGAAACTCCATGCAGCTTTGGAAACTATCCTTCTCTGCTCAAGGTGAGGATGAGCAGTGGTAGCAGTGGCTGGAAGTGCAGCTTTTTAGGCAGAGTAACTTCTTTTAAGAAGAGAATAAAACTGCTGAATATTTACAGCCAGTCACAGACATGCTCAGCTGGTAGTGACTATGCCCCAGTCTTACATTATTCTTCCCCCTGTGGGGACAGACAGACTAATGAAATTCTGATCTCTTAGCCTACAAGCAGGCAAGCATGAAGGTGGGTTTTCTGCTTTTTTCCCCAAAAAGTCAGGGTGAGCTGATGGGTTTACTACTGATTTTCTTGTATAAAAATGAATGCATCCACAGTTCACTGGGTATGAGAACTTAAAGATTGGGACAGCCTTGCATAAAGTGGTGTTCAAAATCAAATTTTATAGTCAAAATATAATTCCACTGTATGGCACAAAACAGACTTCCAGGAGAATTAGAGTCAATTTTCTGAGTTGTAATTTTCTATATGTTTGCCAGTTGTACCTTAATTTTAACCCAAAGCACATTTTTAAATATTACTGCAGTGTTAAATAATTTGTAGTTAAGTGGAATGTCACTATCGGTTAAAACAAAACAAAACAACAGAAAACAAAACAAAAAAAAAGAAAGAAAAAAAAGGCAAGAAAAGCAAACTTCTCTGTTGAGACATACCTATTAGGCAGTTTTGTTAATTAAGAGTGAAAAGAGAAACTCAAGAGCAAAATTTAAAATGACATGCACAACACAAGACACAAACAAAATTCATCCAGCATTGACATTCACTGGAAGAAAATGAAAGGAGCTCACTGTTTAACTTATTACTTTCTGTAAAACCTTGTGAAACAGCAATAAAACCAAGAACCTAAATAACCCATCTATTTCAGCAATAGCTAGTAAACTAAACAAACAGCGAAGTGGATGAACCTTATTTTATCTGTCTTTGGCATGACTGTTCACAGTTTCTTAGCAGTTGCTATATTAAAAACACTGCTGAGAGAATGACCTTTGAGGCTCTGCAAGTGTCTTTAAAATTCTGAACTTTAAAATTGGCAGACTGTCTTCAAAAAGTATTTTGTATGCATGTCAGGACTGTCATGAATTTGAGACACTGTGTGTGGTCTTATAGGTCTCATTAAATCCTGTGACTAGGTGAGCTAACTACATGTAATATACTATACTGATAAGTGTAATTAACAGTAGTAAGTCGGACCCCCTTGACTTATGTAAATTAGGTATCATTAGTTTATTCAGCCATCTGTTCTGATTTGAGTAGGCATTTCCCAGTATGTCAGAAATTATATTCGCTTTAGTTTTCTGCAAAAATGATTATGAATTATTCTGACTCATTCTGAAGAATTATTTCTTTCTTCTCCCACCTGAGTTCATTCCTTACAGATAAGCAAAGACCAGCTCATCTAACAGTGCATTACGTCTGTCCTCACCATTCACGCTCTTTAAATATCAAGAAATCATAGCAGCTGTTTACAAAGGTATCGCACTTAAGGCTGTGACGTGAGTGCTTTATAGCTCTGTATTTACAAGATATCAAAGTGGTTTCTTAGAGAGTAGTGCAATTTCCCTTCTGCTCTGGGTGCATAAAATCAGTGAACCCAATAAACTAGAAAAGCCTCATTAATGGAATCAACTGTCCTTTGTAAGTGAGCAGCAGAAGCCAGAAGATCAAAGGTGCCCCACTTCCTTCAGTAGTGCCTGCACATCTGTTTTTGTTAGATCAAATATGTGGTTCAGCTTTCTGGTTGACAACAACAAAGCTTTTTTCCTATTACTGTTTTTCTAATATATGCTGACTTCAGTTTTCAGCCCATCTTTTCCTATAAATACTTAAGTATTTTAACATGAAGTTATGGGTCTGATTGATATAAGCTGTGTCTAAGTTTAGCTACAGTGTTAGAAGAGATGTGATGCCCCTCATCTGGCTCATGTGAATAAAATGATTAGATGGCATTTTGCTGGAGTTAAGTTTTTTTCAAAATAACACCAAATGCTGGTACTTTTTGCATCTATATCCAGCTACAAACAACCCCAGGACTGGAGCTGCTATTCTATCAGTAGGTGTGCTCTTGCTTTTGAAAAAGAGATAGAAATCATATCACCTCTGCATAGTTTAGAAAATCCGAAATAAAATCATCATTTTGTAAGAACATATTTAACTGGGACCAAATTTGAAGAGCTGAATGTTAGTACACAAAAATGTTTCTTTTTTTTTTTTAGTAGGAGAGAACCTCTTTAAATACTGAACACTAAATGTCAAAATATAATGTTTTTAATAGTAAACTCTAAGAAATGCTTTCTTTTCTACTTTTTATCAAATAGAAAAAACTTAACACTATCAAATTAAAACACTGCCTACCCAGCACCATCCTTACTCTCTTTGGTATATTTTTCTACAAAAGATTTTGCAGATTCTTATTGTCTTTTTGAATAGCACCTATATCCCATAAGCACAGACTATCCCCTGGTATTAGACTGGTAACTGGAAAATTTACTAGAAGCTACTTTGTGACCAAATGTCTTAGTACTGAAAATGGTCATGTATACATATATATATATATATGTATATATATATATATATGTGTGGCTAGCAGCCCACTGAAATTGCAAAACACTGATCAGAATGTGATGAACTGTCCTCATAATGAACAGGGGCAAAAAAATGAGGGAAAGCCTAATCCAGTAATGTCCTTCACAAAATTTTCTCTGAGAGGACAGTAATAGGAGTCCTTTAAATTGTTCCCTTTCCTTCCATCTGGCATGCAGAGCTGAGGAAGTTGATCAAAGAAAACAAAAAATGCCACATATTTTTGCATGGTACCACAGACGTGTGATTAAAGGCAGTGCTCAGTGCCTGATGCTGGTGTGACCCAATATCCATTGGAGTGCAGTTGACTCCTTCCTCCTGCTTTAGCAGATAGGTGAAACTGTATTTACAAGATGATAAATACTGCACACCCCAGAGTTAATCCAGTCTCCAGTCCAGGACTTCATGATTAGTGTGATTGCATTACTCAAAAAAAAAAAAAAAAAAAAAAAAAAAAAAAAAAAAAAAAAAAGAACAATTTGAAAAAAAAAACCAGACCTCATCTAAAATATGTCAAGAAACCCTTCTCTCTACTCAGGAAGGAAAACACAATTTTAATTCTAGTGTTTCTATTTGCAACCTAACATATTTCTTCAGCAAAAGGAGACAAGCAGTGACTTTAAATAGGTCTGCTTGTTTCCTCTTGTTCATATCACTCTCCCAAGTGTTCTCCACCCTATCCTTTTTTGAGTGATATCCTTATTCAATCTTATTTATGAAGGTTAGGTTATCCAATGCACTTGTCAACAAGGCAAGTTAACCAGGGTTTTAGACCAAGAGCAAATGTTACATTTCATATGCCCTAAGTACAAACTAGAAATAGCATAAACATTTATAAAAGAGTTCAAGGAAAATGGATTTATGAAGAACGTTTATTTGTTTGCTTATTTAGGTTTCCTTTTTTCACAGATCACTTGGTATTTGTTTAAAACTATACAGTGGTTTAATTCTTACCAACTTTAGATAGCAGAGGAAATATGTTTATATAAAGCTGAATTATCCTTCCCAAAGAAGGAAATTACAGACAAAGATTATCCTAATGAAAAACTGAACTCTTACAAGATTTATTCTTCACACTATGAACCAAGTATGGAAGATAACAAGCATGCAATCCTAAATATTACAAGCAGTCATTCTAACTGCATTTCATTTTGCATGCTTGTCTCTCAGTGAGTCCAGCAGGGTCTGGGCTGTGTGGATCTGTGTATGGAATTTAGAGCAGAATCACAGAAAATGTCGAGTTGAAAGGGACTTCTCAGGATCATTGAGTCAAACTCCTGGCCCTGCACAGGACATCCCAAGAATCACACTGCATGCCTGAAAGTATTGTCCAAAAGCTCCTTGAACTCTGCCAGGCTTGGTGCTATGACCACTTCTCTGGGGAGCCTGTTCTAGTGCCCAACCACCCTCTGGTTGAAGAACCTTTTTCTGATATCTACCCTAAATCTCCCCAAACTCAGTTTCATGCTGTTTCCTCAAGTCTTGTCACTGATCATAAGTGAAGAGATCAGTACCTGCCCCTCCACTTCCCCTCATGAGGAAGTTGCAGACTGCAATGTGCTCTCCTCTCATTCTCCTCCAGGCTGAACAGACTAAGTGCCCTCAGCTGCTCCTCATGCAGCTTCCCCTCAAGGCCCTTCACCATCCTTATGGCCCACCTTTTACACCCTCTGAGAGCTTAATGTCTTTTTTATACTGTGTCACTCAGCACTGGAGGTGAGGCTGCCCCAGCTCAGAGCAGAGCAGGACAATCCCCTCCCTTGCTCAGCTGTGATGCCGTCCCTGATGCCCCCCAGGACAGGATTGGCCCTCCTGACTGCCAGGGCACTGCTGGCTCACGTTCAACTTGCCATTGACCAGGATCCCCAGTTTCCTTTCTGCAGCTCTGCTCTCCAGCATCTCATTCTTCAGTCTATATACACAACCAGGTTTGCCCTGGTTGCAGAATCCAGCACTTGCCTCTGTTAGACTTCATATGTTTGGTGATTGCTTATCTGTCTGGTTTGTCATGATCTCTCTGCAGGGCCTCTGTGCCTTCAAAGGACTAAACAGCTGTTCCAGTTTAGTGTCATCAGCAAAATTACTTAATACTATTATTCCTTCAAGTTTTGTGTCTAAGTAATTTTTGAAGATGTTGAAGAGCCCTGCAGAACCCCGCTAGTGACCAGATGCCAGCCTGATATCACCCCATTTAGTATAACTCTAACCATTTACTATTACTATGACCCTTGAGCCAATTGCTCACCCATCCCATGATGTGTTTATCCAGCCGAGTGCTAGACATTTTGTCCAGAAGGATACTGTGAGAGACACCTTACTGAAGTCCAAAAACGTTACATCTTTCTTTCCTACATCATCTAGATGGATTACCCTGTTGTAGAAGGAAAGTTCAACAAGCAGGTCTTTCATCTCATGAAGCTGTGCTCTCTGTGACCAATGACTGTGTTGTCCTCCAAGTGTTTTTCAATACTTCCCAGAATAATATTTTCCATTACTTTACCAGGCACTGAAGTGACACTGACAAGTCTGTAGTTTTCAGGGTCCTTCTTCATACCCTTCTTGAAAACTGGGATGATGTTTCCAGTCAGCCAGTTTCCAGTCAGCTGGGACCTCTTTGGTCTCCCACCACCACTCAAAAATCATCAAGAGAGGTTCTGTGACAACATTAGTTAGCTCATTGAGGATGCCATAAGACATCATAGATTTCTAGGAATCCAGTTGGAGAAGCAGATCCCACAAAAGTTCGGGTCTGGGATTTGATCATTCTTGCAGCCATGGTCTTCCAGCTCAGGGCACTGAGACTCCCTTGATCCATCATCTGTGTTGAAGACAGAGGCAAAAAATGCATTAAACACCTCTGCCTTTCCTTGTCTCTGTTTTGAGGTGACCGTCCACATCCTCTAACAAACCAATGTTGTTTCTACCTGGCTTTTGCCATTAATATATTTGAAAAAAACTCTTATTATTGTCCCCTACACTTCTTGCTAGCTTCAACTCCAGTTGAGCTTTGGCCACATGAATTTTCTCCCTACAGTGGCAAGTAGCATCTCCTATTCTTCCCATGTCACCTGACCCTGCTTCCAGTGGGTGTACACCTTTCTTTTTCTTATTTCCAAGAGAACATCCCTATTCAGCCAAGCCAACCTTCTGCCTTGTCTGCTTGACTTGAGACATTTGGAAATTGGCTGCTCCTGTTCCTTAAGAGGTGTTTAAAAAGTAAAAAAGACTGAAAGCACAAAGCTTACCCTACAAAAAATTTGAGCATCCCCTACACATATCAAACTGCTCACAGTGTGTTTAATTTGTCAGCAGAATTAGGCCAGAACCTAAAAGTCAGTGAACTGATTATTGATGTGTTGAAAGTGCACATTTAACAATCTGAATTATCCAGTAATGAGCTTTTTTTTTTTCTGCTATATCATGAGTGTTAATTTAAATCCATAAAATTTCTGTAATCTGCTTTTTCATTTCAGAATTGACCATTGTTATTTTTACCTAAGTGATGGTGCTAATGGAGTTAGCCTTATAGCAGACTAACAAATAGTAAGATGTTATTTTCATGCGGCTTTTTACATAATTGTTTTTTATCCAGTTTAGGCTAATCCCCATAACAGATTAGCAATCTGTCCTGGATAGCAATGTAGATAAGAAAGAAAACATTAAGATTTTTGCTGTAGCATTGGGGTATTGCTAGAAAGTAGCTTGCATTCCAGTAGTGGTACTTAGGACACAACTTGACACAATTTCTCTAAGAGAGACACAACTAGAGGGCACAACTTCTCTGAGAAGTGCTCTTTTCTTAGGATCTTAACAGAACAGATTCCCAGTCTTGAGTCTTCTCCAGGAAATATTTTTCCAAAGTAGTCTAGTTCAGGATTTGTTTTGTATCTATCAGTGTGGTTTAGCTGCAACCCATTCTCAGCAAGGGAATCTCCATATGTCATCTTCTACTTCCACAAATGTGCCAGTCTAGATATTGCCTGACAGCACTGATTTTAGATGCTAAAAATTTCCACTCTTTCTGTAATAAAACATTTTATTTTAAACTTTGTTGCATTGAAGGAAGTGGGAATTTTGCCAGGATTTCAATCTATCTGCTTTCTGAGACTACCCAAGAAAATGTGCTACATCACATGACATTCCCAGCACAGCATTGGGTAGGCTGTATCCTGCAGAACGACATCTTTTGTAAACAAGATTTAGAAATCTTGGAGGGAATTTCCTGCTGCTGGTCAGATTGTTTTGAACACCATTGACCTTGCTGCAGATTTCTATTCTAGGAGCAGCTATTCATCTGTGTCCCATCCAATTGCTTTGATGACAGTAACTGCTGGGGAGGTGGATAAGGAAATCTAGAGACACTCGTTCCAGTTGTGAGGCCTGCTGATAACCAGCCCAGACTGTGCTCTGGCTGCTGTATACCAATTTAAACAGTTTGGAAGGAAATAACTTCACTGAGGAAGGAAGCAAGGGAATGCGGAAAGCAAACCAAAAAATATTCCAAGTACAGTGCTAACCTAGACCAAATGCTATCATTTGCCATCATACTACCAACATTCCACATCAAAGCACAGGGGGACCACGCCTCAGACTGCACCAAAAGTATATTTCTAAAATGCACTGGCACTTAAGGCATTCTCAGACACTCTTCAGATTGCCAGCCCTTATTAAGCAGATAAATCCATTTGTTCCTACTTTGCAAAGAATGTTACACTCCTTAACAAAAAAAAAAATTATTTCATATACTTAGAATTGTACTGACTCATTCATGGATTTTTTTCTGAACACAAGGAGGATATCAAGGCACAAAAGCCAAACCACAGTGAGCAAAACTGATTTACTTAGCTTCATATCTTCTAAGTCAATAACTCTTCTAGCTTCTTTATCTCTCCTCTATAAAAAATGTATTTGTGTAAGAATTAAGTTTTCTTAATTTCTGGACAGAATTCTTTTCTTTGGTCTCTTTTGATGGTATGACTTCGCAATCATGAAGTAGTTTTCATGTTTCAAATAATTCAGAGGTCTCGCCAACTGAAACCTCTCCAAAAGCAGTACCTAATCAGGTCATAGAAATTTAAAGTGAAAAAGAGAGAATCCAAAATTGTGTCTTGATCACACTGCATGGAGTATCTACTCAGTAGGGATGGTTTCTCTAGACAATCCCAAGATTCAATAGGAAATCTTTCCATTTTCCATTTTCCATTCCGTAACAAAGAACAGATGTAGTCTGAAAGAGCATGAAATTATTATAAATGTTAAACAATCTCCATAGACTACATAATGAGAATCAAAGATTTAGTAAATATTCAATATCATCATTTTATATTGAAACCATGAAGTGTATTACATAATTTTCAGTACTTTACATTTTTATGGAAAGAATAAAATTATTTCTATATGGTGACTTACTAATAGTTCTAAAAGAGCAGAATGGAGACTCAAGGTATCAGTCTATGTAGGTATCTAGAACTGGAGTTGTGAGTCATATAAACTAAACTTCAATTCAGTATGTTTTGTTCTATTATGCTTAGTGCACTACTGAAAGTAAATGTTTCATTAGTTCTTCAAGTTCCTGATTTCAGCAAAACTGCATAACTTATGTCTTCAAATGGTTGTGTGTTTCAGTGGTTTTAGTGGTAAAAAAGCTGCAATGCCTTCAGAAACCCTCCACCAAGAGTTACGTAATGGCATCCCAGCTTTCATTTCATATCATCAAAGATCTGGCTCAAAGACTCACTGAAATCACTGATCATATTTCCACTGACCACAATTTAAGAGAGTGGCAAAATGATGTTCTAAGTTTGCACATATATGCAACTTTGGCTGAAACAGAACAAAAAGTTCTTACAGAACTATTTATGATCATAATGATGCCCATTTCTGAAATTAGAAGTAAACTATACAAATAAAACAGCTTAGATATAGCCTGAAACTTACAAGGTACAGCATGAAAAATGAAGGTAAAGAGAAATTATATTTGATATTCATCCTGAAATTAAATACAGAAGGATGAGGATAAAACATTACCAATAAGATGAAGAAGAATACTCCTTTATTGAAAAGCAGGTATGCAGAATTTATAATCTGAACTTCTTATTCTTCTCTCACATATAAGAATATTGGAGAAATACAAGAAATACAAACAAGAACATGATTCAGAGCACAGCAAGAGTGATGTAGTGATAAAGGACAGCACAAAAGCAAACAGCCTATTCCATTGTCCTCTTAATACCTCAGCTAAGAGTCAAACATTGAGGCTGTATAATGTTTTCCAGTTGTGATTAGGATAATAAGAACTAAGTTTAAACCCGTATCACAGTTGTCCCAGTTGTTAAACAAACAACAGGCCTGAAGACTTCCTTGTGGATGCAATACAGATTTTCATCTTAGGTCTACAGAATTAACAATTTCTAATGTGACTGAGCTTTCTGTGACCATGGACCACATGTCTCAAGAAGAGTGGTTAACTCCTCTCTAAACGACTTAGTGGAACCTAGGCCTGAGGGCATGATTTTGGGCATGATTTTGGTCTGTATTTTCTAGAAGGTTTAGCTACACAGTCATGTGGGCTCATTTAAAATCCCTGACTAATAACTGGGTGTTGGCTTTCTTTCTCACAGACAACTGCACTGTCCTATGGCAGATATAAGAGATGATTAGTGCATGATTTTTCTGAAATTACTGTTTAGAAAATTTGATTTTCCAGCAATTTAATGCATTTTTCAGAATGGAAGCTTAGCCTGATCTAATCATCCTGGTCATGTGTTTAGCTGTCATTGTATTGGTGTTTGTATCTCAGATTGAGGTTAATTTAATTATTTAATAATAAGTGACAGTACACTCCTTGGATTTAACTGCATGAAGCAGGCCCCCACCACACTCTTGAGCAAATCTAATCCTCCCTGCATCATCATGGCATTTACAAGATTTTTTCTTTTTTCCCCCAAACCCTTATACTAAGAACAAATGGCTTTCTAGACATCTTTTTTTAAGAAGCCTTCTGTATGTCCCCCATGGTAAGGCTACTGAAGGTTTAACCTGTTTTGAAACATCTTCTACTGTTAGAATGCTACACAAGCAGGACAGAAAAAAACCCAAAAGGTGCTCTCTACACTTTCCTCTGTGATGTTTCCACCCCAACATAAAGCTCCCTATTAGGCTTACATAACAATCAACTATCACCTTGCCTTGTTTCTGTGTTTCATCACTCAGTTTCCCTCTGGTCTTGCTGACACTCCTGACACACCTTCCTCGCAGTCACTTGCATGTCAGTCAGCAGCTGCCTTCTCACACATCCCAGCCCCGATGATCTGCTTGTGACACTGGCAGATAGCGCTGTGCATAAAATTCAGCAATACAATCCATCAAAGGCTGATCACACATTGCACTGCTGTAAATGTTAATGCTGTCAGGTGCTGAGCTGGGTTGATTTGTTTTCTTTGGTTTTTTGTTTGCTATCAAGTTAGTTTTTAGCCATGGTAATTCCTGATCCATGTCATTGTTTGGTTTTGTGAACTTTTGTGGTAGAACAAAGGCAAGAATTGGAGTGAACAGATGCGTATGGAAAGCAAAGAAAGGAGGCAACATTTTAAATCTAGTTTTCATTTGTATCAGCTTTAAATTACTTTGAAACTACAACCACCTTTACAGATGTAAAAAAAAATGTCCAGGACACAAGAACCACTGATGAAATGTTACAACAATTGTCAAAAGTGCAAACTAAATAATCCTTCCTGTCCCTGGCCTCACCACTACCTAGAGATCAGTATCAACATTTGCTACTGGGAGCCAGGATCTCTGTATCCCATGCCATCCTCTTCATTCTTCATGTTAGCCATATATATGTGTTACTCAAAACAACCATTGCACAGGATAAAATCTGTGCTACAAGAGGATCCACAGTCACCCTGCCTTGCAGCTACAATATTTAAAGTAGATGTTGGCAGTCCTGTTGCAAATATCTTTGAAATGGTTTTTGTGGTGTAATGCAATGTATGTGACCTGCCATGAGCCCCTGTCATATGAGCCTACAGTTGGGGGTATTTTGTATGACTTCTTTTTATAATATTCTAGATCAAATAAAAACCAAAATAATTCCTTTTCTTTTGAGATTATTTGTAAGTCATTTTTAAGCTACTTTGCCGGGTAAAAAAGGGTAATACAAGCAGATAGAAAATAAATACTCATCATTGCAATTCCCACCCTCAAAAGTCTTTGTTAATCAGTTCTGTGCTACACAAGCATGTTATCCTTTCATTACAGAAAATTTTGCCAAAGTTCCTCCAGTGTGCACCAAAGTACAAGGCTCTTCAATTTTAATAAAGATGCACACAGGAACACACTTGATATGCCAAGACAGGAGGCTTGGAGTATTCGAGACAAGGCAGCAGCACCCACGACAATACTGCAGTTTGTATTGCTGGCAGCACTGGCATACCACTGGCCAGAACTTCAAAAGTGTCCAAAAGACCAAAGAAACTGTTGCAAACAGAGAGCAACTTTAAATGCCGATGGAGTACTTTGAAGTGATTATTAACAATGCATCCCATAGCCCGAGGCGTGCACAAAGTATGTCTGTACACCAGGCTGCTGAATGGAACAGGATTTGTTTATCAGCCCCTCCACTGAGACCACAGAGACTCCCTCTGAAACAATTTATTCTCCCCATCTCCTGCAGCTGAATGTGCTTACAGGCATTTTCTCTGGGACAGATTCAGCTAATAAATGATTGGGTCACTGGAAGTGGTACTAAGTCCTATCTGGACAAAGCTGTAAGCCATATTCCACACAAGAGAAAAAAAAAAAAAGCCCAGGGACAATATTGTGTGCTTGTGTTTGTTTTCGTGTTACCACTTCTGGAAACACTGATTTGAATTTTTGTGGCTAAATGCAATTTCTGTGCAACTGCTGGCTCTCTGGATGTGTTAGGTGGGCACAGAAGTACCAGGAGAAATCATCTGACCCGTCACAAAGGGAGTAGCAAGGGACTTCCACACATTACTGTTAAGACTGGTGCAAACTGTTTTCCTTCTGCAGGCTTCTGTTTTTCTGCTAAACTTTGGCTATTTCACTGCTGTCATGCAAGCTCAAATTGTGCCTCCATCATTTGTCTGTATGGGCTGTCTGTCTTTTCCTGGGACCTGGACAAAGGGCTTTCTGGGCATGAATGGCTGCTTTGTTTCTCTGCTCTGAAGAGATCTTAGGCAAATGTAGTCAAACTCCAAGTTTGGTAGGGAAAAAGAAAATCTGGCCAGGTTTGTAGCCTTCAAAACCCTGGTTGAATACTTTGAAGTTAGGATAGAAATTTTCCTCATGTCTTCTGTTCTCTGTGAAGAAATTCCTTCATAGCCACTCTTCACTGCATGGCTAAGAAGTAATAGTCAGGCATGAAATAAGAAAATTGCTATAAAGAGGATGACTCAAAGTGAATATATCCTTTAAAGCTCAGTGAAGCAAATAATGAAACTAAGAAACAGGATTTATTGCAGAAGCCGAAGTATAAAAGACCCATTAATGACAATCTCTGGTTTTGTTTGCCTGTCAAATATGTCGTCATAACCCTGTTGCCCTATGGATAGCTACTGTATCAAGATATTTATGGCTAAAAGATACAACCAAGCCACAGAGCTGCATTGCATATTTCAGGAAAAGGAGAATTGGTTGAATTTAGCTTGCAAGGTCCCTTTATTCTTAAAGACTCTTAGCTGTCTAAAAACATAACCAAGTTTTTTTATTAGAAAACTAACTTCAGTTTTTGCCCATTTATTTCAACGTATTTTCAAGAGAAGTCAATAATGAATGTTTAAGCTCATTTTTCTTTTCCTTTAATAGGAGAAGTATAATTAAACAGATATCCTGTTTTAATAAGTGCTGCTACACTGAGGTCTGAGCACCTGAAAAGATTAGCTAAAATAAAATGTCAGTGTTTGGTTTTGTTCACTGGTTACTAGCTAACATCCAGGAGTATAAATTGATTTCAGATGAGAATGTCAGCTGCATGCTCTGGCTAGAAATGAAGCTCTGACTCAGAGGGATAGAAAAGATACCACAGTCCAAATTTCTCAACTTAATTTCTTCCAAGTAGGGGAATGACACCAAAGGGGAATTCATCCTGTATCCATTGAATATTTTGTTTTATCCACAAATAACTGCTAACTCTTTCTAAGTAGTGGCACAGGCCATTGAGAAGCCTTTCTCCCCACACCACTCTTCTCATGCCTTGCCTAAAAATCATCCCACACCATGTTTTTCAGAGCTTCCCACAATCTTGCAGACCAATATGGTTTTTAACCATCAAAGCAAAGCAGCGGGAGGATGGATTTTGAATAAAACAAAATAACAATTTGGGGAGAAATGCTTGGTTTATGCTAGAACAGAAAGACTTACTTCCCTTTGAGTCAGAATATGGTTTGTTTCTACCATAGACCTTTCTAACAATGCTTGTAAAAGTTTCATATGAGGCACTAATCACAAGAACGAAATAGAAAAGAAGGCAGTGGTGACATTAATCCCAAGTGCTTTTAATCAGCAGCCCAGCAGTTATGGTATTTATCTAAGATAGTTAGGACACAGGTATGGCTTCTTGCACTGCACTGTGTGGTTATAGCAGCTCAGGACAGCACAGCTCACACCTCTGCACCACTTCCCAACAAGGACAGCACAGATGGGTGCCAAGCTTTCAGAGGCAGCAAGCTCCTTGGTCTTTTTGTGCAACTCTCATCCTCACATGAGCTATGCAGTTCCCACTGGGAAAATTCAAGCTTTCCCAGTGGGAAAACCCAAGCTTGCTGGTGTGGTCTGAAGCTGTGGGTCCCAGTCCCAACAGGTGACAGAGAGAGTGTGAGCAAACTGCCACAGTCAGTTTTAGTGCAGAGGGGTGGAGGTGAGCACTGCTGGGCTGAGCTCCTACTATGCACCTCTGTAAAAAATTCATCAAATATCTCTCCTGTTATGTGGCGGATTGAAACACAGCTAGATGTTCTCTTTCTTAAATCAGTAACATCCAAGGGCCTAGGACTTGTGACTTGGGTTCACAGGGAATCTTCAGCAACTGCAGACATTGTATTTAATTGGCTGTTTGGGATTATGTGTAAGGAGCATGTGCTTCCTCTGGCCTCCAATGCCCAGAACAGTGCGCTGTAGTATGGATGTAATACCTGGCATGATAATAATAATACCATTCACTATCCAATAAAATTCCACATGGGACTTACTTGACTTTCCTATTTTATGTTGAGGCTGACAGTTTTTCCTTTGAAAATGGGTATCAGGCAAGTGGCAAGTAACAAACTCTAGGTTCAATTTGCAGCTTGAAAACAGGCAAATGTAATATCTAGCTCTGAACTAAACTTTATCATCTACTCGCTCTTTTCAAAATCTGTTTAATGAAAGTCTCATCCCAAATTTATCTCCCAACAAAGCCCCTGTTCCTTTGCGTAGCATACTTTTATTCATGGCTTAAGTGTGGCTCTAATTCTGCTAAATTATTAACCACCACAGGATTTAACCATATGAACATAAGTGTGTGGATCCCTTCAAAGGATTTCCAAATTGTCTTCATCCTCTGGACAAACCCTCAAGGGCCAAGTCACCAGAAGATGTTTTTGTCTTTCCTTCCCCACCCTCTGCCTTTTTTTTCCAGTTCTAAGCAACCATAAAATATGTGCTACACACTTCTGTGATGCAGGGAGAATAATAAGCTGCCCTGGGCCAAGTCACGTACAGAAGCAATAGAAGAGTATTTTAACTAAGCAGGAAGCTATTTATCTCCAAATTACTTATGTTTAAATGCACTTTTAAAAATCTTCTTCTTTTCACCAAATCAAAACAAACCTCCAAACACAGATGTTCGCTAAGTATCCAAACATGAATAAAATATTCAGAGAAATTTGTGGGAAAGAACTCAGAATCTAAATCCAAAAGTCCTTACACAGATTTTATTCAGTCAGAACTTGCTCTTAATTAATTGAGGCTAAGCAATGAGTAAAGCTTTCGGAATTTAACCATCTCCTTACATAATTGCATTTTTTTAAATTAGCCTTTTTAATCTGATACTTTCATACAGCACTGCACCAGCAAACTCACAAACTATAAACTGTCTCCTAAAAGCCATGAAATTGAAGCCAAGAGCTTTTGACTAGCTTGAAATTTGCTGCTGCAAGGGATAAATGTGCCAGATCCTAGTATGTGGGTCATTTGTTTTGCCAGACCATTCAGTGTATGAACAGATTTGTATTTCTTATCCTGAAGAGGGCAGAAAATAAGTATTTTCACCATTTTTCAACTTACTGTGTTTTACAAGTAAATATGTGGTAATCAAAAACTGGAATATGGAATTAATTATATTTAGATCATAACAGTCAATTTTGTCTTTCTTAATATCTGTGCTGTCATTTCCCATCCTAACACTTCAGTATGCACATTGCAACATCTACCTACTGCTAGAAAGACACTAACTGGCTGAAGAGTATGGATCAGGAGATTAAATTACTGCTAAAGCACAACAAAACAGGGTAAAAGACTATTTGGAGGACATTTTGAACAAACTTGTACAGCCACTGCCTCTGCTTTTCCTCTCCTGTCAGCAAATGCAGAAATTCAAACACCACAGCTTTCAATAAATTTCACAACAGATATAAAAATCTAATAACCATGGTTTAATTATGCTTCTGTCCATGCATCACAATAACACATATTCCTATCTTTGAAAAAGGAAATTGTCTTAGGACCATGAATCAACAATATAATTTCTTACTCATGTAATATGAGAGCACACCACACAACGACTTGCTCTGGGAAGTATGAATCTGAATCAAGTAATGACTAGGCTAAAACTGTCCATAGCTCAGTTGCAATATCTCATTTTGCTTTTTATTTCCCATTTTCCTTAACAATTAATTCTGTTGAACGTTAAGAGTGGACTGTATAAAAATCTTTCTACAGTCAGATCTTAAGAAAGGAAAATAGGGAAAGTTATGGAAGAATCTGGTTAATGTAATGAAAGAACACTTTGTGCAAAAAAAAATGATGAAATTTGGGGTTGTTAAGCATATTTTTGTAGAAGCTTGGTTTGTTTTTTGGTTGGGGAATGGATGGGGGTTTTTTGTGCTTTGTTTGAGTGAATTAGTCCTTTATTGCCTATCATGCACAGGGCAGCTGTTCAGATTAATGGTTTTGAGGCTGGGTTATTCAGATATGCCGGGGTTTTGTTTTCAACTGCAGTGTTTCTATGCTTTGGTTTTTGAACGTGTAACATGTGATCTTCGTTAAAACCCTGCTGTGGAATGCTGACACACATACAGGATTATTTTCCCTCCCAGGGGTTCATATAGATTTATATGAAACCTGAAAAAATGCAGACTCAACTTTTATTTTCCATTCAGAAAGAAACACAGCTGTCATGTTAGTGACAAATAGCTTTTAATTTTAAACTTTTGGATGAAAGGAACAGGCATCTTTCCTCACCACACTGTGGCAGGATAAAACTTACTACATCCTAAGAGTTACAAACCAGGTATGGAATCTGTAGATAACTGAATACAACATTTTACCAAAACCTTCAGACAAGAGATATTCTTAACGTCAGCTTTCCTAAAACCAAGCCAGGGACACTACTTCCTCCTCTAGTGGGGATCAACTGCTCTTCCAAACCTATCTGACATTTCCTTCTCTGAGTAAAAAGCCAAAAGGAGTAAAAATGAAGATTTATACAAAGATTGGTAGTAAGGCACGGTTGTCTTAGTCAGAAGCTAGTAAAAGCAAATGTTTTCTTCACAAGAAAACTCCAGGCTAAGATACTGTCAGTGGGAACATTTCACAGGATAAATGTTCAAGGGAAGGAATTGCTTTCTCAAACCTTGGATTGATTGCAGGGCCAGTCAAGAAGCCTTGCAGAAAATGGTCCCAGTGGCAGCATATACTCTGTCTGACCTAACTGACATGATTTCTGTAGTAATCCCCTAAAATCTTGCCCTCGCTGGAGGGTTTGCACCTGTAGAGTGCCAGACTTCTTTCTTTGTTTCTTCTTTTAAACCCCCACCCATCTAATTTGCTGAGACAATGCAGTGGCGAGACAGCCACAATGCAGCACTGGGGTGTGGAAGAGAAATCCATGTGTGAGCCATCTGTAGGGCACTGGGATCCCCAGCATCTGCTACCCACATTCCAAGTTTATATGGCCAGATCATCTCCTGAGCTCCATGAATGGGATGTGCCTTGCAAAAGAAAGGGAGTGCTGCTGCTGCTGCTGGGCTTCCTCTAGCTGGGAGGTTGGATGAAATAATTCTTCCCTTCCCACCACAGGGAAATATGGCCTCTGTAGCTTTTGTTGTTTTCCGTTCTGTGGTGTAGGCCCTACTTAGATGTGGTTTTAGGGGTAACCGCACAGGCAATGTCCCTGGCTGGGTGGCTTTTGGGGGCCCACAGCAAGGGGAGGCATCTGGGCATCAACCCTGTGAATCTATCCCTTGCTGGGTTCCTTTTATCCCCAGCAAATCTCTCAATATGCTATAAGGAATATTCTTCTATCTGCCTGTCTGTCTACCCTCACCTGGACTTAAGACTCTCTTGCCCCTGAAGGAAATCAAAGAGATTTCCTGGCTCAGAAAGTTCAGTCATTATAAATAAATGTGTTTTCTTTTATGATGCTGGCACTTTGCCACTTCACAGCAGCTAAGATCTGTGCCTACTATTCAAGACAGATGGAAATGTTTACACAGTCTATTCCCAAGCTAAAATTTTAAAATATAAATAAATATAACTAAAATATAAAATTATTCTGAATATATTAATATATTATCAAGCCTGAGCCTGAGAAAGGAACTGCAGGGTATTTGTCTTGTGTTGGTTGGAGAGATTTCTCTGTAACAGTTGTAAATACTATTTTTGCTATGTGGAGATAGGGAATTTTCCTGCACAATAGATAACTGTAATGTAATTAATGAAAAAGAAGTTTAATTCCATTGCCACAACACACACATCGGGGGACCATCCAAGCACAAGACACAGTGAAGTGCAAACAGTTTCTTTGGTCTTTTTAGAAGTGTATTTGCCCCCATCCAAACCAATTTCATGTTCAAAATCAAAGCTTAATTTCTACAACATAATGCAAATTAATTAATTTATATAAATCATCATAGTAATTTCTCTACCTCAGAAAAAACTACAGTGGACAGATTATCTCCCAAAAACCATTAGTCTTCTGTGAGACTAATAAATAATTTAATAATCTGAATGACTGAATGTGGTAAATAAAGCATATCTAATAGCCCTTTAAAAGCTTTCCAATTGTCTAAAATGTCATTTGCTGAAATTTTATTTTACTCATAAAGTATTCTATCTGGAGTAGTAGGAGCTTCAAATCACTATGCCTTTCATGTAATACATTTTTTATTAGTTCTAGGAACTGAGTAGAGTATCTGTAATGAGAGGAAAATATTGCTCTGAACTTACTTCATCTCTGGCTATATATTTCTAGGTAAAAAGTCAGAGGAAAGGAGTTTGAGCTTTAACCTATCTAAACTTATCTGCAAAATATACTCAGATGTAGTTTGAAAGACAGAGACAAATAGTGTGTTTAACCTTAGGAGGTGCTTGGGTTTTCCCTAATCTCGACCTGCCACATAGCTGAAAGTGGAAGCCTTTGAAATGTTTTTACAAAAATATTTACTTTTTTAAAAAAATTAGGAACAGAGAAGATTAACAAGGTTTTTCCTCTCCCTTTCTTTTTAACCTTGCAAACAGTTTAGTCATGAACCTCTGCAGGCTGGCATGTTCTGTTGTGTTTATCTGATAGTCACAAAACAAACTTCAAATATCTCAAGGGCTCAGCTTAATCCATTGAGCACAGAAGACCCTTTTATCTGAAGATGTCTAATTAATGGACCAGTCATTCAGCAATGATCCCTGCATCATGTTAGTTTCTGTAGGAACTTCTTCATTACAATTGTGCATTCAAAAAAAGAGAAGAGAAGTGTACAAAATGAGTGAAAACTGCAGAATTTTGACATCCTGGAATCATGTACTGCTTAAAGTCTGAAAGCTACATACACTTTGCATCTGCTTCTCTTGCTGATATATTGACTGACCCCATGAGCTATTGATGTTGAATATTTGGGTTCATGCACTGGGAGAAGGAGCCAGCATCCAATCCAGCATACAAAACTTAACCATACAAAACTCTCCTTGATCCCAGTGTTGCTGTTCAACATACTCAGTCTAGATTTGCCGCCAAAGTCAAGTAAGGACAGGAAGAATGAAACCCTCAGGACTGAAAAGGGCAGTTACCTTGGTAAAGAATGAACGGGAGGGAGTATGCAAGCATTGTGCAACGGGGCAAAGGAGTAAGAGTTCCAGCACTGGGGCACAACTCAGCAAGGACTGTAGGACTGCTTCTTTATACAAGAAATATCTACAACTCACTGATTCTTTGTTGTGAGCATTTTTCTAGCAAAAGGTCAGTTCCAATTTAGTAGGTTGAATATTAGTAAAATCAAAAAGTGCCAGAACTAAAAAAGAAAATGCAAGCTGAGAAAAGGAGGAAAATGTCCTTTTTCTTTAAAACAAGAAAAATCTATTGACAGCAAAATAAAACAGAAATTTGGCACCACACTCAGTGTATCTTCATAGGCAAAAACCATGCCACAAATTAATTAATTAACACATTGAATATTTCTGTCTATTTCAGTTCTTCTTCATAGCCCCATTGACATTTCCATAAGCCTCTTGGCAGCAGAATCAATTTTTCTGCATTCCAGTTTTCCCCATTTTAAGAGTGCATTTTCATGTTTCTAATCATCCATAATTTCCCATAACCCTCACTCATTACATCAATCTCCTAGCTAGCATGAGGAGCTGATGAAAGTGCACAATGCCTGACATCTCTATGCTATTCCTAGATGCAAAAGTCATCTTGTGTCCCAGCCAAAACAACAAATACTGAAATGGTTGATTGAGAAACAATTAAGAAAATAGAAGATTCGATACCTGAGTGGATGGTAGAAATTTGAAGGTGTGGAGGAAAGCTTGAAATTTCTAAACAACCTCAGTTTATTTTATTTAACATTCTTTTCTTTCTGTTTTAACTCCTATTGAACCATGATTATACAGTTCTTTGTGAACTGAGGAACATACTGTATTTGAGACTTTCTTTCTCACAGGAAAACTTCATTTTCTGTTCAGTGATGAACACGCAGGTGGCTTGTGCAACGATTCACTTGGAAGCACCATTAAGTTGGCCCACATTTCTCACAGAACCCTTGACCTGAGGACTCCCTGCTCCAGCAGCTTGAGAGGAATGCATTTTCTAGTGCTGTTTCCTAGCATTAGTTTTGTTGATGTGGCTGAGCTATGTGGAAGACAACTTGAACAGCAAGTCAGCCGCGGAAATACTTGTCTTAAACATGTTAACTCATTCCCACAGTCATGACAAAGCCCAAGCCAGCTGCTAATACATATTAAATAAAGACAGGTGGTTGAGTTTTATGTTCAATTTATTTACTAGCTTATAATATGGCTTAAAAATCTGAGAAGAATTTTTTAAAAGTTTTGTCTCAATTACATGGTTTTAATTACCAAATAGCATCCCTTTCCACCAATAATAGCAATCATTAAGTATTTTCAAGCTTTTTCTACATTATACTTTTACAAAATATAATTACATGGAACTAGTTAGTCTGGAAAGGTAGGTAAATTAATATTAATTGTCCAATAGGTCACAGTAGTGACAGTAGCAGTAAGTTTTAATCAACATTATTTGGGCAGAAGGCTTTGGTTGCCAACAGAAATATTAAGGTTATACATTTTCAACAGAATTTTCTGAAGAGATGTGGCTTATTGGAAAAACATTGGTCCTTCCATCCATCCATCCATCCATCCATCCATCCATCCATCCATCCATCCATCCATCCATCAGCACCCATTTCTCCAACTGGATATTAATCTCAGACCTGACAGAGCAATTTGTATACCCATAATTGTCTGTATTTAAGAATACAGTATTTGAGTCATACTCCCAGACACAGCTCCTCTCTTTACATAATCCTCCAACTCCTTGTTGCATCCCCCAATAAAAATAATAGACCATCTTGGTAGGTTATTTGGAAACATTAAGAAATTATTCCTGTTTCAAAGAGAACTGAGCATCCTGGTTCTCTGTATGCTTTCTTCTTTTCTCCCTCTCTCTCTCTCTCTTTCCCTTTCTCCCTCTTTTTCCCTCTCTCCTTCCTTTTTTGGTTTGAAAAGACCTTGTTTCAGTCTCCTTTCTAGATTTTTCTCTCTTCTTCATTTTCCCTTCCCCTTACATGGTGTTCACCAAGCAAAGAAGGAAAATGCATTTGGCCTCCTGAACAGGACTTCTCTTCAGAGATGGTGCAGCTCTCTTTGGGTGCTACAATATTACACAGCCCTTAAGATGCTCATGCCAGAGCTTGCTGGATTAAAGCTCTCTGAAGACTGTCAGCATGAGTCACAGTTACTACAGCATTAACAGCCATCCATGCTGACATATTATATATTTAAGTATTACACTAGCTAGAATCATTCCTACAGTACCAGGGACTCCATATTCCTCTCAGTGTGTTGAACTCAAGTCTTCCTCACTATGAGGGTGGTGAGGCTCTGGAACAGGTTGCCCAGAGAAATGTTTAAGGTCAGGCTGGACTGGGCTTTGAGCAGCCTTGTTTAGTGAACGACGTCTCTGGCCATGGCAGAGGATTTAGAACTAGATGATCTTTAAGGTCCCTTCCAACCCAAACCATTCCATGATTCTAACTGATAACATATTTCCGGTCTTTCACAATGCAAATTTCTGCATTTTGTATACTAGCATGTCAGATGGATACTAGTCTTAGAAAATTAGGTATCTCTACCACTTTGGTTGCAGTATTTCTTAGGAAGTAACATGGCCAATATTGCATCTAAGGAAACCCTGTAGAAGTTTCTGTTTGTTTTTCTAAAAAATATAAACTAAAGCTGTTTTTTTATCTTCAAAGCAGTAACATTGAATTATTTTGAATCATTGAGGGGATTCCTCTCTGTGCTTGTGATATTAATTGCTGTGCTTTTTAATTAATTCTGTTTTGAAACAACAGATTATAGGCAGCATTCACAAAGAGCTCAAGATCCTCTATTGGTTTTGAAACATGGAGAGCTTCATCAGCATAATGGTCTTGCCCCCACTGTGACCAAATAAATGGGAAGATACAACAGGGGGAAGAGATAGAGGTCACTTGAGTGGTTTCCTCCATGTGTTGGGCAGAGCTCATTTAGCAACCAATCCTTCTGCAACAGGAGAAAGCTGCAAAACTTTATTGTCAACCACATGTCACTAAACAAAGAAAATTTCAGAGGCTGCTTCTATTCATGGTTAGCTGTGGAGGGACAGGTAGCTCAGAATTTTCAAACCACCCTGAAAATGGAGCTATCTGCTGGTAATAGCTAAATCTGAGCTGTGGAATGGACTGTGCTTATTTGCACCACAATGCTACCCTAACAACAGGGTTTTCAGTGGTAATTATATTACCTCTTTGCTAACTTGGCTTGTGTTATTGTGCCATTTGCACCATTTTCCTTCTGTAGAGACTGACAGACAATATTTTAAGGTCAGATAACCAAAATTATTTCATTCTTCTTTGTTGTGGAGTTAAAATAAATTCCTCAGTTAAAATTCTCTTTCTGCTATATGTATATTCAAGAATTATCCAAAAACATGGGTCTAGCCCTGCAAGCCATTATTCACATGAGTTAATTCCTTAACTTTATGGAATTACTCATAGGAATGCTTCTTTGCAGAATGCAGTCCTACTATCGCTGAGAAAATAAATATTATTTTTAAAAAGATTAAAAGACTGCTTTTTGCCAAAAAACAAGTAGTTTATTTGTATTTTTACAAGTAACATTTATCATAGTTTTCACAAGAAACACTAAAATTTTAGCTAAAGCCAGCAGCAGTTTTGCTTTTTTATTGAACATCTTTTGGGAAAAAAATCTTGAGGTCCTGAAAAATTCCAATAGTGTCTTGTATTAAAAGTGTTAAAACCTGAATTAAAGAATGTAATTCAGATGGAGTTCTGGTGACTGTGCCAAAGATTACATCGTTGGCTGCTGACTGCATCCAGATTTTTAGAGCAGGTGTGTTGACTCATTCTCTGAGAAGCTGAGGAGAAATGCTGGCCTCACTCCAACCCCTTAACGCAGGGCTAACCCAACTCCATAGCTGCTTTGGGACAAACCACTGCTGTCAGACAGCACAATCTTCATGGAAATGTAGAATATGGCTTTAACATGATATTCCAGAGAGATTAGCAATGCTCTGTATGAAAGCTGGAGAATGATTTACATCACGAGTTTAGTCACTCCACTGCTAAAGCTCTTGTGTATTGGGAGGTTTATTGTGATTGCAAAAGCAGCAGCCCCTCAGATGGCCATTTTTCCTGAGAAAGTTGCTGAATGCTTGTCCTGTGACTCCTAACTGGTTTTGAAAAACACATGCCTTTTCCAACATATTTTGAACATTGTTGCCATTTCTATTGGAGGTTGTCCATGCTCACTTTGGTATTTAACATTGCCTCTGTTACCCAGTGTATTGTCAAAATCACCATATTTGTCATCTTGCTGGCAGTTCCCTGTTTACCTTTTCTTACCCAAATGATGTGTGTTCCAGGACATGGAGATAGTAAGGATTTTACTTTACAAGTTATTTTTGTTGAATAAAAAGATGCCTTTTAGTTATCTGAGGAGCATATTCTTATGCTGAAAAAAAAGGTTCAGAGAAAATATCTGCCTCCTGTCCCCTTCCCTCTTTCTTTGCAACGTTGGGAAGAACCCACAGGCCTCATAAAAATACCTCAAAGCAAATAGTAATCAAGAAAAAGATGTCTTTACTGAAAGCTTTCCCTACAGTTAGCTCCCAAGTGGTTAAATACCACGGCTATTAGTGCCACTGCCTTAATTATTTCTAAAAGTAGCAGTTGTATCTATCTGAAGTGCTAATGTTTGGGATATCCAGTATCCTTACAATTAAAGCCTCAAGTTCAACAAGTACATCTAGGAGAACCATTCTCTGGACTAGTAAAAATTCATTGTGTATCTTTCTACACATTTGGGGAAAAAAAACCAGGTAATGAAGCAACGAAACCCATTTATAAAAATGTTATTTACATTTCTGTATAGGCAACAAAATAATGCATTTGCTGAGTCTGTTGGCACATGGCAGAATAAAATTGGGAAATTAATCAGCAAGTCTCTCACCTTCACTGATGGCCATACCTGACATTTTTATTGCCAGTATCACAACACCCAAGGGAGGATGGGTCTGCTCCATAGTTTCAGTGCAAATATGGAGCACTTCTGTAACAGTCAAGAGAATGATGGCAGTCAGAAAACTATATTTATCTCAAATAGAAGGTGTTCTAGCAACCTCATGATAGCAACTGATTAGGACTAGGTTTCCTGGGGAGGTTTACACAGCCTTCACAGATCTTTCAGGTGAAGAAACAAGACTTTGTGCAGAATTTGCAATCATTCGCCTTCCACCCTTAGTCCGATTATAAAAATTAAAACACATGGGAATACATCACCATTACCTCCAGTCATTCATATTGAGAGCTTTGAATTTTGTAGTAGAAACTGCCCTTTGAAATGTATGTTTAGCTGCTGAATATACGTGATTATTTTATTCAAGGATTCTACTGCTCAAGCAATGTTTTCCAGCAATGTTTTGCATTTTTTGTGAAGACTAGTAAATTTAAGAAAACAAACAAAAAACGTTTAGAAGGCTGATTCTAGAGTCTCCTCTCCTTTGCTCTCTTTTGCTTCCACAATTCATTTTCCAAACTCAACAGGGATATTTGAAATGGGAAATCAAGACGTGAGAGAAGATGCTTGGTATGGTTTCTGCATGGCAACCCACATTCCAGCTCACAGCTAATTACAGGCAATGCTGACATCTGAGAGCTGGGAAAAACTGGGATGTTAAATCTGCTTATTTGTACAGCAAAATCTTTTCCACAAAGTATTATTTTACTCCATGGAGCCGAGGGCAGTCTGCAACACCAATGCTAGAAGAAAGTTAACGTTGTGTTAGTAGGGGATGGTAAAAGACAACATAGCTTTAATAACTTTGCATAGAGATCGACCATGGACCAAAACATTAATCATAAGCATTCCACTATTGACCTCCTGAAGGGCCAGACTCCTCCAGCTAGACTTATTAATCCCCATGAGAATAATAATATCCCATTTCAACAGTGAGAACAGAACACTTGTCTTGGCTTTAGTTGACGGATGGCTTAACTATTTTTTTTTTTTTTTTTAAGACAAATAGCATCCTTCTCTTTTTTTGAGATCAGACAGCATGGTTACAGGCAGAGTCTGAAAATATCTGGTGGATGGGATCATTGGTGATGTACTGAGTGATGTACTCCCTCTCATTGATACCAAGTTGTTTTTTTTCACTGGACAGTTTTTTTTCTTGATGCTATTTCCAACATATGGAAAGCTCATTGTCTAGTACAACACGGCCAACACTTCCCTCTCCTTATGTTGTATCCAAAAGTGACCTAAACATGGTGAAATAATAACCCTACATTTAATAATATTGTGAGACTATCAGCCAGTTGCAGCAGATTTTCCAGAGGGTATATTGACATCTTGCATACATGGTTGCAAATATATTGTTTTCAGCGTCTCTAAATTACATGCATACATGACTACAGCTTCTCAAAGAAAATACTAATAGCCTACTTATTTTTACTAACATTTAGAAACAGTGAGTTCCTGGGTTTTCTGGAAATGTAGAATTAGATTCTGCTTCCTCTAGACCACTTAACTGATAGATCAGCAAGGAATGGACTGGCACAACTCTTCAGTAAGTCATTTTCTGGTCACTTTTTCCAGCTGTCTCTTTCATAAGATAAGAGAAGAGAGCTGAGGAAAAAGGATACATGCTGAAGCATTTCCCATCTCACATTTACATTTAAACCATTTCCTTGTTGCTTTTCCAGGATCATTATTCCAGAGAAATAATTTTTTTGTTCATTCATCTGTTCTTGTTAAACATTTCTGTTTGCCCTTACAAAAATGCAAAAACTGAGCACAAGCTACAGAATAATGTTAAGATCAAGCTTTCCGATTAGCAAGTGTATTCAGTTCATTGTTTTTGAGATGTGATAAACAAAATAAGTTAGATTCTCTCCCAAGCCAGTGGGACATAAGAAGGAGTTGAAATTATTCCTTTCTTATGGACATTATTAGGATTATTACAGTTATTAGTAAGTCCATGTGCACTTTGCTGTAGCCCTTAGAAGCTCACATCCCTGTGATTCAGAAAAAATAAAACAAAAGAAAACCAAAACCAAAAAAAGAAATTTCTTTTCTTTCCCTGACCTATTACCATTCCGTTTCTAACCTGTGACCATCTCTTGACCCATGGCAAGGGTTTAATGAATGTGTACTTTACCTAAAAAAATCTCACTTTTATTAATCTGAATTGTTTTGGGTGTGCAATAGACAATTCAGAGGTTGTAACCCAGCATGTTGCCTGAACAACAGAGTAATACCTGCATATATTTTATTTACTTTGGTTTTTTCCCCACTCCTTTATGTTTATGTCCTATCTGGAGAACAGACATATTTGTATCAATTTTCATATATCAGCAGTGCATTAACCCCAACAGAGACTCTTAATTTTCTTCTCTCCTCATGCAGAAGGCACTATTTTAAAAAACATTTAGCTAGGTGCCATGAGATGACTTCATGGAAACGGCGTGGCTTCACTGTAATCCTGAGCACATACACAGTAAGAGAGAAAGGCATTCCTCTTGCAATCCAAGTTTTGGGAGGGTGGAGAGTGAAGGCTGGAGGTACAAATCCACGTCCAAGATCAGTAAATCAGTCTGCTGTGCAATATCCCTCCCTCCTTTCTACGCAAGCCTTCTGGCTGAAGAAGCTCCCAGAGCTCTCGGCCAGTTCTGTGGGTGAGAGGACCCTGGGCAAAATTTCAGGCTCCTGCAAGGGCTCTGGGGGAATTGCAGGCTGTCAACAAAGTTTGCTTGGAAAACAAAGCAGAGTACAAATAAGCCACTTCCCTTCTGACAACAGAGAGATCCAGAAACAGAGAAGATTTTTCCAGCAATTAGACTGCGAGAAGACTCCATGCAAGCATGACAGCAAACATGGCTGGGAAACAGCGCCTGCAGGAGGGCACTTGAGTTTGGGGCAAATCAAAGGGCAAGATCTTGAGTCCATGGTTGATCATGAGGGCAAAAGACAGAGCCTGTGGTTCCCTGCATAATTCAAAGTAATTATTAGTTCCTTTGTCTACCCAGTGCATGTGTCCCTCCCCAGAAAATGTTGTGCATGCACTGTGTGCGCCTGCTGCCATGGATGACCCTCATACAGAGTCTCTACAGGCAGTGAACTGTGAAATGACTTTTGAAGGCCTTTTCCTCTGTTTGTACTACAGGAAATGCTTTCAGTGAGCTTCCTCGTGTCCTTTAAGCTGTCATCTAGAATTCTCTCTGCTGTTTCCATCACTTTGTTACCACTTCTTGGACCCTACAGAGTTTCTGCAGTATTATTTTTACTCTGTTTTGGTACTGCATCAAGCAGCTGATTTCATGTGTTACCACAGGGTGCTTGTTCAACACTGAGAAAAACCAATTATTTGCACTTTCATGAAAATTTTTGCAAAACTTTTTGCAAGTCTTCACTTATTTATTCACATAAGAACACCCCAACCAAACACTGTAACATTAAAGGAAGTAAAAGTGATTCTATTTGGAAATTTTACAGAAAAGTCAAGTGATACACTAACTCCTTGAACAAAATAACAGCTGCAAAAAGGGAATGACACAGACTTTAAATGTAATCATTGCAAAACCATGAAGAAATTCTAATTTAATTATGTATAATTATCTTCCATTAGAAAAAATAAAATATGTGCTACACAGCATTTTAAATGTAATTGCCTCAGTAAAACTTTTATTTTTTTTTGTGGAAGTGTCAAAATGTCAATTGCACATTCACATGATGAATAACTGATTTATTTATGATTAATTATTCAAGATAATATACTATACTCTGTGCGCAAAGGAGATAAAATCAGTCAAAACATATGAAATTGTTTTTTGCTGTCCTACTCTTGCAAAATGGAGCAATTCACATATATTCTTAATACTTGATATCACTGAAGTTGTTACTAAAATATCTACTCTTGCAGCCTGTGCTCTTCCCAGTTGACATGGGCAACTAGTGTACAACAGAAAGGTTTCCAACACTTTAAAGACTTCTTCAGCCATGCCTCAAAAGAAGTTCTTTCTGTTCAGTTGTCTTCCTGAGAAATATTATAGTCAAGGTAAATTTGAATGCCTCAGACAATCCAACTTTGCACCAGAGTCTGCATATAGGTATTATACAGAGATGCAGCTCATTATATAATTAGTCTGGTTTTGAGTTTGAGAAAACTCAGCTCTAGGAATCTGAGATGTAGATATTAAGTTTAAACTAAATGGATGCACAAGCCTTTTGGAGATTTAGCCATCGCTGAATGCCAGAAAATATGAAAGTGATCTTAGAGTACTTTGTGTTCCTGACAGGGAGTTCTGGGGACTCACTGTCTTATTGCATAATGTTGAACACTAGTAACCAAACATCTGTTAGCAGAGAATGGAAGCCACAGATGACTGTGGTATTAAAATGACCAAGAAATAGACATCCTTGGATAGTTAAAGCTACTTTGGTAAACTGGTACAGAATAGCTACACTGAAAAGATTCTGTCTTGCATCAAGGATTCCAAATAGCAACATAAATACTAAGGTTCTCCCTAGACAAGAAACTATACATGTTATTGATAAGGTAAAAGAAAACCAGGTGAGATGCATACTTGAATGCATACCTTGCACCAGATACTATCCATACATCAAATTTATTCTGTATTTTCTCCTTCTCTAAAACAACACAGAACTTGAATTTTTCATGACATCCTGTATAAAACCATTGTATTTAATTGCACCCTCATGACACTCACTTGCATTAGAAAGAATATGCAGTCATCCATGCGATCTCTTCTCTCTGACGTGAAGAAGATGCTCCTTTTCCTGAACTCTGGTAGCCCTGGGACTGTCAGAAGCAGACTGAGCACAAAAACTTCAAGCAATTATGGGCCTAAAAAGCCAGTAGTGTTTTCCTTCTTGCTACAATGGTGCAAAAGTAAAGCACAAGCCAGTCCTGGGGTGTATGGGATGCTGTGAGTGGTGCTTAAAGTCCAGAAAAGAGGAAAAGACTGGCTGACTTTGTTCATCATTTTCTCAACCAGTTCAGAATGTAGCTGTGGAAAATGCCCATATCTTCTTGTGTGCTTCAGTCTCTCTAACTGTAGAGTGAGAATTTATGCATTAAAATTCCTTTGATACTAAAACGTTGCTTGCAGCATGCTTTGCAAACCTCAGTTGAAAGTGACACAGTAGTGTAAATGTGTGTTTTTTCATTTAGTACTGTAGGCACCATCATCCAGGAAAAGCACAGATAGACATGCATGCTTTCATCATCTTTTGTCTTTAGGTGCCTAATGTACTATCAAACACAGAACAGCTCCATTTTTTGAACTCAAGTTTTAACTGTAAACAAAAAAAATTTTTTTTTATTTTATCTTCCCCAGGGAAGCTGTAAAATACTTAGGTAGGCAATAGCATTTAGGCTGTTAATGATCTCTAAGAAATTACTGTCAGTAATTAAAAATGAATGTTTTTCTGTAACATATAATCAGTAATCAGAAACTGCTAGGAAAAATAGTGGTGATGTGAAATCAGTCACCATAACGTGTTTTGACAAGTCTCCTAATTAAGAAAATAATTACCCAAACCACTAAATATGTAAGGGAAAAAATATCTTGCAAGTCTGGCAAAAGATGAGCATGTTCCTTCTAATTTTCATCATTTTTTTTCTATGAAATGGAAGAATCTTCTGTAATATCTGTAACTGGAACAAAACCTCCAAAGGGAGGTTATCCAAGATTGTTATTTCTAGTGCCAAAAGCAAACAGATAGTTGGCAGTCAGAGCACAGCCGTCTATAAAGTACATTTTGGTCAAAAGTAGGCAATTCCATTTGGACTCCCAGGCTCATATCCCACCCTTAGCTCATCACAGATGGGCGCCTCATCAGTCACAGCTGTCTGAAACACCCAGATATCTCAGGCCCAACAGGGAATGAGGAGATTGCATTGCTTTTTGGGCAGTATGAACTTGCTTTTTTTGATATCTGTTTTCTACCTTCATATAGCATTGACCTGATTTCTAGCATTCGGGATTTTCCCATTTTTAAATCTCTAGTGGGAGATAACCCCTAACTTTCACTGTGGAGTCAATCACTAGGTAAGGGAGTCCACATAGTTTAGGATTTTTGTGTCACTCTTTAACCTCTTCTTCCTCTTCCCATGTGATTTTCAGTAGGAGTCATTCCTCACATTCTGCACATCTTCGCTTAAAAAAGAAAAATCAAAGTTATATCAGACTTGGTTAATCCTGTCCTTGAATCATCTGAGGGATCAGGAATGAGTAAAATAGATGTCAGTGTCATCTAATAAAATAGAATTCAGTATTAACTTGGAGCTGCACCTCTCCCAACTGCAAATGCTATCAGTCATCCATATCGACCCTTAGCACACTGCTGAAGATCTTTCTCATGCACAGATGTGATGTTACACCAGGTCTGGCTCCTCTTGTTTTCTTCTGGCAGCACTCAGCCATAAAAGCACACAGCAGCCCTCTCACACTAACTGTCTCTGTGATATCCCATTCTGGCCAACATTATTTGTTAGTAAGGAAAAAAAACATACAACCACAAAAACAAAATAGTAGAAAGTAACAAACTGGAAGGCAATAAAAACTGGTAACAACAAGTAAACAAACAAACAAACAAAAAAACAATCTGGGATGAAACCCTGATCAGGAGAAGAAAAACAGCAGCGGCAAGGTTCTGCCTAAAAGCACAAAAAGATTCTCATCCATCAGTTTGCTATTAAGTAGAACACAATCCTGGAAGAGTTTCAAAACTGGAAATTATTGGGGGGAAAAAAGCTGTTTCTAAGAAGATGAAATTTGCAGGCCCAAATGTTAAGCAAAACTTTCCACCTAGGGCAAGGATTGATCGTGGGTTGAACACATGCAAGACTCAGGAAATGGGGTGCACGTTCCTCTGATATGTATGCCTCTGGCAGTCCTGTGCATATCCTGCTTGTTTTTGTTGAGAGGGTTATAGCAGTACACACATATTTTTTGCACATTTTCCTGCTGGTTTTGTAGAGGGCAAGAAGACAGTTGTAATCACAACTTGTCACTTGTCTGACATGCATTTTAGATATTTTCATATTGGCTATGTATAAAGGTGTTGACAGGTTACAAATTTGCACAATTTAGAGACTGAGAGGGCCTAATACATTGTCATTTCCATTCCACCAGAAATGCAGCACCACCTCTCTTGCTCATTTCCCAGCAACTTACCTGGTATCTTGTTCAAAAAGCTGTTCATTCCACTTTCTTTGTGAGTTTATTCCACACTTAAGTGACTACCATTGCCAGGAAGTCAAGGTGAGCACAAACTGGACCTAACAAAACCTCTTCTTGAGGCTCAAAATAGTTCTTTTGTTTTTCTTCAATATTCATGCATCTCTGATTTGATGATTATCTCCCAGAAGCAGAAGTTCCAAATTTACCTCTGAGAAGACTTTTCCTGACCCACCAAAAGCAGAAGATACAGGAAGTTGTATAAGAAATGTCCGTGTAGCTGTCACCATGTTTTCCAGGCTGGAAAATGAGAAGAAATTTTGAGAAAATTGAGTTGCTTCTCTGAAGAGATTTTTCTCAGTCTCATGCATGAAAATGATACTCTAAATAGTTTTACATGTAAGTTTTGTAGTGAGCATTACAAAGGAGTACTTTGACATTTTTATGGTCTGTTTTAATTAAATGAAGCAAAATCTGCTTTTCTGAGTGATTCATTTATCCTATCAACCTTTCTATTTTTGTAAGATTAAATCAGGAAGTTCGCATTAAGTTTCCTTTCCTGGAATTCCAGTTTAACATTATTACCCTTTGTTTAGACTGTATCACTTATTCAGCTGATAAGAGTAGACTATTCCACTGGAGAGACAGAGATTCAGCAATTTAGATCCCTTAAAGAGCATTCTGTATTTTCCAGTAAATGACTACATTACATGTTTCAGGAAACTACTGAGAATTATACATTTTTTCAATCTGCAGACATGAAACAGTATACTAATGAAATGATGTGTCTCAGCAAAGCACACATAATACTTTTTGTCCTTGGCATTAGGAGGGATGTTACAGCTTTGCATCATCTAGTTCTCAATGCAATCCCACAGCTTGATTGGGATCTCCAGGACAACACAAAAGAACACTGGAGAAATACTAGGTACTGATGCTAAGAGGATAAAAATTTATACTAAGGCACACATTTTAAATTCTGAGGTAATTTGTCATGTTTTAAACTTTGAAGTTGTCACTTGTCATTAAAATCAAGGTGCATTCCTAAAGGAGGCATTTTAAAATGCTGGAGATTCAACTTGAAGCTGGAAACCTAAGCAAGACGTGTGGGTCAGGTTGTTACAACGATCTTTAAAATCTGTGATCAGTGATCTAAAAATATATACACACTTTAATTCTGGATTGTTTTCTGAAATTATGCTGCCTACATTATTTTACTATTATGTTTGTGTTCCTCTGTAGTATCTAGTATCCTGAATTCTGATATATATGTGAAAACGGTCTAGATTTACAATGTATTTAAATACTCAGATTGATTTGTTTTACTTTTTTGTGGAGATGGTTTTTGGTTCAGTGGTTTTGGAGTTCATTGGGGGTTTTTGTTTGTTTGTTTGTTTGTTTGTTTGTTTGTGTTTGTTTGTTTGTTTGTTTGTTTGTTTGTTTGTTTGTTTGTTTGTTGTTTTGTGTTTGGATTATTGGGAGGTTTTGCCTAGGACAAAGTCTAGCTTTGCAAACAAAGAAAAACGCATTTGTTCTTAAACTAACACCTGAATTTCTTGTTCTGTTTCCACCACAAGCAGGTAACACTCCAGTTATGCGTCTAACTTAGTCTTACTGAATGCCAAATTCTTATTTCCCAGTATTTTCTTTGGTGCCTGGATCCAATTTGTCTTTCAGGATGAATTAGAGTAAAAGGCTGCTTCTCTCCACAGTCTGACATATTTACCAATACTCATAAATGAAAGCACTTCATCTAAGCACTAGTTTTATGCAGAGTGCAGATTTTCCAAAACATCTAAACTAGAGGCAAGCACAGTGTGATAAGCATTCCTAAATTGTTAGAAATTATATATATATAAATATATGTATTTATACAATAGACACAGATAGACAGAAAATAGATCTTTTTATCTTCACTATTATAAAATTCACTATTTATTCACTATTACAAAATATGAAGTAAAATTAAATCTGCAGCAAACAATACTTTCCATCTCCCCCAAATCACTTGCATATTACGCAAAATCTCCATAAATTAAAGTAAATAATAAAAACTTAATAAATGTGGTTGTTTGCTGAGGTCAAATGACTCATATTCATATTAACTAAGAGGGAGCTAAACCTGAAAGGGTTCATAAAATAACTTAGTGTCTAACCCTAATTATTGCAAACAAAGATCAAAAGAAAAGCTTATCAAAAGTGGAGACAGTTTATTTCCATCTTGGAACAAAGCACAAAAGACACAGTGTCTTGTCCTTCCTTTGAGGTTTCTCTGTCAGCTCATTTCCACTCCGTTTCCTGATAGGTTGAAATATCTTGATGGCTGTTCTGTTGACTAAAACACAATAATCAATTCTGGGGAACATGTCAGCTACTTATTTTTATAACAGGAACAATGGAAATAGCATCACATTGTTAATAGAGGTAAAAGTGATTAAAAATACCCTTTTGGGTTTTCCTTTCTAGTTCCTATAGTCACAATGCACTGGAATTGATCCAGAACAAACTACGACTGTAGATACACACATTTTTACAGGAATCAGAGAACTTTGATTCATCTTTAGTCTATGAAGGAATGCTTGTTTTTCAAAGTTGCTGCTGCTGCATGAACCAAGAATAACCAGTTTGCTTTTTTATGTATATATTTATTTTTTCAGATTACTATTTCAAATATAAAGCAAAGAAGAGGCATTTGTCTCTAAATTACTCTTAGAGGGCATATTTATTTCTTCACAGTATATGTATATACAGTTGTAGTGGGTTGACCACTGGCCCTTTTTCCTCCTCACCAAAACTTTAATTAAGGCAAACCCAGGACAACAGTCTATGTCAAACTGCTACAAAGAAAACGGACTAAGAGCCTGTATTTGCCTGTATTTGCAAATTGCAGAGCTGCATTCTGTGACATTACATAGAGTTTGCATAGTACCATGTACTCAAAATGATACTTAGTAATTAAGTATGGAATGAAAAGGACATCACGCTCCTCGATAGCATCTTTAAAAGATATATTAAACTCGTGCATAAACTTCATAATATTTGCCTTGCTTAAAAAGATGGCATAAATTTCTGCAAAAATATAAACAGGCACAGAAAATTTTGTTCCCTGTCCAACAGAAAAATGCTATTGAGCACACGAATGTAAATATCCCTACTGTGTTTTTATTTCCTTATTAAAAAAATAAATCCCTGTGTCGAAATTTAGGATATCATATCCTGAATAAGCTTCTTGATATAAAGATGGCTAAGAAAAAGATCATTCAAATAGATGAAACCTATTTCAGAGTTACAAAGATTAGATAAGCAGTGCTTGATGCACTCCGTTGAGACAAACCACTCATTCAGTGCCAAGTATTATTAAAATTCATTTTCTTAGCTGACACATGGACTTTTCATGCAGAGAGACCATGAAAAGCCTTGCTGTTCTGATAATCTGTACTTCGATTTCTGGCATTATCAGTCAGATCAGAAATAGTGACTACAAGTGGCCAGAGGATAAAGCATCAGCTTTTCATTCTTGAGGAGATATGCTTAATGGAATGAGTTTAAGAGTTTCAGATGAAGTGTGGCTGAGAACATAGAAATGGTGTGTTAAAGATCCTGGAAATCCATCACCAAAAAAACTAAGCGAGCATTTATGCACTCCAATTTCAATACATCCTTCAAACCAAATGAAATTGCACACATGAACTTGTACAAATGAGATTTAAATTCCTTTCCATTCTGAAATAAACAAAGTCTTTTCTAAGCAAGGAAGGAGATCTTGCAAGCTGACAAATACTATTTAATGCCAAATAGAGCAACTCATCACAATTGTCTGGGCTTTCCATACTGCTCTGCAATACATTATAGAGTAAATATTAAGTGTTAGGTAGCATCTCATTGGTTTAGATTACACTCAGTGTACTCTGATAATGTTTGTCCTAACATAACTAATTGCTATATAAAGCAATTCTAGCAGAAATTCATAGGATCCTTGAAGACCATTCTCTTTCCTCCTTCATTTAGTATATTTGTTCATATCCAAGGGTTCTGAGCACTGGATATCAATGACTCTATGGAAGCATTAAATTAATCGCTAGATTAGTGTTACTACAACTGCAGATACAGTTTACTTGGTCACGATTCACTCAGTCTGGCAGTGTTCTCATCTCTCAGTCTCACCATATTTACATTTTGAATTCTAGATTCTCAGTTCATTCTAGAGCATCTAGGAGCTCACCTCTCAGTTCTTTCTTTTGGTCTGTATGCTTTTCCCTCACTGGGGATCACTATCCAACAGCTCTGGACCTAATGTTCTGCCTGCCATTACCTGGTTTGACCAAAAGAAGAGAAGAAAAAGATCTAAGGAAGGCACTTCTGTCCCTTGCAACTGCTATTAGTAGCAGCTATCTATAAAAGGGAAAAGAAGACCAAGAAATGGAAGGAAAGGAAATGGAAAAAAGGAGATGGAGAAGCTGGCAGTAGGTGTACTAAATACCCAGCATAGGTGGACATGAAGATGAGAAATTCTTATTGAAGGTATAAAGCTTTTTATATGACTTAGAGGGGAAAGAGTGTTATCATAAGGCAATACACGAAGTTACTTTGCCCTTTATAAACAGATGGAGCACCCAAGAATCCTAGCTTAGCTAAAAGGTTACTTCAGTGGGAAATAACTCATCACCTCAGAAGCAAATCTAAGTATGAACTTCCCCTGTTCTCATTCTGTGTGCTAGCCAGGAAGTTTCCCTCATGGCTCAAATCTCATCGTGAAGTCAGCTGACTTTGTGAAGTGCAACAGAAATAGCAAAGGAGAGATGCTACTGAGTGTTTCAGATACCTGCCTAACATAAAGGTGAACACCAATTTGGGGATTTGGTTCATTTTTTACATATTTGCAATCACATAATCTTCTTACCTTTGATATAAACCCACATTCAAAACAGCATATTATTTTGGGATATCTGGCTCATTATTTTTTGACAAGTGGGATTCTTGCACCCTAGGCCAGTGACATGTGGTTTTTATTTCCAAATATTTCCCTAATAATTCAGTTCACTTCATCAGCTCAGAAATTCCATGTTCTAATTTGTTAGCATCTAAATTTTCAGGATATTTTTTTAGACATTTTTCTTAGTGCTAATGCTGATTTACTAAGAGGCAATCTTAGTTTCTTAGATCTTAGATTATTAAGTTTGTAAGGTCAATATGACATGCATGACAGGTTATAAAAATCCACTGGTAAATCAGATGGAAAGTTCTGCCTATACACCTTTCAAGTCATTGTTTATACTTCCCAGCTAGAAATCACAGGCCAGGAGCAGTGTTAATCTTGAGATCTGGGAGTTGGAAAAATAAAGATTCCTCAGCAAAGAAAATTGAGAATAACTCTGTACTCTATTGCTGCTCATGAGAAATACAATTCTACTGAGTGATGTAAAGGCTCTTGTTTCAAAGGAGGGAAAGTTCAGGTTTGAGCATGAAAGGTTCAGTATGTCCTATCACTGTTAATCACTTGCCCCATTGATCCCAGCACAGGTCCATCCCTGACTGTCTTGAACTCTCTGAAGTCTCTGATCACTCTGAAGTGATCAAACAAAAAGATTAGCTCAACGAATTTTTTCCCATATTTTTTTCTCAAAATGGATCCATATCATTTTAAAGTACAAGTCCAAAAATGATCCAAACCTTGTTAGCACTGCATTCTATAAATAATGTTGTTCATAGCTTTAACTTCCTTTTCTATGAAGAAATAATCAGGTTCTATATCTTAAGGCTTATTATTTTCTAAGACCCCTCCTATGTATTACTGAACCTTCAGTAAAATCAACAGAAACAAAAGACCCATAAAATCCAATGGCAAAAACATTTTAAAAACATCAGAGTATTTGTTCTATGTATGTAACTTTTCAGACACCCACAGAGGGCATCATATTACAGGTGCAGCTGGCCACTTGGTGGTCATGGAAAGTGAAAGGGATTCTTCAGAACTCATCTGATGCTATACAGAAATGTGGAACATTTGCTATAGAATGAAATAAGATAAACTTTGCTGTTATCAATTTCTTGTGTCTAACAGTAACAAGATGCATAGCTCTTGCAAATTACTGTGCAACCACAGGCTTTTTAAAAGATCAACTACAACAGGAAAGAAGCTATTTCAAATACCATGTTTGACTTAAAAAAATAGAAAGCAAGTATAGGGATTACTTTGTTGGTCTAGTGACAGAAGTGTTGCAAAATTTTGTACAATAGCATGGTAATCTCAGTTTATCAGGTGTACTGGGCAAAGAGGTTTAGGTTAAAGCATTCTCCCATTATTGCTATCTGTATTTACATTCTGAAGTTGAATGGGAAAAAATAAATAAATAAAATTTTAAAAAGACATTTCAGAATATGACAAAACCCAGATTTTCTTTACTTTAACAGAAATAATGCTTTTTCATATATACTCAGTCATTATACATAGGAGTTTGGGGTTTTTTAATTCACAATGTAGGTACTCAAAAACTGCTCTGGGCTAAGATTAGATATAAGAGATTTACCTCTCTCAAGAATTAACTAATTTGCCATATGTCTTTGTAAAATGATATGAAGACAAAAGTAAAACCTCAGAAACAAGGAAAGTAAAAAAGGTAGCCCTTCATAATGTGACAGTGTTGAAATATGAAAGCATATTAACCACTTTCCATGTTTCTTTTTCTTGTGGTCATGTAAAAGAATATGAGACTTTGTTTTTAAAACACAAAAGCACCTATTAACATGTCAGTCACTTCTATGCATTGTATCATGTTCACAAATAACATCATGCAATACTTTCACTCTCTAACATACTGGCATAAAAAGAAAAATGCAGCAAGAAGGAGGAGGCAGCATTTTTCGGCTAAACTGACCATCCATTTAGAATTCATAATCCTAAATTTTAAGGTGATGAATGAGCACCCCAATAATTCTGTTACTCCTCCTAATCCTCGTTAGGTCTTGAATCTGTTGGCAAAGTCCAAACAGCCACTTCTTTCTGCCTGATCCCCTCCCCTTGCTATTGCTGGCTCTCATTCAAGTCAGGATCACATTTATCTGAGCAATATACACCTAATAAATCTTCCCCAACTCAGTTTGTTCTTGCTGGCATGACAGCAAGCTTCCCCCTCCACTTCTCTTGTCTTTCCTCAGACATCATTATGGGTGTTGACACTCTAGCAAGTTACTTAAGGTGCTCTTAAATAACAGTCTGCATGTACACATCTCCCAGTAAATGGCAAGGTAATTGCTGCTGTAAGCTGGGTTTCAGTTACAATAAGCAAGAGCATGGGTATGGACAATGAAAGAAGCAGCCACACTAGCAATCTGCAGGAGGATTTTTATTAGATGTAAATAAAAATTATTTCATACAATACTTTCCACAGTACTTCTCAAACACTTTGCAAAAAAACAGCATGTACAATTCTCCCTAATTTATCTCAGGAAAAATGAAATATGAAAAGGGAACTAGATAGACCAAGGCTGTCTGATAAGTTAAAACTAGACTGCAGACAGGTATTTTGGGTCTCAGTCTACTGTGCTGTCAAGAACAGGACCAAGGATTAAGAATCTATTATGACTTACACCAGACCTCGCTTTGCTCACTGGGCTTATTAACATGTGTTTTCCTTCTTCCCTGTCTCTGTAGCTTCACATGACATTAACAATAGCTACTCTCCATGCTGTAGTACCAAGCTAGTACCTCCCCAGGTGAATGCTGATGTGAAATTAGCCATCACCATGTATGTGCTCCAGTTGCCATAGTTATCATGCTTTACTGAGTCATGGGTTCAAAATTATTTCCTGAGTCCTGGAGATTTCCCCAAGGCTAAAACAGCAACAGTCTCTCACATAATGGGTCAATTGGTCCAGGTGGGTGCATGTGCTTATTTCCTCCAGAGGAAACAAGTGTAATGAATATAGAGTTCATTTAGGTAAAAAGCCGTGAATCTCACAAGATGGAAGATGGAATTAAGAAAAAATTTGCTTTTGAAAATAATTTTTCCGATGTTCATATTTTTTTACTCAATATAATTAAAAATATCCCCAATAAAAAAAAAATTTAAAAAGCCCACCCCAAAACCTTGATTTCCTTTCCCTTTACTCCTTTTAACTCCACATGGAAACTACAGTCCCAGCGTCTCATGCTGAAAAGTCTAGTATCTCATGTGTAATATAACAACACAGCTGCTTCATAAACTAACTTTTAACCACTGCTTTGACATGTTTAAGGCATCAGTCTTTCAGTTTTCATCTACTCTAGTGGCCAATTTACATCTTACATCTTGTTTAATGAAAGGTTACTGTTGTCTCTCTGTAAAAGCTGACCTTTTTTCTTCATCAGACTGGAGGTCATGCATGAAAACACAATGAGGTTTAAAGAAATGCATCTTAACATTGGAATGCCTTGGAAACTGGTGGTTTTAAATGTGAAAAGTAAAATCTACTTGCTTTAAAAATGAAGAGTGAAGAGCAGGTTGATTCAGTAGTGGTATAACTGCTGTCACAAGAACACACAGTGAAACAAGAGCACTGTTCTGATAAAAAATTAATTTCCCAGGCAACACAAAGTTGAGCTTTCTTCCCTGCCACCATTTTACACCATCATCAAGTTGCTCATCTTTTGATCATTTTGTAATATATATTTTGAGTAAGAGCATCCTGTCTTCTTCTCACATCTGATTGCAAACTGTGATTTGTAAGAACAGAAGAAGAGAACTTGGGTGAGGCTCAGGCACCAATGTGTCTTTTAAATAACCCAAAAAGAAAGGAGAGAGCTTGGAGATGACTCCTGGTGCCATGGAAATCTGCTGCCACATAGCCACCAAGGCAATTACCACCACTACACCTAGGGATGGTGCTTTGGCCCAGACAACCTTCATTACAGCTTTCTCTAATGCAGGGTAATAGCCAGTCCCCCTTAACTTGCATATCCATTAGGTCTCACTTACACAACCATTTTTACAACATACATGCAGAGGTTTTAATCCTGACAATTTCAGGTACAGACTCCTTCTTGTGAAGCTGTGATGAAGTATGGATGCTGTCTTTATCAGCAATAGTACAGTTATCCTGATTTTTTCTAAATGTAAGGAGGAAGAACTTCTACGTGTCACAAGCCATACACTTATGTTAGATCATCTCTGAGCTCTCACCACAGGTTGGAAATTCTAACTATGATTCTCTAAGCACTTCTTCTAGATAAGGTTTAGTTTACCTACTTTCCCTACTTTCCTGAACATTAAATTAAGTTGGTTATTTTTGCAAAGGTGAATCACCTTTTTTAAGGTGAAAATACAGCTTTTAATTGAAGGGAAGGCTGAGCCATTAACAGTAGAAAATTCTGCAGTCTTTAAAAATAAACCTTCACCTGTGACAGCATCTTAACCACAATATAGGAAAGATACCCTACATCTGCACCAATTTCTATAAACCAATGCTATTTCATGTAAACTAAAGAGTTTATCCTCTCTGTTTAATATGTAACTAAAATAATGATTTTTCTCTCCTCTTTTATTTTCCCTATTTATATTTTATCAAATTCTATCTTCATCAATTTAATTTTATTTTTGGTTTTTATTCTGTTGTGCCTTTATAGAACAGAGTCATTCTGAACTGTTGAACTCACAGTTTGATGTTTGATGGCATCCAAAAATAGGCAAAAGCACAGAGCTCTTACCCCTTGTTTTAAAATATCTGGTTATATGGACCACAAAGAATAGGGTAAGGTTAACTTTCTTTATTGCTTTTACTGTTTAAAAAAAGGGGGTAGACACCCAACTGAATGTTGCCTGGGATCAGCTACAAGAGTCTAATATACATGACAAGCTGGTAACAGTTCTGATAGTGTTCATTTTTGGAGGAAGATTTCTAAAGCAGAGAGCCCATAAATTACACTCTGCAGGGAAGCATCTCTGTTTGTGTAATTTAGTGCATTTACTATATATTTTGTTTAAAAGTATGTTGGATAGATGCTTTCATTTTGTGATGAGTAGGTGAAACCATGTCTTTCCTTCTCTGGAAGCAAGGCACTGTTAGTATCACTTATCTCTGCAAAGCGATAGTGCAAACACTCTTTGTCAAGAGGCCAGAACAATTACAGACTTTTTTAAGTAATTACTTTTAGTAAAGACAAGTGCTAGAAAATTCAGACTTAATTATTTCACTGACAATGGTTGGAACATCAAAGTCCTTTGGACTGTGGAAATACTATATACAAATATACCCCAGTCAAAAAGGAATCTAAGACCAGAACCAGAGGCCTGGAAACTCAGTTTGAAACTGTTCCATAATCTATCATGCTGTTGCTAAGAGGATATTAATACAGCATTTAGAATTGCAGTCATGTGTCTCACAATCCTGTGTTTGTACCAGCAGGTCAGTTGACTAATTGTGAATTGGAACTTCTCTGTGTACTGCACTATGTAGAAGAAAAAGGATGACAGGGGTACAGTTAACCATTAAGGCATTTGGGCCTGGGAGGGAAAGCAGAGGACAATCACGTCCTTATTATTAGATGCCTTCCTGCAAATCACTCCCTTATGCAGTTACAACAGAAGGAGAATTCACCTTTTAAACTGAGTAATTGTGCCTGTCGGGCACCCTTTACAATTACTTTACCATCCAGCAAGAGCTCATTGATTGCATTAAGGATAACAGTACTCCACAGAAACAATTCTCTTAGGCAGGCTACTTCCAAAATCCTGTGTCTCTGTCAGGCAGCTGCCTGCTCTTTGAATAGCCAGAGAGATAAAGAAATAAAAATATTAAAGGCCAAAGCTCTCCTGATTTCACAACACTCTTTAAAGCCGGATGAGTGATTAGGGTGGTTGTAGCCTGTTAAACACCCATGCCTCAGGTGGAATGCTCCTCTGAGCACGTTTTACAGCAAATGTGAGACTGGTGCCTTGCCTCAGCTCCAAAAATATGCCTGCTTAAGCAGCCCTATAGAATTCCAAGTTAAAATACAAGCCCGAGTGACTGTGTGCCTTCAGCAGTTGATAACAAACTACAATCAAAGCCTTTCTCTTTTAGATTACAAGCAATCATCTAATCCAGGTCAGTGATAATCCTCCGGCATTTATTTAGCAATGATCCCAACAGACAGACTGCTCCATCACAAAAGTCACTGTTTCTGACATGGCTGCAGAGACTGAATAAGGGTGAACATTCCTCCTTTACTGTGGAAGCTAAATAGATTTGCAAGTAGAACAGGAGTGCTGAACTAAAGCACAAGTATAGTGTTTCATTGTCAGCATCCTCGTTAAAAAGCATTCATTTGCTATTTAACAAAGTGGTAGAGGGAAGAATGATAACCCTTGATTTAATTACTGAGAGTTTCCCATCTTCTGTGCCTGGGACACATTTGTTAAGTGTTCACCAATCTTATCACTCACTCGTCTCAGAATCCTCAAATGAAACTGACTTCAGATTCTTGATTTGCAGCTGTCACACAAGCCTCTGAATTTGGATTGTACTCCCCTATTGTACAGGTCTTCTCTCATTTTTAGACTTTTTAAATTCCCTTTCACAATGCCAAGTTCTCCCAACCTTTCCCATTTTTTCTGTGAAGTCCATTCTCTCCTCCTTCAAAAGCTTCCTGTGGGTCCTATACAAAAGCTTCCTATACAAAATGAAGGCTTGGTCCAGGAAGCAGCTTAGGCAGTCTGTGTTTACAGGAACAAACCCTGATTTTTACAGAGGGTATTAACTTGACACTTGGTGGTCTCTAGGTTCCAGCATTATTATTGTTGTGATAGAAAAGCCTTTGGGCCAGCATGTTTCCCTACATGCTCTTGGTAATTTTTTTTCCTTCCCCTTCCCTTGCTTTTGAGGATACTTATTGGAGAAATTTCTTCTTCTTTTTCTTTTCTTTTTTTTTTTTTTTCCAACAGCTGGGGCATAGCATATGTCGGTCTTCCCCATGCTAGAGCTTGGAATTAATATTTTATATGCCTGACCTATCTAATAAACATATATCCTGACCTTACAAGAAACATACAAAAATGGAGGTAAATATAACTATGCCAAAAAAGTACATGAGCCAGGTTAGACACAAAGAAATAATTGATTAAGCAGGTAACATATGTAAAGTTAAGCTCAAAGATATAGTGCATTTCCATCCTCTTCTGGGCTATTAAAGCAAATTAATGACCTAGAGCTGTGTAGGGGTTTCCAGAAACAACACTACAATGGCCAACTGGCCACGGTTTGCAGCCTCTAGAAGGGGGAGATGTTTATTCTTCAGGAAATTGCCAGCTCAAGCATCTCATTATGTATACTTTATATCTGTATTCATAGTGCAGAATGACAACTGAAAGTTAGAATAACACCAGTGAGTATAAAATATGATGTTGGCTTGGAGGAAAAGGAACCAATCATAATCTTTCATGGGGTCCAGATATTTTCAGATTTTCACAATACTTTTTCCATGCTTATAGTTTGGCAGATGCTCAAAAGTACCTGTTTTGTGCCATTTCACAGTCCTGAATGTGTCAACCAAGCAACAAGCATCCAAAAAAACTTTGCAAAATTTAAGGGGGAATAAGTGATGTAGGTAGCAACTCCCAGACATAGAGCTATGATGCCAGGCTTTGCTTCAGTATCTCCAAGACTTGCCTATCACTGTGCTGTGGTCCCCATAGGAAAAACGCTTGTTTTCCCTCCAGGTTCAGACTGAGACTTTGACGGTGCTGAAGAATTCTAAAATTTCACAGCACTCTTCAGGCACGCTGTGTGGAGACGGAGGGACTGGCATGCCCTGGCCACTCTGCATGGCTTGTTTGTGGTTGAAGGCTCAGCATCCCCAATGCCTTGGGCTGTTCAGGCTGTTCCAAACCTCTCCAATTTGTAACACCAAGGAGCCAGGATGACTTTTCAGTCTAATCTCTTCTCTGTTTCCCGGGAAAAGTATTGAGAGCTTTGCTTTCGATAAACCTGGCAGTCGCAAGAGCTGACAGCCACTAAAAACCAAAGGAACGAAAGGCACAGATGCCTTTAGGTCGTCTTTGACCGCATTACCTTTGGTTTGTGTAATTCCCCTGGACTGCCCAGACGTGCAGTAGAGAGCGGTGGGTGTGTGTGTGTGCACGTTCGTGTGCGTGTGCGTTGTGTGCGTGTGCACGGGTGTGTGCGTGAGCGTGTGCACGGGTGTGTGAGTGGGTGTGAGCGAGCATGTGAGTGAGCGTGTGCACGAGTGTGTGAATGAGCGTGTGCACGGGTGTGCCTGGGTGTGCGCGGTGTGTCGCCCCGTGTCCCCGCTCTCTCTCGCGGCGGTGCCGTGCCCAGGCAGGGGGGCCGTGCCCAGGCTGGGTGCCCGCGCCCGGGGGTCTCTGCGGGCGCGGCGCGGGCCGGGGGCGGGGCGGCCCCGGGGGCGGGGGCCGTGAGGGGCCGGGCGGGCGCTGCGCTGCTCGGCTGCCGGTGTCACTTGCGAGCCGCCGCCGCCGCGCAGGCAGGCGGGCAGGCAAGCAGGGACGCAGCCAGCCGGCCCCGCAGGCAGCCCCACGGAGCCACCGCGGCCGGCGGAGACCATGATCCTCACACGTAAGTCCGGGGATCCCCGCCCGGCCCGTGCTGGGGGTGGCGGCTGCGCGCCGGGAAGCGCGGGCTCCGCGCATCGGTGGGGGCAGCGCGTGGGGCAGAGGGTCGGGATCCGCTCGCGTTATCCCGCAGCTCCCGGGAAGGGGCGCTGGCAGGGGCGGCTGTCCTGTCGCGCGGTGCGGTGCGTCCCCAGCCGCGGGTCCCGGCCCCGCCGCCCGCCCGTGTGCGCGGTGGGAAGCGCCGTCGGGGCGGCAGCCCCAGGTGAGACGGGAGCGCTGCGCAGCCCGGGATCGCCGCTGTGTCAGCCCGGGATCGCCGCTGCGTCTGGGAAGCGCGGCCGAAAGGGTTAACACGCGGGGGTACCGCGGGCGCGGAGCGCCGCTCAGGGATGCGGCCGCTCGCTGAAGATCGCCGTGGCGCATCTTTCTCTCTTTTTTGCTGTTTTTTGTTTTGGTTTGTTTGTTTGGTGGTTTTTTGTGGTTTTTTTTTTTTTGGTTGTTGTTGTTTTTTAGTTCATTGTGGGGTTTTTCTCCCGTTGCCTTTTTTCCCCCTCTTAATTTTCGTCTCTCTCTATTTTGGGTGGTTTGTTTTTTGTTTTTTGGTGGTTTTTTTTTTTTTTCTTTTCTTTTCTGGGAGCCCTTGCGAGACGGGAACCGTCGAGTTCCTTTTGAAGTTTTCCGTAATTAGCCCGATGGCCCCAGGAGCCCAGTGGCTCCCCCCGTGCGGCGGTGGCCAGCCCTGATGTCACCCCCGGCAGCTTTGATCCCGGTGGAGGAGCAGCACCTCCTGCCAGACGGGCTCACCCCTACCCCCCTCTTCCTTTTTCCCTTCCCGAGGAAAACAGAAAGCCGATGCCGTTTTCCAGTCGGTCAGTTTTACGTCCCGGTTCACCCTCCCTTTCTTTACAAACCACTGCGATGACTTAGTTCCACCAAAACTGTGAAGTTGTTGAGCGATGTGTTGCCACGAACCTAATGAGCTCTGTTGCCAGTCAAGGCACTTACTTTTGCTACAACAGATTTCTTTCGGGTTTTTTGTCCCCTCATATTCTCTTCGGGAAAATTTGAAGAAATAACTACGTTTGAACAATGTATTTAACTAAGTCAGAAGGTTTTGCCTGATGTGTCATAGTACTTAACGCACCTGATTTGTAAGACTGAAGAATGCAATTTTATCTTATACACATCTTATAGATGTTCTTAATTTTTTTTACAGGAGTAAATGTGATCTGTTTGAATTGCCCTGCCCTGATCAAGAAATTCCTAACAGCAGTTTAGTAACAATTCCTCTGAGTCAGGTTATGCTTTAAGGCTGTTTTGTAGTGAATTTAGGGAAGATAATACGCAGATTTGTTATGAGCCTCTAAGTATGAATCTGTCAACAGCTCAGTGCCAGACTGATTCAGCATCTGTCTGGCAAGCAGGCCACTGCTGGCTGACAGCACATGGAGTTGGTATTAGGTGTGTCTGTTGATTCCACAGCTGTAGCCTGCTATCGTGTATCTATCAGGTATTATTACTCCTGTGCTCTAGGCATCCTGCTCTGCATCTCCAGAAGAAGCAACAAAAACAAAAAGAAAAAGGCTGGGATGGCCAGTAAGTGGGATGGATGTCTCTCAAATCAATGGGTTTGGGTTGCTACTTCAGTTTGCTGATGGGGTCATAATTAGGACTGAGATTCTTTGATTATAGAATATAGTATATGCAAGAGAAGATGTAGACATTGTTTTGACAAGATTTCTTTCACCTACAAGTTCATAGAAATCAGAGTATTTGGAGCTTCCTTTTGAGGCCTCTAGGACTTCTTGATCCCATCTTCTTTTAAAATAGCTTGGGTTTTTAATTGATACTTTTTTAATCAAAGGAAGTGCTGATGCATTGTTTTAAACACGGCAATGCCTAAACTTCCTACGAGTCATAAAATGTCATTTCTAAGTGGTTGGTAGCTAACAGCAAGAACATATCTGGTGGTTTTATTTGGTTTTATTTCTCAGAAGTATAGATTCAGTCTAAGATTTTTAATTCTTGAGTCAGTGTCTTCCCAGCCACTTCTGCAGCTGCCCTTGCTGGGCCAGAGAGGAAGACTGATGGAAATTCACAAGTGCCCAGTGTATTTTGCCTCTGGTAGGGGGTGAAAAAAAGGTACTGTAGTTATACACATGCACTAATCTTGAATGTTTATATTAAGATTCCTAGAAAAAGGAGATGAGGTGGCTTGGTTTTACTTTTCTGGTCCTTCTGATACATTACATTCTAGGTAGTGGTTTGTTTGAGGCATGCAAATTTATGAGTTCTGCAAATATTTAGAGATGCAGTTTGCACTATAAAATCGGGGATTTTTTCTAGGCAGGATACCACACTATGTTATGTTTGTGCTTCTTGAGAGATCCAGAGATCCAGACTTCTCTTCCCAATTCTCCTCTGATGGGAGTTGTGCTACTGGCTCGAGCATAAACACAATGCACCCTCGGCTGCTTAAAAGGAGACAGAGGAAGAGAACTCATGTGCTTAACAGGATGGTCCTGTACTGTAAACAAGCACTTTTCATGCTTAACTATCCTTCTAGTGACAGGAAGAAGGAAATGAGGCTATGCAAAAGGACCCTGACACATTTTAGACAATGCCAGACCCACCCTAGCATTCATACAGTATGGCCAGAAGACTTGGGGAAATAAAAATAACTTCAGATGTTTCCCCTTCCTTCTTGTGCATTTTATAGAAATACAGCAATCAGATGATATGCAGTTCACAGACATTTTGCTGGTTTAATCTCCACTAAATAAGGAAATGATGCCCTGTATAATTTATACATATTCTTTGGGTATCATATTATTCCGCTTACAGTTTGAATCTCAGTGTTTCAAGGTGAATTACAAAATTCTGTATTCTCTACAGTAATGTAGTGAGTGTAGATATACAGTAATTTTGATAATTTCAGCAATTCCAGGCATATTTCTTGCTTGTACCTAAGCAATCAGTAATTCTGCATGGTGCAGGGTATCAGGATTGTCTTGCATGTTTTTTGATTTCCAAAGTTTCTTGCCAAGTTTTTCCTTTTTTTTCATTTTTCTCATCTACTTTCCCTCCTCCTGTTTGAAGGAAAAAACAAATTCTGTCTTCAAGGATGAGTGATTCTCATGAAAGAGGTATAGGATTGGACTGTGATTGTAACTTTTTGGTTCTTCTTACACTTACTCTGCCATTCTTGCTGACAGTGCTACCCAATTCCCACTCAGCCTATCTTTGAAATCCATAGATCTACCAGTACAGTATACCATTGGCAGAACTGGCAGAATCAAAAGAGGGTTGAGAATTACTTAACCAGCTAGCTGTAATTCACTGAGTTTCATTATCTGAAAGTTACAGGTAATGCCACAGACCATTTGGAACTACTCTGATGCATTTAGAAGAGCATGACAAGCATTTTTATTTCTAAGGATGAATATTCTTTCAAATATTGTCTAGTATTTGTTTCTCTTGGGATGGACTATAGTAGGTGAGACGGATAAGGAAAAAAATTTATCTGGCCTCTCTCCTAATAAAGACACAATAGGATGGCTCAGTTCTTGTGGGGCATTTTTTAAAAGTCTAAAACGGTGCAGAGTTCTGTAGACTTCGGTTTAAATATATGTATTTTACAGTTGTCTAAATCTTTCTATTCAAATGCAGTAGTCTGTACTAAGAATGATTCCCAAGGAGATGCATGAAGGACATTTGCTGAAGCCAGTGGTGGATACAGTTTGACCTTCCCAGACCTGTTCTTATAATGTACTGTTTCAGGATTAACAAAAATACATGCCCTTCCCCCCCTCCCCCGCATTTTTGCATTTTGGGGATGTTCTCTCTGTGACCATGTGGACCTATAGAATTGGATGCTCTGCTGGCCACCCTTCCCTCTGTTCTCCATGAGTTCTAAGAACAGATTTCCTGTGCATATAAGATGCAAGAAACTTTTCAGTGTAAAGCTTCATGATCTGTTTTAACTTTTCTTCTTCTCCCATCCATACAAAATGTGACCATTAGATCTTGTACTGAGAGAAGCATTTTCAAGCATCAGTATCACAGACAATACTGTAACTGTCTCTAATATCTGAAAAGAGGATGTTCATAGTAATATTTGCTTTGGAAAAATCCATGTTTACGTCTTTAATTCTGCATCATGGAAGAAGGCATTTGTGATGCAATTAGCTTTGTGCTGGGCTGTTCACTGTCACTGGTATTTTGTATCTAGTGTTGTATCATCCACAAGGATGTAGTTTGGGACTGGATCATCAATGAGGTTGACTGTAAATGGTTATGATGTAAAGATAGTCATTCTGCCATACAGTTCTTCCTACATGTGTTTTAAGGTTGAGGCTTAACAAGCTCAAAGAAGTAACTCTCCAGAAAATTTATTTTCTTTTGTATGAACCATTGTACTAGTTCAGATCAGTTTGTACGGCATTATTTCCTAGATCTGAACACATTTTGCCCACATTTTGTGCCTTTTTTAGATGAAGTATCTGTTGTGCTGGGCTTACTCTGGAGTTGAATGAGCCTTTGAGCTGAGCTTTGCACACTGTGTGTGAGCATGCATACCACGACATACAGGGGACAATTGGAGGATGCTCATGCTGGGCTTGAGAGTAGCAATGGTTAATGATTGCCCTTCAATATGTTCTCAAAGGTCATGCTAACCAAGTAATTTCTGGGAGAAGAGAAGGTTAAAGTCATCTTCTATTTCCCACTCTTTGGAGGAGGGTTTATTTCTCACTCTGGAATCTGTCAACATGACCTCCATCAGAGGATTTCACTAACTGCTTTCTCTGCCCCAAATAATCCTCCTCCAAGACCACCCTGTGTTAAGCAGGCCAGATAAATAACCCACGTGCCCAATTATTTCTTGAGGGTTTTTTAAGTCTCTTGACATCTTGTTCCTCTTCATCTGTGAACCTTCTTGAAAACAAGATGGGAGAAGACCATCTTTAATCTAAAAAGAGTTGTTATTTGACAGGAAAACTGCCACACCAGTCATAGTTTTCTGATCAAACAAACTTAGTTTTTATCCTCAGATCACATAGTTTTTAAATTTATTTCCTAATTCTCCTGTATATGTTCAAAATGAAGGGGAAAAAAACCAAAACAAAACAAAAAACCAAAACCCAAAACATCAACCAAACAAAACAAAAACCTATTTAGGAATAAATTATTAACTTGCCGTGTAAACCAGCAGTTGTGATGATTCTTTTGTGTCCCAGAACATGCTTTCCAAAGTCTTCAACAAGTTAGGAAGTAATGCAGCTAACTTGGGGCAGCTAGAAGCATATTTAACAGTGTGAGTATTTGCAATCTGTTATAGAGTGTGTAGGGAAAGGACTTGACAGACACATGGGGAATATCCTTCATTTCAGTAGCCCTTTATTAGATCCCAAAATGATGTTGATTTGGTGTTTTTTGGAGTCAATCAGTTGTGCTTGGTCCTCTTGACAGAGGGAAAAACATCTTGCCAGCCAGGGCGTGCTCTAGAGGTAGTGGTTGTGCCCTCTCTGACCTCCTGCCATCAGGCACTGTCCTTCCTTGTACTCTGATGTAAACCTGGGTTTCTCCCCATGCTAAAAATAGTGAAACTGACCCCATTTATTCCTGCAAAAGTTTTGTTGGGTTTTGGAGACCCACGGATCCACACTGGAAAAGTCCTAGTTAAGTCCTCTGAAATTTATGGAGGCTCCCATTGATTTTAACAAGTGTTGGCTCAATCTCTAAACGTTTGAAATATTTTCAAAAAATGTTGTTTCTCTTTTTATGTTTTGAGCTGAAAAAGTTCTGAAGTGATTTTGATGTGCTGAAGACTGTGAAAAGTCTGAAGACTGTGAAGTCTAATAATTAAATTTTGGTCCACAAAAGCAGTTTTGTGCTTGCTGTGCTAGCTAGAGTATTAGCGAGGAATTGAAAGTACTCTATTCTGTAATTTCATATGGTTGGGAAGGAGGGAAAGTACATACAGCCAATATATACCTCTGTACATATTTTGGAAACCAGTCACATTTACATTTTTTAAATTTTATTTTTATTTTTATTTAGCTTTCATCAATAAGGAAATAAACAAACCTAAATCCCTTCAGTGGAAGTAAGCCATTTGCTTTTTTCAAAAGTTCTGCTGACCAAAAAAAAAAGGGTGTTCAAGCTTCCTGCTTTTTTTTTTTCAGAGAAAACATCAATATATGATCTTAAACATCTGTTTCCTTACTTCTTCATCTGTTCCCACACAAATTCCAAACATACTCTGTTTCTTCTCCCAGTGTCCTGTGGTTTATACATAACATCAACTGCATAGTTACTGTCTTGCTTCAAGGCTCTGTAACTTGAAAAAGCCAGCCAGTCCCCATGTTTAACCCAAAGCCAGCAGGAGACAACACAAAGAGAGCATTTTTTTTAGTCGTCATCATATAGTTGTGGAACATCTGAGTAACACTCATCACTGTTTCTAAGGGTTTTATTACTAGAAATCAGTATATTTATTTGGTATCATATATGGTTTCCCTCAGGAATTTGTGAGTTCCCCTCTCCCCATCCCTCTGAAAGTTTTTAATAAGAGGTATTTTCCTACAATTGCACATGCATTAATTAAATTGACTGGCTTAAATTGATTGCTGAGGCAGGCAGCAGTAAGTGGAGGTCACAGCGTGTATCGTTTGACTGTAGAAGGTAAATTGAAGCACAGTGAAATACAGGAGCACATCAAAAAAGGCAGCTGCAATTGCAAAATGTAACTTGTACTTTGAAGGTGAAAGGAGAAAAGTTACTCTCTTGGGAAGGTTGTTAGCTTTCACTTCAAAACGTGCAAGCTCATAATGAGTTCAAAAGCTGTGTTTCGTGTTCTCTTGATCTCACTGGTTCTTCTAGAAATGCATCCTTCGTGGACTGAATGTGTCAGACTGTTATTCTAGAACAGTTGTATAAGATTAGATTGTTCTCTTAGAAGTAGAAGAAATCCCAAGTGTGTTAGAAATTTGGCAAGAGCTTTTAATGGGATTTTCAGAATGCTGTAGTTTTTAGGGGTTGAACATTTATTGACAAACTTCCCAAGTTTGTGTTTGAGAGCATTATCCTTGTAAAACGCTGTTCTTCACTAATTATATTTTTGCTTTCTTTAATCCTTGCTATGTGCTGCTTTCTTGAAAGGTGTGGAGCACTAAGTTAATGATACTGCCTAAGGAATATTTAACAATATGAGTTTGATGAAAAACAGATTTATGAGAAGGAATTTAATTATTTTCAAGCAACAGTCGCATATCTTCAAAGTGAAAACTATCTGAGGCCATGGACACATAGCAGGCTTACTCTTAGGAAGTCAGTCATACTGTCCCAGCTTTAAAGGGCTGCAGGTGTATGACATTACACAGAACTGATTTATCATTTTTAATGCCTGGGCTGCTCATTTGTAGACAGCTGCCACAGTGCAGTTATTTCCCCAGTTTGTCTCAGATTTCACATCTGTGTTCATGTGTCTATAGACTGAGTGGTTGGATAGTGTGATCAAGTCTAATGTTGGGACCACAAGCACATGTCAGGGATGCAAGTCAAGCACTAGGAAAAAATGATTGCTTGTACTTGGGCAGTGGAATTCTATCCAAAGAAGAGTATTTCTCACATATACCACAGCTAGTGTTAAAAATAAAAATGATCCTGAATGATCTCACGTTTCTTAATAGCTCAAAAGAGTGTTTTTGAGTTGAAATTTTGCAAAGCACCATTAGTTTCAGAGAGGCATGACATGCGGGGAGAGGTAATTTCTGATACAGACAGAAAAAGAGCATCCCAGCTGTTTGCAGCCATTAAAATGGACCATCAGTCCTGGATGAGGAAGAATCCTTTGTGCTCTGTATGCTCCATGTGCTCCTATGTGCCTTAGTAAATATGCAGATAGTTTATGGAGTTTTAGGCATTAAAGTAAGAGATAGTGTGTTCATCTCCAGCTTTCATGAAAATCTAGAATCATTCTCTGCACTGTATGGGAGAGCGTCTCCCACAAACTAATTCAGGAAGATGATGTTGTATTCAATTTCTACAAGTTTTTTTTTTCTCTTCTGAAAGAAAAGTCAAATAATGTATTTAAACTAGAATAACTTACTTAAAAATTGAGACCAAGATGAAATTAAGAAGCTCAAAAAACCTCAGTTATGTATGACATTGAAGTGAACCTTAAGAAGTGAAGCCCATTTTTTTCTGAAATTTGATTTTGACAGTGCTGATTTTACCAGTCCCACTACAGATTTTTACAAGCTGCTCTCTTAACGGAGCCAAAAGGTGAGATGAGTAGAACTGAGGTGTGGAGGTGCTAATATGATTGTAAAGGTGTCTGAGCTGAGGCAAGAGGAAACCATCTGCTTCGAAAAACTGTTCATAAGATGTTTAGCACGTAGGTGAAAATTGAGTCAATGCATGACTGTACAAAGATACTTCTGCTTTGCACCTTGTGCTGAAGACCCTGAAAGAGTTAGTGTTTAAACTGCATGTTATTTCATGGAAACAAAAAAGAATACTAAAAGTAAATGTTGTTGCTGTCTTAACTGGACTGCTATGATTATTTTTTTGTGAAAGAACGTTATTGCAGCATCACTGTGTTTTTTCTTTTCTATGAGAGAAAAAGCATCATTAAACAAGTTCTCCCTTCTGCAACTGCAGTTTCAAACAAGGTGTTAATTGAGATATTTTTACTCTGAAGGTCTAAACTTGCAAACTTACAAGGCCAGGAACCAAGATTAACCAAAGTTTAACAAAAAAAGGAAGTCAGACTTTCCCATTTTAATTTACTACTCTGGGGAAGAACTGAGTTCTCCTAATCCCTCTGGAGGAGGGTAAATAAGGACTGATGGTTCCCAACCATACACAAAAGGAACTCCTAACCTTGATTTGAGCATGGAGGACTGCTTTGTAAAACAGACTAACAAATAAAGCTGTTTCCAATAAAAATTTCCTGTTTCCTTTTTAACACATTTGCGTCTTGTTTGCTTACACGACACCGAGAATAAAGGCTTCATTGTACTTCTTTTGGGGTTTTTGGGGATTTGGGTGGGGGTTTTTAATTTGTTTTGTTTTACTTTCTAAGAGGCTTTTTGGGATTTTTGGTTTTGGGGTTTTTTTGTTGGGTTTTTTTTTGTTGTTTGTTTGGTTGGTTGGTTTTTTGTATCGAGACATTTAGAAATAATAGCACAATTTCTTTCTTGCCAGTGGTTTTTTGTACAAGAACCTCCTGCTGCTGGGGGAGGGCACAGGATGCATGTCTGAAAAGCTGCACATACATTTCTTGCTTGGAATGTATACTGAATGGTAGTTTATTGTAAAGGTTTTAACTGGCAAGGATGTTTGATTTGGAAAGGAAATGGCACTGCAGGGATGGAGTGGGAAGGAGGGAGTAAGACCAGTCCTTAGCCTGCAGCAGCTTATCAGTTCAGCTGCCAGGGGTTCATCAGAAATTGCTTTGCAAATTGTGGCTGAAGTAGGACTTTCCTAAAATAGGTTGGAAAGCAGTGTAGAGTTCCTCTGCAAGTTTCCTCTCCTCCCTGTGGCTATCAGCTGGCCCCAACCAAGCAAATGCTGTGCTTGACAGTGAGTTCCTAGCTCAGATAATCATCTGTAACCTAGGTCCCCTGGGATAATGAACAAAGGCTGTTGAATGCTCTGTCCCTTCTAAATGTTTATAGAAGTAGTTAGAAGTCTGATTTTGGAAGACCTGTTCTTTCTTTTGTCTCTTTTTATCTTTATTGCCATTGATCAGGATGACAAGGCCTTGCATATAAGTATTCTCATGTTCACTTGGATATCAAACTGGCAGCTAACAAACCAAGAGTCCCAGGGCTAATGCTGCTGAGCTGGAAGCTGGAATTTGGAAATTGTGGGAGTGAGCTTCTACCTCTAGGGTAGTTTAAATGATTTGGCCAGAACCTCAGGTTTAACCAGTGTGTTTTATTCTCAAACGCAGATTCCAGTTAAGCTGCGATAATGAACTTTTTCCTAGACAAGCTCTCAAGTGTTTAAATTTCTATCTCTTATTGTGAGGAAGCTTGTTCAGTGTACCCAGCTTTCTGTGCAGCTTATTCAGTGTACCTTGGGCTGATTCTCCCTCTAACTATATTTTGATCTGCCTGAATTTCACACACATACACAGTTTTGTTTGTACTCTGGCTCATCAGTAGCCAACAAGGTTGAGATAGGGAAGATGGGTTAAAAAACTACCTTTCCCTTTGGTCACACCACACAGGACTATAGTCTAGGAGGAATCCTGAGTTTGGCCAACTGGAGTTGAACAAAAGGAGCTACTCTTTTAGGTCCTACCTCCACTCTGTCACCAGTACCTGTCATGTCTCTCTCTTACCCATACTTTTCATGGGTGGAGATGACATGGAGAGAGCCTGGCCTCAGGGCACTCCCTCCCCCTTGCTCAGGATAGTACTCCAAACCCTTCACCCTTTCAAGGGTTTGCAACAGGACTTGCAACTTGCCCAATGAAAGTGGGGCAAATATGGCTTTTAAACACTTAGCACTGTCTTATACCCAACTCTAGGCATTTACATTGCCTAATCGATGGACAGGTGCACTTGTGTTTCATTGTTCTCTTCAATTCTTGTGGAGAGATAGGAAAAACTCAGGCGTTTCATTGCCTAAACTTCTTGGGGAATTCACAAAGGTATTTTGAAAGCAAATATGCTCTGAAAATTCCAAAAGCACATGACAGCTGGGTGCCCATAAAATACAACTTTCACATAACTGGCATATATATTTGCAGAAAAGATACACAAAGCTTCTATAGACGATGGTGAAAAAAGTCTAGTGAATGCATATTCATAATTTTCTAGCTCTTGAAATAATGTACAGGTCATACACCTAGGGTGCTCAGTAAAGGACCTGTGAACAAATATTTAAACACATTGAAGAGTGCCTGTAGTAGCAAGGAATCTGACACTTTTCTTAATTGCACTGCAAGCATCTCCTTGCATTTTTTGGCAAATGCTTATTATCTAGGATAATTTTTTCCCCTGATTTTAAATCAAGTAAAATTCTCATTCAATCCAGACACTTCTGCAGAATGTGACCTATAAGATACTGCATTTTATTGTAAGTATTCTTAAAAATTAGTTGCAGATTTTTTGCTTTCCTACTTTAATTGCTTCCAAAGTATTAATCTATTGTCTTGTTTGTTCTTGCTTTAGCCATACAAGTTTCAAATACATCTTAGATTTTTTTCTTCTTTATTAAATTTCCCACGTATTTCCTCAGCATACTGAAACTGAAATACTACTTTAAGCAAAACTTTGTAATCGTTTGCAATTGGAATTGAAGAATGCCTTTTCTTAATCAGTAGCTAAGTCAATATGTCTGTACGTGCTTGTTCTCATGTGGTCCCATAACCCAAAGGTGAAGCAAACACAAGTTGCACAAATGCCTGCTTGTCTTGACTTCAACAGGAGTGGATTTTTGGGTGTTTATTTATCTGGAATGTTGTGTTTTGACTCACCTTAACTCCTTGGTTTGGATATGCGTCTTAGCAAAGTAGTCTGGCAAAGCGCAAATATTTTAACGCTATTGTAGCAATTTGGAAAATGGGAGTGTTGCCATAATTTTGGAGACGCTAGAATGTGCCTGTCGTTTCATCCAATTTTGTGTACCTGTGTCTCACTGGGAATATTTCATAGCGTGACAAAATCTTGTGATATTTTACTTACATTGTGTTTGGCTTTTCAATGCCCTGTATGCAGTAACCTGTATTTGGAGCAATTCTGAGCAGGCCCCTTTGTGCATGGTTTCTGCAGCAGGTAGCCACAGTGTCCTTTCCAAGTAGGCGGCAAAATTGTGTTCTGATTTGTGCATAATGCAGCTTTTGTTTCCTGGTCCGTCAGGAACAGTAAATATAATCAAAGCCAGACAAACTTTAATAGTTTCTGATTTCTCATTGTTTGATCAGTTCTAAGCAGGGAGTTAAATTCCCAGTAGCACTTTATTGAGTTTTTTGAAGAACATAATTAGCCCAATCCATTTCTTCAACATTTGGAGAATACTCTAAGTACCTTTTATATTTTATAGGATAGCATGTTCTTTATCTCTACTTGTATTAAGTAACAAATAGATGTATATGTAATTTATTCACAGACTAATATTCCTTTCTTTCAGTGTAACATACATGTGTGTGAATAATTTCATTCTGTGGCATGCTGTTTTGGGCAGCGTGAGGGAAACCTTCCTGTAAAACACCAAGTAACTCATAAATACCTTGTAGACTTCCAATGAAACTAGGTTCTTGTTGGGTAGTAAATACGTGCTTGAATGAGCTTCAGTACAGTGTGTCAGTTGTTCTTGGGCTTGAGTCTGTCAGTACTATCTACAAGGTGTTAAAGTGCACAGTAATGCGAGCTCTGCAAGGAATTTCTGTCAAGACAAAGTAGTTGTGCCAAGAGGACCATAAGATTTGCTGAACAAACACTGTTCATGTTGATTGCAGATTGTTTTTTCTAGTGTTAACAAATACTGCACAGGATAATCCTTAACTGCTACAGTTTTCATTTGTGCCTGTTTCTCTTACTACTAAAATGAGGAGCTTTTGATAAACAGCAGCTGAGTGTTAGTGACTTTCCAGAATCTAAGATGTTTGATAGTGAGAAGAAAAGCAAACGGGGATAAGCAAACATGTGTCTCAGTTCAAAGTTTCTGGAAACCTTTGTGCTAATTTTGCAGTGGGGATAGTAGAAGTGGTGGAGAAGAAGTTTTTTTCTCTGAAGATTGCTAATCAGAAGGTGATTTGTTTCTGTCCTCTTTCAGAAATCGAGGCCAAGGAAGCTTGTGACTGGCTGCGGGCTGCTGGCTTCCCGCAGTATGCGCAGCTTTATGAAGGTAGGCACCTGGACTCAATCCTCCCCCAGCAACCTTTGGACAATGAGTTGTAGTATTCACCAATAAATGAGATTCAGGGACACCACTGAAGTTCCAGTATATAAGATGATTTTTAGGGACTGGGCTGCTCTCTGCTACGCACCACGCACAAAGATGTACCAGACCCAATGGGACTCTGAAGCACACAGGAATCTTGAATTTGTTTCAGGTTTCTGTTTTAGTCTGAATCTTGCAAACATCACCATAGAACAAATGTAAAGTTAGTACTGTTGTACGTTCCCTCTGGTTAAAACAGAAAGGAACCTAGTCAGCTACTGCTACAAGCCCAGTCTTGGAGAAATACAAAAGCAGTGTAGAGTTCCACTGCCCAATGTTCTTCTAACAGGAGCAGTAGTAGGAAATTCTGCATATGCATGGGTATATCTATATGCCTCATGATTCCCAAGTCCTGTGTCTTTTTCCAGAATGGTTTGGGTTGGAGTTAGACACAGGCTTACTATGAAGGGAAGAAGATCATAGAAGCTGTCATTGTGCAGATGCTCCTCAGAGGAGTGACTGCCTCCTGCAGTCACTTGTCCTTGATGAATTCATTTTGTGTGACTGCTTTTACAAGGTTTTGCTCAATTAAAACTGTTTTCTTCACTGCCTCTCCAACCGACTAGAAGCCTGTGGGTTTGGCATACAGCTCTTACACTCTGATGCATATAGAAGTCTGTTTTAAAGTGGGACATCTTTTTTATATATCTATATTATTGTTCATAATTTTCCCCCACACCACTTAAAATTACTTTCATTGTTGAAATTACTATGCACTCTTAACTGCCTCTTCATTTTTATGAAGAAAACTCCAGCAGCTGCTTGTAAGGAGTATAGAAAGTTCATTATTTACAGTGAATAACTGCTGAAAATTACAGTAAATGCTGAGCTGACCTTGAAAAATGATCTTGTTTAGCTTTGATTTGCAGCTGCATTGGCAATATGAGATGATAATAGCACTTTCAAAAGCTGCACTTGGCAAAACTTTTGTTTGCCTGTTCAGAAATCAAATTTCCTTTTATTTTTACTTTTTTTCTTTCCTTCTTTTTTTTCTGTGCTAAAAGAGATGCCAAGATTTTCTTGGGATATGGAGCTGGAACTGTACTTTCAGTCTTTGTTACAACTGAGACAAAACTCTCAGCTGAATATGTGGGTTTGTGGGTTTCTTATAATGCTGAGTGTTAAATCCCCTAATAAATTACAGTAATGTCACGATTATAAGCCACACCATTTTGACTAAAATTTTGCTCCAAACCCAGAAGTGTGGCTTACCTTCAGGAACGGCCAATATATGAAAAATTTTGGAAATTTCCCAACCCGGAAGTCCGAGCCCGCAGCAGCCCCGAGCCGAGCCGGAGCCCGCCCGGCCCTGGGTGACAGTGGGGCAGTGGCAGCACAGCGGCAGCACTGCCCGGCCCCGGGGGGCGTGGCGGCGGCAGCGGCTGGGGGCGCCGCACCCCCGCTTCCCAGCGGCACCGGCCGGGCACGCCCCTCTCCCACTTCCCAGCGGCACCGGCTGGGCATGCCACTCTCCCTTTTCCCCACGGCAGCGGCGAGTGGGGCTGGGGCCGCTCCCCGAGCAGGGCTGAGCCAGTAAATCCCACTATCCCACGATTCTGTTACTAATTGGCAACTTTGTGAAAATTGCACACGGATCCTCGCTGCGAATGAAAGTGCGGTTTATAATCCGGTGCGGCTTACGTATGGACAAAGAACGAAATGTTGCCGACACCCGGAGCTGTGGCTTTTAATCAGGTGCGGCTTGTAATCGTGAAATTACTGTACTTGCATTCAGAAAACATGTCCTACCTGTGTTACCATTGCCCTACCTAGAGTTTCTAAACTTACATGAAGTTTCTATTGTACCAGCATGTCCTGTCTAACATCAAAAGGACAGAGGTGAGAGAGAAGCAGTGAGAGCAAGGCCAGCCATACCTATTGAAAGGACAGCTGTCCTTTCTGAAAAACACTATACCATTGTCCTTTGAAAGTCCCTCTGGCTGCAGCAACAGCAAAGATGCAACAACTAATTAATCTAGCAATAGCATAAATTAAATATTTTAAAAATGGTGTTTTTCAGACTATCAACTTCTTTCAAGTTACCTCTCTCGCTTAAGATCTCACGCATTCTCTTTAGACATTCTAAGATACAACTCTCCTAGTGGAAAAAATTACATCAGCACTGCTGAAAAATACATGTTGAATGTGCTCACCCTCTTTACTTGCACTTTCTGCTTAAAATAGTGAAGGGGAGACCTGTGAATCAATTAGGTATAATACAAGAGTTCTGAGCAGACACATATATGGAGCATTCCCATGCAGTGTACATTTAATATGGAAGATTAATCAGTGAACCTTTGCCGGTTGCTTTGCTAAAAATGCAGTTTTCTGTAGAAAATTTTCTAGCATTTTACAGAATATGTCATAATTTGTATTCCTGAGGCAATTGTAGGAGCAGTGCATACCCCGTCCCTGCAAGTGTTCAAGGCCAGGTTGGATAGGTCTTAGAGAAACCTGGTCTAGTGGAAGGTGTCCCTATCCATAGCAGGGGACTTGGAACTAGACAAAATTTAAGGTCCTTCCAACCCAAACCATTTTATGATGCTATGAAAATGAGGGCATTTAATAATTCATTAATTCATAGAATTCATTTTCTGTTAGTATAAAAAATACCTTTCTAGAAATTAATATCAGTCAATTATTTTCCTAATTTCAGTTCATTCTTCCTAGTCTACAGAAATTTTAAAAATCATAGATAATTACTTGGATCAGGAAAATTGTGTGCAACTGCAGCAGTCTGTTCACAGATTGACCTTGTATTCCTGTATGCTCTGAAGAACCAGCAGCTTTGGGTGGGAGTTTTAGCTGTGCAAGGAATGCCAGATCAGGACCTGTATGACAGTCAGGAATCTGTGGAGTACAGTAAATAATGTATATATGTGTTTGCTGCTTCAGAGCTGTAGTAAATTTTCAGCTCTCTGCCAACATTGTTTCCTCCCCCTCACTCTCCCAGTTGTTTACCTAAATAATCTCCTAAGGAAAGGAGGAGTATGGTCTCCACGCAGCTTGGCTTGCTTTTTTTTCAGGCCATATCTCATTAATGAAAGTGTCAAACTTTTAAATAGCTTAATTAACAGTTAAGGAGATTCAAGGCTTTTTTTTTTTCATTTTTTCGTAAAGTTTTGGCATCTATTGGCCTTTTTTCTTTCATGTGAGTAGTAGTACTTTGATAGAGATTGCAGTACTTTGATAGAGATTGCATATCTGTTTTAAATAAAGCTAGTCTGAATTAGCTTACACTTCTGATGTCTGACAGGGAAGCTTGCATTTGCCTTTTTCCATCTCCCATTGTTTCATCTCTGCTTTAATCATTTTTCCTCTATTCTGTGTGTCAACTTTCAGTTATCAAGGCTGCATGTAAAAAATCTGTAGATGAAAAGGAAGCACCTCTGGCATTTGAGGTGATAGCATGTGTTTACCTAAGTACCAATCACTGGCATCTTGATGAGCTCAACTGTTGGTTGTTTGAAATAACGCATCACTGGGAATAAGGGTCACTTTGATTCCATCTGTTTCTTTTCTTGCAGATCTCCTTTTCCCAATTGACATTGCTCTAGTCAAGCGAGAGCATGACTTTCTGGACAGAGATGCTATTGAGGCGTTATGCAGGTAGGTGAAAAAAAATCACGCTGCATTTTGAAACAAAACCCTTCCTATGTAATAGAAAGTACCTGGGAAAAGCACAACAAAAAAAGCATACAAAAATCTGTGGTTTTCATTAAAATACTTTATTGGGCTAAGTAATGTTTGGGGATGTTATTTAAAAGAAAGTTGGGAGGAGAGTGGCAGGAATCTTTGTGAAAGAGATTTCATAAGCATATTTTTTTATTATTCTTTTTTGTTTGCTTTCTTTCCTAATTCCCAAATTAGTTAGGCATGTGAAAGCAGAACTGTGCTGGCTATAGCAATCTGCACGTACAACTGCAGCACCAATTCCCACACAGGACTTGGGTTTTGGAAGCAGTATCAGCAGAGCAGTGCTAGTGCACTCCGTCACTCTTCTTTCTTACCTTGGTGGACAGCTGTGTATACAAACAAAATGCTGTGTATAAACAAAGTGCTCTCTGTGCAAGCCCTCATGCTGGCCTCAGTGCATTGCCCTCTGTAACATGGGTATGGCTGAAAGGGATAATGTAAGGGAATCTAATAGTTTAGCACTACTCCAAAAATAGGTCTGCCCTCAGCCATATGCTCACATTAACTCATCTTTCTTGTTTATGGGCTCCTTCCACAAACCAGTTCAACTGGCTTCTCCCACAAAAAGGGTCTTGATAGTCTTTTTCTAGCTTAGTAAATTAAATCAGTGGAAAACCATAATGAAGTTCACAGTAAGTGTGAAGAATGGGCAGGACCCCACAGCCAGATGCAGAAGCAGGAGAAGGGATAGGTAGAGAAAAAGGGAGAATGACTTGCTGGTGTGTGGCAGGATATTTTTAACAGAGCTACAGCTTCAGCATTACCAATTTGGTCATAAAAGCAATCTCAATGGCCCCAGTCTGACATCAACATTAATCCATCCATCAGTTACCTCCTCTAGTGTTAGTCCACAATCTTAAATGGCAAAAGAAAAAAAGCTTTAACTTCTCATATCTCCTCTTACCTAGAAATAAATGCAGTTTTATGGCTCTGTCCTTCAGTATGGCAACTTTCCAAACTGCCTGCAAAATGAATGCTTTTGGATACTGCATGCATGGTGTCGGCAACTCTAAATGTCAGTAATTCTAATGAATTACAAAACCCTTTTAAGAGCAGCTTTAAGTTTATAGTTTTCTCATGCCATCACTGCCATTCTTGGAAGGGAAAGAGAGGGACTGGAATTTAAAGTTCTTCAGAAATATTTGCAGAATTTTCAAACTAAGAAAACAGATTTGTTGTCCAGTCATTAGGAGGGGAAAAATCTCATTAATGTTAAATTCATGCAAGATTTGCCTTACTCAAGTGTGGATCACCTATTCCATTGATATTTAAATATTATGCATTGGTCTACTTATTTGTGTGCTCTGGAACTTCTGAAGTCATTGAACAGAAAGTGCAGCAATGCAAATAAATGCTGATTCCCAGAAGCATGGTCTTCCCTTGCCAGAAAAACTAAATACAGTCAGGCCAACATATTTTGCTTTTGGTGATCTCTTCCAAGAATACCTTTTAACCTGGGATTAATTCATTTTCACTGATGAAAATAGCAATGTGTGCTCTGTATCTCTATGAGACAAATATTTTAATAGTTGAACTGTTTCATTCTGAAGCCTGGTTTATACATCAGAGTTATATTTTACAAAATAATTTTAAAACTCACACTGAAGTATCTCCAGAAACATTCAGATCCCACCTCAAAATGAAATTAAAGTAATTCAGTTAACCATCTCGGATCTCAGATGTCTGAATTTGGCCTTTTACCATGTGTGTTAGACAAAAGCAGTACATTATCACATTTCCACCTCTAAATTTTTTTTTCCACACCTCCATGTTTAATTTTGCAAAGCTCATTAAAAACTGTGGAGAAGCACATCGTTTGGAATGCTACCTTTCTGCCTGCAGCCTGGGTCTATTTTGACTCATGCCACGGTCAGTGTGTAAACAGTAAAGGGGTTTACTCAGGAAAGGCTTTGAACAGTTTCACAACTGTAAGGCTATCACTGTTTCTTGACTGAAAATCAGAATACTTTGGGAGTTTTTTGCACTTTCAACACAGAGCAAAATGAACATTGTACACAGTCGTAATAAAATAATAAGAGGTTTGTACTGAGAGTCTGCTTTTTTGTGTAACAGCCAGTGTTTCCCAGAACTTCTAGTTTCCATGTTCTGATAACTGTATGTGAAAGAGTAGTGTTTAAAACACTGTAGAAATGACAGTGACAGGGATTTATTTTTTAAGTTTGAGACATTTTAAATTATAGCTTACATCTGAACAGTATTGTTATTATTTAATAACCTTATTAATGTATGTAGGAAAATTAAGTTAACTCCCATTATGTCTTTCAAGGAAAATTTTCATGTGAAAAGTGGGTTGAGACTTGAACTACAAAGATAGCATATAGCACTCAGTAAGAGATGGTTAAGAAATGTCATTTAGTGATCTTACGGTGAAATGTAAGGTTAAAAATGTAAGAATGATGACTGTGTTTTAATTTTCTGGGATCTTTTCTTTGGTGACTGTGCAAACCAGTGCTGGCCTTGGTTTCATAAAACTTTATGCAGATTAATGGCTGGAAATTTATCTCCAGAGGATAACTGGATGTATCATGTGCTGCTGAAACTAAGTACTGAAACATGCTTATCCTAGAGGTTGTTGCTAAGTACAAAATACATAGCAAGCCATGATGGAAATCCTTTTAAATCTCCTAATGCATGGCTAGGAATCTGTTACACTATATATGCAAGAGGTTTCTTAAATCTTTTATCATCAGGACTTCTCATCCAAGAAGTTGGTTGTAATGTACTCGCTGTTTGTATCATTTGGTCTGTGGAGAGCTAACCTCTTTGCAGAAGAGCATGCAGATGAGCCCCAGGAGCCAAAGTAGAGGCTGTCCACTGAGACAAGAAGGCCCTTGTATGACAGTTAGTTACAAGTATAATGGACCTGGACTTTGCTCTGTAAGTGGAATTATGAAGTCCATCAAAAAAATACTTTAAAGCTGGAACACATAGTTGCTCAAATTCAAAATTGTAATTTAAAATGCATTGCTACTACTTTATTTGGGTGCATGGGGAGAGAACTGTTAATGAGAACAAAATTAATTACCTGGTGTTATACCCAACATAGTACCTATTTCAAAAAAGACTTCATGTCATAAACCCACATTTTAATTTAGAAGTTAGCTGTTCACACTGCAGTTTTTTGTGGTGAATGTCTTGTTCAGGCTGCATCCCTTAAACGAAGTTCAGGCTAAGCTAATTTGGCCATTTCTGAGAAGACTAATGAAAATGTATCACTTCCTCATTTCTGAGAGGAGCTCCAGTGCCTCGTGTTTTGGGTGCAGCAGGTTCAGGCTGTGTAATGGCCACTCAGGGCTGATATAGGCTGACTTGGAGTCTAGTATGGAGAGGCAGGTCCTTCTGCCTTGGTAGCCCTCGGGAGGAAGGGGTTTGCAGAGTGAAGGAGAAAAGGAGAGCCGAGGTAGGAACCCATGGAGAGTGAGGAAAAGTGATGTTTTGGAAATAGAATGTTCCATGGGAGTAAAATAACCTCTGGATGTGAAGATCTATAGAGAGGGTTGACCAAAAGACATTTCACTAGATGATGGGAAAGAATATTATCTTGTCATCCAGACAGTCATCTAGAGAGTGGCCAGGTTAGGAGGCATAGACAAAATTGAGACTGAGTCTGCAGCAATCCTGCCTCGTCCCTCAAGCTTCCCATCTTGTCTTCAGGAAGGTGTCACTAAGACAGGTTTGGGAAGAATGAGGCAGGTCTGCTGACTGTCAGTAAAGAAATGATAAGTGAACTTATACCTGGGAGTGGAGTTAACAAAGGAGAAGGTCCAGACCCAGAAGAGAAAATTGTGGTTTACTAACTAATATCAATTTGATGAGACGATCTGTAGAAAATGAATATGTGCTTATAGGCTTTAAAAGTATTGCAAAGCATATGTGAAGGTTATGTGACAATTGTATAGGTAAATCTCATCCTGACAAACCAAACTGACCAAACTGTAAGCTTAGATTTTAAGACAATTTTGCATATTGTACTGTATTTTCAGTGGTGTGTAGTGCAAGGACCCTGGCACTCCTGAATTTGAACAGAAGTTGAAGCAGGATGTGTGATGTGTGCAATGGAAGTTGCAGACCTGATACAATTGGTGCAGAGCATTTAGATTTTAAAAGGGAAACTGGTTTTGAGATGCATCTATGTCAGATATGTAACAAAGACTTTATTTGCCTCACTGCTATTGAATTTAACGTCACTCATTGGGTGCTATCTTATCTTGCCTTTGTACTAATTTTTGTGAGGTGTGTGCCAGGATATTTTTTTTTCTAATTACCTTCTGTAAAAATAAAGGTCTTTGCTTTACCCTTTTCCACCTATTTCAAGGGTTTTAGTTGAGTAGGAGAGAAGTCTGGGGATGTAATCTTTGTGAAGTCAGAGACTGTCTTTATTAGTGGTCAGACAGGCTGGAGCTAGATAAAGCCTGATCTGGGGATTGTGGTAACTTCTCTCTGCATAAGTCAAAGGTTGCAACACTGTGAAATTTGTAAATTATTACACAATATAGAACTGAAACCAGTTTAATATTTCCTGGTCTTGAGGTCCAGGACTTTGAGAGGAGAACGTGTTTATAGCAGAGCTTTCTGATGCTTGTGTGGCCTCTTGAAAAAAACCAAACAGTTTTGTGTGTATCATGTAGATGGGACATTCACCCTTCACCCGCACCATAAATTCAGTTCCTCTGAATTCACTGGATTTGTGTATGTACCCACCAGCTGCAGCCAGCAGGACTGAGCCTTTTGCCTTCTAAATTCAGAGCAAAAATGAAATCTGGATTAGAAAAGAGAGATCTGGATAACTTTTCTAACCTGCCACTGCCCTGCTATTTGACCCATGGCAATTCTTCCTGTTTCTCTTCTTCTTTGCTGTGTTGTGGCTGGGTCTAATTATAGATCAAACTGCCTTTTCTTTTTTACTTCATGGCTTGCAGCAAAAGCATCAGTAGTAGCTTTCCCATTTTCTTTGATGGCTTCAGGATCAAGCCCTGTGTAAATACCATCTGTAGCCAATCCTGTGCATAAAAGGCAAGGGAAAAGAGAAGAAACTAGTAATTCTCCCTGTGCACACATTTTCTACATTCAAATACAAGTTTCATGAGTCTGAGAAAATTCATATGAAGCAATAGGACATGTCAGCATTTCTTTTCTTTTTTAGTTTTACAAAACTGCAGATACAGGCTCTTCTTTTCACTTTGCTCAAATGATTTTTTATGTGAAAATTACATAACTTCCTTTGGAATGAATTAGGCTTTTTAAAGCTCAGCTTTACCACTGTTGAATTTGGGCTGTGGTCCAGCTGAAGGAAAGGGGGTGGCGCTACTCCTGTGCCTCCTCCCTGCATACACAATTCTTCACATAGCTCAGGGTACTGACCCAGGGGAAATTAAACTCCAAGAAATATTGAAAGATTGGTTTTCAGCTCAGTTACTCTCCTCATCCAGCCCACAGTACAGTCTCACGAGCAGAAGTATTGACACAGGACTAAACTATCACTTCCATGAAGCTGCTGCTTCCGTTTTTCTGCCTTCTGCATTGTGCCCAGCCTGTTTCTTGCTTTTGCTTTGCCATAGCACTAGCAATTCTCTAACCATACTTTACCAGTACAGACTTTAGTTGAATGTATCCTTGGAGCAATGCATGGGAAGGCAAGGACATAGAGAAGGGCAGGAGACCATGGCAGCCTGCACTTAGCTGAGCCTAACCTTCCGTGCAGCTGTGTCACAAATAGCACTGACTTTTGCTGTGCTTTAAGTTGCCTGTGCTCAGCCCTGCACACTGAGTGACTGGGGAAGAGAGCAGAAGAAAGATAATTTTTGATTGTTTTAGGGATACCTATCAGATGACCAGATTAGCTCACTGAGGAATATAGGAATGCTCGTATGTATTCATACAGTACTTCAAGATATGTACCTAGACTGCTGTCACATTTCACAAAGAAAGAGGCTGGTTAGCTATTGCTGCTGCAGCAATTTATTTTTGTTTAGAATTTAGTCCTTCAGAAAAATATTATTATATATGGAAGAGACTTTCAGTTTACGAAGCAGAAATTGGGTCTGTGTTCTGGTTGGGTTTTTTTTAAACTGATGAGTGGTCTTGTCCCAGGACTGTATTGGAAATAATCATTGTTCAAAAACAAAATAGGCATCTAGTGAGTGGAAAATAAGTTTTCCTCTGGGAAGTTTCCGTTTATAGACTACGATTTTAAAGCAGCATGTTTTTTTATATATAGTCACGTGTCTAAAGTGTCAAATTGGAAGGCTTTTGTGTTATTTTTAGTTCGTCAAGGTTGAGTGTTTCAGGGTTTGGATGTCTGCTATTTAGAACAAATATAATTATTACAATTTGTAGGATGTGATGTACTTCTCAATTTAGTCCAAGTTTCCATTAACTTCTCTTTACTTTGGTTCAGGTAATTGTGACAAATAGTCATCCATCGCTCCCTCTGAATTTAGAGTACAGCCAAATGTAATGGGTTAATAGTTAAGTAAATTAGGGCTCTAATTGAAACTCTGCTTGTGGCTAT